>NC_136061.1:1856267900-1856867900 GCF_964261635.1 Lissotriton helveticus | reverse complement strand
GATGATTCGAAAACGAATCAACAAGGGAGAGCAATACCTTTAGTCAGATGCAAGATATTAGATGGGGGCCCAGCCCAGCCTCCTCCGGGTGTGGACGGGCCGGCCCTTGGCCCGGGCTTGGCTAAGGCGTGCCACGGGCTGCTGCTGGCGTTTTATGAGCGTCCGCACGCAAGGCTCTGCGGGAGTTGTAGTCCTGTGTGGGAGGCGATGCACAAGGAGCCCCCAAGCGAAAAGAAAGCGTGGCTACCATGACATGACATAAACTAGATGTTCCTTATTCTCTGGCTGTCATTCTGCTTATAGAGGAAGTGGTGCCAATTAGCTTGTGCACGTAGATGGGGTTACATGAACGGGGGTGGGAGGGCTCTATTTTCTACATCTGATATTTTAAAAGTTATTACAAGTTATAGTGAAACTGGAAATAGTAGCAACCTCTGGAAATTTCCAGAAAATGAAATCCTGATGTGCTGCCAGCTATCTAGGTGCAAGTGGGAAACACCAAAGAGATGACCAGATGAGGAATGGCTGGAAGGATTTCTGGGAACTCAAAACTCAGAAACATTCTCTGTCTATTATCAGTGGTTAGTGACTATTTCTCTAGGATCTTCCTCAAAGTCTTGCAAAGGGAGGGCCATATGACCAGTCGTACACTATCAATGAGGTCATGCGGGTGGGCGGGAGCTGAAACGGGGATGGGGCGGTGGGCGGGAGCTGAAACGGGGATGGGGCGGGTGGGCGGGAGCTGAAACAGGAATGGGTTGGAGCTGAAACAGGGATGGGGCGGGTGGGTTGGAGCTGAAACAGGGATGGGGCGGGTGGGTGGGAGCTGAAACAGGGATGGGGCGGGTGGGTGGGAGCTGAAACGGGGATGGGTCGGGTGGGTGGGATTGCTGAAATGGGGACGGGTGGGTGGGCGGGGCCTGAAACTGGGATGAGGCAGGTGGGCGGGATCTGAAACGGGGATGTGCGGGACACTGAAACAGGGACGTAGGTGGGGCGGGTGGGTGGGTGTAAGGTGAAACCAGGGGAGGGCGGGCGGGAGCTGAAATGGTGACATTCCTGAAACAGGGAAGGTGCGGGAGCTGAAACGAAGATGGGAGGGTGGGAGCTGAAACTGGGCGTATGAGCACATTGTTGAAACGGGTCGGTGGGTGGTCAGGAGATGAAACGGGGACAGAGAGGGCGGGAGCTGAAACAGAGATGGGCAGGAGATGAAACGGAGACGAGGAGGGTGCTGAAATGGGGACGGGGTGGGCAGGAGCTGAAACAGGTAGGGGGATGGTGGGTGAGAGCTGAAACAGGGACAGGGCAGGTGGGCGAGAGCTGAAACAGGGGCAGAGTGGGAGCTGAAACAGGGATGGGGCGGGAGAGTGGGGGCTGAAACAAGTGCAGGCGGGAGCTAAAACAGGGACAGGGCGGGTGGGTGGTAGCTGAAACAGGGACGAGTCCTGAAACCGGGACGGGCCAGATGGGCAGGAGCTGAAACAGGGATGGGGCGGGTGGGCCGTTGCTGAAATGAGGACGGGAGGGAGATGAAACTGGGATGGGCGGGTGGGCAGGAGCTGCAACGGGGCAGGGCATTTGGGCAGAAACTAAAACGGCAACGGGCAGGTGGGCGGCAGCTGAAACGGGGACAAGGAGGCTGAGTGCCAGCTGAAACGGTGGTGGGAGCTGAAACGAGGATGGGGCGGGTGCGAGATAGATGAGAGGGGGACGGGGTGGGTGGGCGGGAGCTGAGTCGGGGAAGGGGGACCTTGCTGAAACAGGGACAGGGTGGGTGGGTGGGTGGATGCTGAAATGGGGACGGGTAGGTGGGCAGGAGCTGAAACCGGAACATGACTGGTGGGCGGAAGCTGAAACCGGGACAGAGCTGGTGCTGAAAGTGGGGGGGGGGGGGGGGGGGGGACAGGAGCTGAAATAGGGATGGGGCGGGAGCTGAAACAGAGACGGGGCGGGTGGGTGGTAGCTGAAACAAGGACGAGGCGAGTGGGTGCTATCTGAAACAGGGACAGGGCAGGTGGGTGGGAGCTGAAACTGGGAGGTGCGGGTGGGCTGGGAGCTGAAACGGAGGTGTGGGATGCAGAAGCTGAAACAGGGTTGGAGCGAGAGGGCAGGAGCTGAACAGGGACGGGGCAGGTGGGCGGGAGCTGAAACCGGGACGGAGTGGGTGGGCTGGAGCTGAAACCGGGACGAGGCGGGCAGGTGCTGAAATAGGGACGTGGTGGGTGCTGAAACAGAGATGGGGCGGGTGGGTGGTTCCTGAAACAGGGACAAGGCGGGTGGGGGGAGCTGAAACAGGTATGATTGCTGCAACAGGGACGAATGCTGCAACAGGGACGATTGCTGCAACATGGACTGGGTGGGTGGAGAGAGCTGAAAAAGGGATGAATGGGTGGGGGAGCTGAAACAGGGATGGGGAATGTGGGGGGAGCTGAAACAGGGACGGGTCGGTGGTGGGAGGTGAAACAGGGAGGGGGCTGGAGGGGGAAGCTGAAACAGGGCCAGGGGGCTGGTAGAGGTGGTTAAAAAGGAGACTTGGTGGGTGGAGCTGAAACAGGGACAGGAGTGAGAGCCAAAAGCAGCGCTGGCAAATTTTGGCAGACCAGTCCTCTCCCTGCATAGTCCGTCTCAGGCAGTGCCGTTCGGCTACACTGAGGCTTGTATTTTCATTGCACTGGTCTACAGTGAGAGCGGCCTCGAAAAGTGAAAACTGGCTCCCTTAAGTGAAATCGTCCCCCTGGCTTCCAGCCTACTGGGGAAACGTCTGATGCCCGATATGGCCAGTCCGGCCTTGGGTCGGTGGAAGCTGAAACAGGGCAGGAGGTGGGGGAAAAGATGAAACAGGGATGAGCTGGTTAAGTTGAAACAGGGATGGGGGAAGCTGAAACAGGGAGAGGCGGTGGGGGGAAACTGAATCAGGAAGGGGTGGGTAGGGGGCTGAAACAGGGTGGGGGGTATGGGAAGATGTAACAGGAAGGGGCCGGTGGAGGAAGATTAAACAGGAAGGGGTGGGTGGGGGAGCAGGAACAAAGCAAAGGAGAGCAACGCTGAAACTAACCAATTGTAAGCTATGGGTGGGCTGTAAACCCACTGTTTGTAAACAAAATGTTTAGAAAGACAGCGCATGCACTGTCTAGGCGAAACCTAAAAAGTAGCCACGTCCATAAAGATATAAAACATCTACATTTTTTATTCAATTATGCAATAGCAAAACCACATAAGTATGTTGTTTCTAGTTAGATAAGTGATCATGCACTACTGACTTACTACACTAGGCAGTGTGTGTAAGTTTCGAGCAGTATGCTAATAGAAGCAACAAAGACTTGTAATACTTGGCACATAATAAACTCGAAACAAGTTTTAACAACATTTGCATTAAGGTTGTATGACGTTACAAAGCTTGCCATTACCCCGCATGCCGTACAACTCAAATCTTTTCCCCGACTTGCTGACGGGGTGCCCTGGAACAGTGGCGTCACTAGGGTTGGTGTCACCCAGTGCGGGTAAAGGTGTCACCCCCTCTCGACTGGAGGGAAAGACAGGCAGAGTGGTGTGTAAGGGTACATGTGTGAGGGAAAGGGAGGAGTAGCAAAATGATTTGACACTGCCTAACATTCCTACATTATTGTCGACACCAGAGTGCAATGGCACGCCGCCTCAATGCTCCTGACCGGTCCTGGGCTGCCGCGTTTTTGTGAAAGCAGGCTTCAAGCAGCCCCCCTCCCTCTTGTGCGCCAATCACAATGCTGCAATAGCAGCGTTGTGATTGGCTAGAGCAGGGACACTACTACCTGCCCATAGGAGACCGAGGGTTAAAACGGAACATGCGCACTATTTGCTACTGCGCTACGAGCCCGGGCGACGCGGCAGCCTAAAACAATAGATGTCAACAAAAGCACGCCATTTTTTTGTATAATCGGTGAGTTGAGTAAGGCGAGAAGTGCCCTGTCCCAAGCCGCTGCTGGAAACCCGGATGTCGGGATCTCAAATCTTCACCCACAGCGTTTGCATCATTAGCAAGAAGCATCATTTTGCTGCGTCATGACTTTCAGCTGTGTATAGGGAAGGGCTGAGCCTCTATAAGATCCTAATAAGGTACTTGATAACATAAGAAGTGTACATCTTTTAGATTCGTTTGACTTCGAATGAGACAATGTTCATTCAGCGCATGGCTCTTGAAGCCACACAATAGCAGGCATGTTGGCGCTATACAAAATCCAAACTCATGTGTTAGTTAACACGTGACATATAAAACAGGTGCAATCCTCTCCAGTGAATAAATCGTGTAGTTTGGATTACAAAAGTCCCACTTTTTAATATCGGCCTATCCATTTGATCACGCTGTGTGACCCTGGACTATTAGATCCTCGGCCTAGACTTTGTCCTAAAAAACCGGGAGCTATTGGAAATGTGATAAAAACCTGACATTATCTTACCTCTAGGCCTCTCTGCTGAGACTGCTTGCGTGGAGCGTGGAGCCGATCCCGGTGCTTACTGGTGCTACTGCTGCATCTATACAAAAGTGTGTGTGTGTGTGTGGGGGGGGCACCTTCTTATACCTGTGCGGGTAAGCCCCAGGCGGGTCATATCTGGGAGTCCCATGATTGGCGGACACAGCATCTAAACACAGCTGTGCTGCCTCAGAGAGACCCTGTCAGACCCACACCCACGGGCCGGGGCTATGGAAGATGAGGCCACTGCTCCATCACTGTCATCCCCGCGCCCCGCTTAAGGGGATTAAAGCCAGACCAATGAAAGGAGGCTCCGTTTGCACGCGGCCGGCTGTTTAAGCAGGACACACGGGTCACAGGAGGATCGGCAGGGGTGTTTGATTAGGGATGCTTGGGATTGTGGGGTCAATTCAAATCTGCCATTCACGGCCGTACACCAGGGTTTTAACCCAGCTGTGTGGGGGAAACATTCATAGCCACCAGCCCCGATGAGCCCGACCTCGGCAGAGCTCGGCTCCAGCTTCTAGTGACTTCCCGCAATCTGGCAGTCCAAAGTCGGCAAATTCCAAAAACCCTTCGGACTCTCTCCATTGGCAGGTGTCCGAAGGGTTTTTGGAACTTGCTAACTTTGGTCTCCCTAACCCATCGCAACTGAGCACCCGTAGCAGCCACTGCTGTCACTAGAGTTGACTGACAGCCTGCAGGCAGGCCCAGGGTTACCGCGTCCGACGTGATGTGACTCCCAGCATGCCATTCTCTTTCTTCGACCACTCACACTTTATAGAACGTCTTCTGTCATCGTGCCGCACAAACAGTCAGTTCTGCCGGCCGCCACCGTTCTATAGCTTATTATGTACCAAACAACCGTCAGTGAGCCGAAGCCGCGTTGTCCCACTAACCACGATCACTTGGGGTGACACCAAGGACCTGGTGCGTGATTGGTGTCACCCCAGGTGATGGTGTCACCCAGTGCGGTCCGCACCCCCCGCACCCCCTAGTGACGCCACTGCCCTGGAAGTTGGAATAGTATAACTTACTATTCCAACTCCAGTGTGTGCAACAGTAGGGAAGGTGTTAAAGTTAAATCCAACACCTTCTACCCCCTGCAACAAGCCATTCGTGTTGTAACGCATGCGTTGTAACGGTTGTTTCCCCTGCATTAGGGGTGATCCGTTAAGCCTCTTTCATCTCCTCCGTATAAACCTGATGGAAATGGGTAACTTACTTTTCTCTGTGCTGAAGTGTTGCAGGATGCGAGCAAGGCTGCCACTATTTGCCAGATCTGACATGGCACCGGGGCAGTTGGGGATCAGCAAAGCATGGTACCGGGCACCTAGTAAGAAAGCAGAAAATGCTTCACAAGCAGGTCTCTTCCCACAGAGAGCAAGATCTGAACTAGTGAACAGTGAGCTAATAGGGCCTTACACTGAAAATATATGCAGAAAAAGTTGAAAACATTTGTAACCTGTGTCTAATTGTTGCAGCATGGGCACAACTGCAAAAAGAAGCAACACCCAATGGCCACACATTAACCTGATATCTGGTAACAGTAGAAGGACAAGCAAGCACATTCAATACACCCTTTTGTTAGCAGATTTGCATTTGTTCAATACGTCCAAACATACTATTTTACTATGGCACTTCATCACTGCACAATTTCTAGCAAATTATAAATCTTCTTGAAGAAGGGCCAATTATGCTATTTTCTTATTATCACAAACAGTTTGAGTTTTACCTAGTAGCTACAACCAAGAATACCACAGGCACATATGATGGAATAGTAAAGCATCTCGAAAAACAGAAGGATTACAAGGACTATAATGCAGGGAAGAGTGTAGGACGAAATAGGACAGAAATTAGTCACAGAAACAGACAAGCTCAGCTTTTTCATTTCAGATAAGTAGTAGAATACATTTAATTATTCTGTTTCTTACATGGTTTTCAAATCTCATGGTCTGAAAATGTTTAAACTGTGAAACACAAATTACAATGTAGCATTTCAAATGCAAAATATGGTTGGATTATTAGAGAACCAGTTCATATTATTTTTGAGAGTTGCGTAGATGGAGTATGGTAGTTCTTTATACTGCTTTTAGGTAGGAACGGGTGAAATTTGTGTAATTTGATTTTGCGGAATTACACAAAATTTCATGGAAATGACACAAAATTACATGGAATGCAAACCCATTATTTAGCGCTATATTTTACCCTAAATGAGCCCTTATGCCAGTTTTTGTGAGAAAGCATTTCGGTACGTTCTGGCTGTCTATGTTGCTCCGAAACTCCTGCACTATATTTTTACCAGAAACAGAGGTGTAATTACGCAACTTGAGTAAATGCTGGCCTTTGGCGTAACAAGCGAAATTTCCAAAATTACACAAATTATGCCAACATAGTTTAAATGTCACTTTTGTGGAGTGGCGGAGTCACATTCTTTTTTGGGAGAATTAATTCATATTTTGACTCAATAATGGGACAGGGCATTAGTTAAAGACTCTCTGGCTTATGTGTTGCATCTGGCTCTGGGGTACATGGACCTCAGCGGCAGGAAACATAGGTATTAAGCAGGGAACATGGGCACAGCCTCTGGAAGAGGTACCCTAAATAAAGGGGTCTGAATATGCAGAGGCATCCTGGGCATCTCCAGGAGCTGTTTACTGTAAACCTCAAACGCAGGTCGACAGATGCCATAGCATGAGAAGTATGTGGTGGAGCCCAGTGGCATAGACAGGCAGCTCCAGAAATCATTTGTCTGGCCATTTAGGAGGGCTTGTGCTGATAACACCTCTGTTGTCATTCTGTCAAATATACCTACATTTATCTTAAATAAAACATTACTAAAATAAATGCAAATAAACGGCAAAAAAGTAGAAAGATAATCTTTAGCCATGAACGTTTTTGGGGAAAATAGTTTTGTTGAGGAAAATTAACAATTGCCCTTTAAATGCAAATTATACCTGCTCACAGCGTGAGACGTATGGCAAAATTATGACAAATGTGTAAGGGGCAGATAAAAGGAGGACCCTTCGCTTTTTCATGAAAATGTTGAAAGTGCCATCAAGACAGGGTGACCAGGGAATACCTGGACCTCAGGGATTATAGCTGCACAGCCAAATGAATGTTCACAGTGAACAATCTCAAAGATGAAAAGAAGTCACTAAAAAGGATATATTTTTTTAAAAGCAGAAAACCTTTAGGGAACCGAAGCATGGAAGCAAGAATCTACATAGTTTTGTGTGTAAGAAAGGCAATATAGAGATAACTGTAATAAAACAATTTAAAACGCATCACTCTTAACATAATTACTAGTGAAATAGATAGTATGCTTGTGGCAATGCTCCTCACTGCACCTATTATTGTGTAAGAGGCACCAACCCTTCTGCCTTTCCTGTACTTTGCACAGAGATCTTTCGAACAGAGAAGAGAGGTCGCCTGTCAAAGGCTTGGAAGGTGTTACAGGGACAACCAAGACATCTATGCGAGCATCACGGCAACCATAATGGTTTAGTACACACAGCTTCTAAACATCATACAGAACACTATTCATATCGCCATTGATGGAGGAGGGTTTTTTGTAAATAAAACCTGCTGGGATTAAACCTTCCATGGTGTGAAAATCATTAACATATGGTTTGTGAAAAAGAAATAAGAAAGGTGCAAGAAAATAATACTATGCTCAAGTAGGCCACAAATGAGCAAATACAGAAAAATGTGTGTATTGTTTATCAATTTAACTAAATGATAATAATTACACAGAATAATAGTTTTAAATTATTATGTTTTAATTATAATAATGAAAGATTGAAATGAACATTATGAAATGGAGCTTTTTTTTTTTTAAACTTTTTATGAAACACAAAGTTACAAAAAACAGAAACAGAAACAAACAACAAACACAAGGCAGTACCATCATCACAGAGTTACAGCTGGTGGTGGGGGGGGGGGGGGGGAAGGTACATGTCAAAGTGAAGGTAGAGACATTTCGTAAGTGCGGGGGGCAGAGGGACCAAAAGCAATCAAATATGTCTAAATCTGTGCGGAGGAAACACCGGGTTGGGGAGATGGCGGGTCAATATCAAGGTCTGGAAGGGGGGGGCAGTACATATCTCGCCACGATACACATTCCATTGAGTCCATATCTTCCCCCATTTCCGGGGCGTGCCCCGGGAGATATACACCGTTTTTCCCTGAACATACACCAGTCCAAGTTCTGTTTCCAGAGCTCAACTGTCGGCGATCTCTGGGCACCCCATAGCTGGGCAATGTCTCTCTTGGCAATCATATTTCCTAAGGTCACCCAACGAATTTGCGCCACACTATAATCGTTCGGTTCCCAAACATTCAGCAAACATCACCTCGCCTCAGGCATCGACCGCACACCCGTAACCTCACTCATAACTTCATGCACACGAGCCCAATATTGCATCACTACTGGACACTCCCAAATGATATGGAGAAACGTTCCCACGAGACCACAGCCACGCCTGCACAGTCCATCAACAGAAAAGCTCATGCGTACATCCGGTCACATACACCCTGTGCAGAATCTTAAGCTGGACGAACCGGAGACGCGCTGGGATCGCCACTTCCTTAGGGGAGGAGATCGCAGCCTGCCAGTCCTCATCATCAAGTTCCAGCTCATCGGCGGTCCACACCTCTCGAAGGTGACATAAGAGATCAGCCCTGGAATTGATACATTTTTTATATATAAGCGAGATCGTGCTATCAGGAACGTACCTATCCAGTACCCTATCTTCGAGCGGGGACGCCTCCGGCACTTCCGCACCCGTGGGAAAGACCGAGGCCACCGCATGACGAATTTGCAAGTACCGAAAAAATTCCCTATCATTCAAATCATATTCAGTTCTCAACTCATCAAACGTCTTGACCCTCCCCTTGGTCCACACGTCGTTCACCTTGCTAATACCGATCACATCCCACCTGTCGAAGCCCTTCGACCGCCAAAGGGACCCGAGTTTATCCGATGCGTACAACGGAGTCGCACGGGTCAACCCATCAGCCCATCCCAGAGCCACCGTAGCACGGTGCCAGACCTGGACTGCCGTCCTAGTCGGGCCCGTGAGGGTCCCACCGGCAGACCTAGAATAGAGAGCCCTATTGAAATCTCCGCCAGGCAGTAGCCACTTATCCATCTCAAAGGCCGGATTCGGCGAAGGAGCATAGGTACAGTGATTAATAGCCCCTAACTGAGACGCCCAGTAGTATCGGCGAATGTCAGGGAGGGCGACACCTCCATCGTACAGGGGCAGCGTCAATTTCGCAATAGCAATACGAGAGCGGCCCCCCCATACCAAATGTCTCTGTAAACTTTCGATCTCTCGGAAATAACTAGCAGGCACGGCGTCCAGTGAATTCTGCAACGCGTAGAGGAAACGGGGGAGCGACATCATCTTGAACAATGCCGCCCTACCGAGGGGAGAAAGAGGGAGTTTACCCCAAGCAAGGACATCGGCACGGAGGCGCTGGAGAGGAGGTAGCAAATTGCGTTCATATCGAAGTCCTGGGTCCAGGGTAATAAAGATCCCCAAATATTTAAATCCCTCCCGCACTACTGTAATGGGACAGCCGCGGGGCAAAATAGGAGCGTCTCCCGAAAGGACATAGACACAAGACTTCGACCAGTTAATGACAAGACCAGAGTTCTTGCGGAACGAAGTCAGAACATCAAAGAGGACTATCAGTGATTTTCGCGGGGAAGTAAGATATAGCAGAATATCATCCGCATATAGAGATATGCGGTCTTCAAATTCTGGAGTCCATCTAATGCTCTTCAAGGACGGCTCCCACCTCAACCAGGCCGCCAGTGGCTCGAAGGCAAGGGCAAACAAAAGAGGAGACAAAGGACAGCCCTGGCGCGTACCCCTACCAAGCGCAAAGGAAGCCGAGACTCGACCGTTCACAACCACTTGAGCCAAGGGGTCAGCGTAAAGCAGTTTCACCCAATCAATGAAGGCCGAACCGAAACCAAATTTAGCTAGGACCGCCCATAGGTACGGCCACTCTAGCGTGTCAAACGCCATGGTGGCATCCAAAGACGCCAAAATGGCCAGCTCACGCAACGTTCCCGCTAGGACGCCATGCAATCGTCGGAGGTTAAGCGCAGTGTTGCGACGCGGTATAAAGCCGGATTGGTCCGGATGAACCAGGTCGCCTATGACCGTGACCAATCTATTAGCAAGCAATTTAGCCAGGATCTTCGGTTCAGCGTTGATCAAAGATATAGGTCGGAAGGAGGAGCAGCGATCACGAGGCTTACCCTCCTTGGGAATCACCACTATAGACGCCAGTCTCTGGTCAGGAGGGAGGGAGCCCACCTCCAGCGATTCGAGAAACATCGAGCATAAATGTGGGGCTATCGTATCTGGGCGGAGTTTGTAGAGCTCAATAGGAAGCCCGTTGGGGCCTGCGGCTTTCCCAGAACGAACAGAGCGGATAGCAATCGCGACCTCCTCCACCGTAAGCGGCGCACCAAGAAGGTCCCTTTCGGGATCAGACAGACAGGGCAGCGCAATGTCGCGCAAAAGCAGGCGGGAATCCAGTTCAGGTCTATCGGACACAGGGGAATACACTTCCCGAAAATAATCAGCAAAACATTCAACTATTGCAACCGGCTCACTGTGATTCACCCCATTCACATCCACAATAACAGGAACCACTCGACTCGCGCTCTCCCTCCTATCCAGCCAGGCAAGCAGCTTCCCCGCTTTATCACCAACATCATACAGGCGTCCCCGCTGTTCTCTGCTCATCACTTTCGCAGCATCCGTGACCAACGCCCTATATTCAAATTGCTTAAGACCCAATAGGTGTAGTCCGTCTGGGGTGACCTTGGACTCCATTTCTCCCTCCAGAGCAGCAATTTCACCCTCAATACGGACGACGTCCTCTCGACTAGTCCTCTTAACGTTACCAATCAGGGAGAGGGCCTGGCCCCAGATAACAGCTTTATACGCCTCCCACAAGGAGACCGAGGAGGACACAGACCCGACATTCTCCGCAAAATAATGGTCGAGCGTCTTGATCAATTCTACTCTAACCTTGGGATCACAGACGTACCAGGGGTTAATCGGGGCCAGACGGCCTTCCGTCCCCAACTGCGCATCTACCACCAACCAGATCGGGGAGTGGTCCGATATACCTCTAGTAAGATGTTTTACCTCCCGTAGTGCGGAGGCCTGAGCAGAGGGCATCAGAACGTAATAGAGTCTCGAGAGACTACCGTGTGCACCAGAGTGAAAGGTGTACTGCGAAGTCCCCGGTTGGAGCAATCACCAACAATCGGTGAGCCCCAGAGTCTCGAGGAAGTCGCTTAACCACGATTGGGCCCTCGAGAGTTCCCGGGGAGGATAGCGATCACACATCCCCGAAACTACGGAATTAAAATCCCCGCCCACCACCAACAAACCCTCTGGGACTCCCAGGATAACCCTTCCCAGGTCAGCATAGGTAGTAGTCTGGAGGCCAGGTGGTACGTAAACAGAGAGCAGGGTTATCACCTTCCCCTCCCAACGCCCAACAATGGCGGCATATCGGCCCTTATCGTCAAGGATGGTCTCATCAATAGCAAGAGGGAGGGAGTTCCGGACCAGGATGCCCGCCCCCTTGGATCCAGAAGTGAAACCCGAGTGCGCCAGGAGACGATAGCCACGCCTATTCAGCGCATGGCACGTATTACCAAGCAAGTGCGTCTCCTGGAGCAAAACAACATCAGGGGATAGACGTCTCAACAGTTGCAGCACCACTCCCCGTTTAATCCTATCCCCCAACCCGTTGACATTCCAACACAACAATCGAAGTCCCCTACCCCCCATCCCAGCACGTAGCCCCGCCCACATCCCACACCCAGCGCAACGCTGTACAAGAAAAGCTCGACATTACTGTGCCTTGTGAATAAACACGAAACCTAAACTTCAACCCCCCGTTCCCCAAAGAAACCCCATACACCTCACCCCCCTCCCCGCACCCCTGCGAGAGACTAAAAAGCCACCCCAACTTGCAGTGTGCCTGTCGCCCAAGTACCCAACTAATCTACGAAAAGAACCCCAGAGGAGGAAGGGTTACCCACCCCCCGCCCACCCCCCTAATTATCAAAAGGAAGAAACGTTTGCAAGCAGTAACATCATGGCTTCAAACCACAGCTGAAAGTCAAGTACATGGAAAGGGGGCCGATCTCGATCTCTATTCCTGTTCCACCGGGCCACCTTCTGCACCACCGGAATGTCCAAAGTTCCCAGAGTGTTCCTGCCCCGTAGGCAGGGAGTCCAGCCAGTCACTTGCGGCCTCAGGATGGTCGAAGAAAAATGTCCGCTCATTAAACACCACACGGAGACGGGCCGGGAAAAGCATAGCATATTTCATATCTCTGTCTCTCAGCCTCTTCTTCACTCCTTGGAAACCAAGTCGCTGTTTCTGGACCTGCTGGGTAAAGTCCGGATAGAAACTGACTGTAGTGTTCTCGAAAACAGTCGGGCCCGACTGGCGGGACGCTTGCAGGATCGCGTCCCTGTCCCGAAAATTAAAAATCCGAGCGATGATGGGACGTGGAGCGGCACCCGGCTTAGGCGTGCCTCCAGGGATCCTATGCACACGTTCCACAGCAAAGAACTTACTAAGGCCCTTGGGTGCTAGGTGGTTCAATACAACGTCTTCCACCAGTAAGTCCACCGGAGAGGCCCCCAACGTTTCCGGGACACCAATAAGGCGGACTTATTCCGCCGGGCCCTGCTCTCGAAATCCTCCAGGCGTTGAGAACAGTAGGCTTGGGCATTCCGTAGGTTACCGACCTCAGCCTATAGGTCGGAGACATCGGTCGTGAGGCTAGATGTCTTAAGATCAAGGGACTTAACCCTTTCATTGGTCTTTGCCAGGTCAGCCCTGATCAAGTTAACATCAATAGCGACAGTGTCCAGTTTGTGGGACAGGGCCTCATATTGGTGTCCCACTGATGCCTGCATCGCAGAGATGGCGCCCATGACGCCCCGTAGCGACAGGTCCTCACCAATCGAGGGATCGTCTGCAGCAAGTCGGGGATTTAGTCGGTCCTCCAGGAGAGCCCTTAGTGAGGGTGTATCTATCCATGATATTCGATTGCACGGAAGTCCCCCGGACACCCGGCTTGGTCTTGCGTTTTTCACCCTCAGGCTTGGTGGCCATTTTAGATCTGGAGCCCCATTTTAGATCTGGAGCCCCTGGTACCGGGTAAAAATGGCTACAACCAAGTTGCCCGCAGCAATGAGAAGGAGGAAATACAGGCCTCTCAGTGAGCCAAATGAACCAGAGGCACTGTTCCGAGAAGTAATAAGGTGGGAGGCAATAGGAACAGGCCACGCAGGCAGAGTCAATGAGGCCCCTGGGTGAGAAACGAAACCGAAAGTAGACGACCGAGCCAAGATGACTCGGGTGGTCCGTTGTTGTTCAACTGCAATCCGGCTGGCAGAGAGACAGAGCCCGGGGCAGTGCCATGGAGCAGGCCTGAAAAAGTCAGAGAGCCATATCTTCGGCCCCCAAAGTCCAAATCAAAGTCTGTAAACGGATAATTGATCAGCGGGGCTGCGCCAGTAACGACCCGTCGTCCAAATGAGGATAGAAGTCAGGATAGTCGGTGGAGGCGGCGAGGGTCCGGGAGCCCTGTGCTCACGCGACCATCTTGGTTGCGCGCAAAGCTCCTCCCTCCTGGAGCTTTTATTTTGAGCAAATAACCGAAATTGTTTATTTCTCCTAGAGAAAACTGCACGTTTTACAAGAAGGCCTCAACACTGATGTTAGGGTTAATTTTGCTTTAAAATGAAAAATGCAGAAAATAAGTTTTATACTTCATAGATGACTATTGTGTTCTTCCTTGTCGATGGCTGCCACGTGTTCAGTGTATCATTAGTATTTCCTACCGTCCAAGGAAAAATGTTTTCTTGTGGATAACAGAGCTGGAGAAATGTTTCCATGTTTGTTTGAATATGCGTGTGTCTAGTAAGGGGTAGATTTGATTTCCTTTGCTGAAGGACGATGATGACAGCACGAAACTAAAACAATGACGTTTGAAAGGAAAGAGCGATGGTAGTGGTGTGACTTAACACCTTATGCTTATGGACAAATAGGAGGAACGATTTCCCGGATTTTGTTACAAGAAAAAGCCTGAACTGACTAACGTTAGGGTAGAATTATCAGTGATAGATTCTGCTGCAAAGAGAGAGGGGGTTCTACCTTTGGTACGAGGCGTTCGTGTGAGCTGTTTCTATGAGATTTCCTGGATGATGCTGTCTGTGAGCTGACTCCTTAAGTTTGCTCTTCATACCTTGTGAGGATAGCCCCAGCTTTCCATTCCGGCCGGAGGGTTAGCATTTCAGCTATTAGCATGCTGTGCTATAGTTTTCTAGGTTCATATGAAATTCTCTTATTGAAAATGTCTTTTTGTCTCTTACACTAGCCACTCAATTCATGCTCCTGAAATTGAGATGTTATTGTGATTACCTGAATTATATTCTTGTGTGGGAATTCAGATTGAATGCTGTATCTTTTTTTACCATTTCATGTGCTTTCAAAGAAAATAGGTAAAAAGCAAATTAATAGAGAAACTGAGTCTGTCGTTATTCATTATTGTAAATGATGAGTTATATAAATTGTAATATATAGAAAAGTGTATATATAAATATTCCTTTTGTTCTAGGTCCTCATAAGGGGAATATTTCATCTAAATCTTTTGCCAAATCCCTGTCAAACTCTCTGATCCGTCAGAGGACCTGACATAATATGGGCCAAAAGTTAGTTGTATAAATAGATAGAACTATAGCAACGAAAACTATTTTATAGAGCGTGGTATAAATGTTATACGCTCTGCTTTGTTTACCAGAAACCTTTTTCCCGCTGTGCCGCGCGGTATCACCATCTTTCAAGGTATGTTCTAGGACCATATCACATGCATGCTCTGTATTTATGAGTAGGAAAACTACTTTCCCAAAGCAATTAAGTAAATATTTCATCACTTTTTCTGCCAATGCATCTGCTAGTAGGTAAGGAGAGGCAGAGTGCTGTCGAATGATACTCAGAGCATTAGAGTGAACGGAGCAAGACTCAAGACTGTGCTTGTCGGACACAAACTTTACAGTCAACTGGGGTAACCACATTAAAAGTGACAACGCAATTGTTTTTGGTTTACTATTTTGACAAATGAATTCATGATGTAACAAAATGATTTGTCAATACCTGAGAAAATACATTAGCCGTCAGTATGTATTTTGGCTGCGGGTGTTGAAAAAAAGCTTCCATTTCTGATTTGACTTTAAGAACTCCGTTCTGTAAAGTTATAGCAAACAACATCTTATAAATATGGATTTCTAGTATTAACTTATAAAGTGGAATGACACGCACTGCTCTCTTTGGAAATAACCATAGAAAAAAATCTGCATTGTTGCAAGAGCTTTCTCTGTTCCGGAGTAGAGTAAGGCTGAACGTCTTTGTTTCCCACAGGTTGCCTTTTAAGGTTTTCAAGCCTCTTACGATTTAACTTTAGGTGGGATATCCCCTTTAAGTAGACCAAATGCTACAATGCTTTGCTGACAGTTCACTGTAACCATGAGTGGTAGAGAAGGATAGTCTGCTCTGTTGATACACTACTCACCATCAATTGACTCCAGCTTGGCTGGGCTGGCATATGGTTTCAGCTGGAAGTCCTGGATCCAACGCGAGTTGCCCTCATTCACATCCACAAAGTCAATTGGCTTTCCCTACAAAGGAAACACAGAAACACACGGATTAGCTTGACGTTCATACTTAACCACTGTAATGCAAGGCCTACTGATGAACATAGGGTTAAATGATGCACAGGGGCCAAGAGAACTGACTGCCTAGGATAATCTGAGGATTATGAGAGGCAAAGTATGAATGTAGGAAAACCATATTTTTCGTATGTACCCCTAGTTAACTGATAACTACATAGCAGGTGTTTTGGACCTATGGGCAGGTGGACCACTAAACCGCCCTCACAGTTTGTGCCTTTTTCCAAAACTATGGAAAGAGTTGTGGCTTAATAACTTGCCTATTTGACTGTACTGAAAGCTAACCATAAATGCAAACAACCTAGGTTGTATAAAAGGCTTCTCTCCAGTGCCATGTGGGGAAAACACCACACACAGACTGAAAAGAAACCATGTTACACCGTAGGCCAGACTTCAGAGCTGAGTTGCCAAGTGAACCAGATTTTAGCAATGGAGTACTAAATATGTCATAAGGCGAGTCAGTTCATGGGGTTCCTTCCAAATGTGAGGTGTAGCTGCACGAGGGTTGTTGGGACAAAAGTCCCAACTTTGGCCTGAAAAAGGACAGAGCCCATCAGCTTGAATGAGCTGTGTGTATTATACTTTATTGGCATTTGTAGAGCACCTTCTTACCCCTTGACAGGCCCAAAATGTGTTCTAGGTGGTCAAGTAAGTAGCTACTCCAATTGAATGATTTATATTATGCTTTGTAATCCTGCCAAAACTGTGAACGGCTCTGATTAGTATTGGGTTCCTGGGTGCTCTTCGGAGTGCAAGGTTAATAGTGAGTTAGTTATAGTTAGACTTCCATGGGAAGTGGTGGGTGAGGCGTGTGAGGTTTGAAGACGTTGAACACTGCTGGGCATAAGCGTGGTATGTAGTAATGTAAAGCAGCATTATGGGAGGGACGGGAGCTAAAGGAGTGTAAGAGATAGAACTGAGACTTACATATATAGACTAGTGTATGTACAGACTAGGAGACTGTCAGATCTTTATAAACCTTCTAATCTCAAGCTGGTTGCTCATTATCATTATTTTATTCAGCAGCGTGAACCAGAGCGTGCAAGTCTGCTGAGGAGAGATTGATTGTTTTCTTTGGAGTGCCCTATACTCAATGCAGAAAGCTTTCAATGAGATTCTTCTAGTAACAGAGAGCCAGTGCAAGGTCTTGAAGGCAAAGGGTTTGGTTGTGCCGACAAACAGTAACACTTACCTTGATGCCGCATTCTGCATCCGTTGTAAGATGCTGAATAGGTGTCTTGTGAGCCAAATGTAAAGCCCACTGGCATAGTTGTGTCCTCACAACACAAGAGCCCTAGATGCTGAAACCATGGAGAATGCCATGTGGCTGTTGCCCTCAAGCTTTGTGTAAGTGTCCAGGTCTGATTGTTTTACTAGCTTTAGGAAGAACTGTGTGCTGACAAGCTTGAAAGTACTGAGATTTTCCAGGGTGGAGATAGGTGTACATTAAAAAGTGCAAGATGTGTCTGCTGAGCTCCAAGCTAGGGCTGTCAGCATGGCTGTTTCTTACCTATAAATTTCATCTGGTGATGCCAGCTGCTATTTTGCGATGATTAGACAGCGAATGGGATCCATCCATGGCTGGAAGGGATGAGTCAAGAACGACACAGGGATCTTCAGAAGTACAGGCCCCCCACGCCCTGGCATGTGGCTCGCTGATCCCAAGAATGACCATGCACAACTGATACTAGCGATGCCAGCTCCACTTTAGTGATTTGCCTGGAATTTAATGTGTTGCGTCCCCGAGCAACGAAGTGGCATGTGAAGGTGTGCAGGAGTGGTGGGAGTTCTCCCATAGATCTAGGGTTTGAACCCTGCCTGGGAAAGGCCTCACCACACTGCTTTGGGGAATAGCGAAATACAACTGCAGCCTGTGGGAGTCAGTCGGATTGAGCTTGGTGGTTTGCTGCCACATCACCAACTGGGGAGTGGCTCTGGAGATTTTCCTGGTCCATCCTTTATGACTGATACTTGTGAGAGAGAGAGAAGAACAGCAAGGCCATGAAGCTCACGCCTGGAGCAAGCATCTCTCCCCAGCCATGAGCATGTAAGAGCGAGATGAGACCACCTATAATTTAAGAACTGGGCTACAGTTGTTCAACAAAGAGTGGGTCAGGGCTCAATCTGCGCTGCTAGTCGGAGTTTAGTAATTCCTGGCGAAAATGCAACATTGATAATTCGAATGGGAGCACCCATTTCAGGTGTAATGCTATATAACCAGATCCTGTGGTAATGAGTATCACTTGAGGGCCAATGAATGATAAAGGTTTTAGTCTTGATTGTTTATAATGAAAGGTTATGATAAAAGCATTAGGGCCTGACATATTGACTGTGAAAAGCATATTTTAAAGTCAATAGTCATTTAAGGGTAGATTGTTATTACTCTGTATTAAACCCTACAGATAGGTATTTTCTTAGAAGGAATCTCACAGATTACCATAGTAGGAAAGCATTTTGGTGCTTGTAACCCCTTTGACAAAAGACTTGTAATGACGGAATCCTTGTAGGGCCCTCTTAGGAGCATTTTGCTTTGCCAACTGTAATTCTGTATACTATATAATTGTATGCCTATGCCTAATAGTTGTCTTGTGGGAAAGCTTATGCTCAGAACAGGAGCCCTCAGTTGGTTACGGTGATAAGTGATAGGTCAGAGGATGTAGCCTTACGGCTAAAGCGGTCAACCTCGAAGCTGGAGATCTGTGTTCGAGTCTCGGCAACTAATAGAATGTGCTCGACTTCACATGCTCGAGCGCATTCCTTGTCAGTTTCACAAGCGTCTTTATCATTATTGATTTATGTCCTCAATGTGTCATTTCTGATAAGAATGGGAAAACATCCATAGAACCCCTACATCCTGTTCCTTTACCTGATGGTCCCTGGATTAAAGAGGGCACTGGATTTTGCTGGCCCTTTTAACCATCTTCCATCTTGTAAAAGGTTTCTCATTGTTCTCATTGATTATTTTTCCAAATGGATTTATTTCACATTGAATCTGCTTCTCCACATTCTGTCTTACATTTTTTACAACATGTTTTTTCTCTTTTGAGGGTACCTCAAAAGAATTAGTTACTAACAACGGCACACACTTTACTTCTTCCCTCATGAAGAGTTTTGTTTTGGAATCTGATATTAAACACCTGCAGGTTGCTCTTTACAGTCCATCTTCTAATGGACTTGTCGAAAGAGCCAATCGCTTAATTAAAGAAAGTATCCAATCTGCCCTTCCTTCAGGAGCTGATGCGGATATTTTTCTTAGCGTGCATGATGCATAAGGCCATACATCACAATGCACCCAGATACCTCACTCAGAAACTGACAATCTCTGGTGGTTCTAGATCCACAAGAAGCGCAGAAAACCTACTACTGAAACTACAAAGACTCAACAAGAAAAAACATATAAACAGTCCTTCTCAGGAATGGCGGCCAGGATCTGGAATGCACTACCTCCAGAAACCAGACTTATTTCATCCACGGTATCCTTCAAAAAGGAAGTAAAATCAATTCTCTTGGCAAAATTCACATGAATATAGGCTAAGGAAATCCTAAGAACACTCGCACCTTCACCAGTATTCCTTTTATGACAAGGGTCATCTAGACCACCTAGGCACTATTGCTGCCTTTGCCTTGACTTAATTGGTCTTTATTGTCTTACACCGTTTTGCTCAAAGTTGCACAAGATGTTATGTTTACATGATCTATCTGCTTTATTGTATAATTAACCTCTTTGTTGTATATATAACCTCTATGTGTGTAAAGCGCTCTGATATCCGTAAGGATCTTGTTCGCTCTCTATAAACCTTTCAAAATAAATAAATAAATAAACACTAAGTATCGTATGATTCTGGGCAAATCAATTAATGTCACTGTGCCCAACAAACAATGAATGTGTCCATATGTAACGAAACTGGCGCTCATGTAAAGCGCTCTGATACCTGATATCTTCAGGTATAGTTAGCACTATATAAAACTCTAAAAAATTATAATAAAAAATAACAACTACAGGCCTTTGGGACCACTCTGTTCTGCTACTGGTCTGAGTGTCATCTACCCTCCGCTACCATCATTGACAGTGACCTGCGTGGTGTGAAGGTTCAGTCTTCATTAGGTCATTGGCTCGTCTGTCCTGTGATTAATGTCATTTTCTGATCATGTGGGTATATCAAGCTGAAAATGAGTGTGCTTCAGTATAGAACTGGTTGGCCAGTCCTTTAGTTGTACTTTTTCTCCTTTTATAGTTCCCCTTTCATTTATTTGCTTCTCTTTGTAGTCTAATACTCCTTAAGGGCATACTACTGCTCTCCAGGCAGTGCGAACGGGTTGCTTGCCGTACATTTAATTTGCAGTGCGCCACATTCCACGCTGGCACTTCCTCTAAACCAGGAGATCATTTAATAATCCTGGTAACCATGTGTATGATTGTTTTACTTTTTACAATACCTTTCCAAGACGGACATCCCTGCTACGTTTAGTTTTGTTATTGCAAACATATGCCCATCGTGTTTATAAGTCAGTGTGTTTTCTTTTTTCTACTTGTATTCTTTTCATTTATCTTGCACGTGTTGTTGAGTTTGTTTGTGTTTTATTGTGGCTGTGTTTGATGGAAGAATGAGTCAGTGGACTGATGAATGGTTACATGAGTGCAAAGATGAGTGACAGACTGTGTGTATGACCCATCAGTGATATAAGAGGCACTTTCATTCAAAAGCAAGACCTATTGGTATTGTCAATGCTTGTTTGTTGTGGTTTTGTAGGCCAATGAATGTACTTTTTTACCGTAAATTCTCTTAATCAAATTTCAAAAAAGTTTAGACTAAAAACATTCTGCTACCATTCTGTCAAGTTACTGCACCCAGCCCTAAAACCCTTATCCCATCCCTTGGATGCAGCACAGACCCTCCATTGAGACAGCATCACTGACATGCATTTCCAAAAGTTACTGCATCTGTTGCCATTTGATGGTGAGTAAATTTCTTTCAGGAAGAGCTAGTTTTCTGCTTATTCACCTGAGCTGGCAATTGAGCTCTACTGCTGTGCTAATTATAGCCAAATTACTACAACTAGTGCAGTGCCAGGTGAGGTTCTGGGAGGCAGCAGGATAAAAATGTTATTAAAACTTAGAAAGGTGGGAAAGAACAAGGTGCTGACTGGGTATGTTCAGCACGCCTCTGGCCACTGAACCCTTTGCAATCAGCCTGCCATAAGACCAGTGCCGTCTTAACGCTTGGGCACGCTGGGCAGTTTCTCGGGGGCCCTATGAGCATAGGGGCCCAATGCCGAACAGAACTTAACACTAATTTTCCGTTAAACATTTTTATTCCAGTGAGTGGTTGTGTAGGCAGCGCCAGGTGCACTGCTTTGCTCAGGGGCCTATAATGCTGTTAAGATAGCCCTGAATATGACAGCTCACACTTGTGCTTTCCTTTGTGGATTAAAAAGCCTGCTTACACGCTTCTCATTGGCCTATTACAATGAAGCAGGGCGGGATATTTAGCACGAGAAGCGTGTAAACTGCCTTTACCAGCTCTTGAGTTAGGTGATTCCAAAGCCACGAGATAAGAAACACTCTTCCCGGCCTTATGAATATGCTACTAGAGAAATAGTTTCCCTGTAGCCACTGTACTCGCCTTTACCCAGTGGACCCGCCAAGGAATACCTCTATCTAGCCTGCGTGCAACAGTGAGCTGTCTGTGAAGTATGCGATTGTAGGGCTACCCTCTCGACAGGACTTTAAATGGTGCCTTCGAAAAGCAGAAGCGATGGTGCTAAGGACTGCGGAGCCCTCAGATCACAAGAGGCAACGAGGGAAAAAGTGGAGTTCGCGCAGTACCTGTGTGATAGAAAGAAGCACAGTGTGCATGGATGGGAAGGGCTCTGTCCCCCTTACATCTGCATTCGCTGTATTCTATGGTTTGTGGGCCGCCAACTGAATCGCCTCCAGATTAGGACAGGATAATCGCGTAATTTATAGGCTGTCAGATTCCATGTTTCCGTGTACCTAGTCCATTGGTCAGATTGTGTTTCAACTGCCTGCAGAAGCAGGAGGAAATATTTTGTGATGCTGCCCGCAACGGCCAGTTGGACAGAATATTCTCCTACTATGTATGCATAAATACATGAGATTCATATATAGCACAGTTATGTGGATTATCTCTCTCGGGTGCACATGCAGTCACCCACACAGCATACAAACATTCTCTCTGTACTCAATCTCGGTTGTTTTTGGCTTGAGATTGGAAGAGGACCTTGGATTGGGCCAGACTGTCATCTGGTTCGTCCTTCGGGGGTTCGATCAGCTCTAAGTAATGACCATGCACATGCAGGCACGAGTCTCTCTTATGTTTGTGTAATGTCAGGAGCGTGAAACACATACACTCGATAGTGATTTTTTGCGCCACCTCTCTAAAACGTGGGTTAACAACTGCGTCCACCTTTTGGGGCTTTGAGTCTTATAGGTACCTGCTTGTAAACATTCTTCTCAAGGCAAGGCACCCTGAGGATCTGGTATCATGCATTTCGACAAAACACGGTTTTAAGGTAACAAACATAAAGCTTTCTTTTTCCTTTGTCGAAGCTATATTGGTTTTTAAAACTTTGTCAAATTAAATAACTCTGTCTACATTATGAATATTTATATTAACCGGTCTCCAAAGACAGTCATTTGTAGATCAACTGTCTAGCATGGTTCTCTACCCAATTGAACAATTTGTCTCTATAGATTTTATCATAACTGGCAATTTTAATTTAAGTTTGATTAGACTACGCCCTTGGACATGGGTGATTCTGCGGACGTTAACACAGTGCTAGGTTGCTTGACGTGTTATGGTACTGAAATTTGGGGCTATAAGGACGTTGGAAAATACATTTTTGAGAAATTTCCTTTCAGTCTGCACAGTCAACACCTTCTTATATTATTCGTAAAGAAACTGGTATTGGTTTTGTGTGAGATTTGATCAAAATGGCACCTTTACTTAAATGGATTTCAATACGGACAACCCCTGAACTAGAAATTAACGGGGAGA
The DNA here is from genome assembly GCF_964261635.1 of Lissotriton helveticus. Lineage (NCBI taxonomy): Eukaryota > Metazoa > Chordata > Amphibia > Caudata > Salamandridae > Lissotriton > Lissotriton helveticus. Next base: position 1,856,844,641 of record NC_136061.1, on the reverse strand, counting down.
TCATGCGTGATTGTCTAGTACTAGATAGAGCAAGCAGTATCCCCTGGCTGAGTCACGTCAAAAGGACAGCAATACAACTAGAATGTCCTGAGTTATTTAATGTGCCAGATAAATTACTCAAGAAAATTTGGTGTGGCGTTAGGACATCTTTTTTACGCATGGCACAAATAGAAAGAGAGGCCAGAGAACTGATGAAACCGACAGTACGGGCCTACCAAGTAGTAAAAATAAACCACTCCTTGGAGCCTTATTTAGAGGTAGTCACTAACAGCTAGATTCATGAAAGAGCCGTTTTGCGAGTCTTTAATAGCGATTCATAAGGAATCGCTATTAAGGACTTGCAAAACGGGATTCATGTAGGAATTGCTAAATAAATTGCGATTCCTACACATTCCTTATTTGCGATTAGCAAATTGCTAATCGCAAATAAGGAATAACTCCCCATTCATTCCTGAATGGGGAGTTATTCCTTATTTGCGATTAGCAATTTGCTAATCCCAAATAAGGATGCGATTTCAAGGGTGCAGGGGTGTCCAAAGGACACCCTGTAGCACGCCTGAAATGTGAATTTACACTGATGTTGTGCACACACATGTCCAAAGGACATGTGTGTGTGTAACATGCAACTTAGAAAAATGCATTTAAATGCATTTTTCTAAGTTTTAGCTATTTACCACGAGGTTTGACTTCGTGGTAAATAGCGGTCCTAAATTGCGATTTCGCAATTTCAAAATGGTTCATGAATTGCATTTAAGGAATCTCAAATAGAGATTCCTTAAATGCAATTCCTCGCAAATGTGCGAATTCTTTATTAGCGAATTTTGCATTTGGGATGATGAATCCCAAATGCAAAAATTGCACTTGCAAAGGGCCAGATTCTCAGAATCTGGCCCTTTGCGAGCGCAATTAAGCTTGATGAATCTAGCTGTAAGCCCTCTCATCATTTTCTCTTAACAAGATTTAGGCTCAACTATCTGCACTTTCTACTGGCCGAACCTCAGGGCTGGTGAAAGGCAGAGTACTCGGGTCGCTGTACTTGCGATAATTTCTGCACTCAAGACACCGTGCACTTTGTTTTAGCATTATTTGCACATCCGTAAACGTTTTTTATTACCAATTTTAAAGGGCAAAGGTTTATTGCAGGCTAAGCTAGGCCAGCCTTAACTTATCGGCAAATGTTGAATAATTCCTGTGAAATTTTTAATGTTGCTAGTTTTTTGGGAGAGGCAGTCAGGGAAAGGAAAAAAAGAGCGACCGTATGACTTGACACATCAATTCCCTCTTTTGTTTTAACTTAAAATTAAATGAATGTAAACCTGGTTGATGGAAAACAGAGGGTGCGTATGACTTGATACACTATTCCATCTTGTTTTAACTTAAAATGTATGTGTATGTAACTTGGCTGATGAATATTAGGCTTTGTAACTTCACTCGACTTTTAAAAATAATTTAATTGTGTATAGTTTGTGACCTGGATTTTATATCATTATTGGATTGATTCTGTCTGTTGATCATATTTTATTGTGTGTATACAATTGCTTTTATGGTTTTAATTAACCAAATAAAGTGTTTAAGACTGACATGTGTACCCTATATGTGGACTTGATTAATATTACAGCTAGAGCAACATGTTAAAAAGCAAACATGAGAGAGGTTGCTGTACGCCGCACATCCTGAAAGCACATATTAGAAGGTTCCTATATGTGATAATGCACTGCTTCCGCGTAGATCGTGTTAACTGATAGCGGCAATACATCCTGGGTGTTGCTAGCTCTCTGCTGTGGGTTTCCTATGTAGTCATCTCCTTTCTGGGGCAACCTGCCATGCCAATACGGTTCACACTCACTTTATTAAAACCGCCTTAATAATTATTGACAGGGCGCAAATGGTGGGGCGGGCAACTTGCTTGCATATTGTGCACGGATATCCGGGAGCACACAATTATTGTTCTATCCAAGGGTGCAGCTATAGAGCAGCGGGTGCAGTGGCACCCTGACCGTGGTATGTTGGTATATGAGTGGCCGCTGGCACCTCTGGTTCCACCTTCTTACAGGTGGATTAACCAAGAACAATGTATTGCGTTGTACCCATGATTGAGGCGCAAGCAGTCGCCTAGTGACTTGAGTAAATGTATCATTACTGGTTGGCGTTTGCTTGGATTGCTCCTCCATATGTTGTACACGCTTAAACATGTGAGAAAAGGTTACACAAATCCCACACGGTGATGTTCGCACTCCTTCTATGTGTGCTGTATTTATTGTGTTTGGGGCAAATTGTATTGTACAGAAGGGTGGGAGGGTGTGTGCAAGGGGATATTGTACTGCTGACCCCCATGTAGTCCAGTGTTTGGTGTTATGCAAGCTTCAGAAAACCTTTTCATTACACAAAAGCCACATGGGGTACCATTGTCACAACAGTTTTTAGGTCATGTACCAATAGGCATTGGAAAGTGAGGTCTTACTTACTGCCATAATAAAAAGGGTGGTTGGGCTTTACTGAACCGTCCTTAGGGTGGTGATGATTAGGAGACCACACACACATTGATAAAATATGATGGCAAGGCTAATGTTATTTTTCTGCTTTCCAACAAAGCCAAGGTGAGGTTTGTGGTAACTCTCTGAAGTGGCAGGTGTGAATAATTACAGACCCTGTCTGCACCACCTAATGTCTTGTCGAGCTTCCTAAGAAAGTGTGGGCCTTAGGAGAGAGGGAATCAATCAAGTGGATTTATATAGCGCGGCTAATCACCCGAGAGGGTATCCAGGCGCTTGGGGGTTTTGATTGTTCAGGGGACTCAGTCGAACAGCCAGGTCTTGAGTGCCCTCCAGAATTCCAGTAGAGGTGGGGGTCCACAGCTGCAGAAGGAGGCCGTTCCAGGTTTTCACCATGAGGTAGGAGAAGAAGCCTCCTCTGCAGTTGCTTCGGTGGATGTGGGGGGTGAGGGCGAGTGAGAGGGAGGCAGAGTGTAGTTGTCTGGTAGAGTGGTTGTAGTTCAGGCAATGGTTAATGTAGGTTCGTCCTTGGTTGTGGTGCAGTGCTTTGTAGGCGTGGATCATCAGCTTAAATTGGCATCTCTTTTGAATGGGGAGTAAATGGAGTTTTTTGAGGTGGGTGGTGATGTGGGTCTTTCTGGGGAGGTGGAGGATGAGTCTGGCAGAGGGGTTCTGTTTGGTCTGGAGTCTGGTGGGTGGTCTGGAGGAAAAGCCTCATGAGCCACGCTGTTTGTACCTTAAAAATATATAAAACAAATCTGAACCAGCCGGACTGCTGGTCTTGCAGCGCTTGTAAAAGCTTTCTTTGTGTAAAAATGTATGCCTTGTACATATAGCTTTCGGTTAGTGCCTCTGAATCAACAGCAGAACTTGTATTGGAGCCGCCCAACATGAGACTGACTCGCCCAACCACCCAGAAGCCATACCAGGTGTGAAATCCACCAAACATGTAGCCCAACCTGAACTTGCAGTAGTAATGTGACATCAATCTTCTTATCCACGTGACCTTTCAGCGTAACTGGTACTAAATTAGCTACTGCCGATTCTGATCAGGGAAAGATGCTCTCTTGTATTACTGAAGCCCGCAAAATTGGCAATACAGTTGCTTGAGGCTCTTTATCAAAACATTTTTGATTGAGTAAATAGTCAGGCAGGTACACTCTCTTGAAACAGCTAAGAACGCAAGGTATGCATGCTTATAGCATGTAATGTACAACAAGTTATATTTGCAAGTAACATGGAATGCCTACAATATTGTGGACAAGTTTCTTGGGTTAGTGGTGCTGCAAATGTTTTGAAGAACTTGTGTGAGACTAGTTTGTGGGTCGATTGCATCACAGTTAGGTTGAGTAGATAATTCAAGTCACTGGACATGCAGGTCTAGTAATATTTATAAGATTTTTCAAGGCCTGTATCTGAAGCTTGCTCAGAATCACTACTATATAGTCTTTCATGGAGCAGCAACAAGAATATCTGAAAGGCTTTCAGGTCTACAGGCGTAAAACAAGAATGTTTCAGTTTCATCAATGTGTGATTAATGGATTCCACATTTCGTATCTGTATCCATAAGACTGTGAGGCAGCTTCTCTATTTCCATCAACTGCCAGTGTGCGAAAAACAATTGTGCTTTACCTCAAGTTGTCTTTAACTTCCAGTTGAAAGTGATCATCAAATGGTATTGGGGTGCACCCTGATGTGCCCCATGATCTCTTTTTAAAACAGTTGAATATATGCACATTACCTTTATAGGTGCGGGAAGGTGTCCACCCCAAAATTGCATGTCCAGCATTTATCAGAAACTGAAAGAAAGATCCTATATAGACATTGCATTGTTCGGTATGAGTGGTACATACTATTATAAGCGGATTCACCATATGCTCCCTTTTTGCTCCTATACATGCCTGGATATTTTGAACCAGTCCTTCCCCCTGGGAGGACTATCCAGATATAACCCCATCTTTCTTGATATGCCCAAGTGTGTACAAGCCGATTGTCCTGAAGAATTTTATATATGTCTGATATTAAGTCTGTAGAGTTGTCATATTGTGTAATACAAGTTTCATATTTAGCTAATAGTCTGGTTGCAGTTTCTTCGGTGGTCTGATAAATATCACAGTGGCACATCTGTAAATATCATACCCTATCAAGTTGTGTGACAATGAAAGGAGTTTTGCACTCTCCAAATGTCTTCATTTTGGCTTGAGGGAAGAGGTAAGATAGCTTTTTGCACTCCCCCTTTTCCAGTTTTTAAAGAGTCCCCAGATATTGCTGCCAAGAAGTGGAGGTTGTCAGGGATAGATATGTTGTGCAATGGATGCAATGCCAGCTCTGCGACACTTCTAAGTCTATATTCACTGGCGTTGCCATACAGGTGTTGCGTGGTCTATGCCTTTTTCCCCCACCGTTCTATGCCCCATAGCAACCTGGCCATTATAGGTCAATCCTTCAACAATCATATTGTCCCCGTTTCTTTAGTAGACCAACATGCTAATTTTTGAAGGTGCGTTGCATTATGATATTTAAGCATGTCTGGGCATGGTAGGCCTCCCTGTTCTCTGACAGCCATTAAAACCTTATTGCCAGGCCCAACAATGTCGGTCTGAACAACTCTTGCTCTGTCAGCATGAATAATATATTCTCAGCGGAGAGACATATTTTGTACGTTTCTCTCCTGAAATCCATCCTTTATATGTGTGTGGATCCTATAGCGCCATAGCTAATGATGCCACCACCACAACAGATACCTAGGGTGAAAGTGGGAATCACTGCCACAATCCTCATGTCAGGGGAAAGCGGTCTGATGGGCTTCCACTGACTAACTCTAACACTCAGGAGTCTTGTAGTTAGCCAATACCTAAACCAACATTTTGGCCCCCATCCTGCCTCTTCGAGGACTGTTCCAAGACAAGGCTAACTCAAGCTGCTGAACACTTTCCATGTACCTGAGGCCATCAGAAGTATTGGTATGTACTTCCTTGTTGCCTTCTCAACCAGATGTTCCACCCTCCTCTTTCGATGTCTAATAAACCCCAGTAGGTCTTGTTCAATTAGAAAGCGAATTAGGGTTTCTGATCTGTTGGTAAAGATTTGAGTGACAATTTTAACTACTGAATTAAGAAGGGAGACATGCCTGTATGATGCACATACTTCGGGGTCTTTACCTGGTTTGGGAATTAGAACAACATCTGTTTCTTGTATTCGCTGTGTCACCCCTTGTCAGTCTGAATACATATTGAAGAAATGCACTATTTTAGGATCTTTTTGTAGTAAAAACTATTTGTAAAGCAATGTGTTTTTGATTAAGGCATGTGGGCAGCACTACGTGGTAAGTGGGGGAATCGTACTCCTGCTTCATAGGGAGGGGTGGACATGACTTTGGGAGAGCGGCTGGTCATATTGGTTCCACTATTATGCCTCTATTAAGCGCAATGGAGTGTGAATACTAATTCAAAGTGACACCTCTTTTTCGCTGGGCGCACAATATAAATATGGTCCTTCAGGTTATCCTCAATCAGAGAAGGATGACACTGTTTTTTATATACACCCCTAACGATGGGAAGGAAGAGTTTTATCATGTTCTTTTTCTGTGCCTGGCTTCATCAGAGAGGAACTCGCATTGGAAGGCATCTTCAGTACCTTGTCAAATCTTGACTTGGGTCGTTCAAATTCTAGACAACACTCACTGCCAACACCAATTTCTCTGCTTCAATGAATAGAGGATTTGACTTTGGTTCATATATGGCAGAATGGACAGGGCCTGCAAATTTTATTCAAAAGTGCATTAATTCTATATAAGAACAGAACTCTTCTTGCTCAATCATTCACTGGCTGTGACAGTTCTATATACCACAACAGCACAGTAATCCTATCAGACTATGCTCCAGTCTCTATAAGATTGGATTGCGATGAGTAGATCCCAGCTTCAAAGCCTCCGGGATAAGTTTACAAAACTGTGCTTCAGGACTCAGTATAAAAGCCTCTATCTGAGATGCTTTAGACCAATACTCTCAGGAAAATGTTGAGAATTAGGTATCTTGGGATATCGTCTGGGACGCCACAAAGTTATCATAAGAGGGTGTTGGGCATAGATTTAATTTATAGTGACAATTGTGCAATTAGGAAAGAAAAGAATAAATTTACTTTGAGACGCAGATCGAGACTTGGAGCCCCGACACAAAACAGACTGTTGGTAGGCAACTTATAAAGGCCCCATAAAGGGTAAAATAGTACAAAAGGGGAGATAAGGCAGATCATCCGCTCGCACATAAACCTAAAAAGGTGCAAACAAATTACATTAAATGTATTGTTGACGGCGATAGCATAAGATGGGATCAATGCCAGATAACATAGAAAGCGTCCATGACTACATTTTCCTGTACACTACTCAAGGGTGCAACCCTGCAAACTATTTGGCAGATTTTGAGTTTCCTCTAATCGACACTGAAGTGGTTTCACAATTACAAGAACTTATTTCAGAGGTTAAACCAAGTAGAGGCTGCCTGGCAACAAAGCTCCAAGTCCAGACCTTTTCCTATAAAATGCGTCAACCCTGCTTGTATTCCCTCTTGTCAAAGTTTTCAATCACATCCTACACATCGATGCAGTCAATGATACTACAGCAGAGTCTATGTTGATATTGCTACTGAAACCCGACCATGAATCAAAGCCAAAGAGCCTTGTTGAATGAAGATGTGAAAAATCTACAAATATCCTAATACCTCACCTTACTCCCATCTAGACTGGGTCAGTACTAGATAAAATAGACATACATGGATCAATATCAGCCTTTCTGTAACTGCAACTGATATAGCAGAGGGCACAAATATGCGCTAGACACTACTCTCAGTGAATTCTGAGACAGTGTTTGATAGAGCTGAATGGACATTTTTGACAAGCCTGTTGGAGCAGACCAGCTTGTGTCCAAATACGCAGATATATATCATCGCTGATTTTCAAAGTCCAAGCACAAAAACCAAGATCAATAGGTATTATCCTGTTATGGTATAGTTGCTGCTGTTCAAGCGCTCATAGAAGGCCTTTGGTTAGAAGATACAAAAATAATCTAAATATTTCAGGCCACAGATACCAAGTCTCCATCTTATTAGCTTGACTCACAGATGACAGGCTTTGTTTCATAAGCCATTCAGAACACACAATGCAGCTTTAGTGTCTGAGCTAATCAGGCAACAGCATCTAATCTAGTCATTAGGCTACATCTACATAAGATTCCACTTTCATTACTTTCTAGTTATCATATGAACTGACCCTTACTGAAGGCGTTTTAGCATTAAGAGGGTAAAAGGACACACATTACTTACTATAATGTCATAGGTGTCAAATCATGTAATTTCACTTACTGTGAATTAGTTAGGAGTCGAAGAGCACATGTACTCCATTTTCCACTGTCATTTTGACAAACTGACATCCAAGAGTCTGGGAATAGCATGGATTGTTAGCCATAGTTGATGGTTCCTGATACTTGTTGACTGTGATGGGAGTAAGGAATACGTGGTTGATGCAACCCTAGGAGCTGGCAAAAGTGTATATAATGTTGTTGTTGTTGATGTGGGTGACTTTGTTGATTTGGAATTGTACAATGATGGAGCAGACTGGGTGTGAACTGGCTTGGCACTTTCAACAGTATGTTCCTTCAAGATGTTGTGTGCCTCAAAGGGTTCTGAAATTATAGTAATACATTATCACAATTGGCATAAAGTACTCATATGTTTGTGAGTGTGCCATGCTATACTAATACATTTTAAAAACTCACTCTGCTGTACTACATAAATTATGTTTTCAAGATTGTATTAAACAGTGAGATTAAAACAGATTTTATAAAATACATACCTTGTTTTAGGGGTATTAGTCCATTTATGATGAGAAACAAGGATTTTAGTTATACAAAATGTTCTCCCATTAGACCCAGAATATTTATGACATGACGTGACGGGTGAAGAATAAAAATTGCAACGTTTCTAAAAGCTTAACATTAAGGAAGTAGAATCAGATATGAAAAAGAATAAGGATGTGAGAAGGGGATAAATTGTCATTCCCCTGACTAAAGTTCTAATCCCAGCTCTTCTGCTTATGAATATCTATAAGACAGTGGGCAAATCACATTATCTCTAGGTGCCTTGAGTCCCTTATCAATTAAAATTATGAAATCTAGGTAAGATTCAGAATTAAGTGATCCCAAAGTGATGAGCGTATTTAGAAGTGACTTTCATGTGGTCACTTACCCCAGGTGTAGCCACTTGCAGATTGAATACTGAACTCCCTTGAGTGAAGGCATTCAGGAATGACTGTGCAGACACACCTAGAAATCAAACAAGGAGAAACATCAGTAAATGGACTAGTCTGTACCTTCTGACTGGGGAAGTTGTTCTTTTCCACTTTCGGGGTATTAAAAATCACTCGGACATTTTGTTAGTTTAACGCCATATGCTAACATACCATGAGTAAGGTTTTGACAAAATTGGGAGGCAGGAGCAGAGTACAGACTTATTCTGAATTCCTATCATTTATCAATGAGGGAAAAATTAAATCCCATATATCTAATGGTTAAAAGAAGCCACAAGCAGCAAGAGCTGTCGGTGACACTAGTGGTAGAGCACTTTAGTGATGAGTAAGCTAGGTGCACAGACTAAGATGGTGGCATAGCAGTGGAGCATAAAAATACCTACTATATATTGTACTGTATAGTTTAATTATATATTTGCATATTCCTTATAAGACCTTGCAGTTTACAGTAACCCAAAAAATTAAAAAGAGGGCCATTTTCTAATTACCCACAAAATGTTAGAATCTCCAAAGGCACTAAAATCTACTTTTAACCATAATGCTACTTTGCTAGAACTCAAGACAAAAAAGTGCACCTGCATGTAACATCAATAGATTTCAGTGACTGTTGAAAATAAAATTATTTATTGATAGAATTATACCTAACAAAAATGTCATACCCATTACACCATACATCAATTTGAGTACTTTGGGATATATTCACATCTCAACCATCTTTATTTCTAAGTATCAGTCGAATGCCATCCAGTCAATGTAACACAAGCTATTGACATAGATGAAACACCTGAAAACTCCACTCGTATGCTTATTCCTGAATGAGCAATGACTTTCTTACCAATAACTCCCACCAGTTTGTCGGAATTATAATTTTTTCATGCCAGTTGTTCCTATTGGCACTCTTTGCTCACCTTTGCTCCTGCTGACTTAAGTAGCTGAATCCTTCGATTTTTTTCACTGTTTTTAAACTTTTAAGTGGTATAAAGAGCTGTTAAGAATCTGTAAATATAACATCTTGAATACATTTCTATGTTTTCTACTTTTAGTTTGGTGAAGAAAAGATTAGATTTTAATGATCTTCCCAATCCTTTTCACTGATGTTCACATAATACCAGCCTGGTTAAAATATTGGCAGAGTATCTGATGTTTCAAATGGACTTGATACTTCATAAGAAGCAGAACTCAATCAGCCCAGATGGCTGTTTTTCACTTCTCACCCAAGAATACTCTTCTGGGGAGTTCTACAGTGATAGTCATTGTCCTCTGATTTTAATCTGTATCTCCAAGTACTAGCCAATGCACTTCACCAGTTCAAGACGTGGTTTCCTTTATCTGCTGACGACACCCAGAGATTTTGTGGATGACAACCAGACAGGATCTGGTGCTGCAGCCCAAATCTCTACAACATGTAGACTCCTCGCTTAGCTTTCAGACTCACACTAAGCGAGTGGCTGCCACGTGTATGGGCTTGTTAAGAGGCCTCAATCCTCTTTTGAAGTTCTTTGAACCAGCAGTGCAACAGCTTATTGTTCAATCCACTATTCTGTATCGATTGGACTACGCTAATGTGCTACTCCTAGGGGCCAATAAAGCTGTGACTCAACGACTCCAACAAATCCAAAACCTGGCAGCTAGGATGTTGGTGGGGCTTCCCCGCCGATGTTCGGTCAGATTCACCATCAAGGGATTACACTGGCTCCCAATTTCTGCCCGGATTCAGTTTAAAGCTCTGTGTCTGGTGTTTAAGATTGTCAAACTTGGAAGCCCAGAACTTCTATGTACCCTTCTGACCCCATATGTTCCTAACCGTAACCTACGCTCACTAGGACAACACCTGGTGACGGTACCACGGATTAAGCTCAGCCGCATTGGTGGCCGTTCTTTTAGATATATGGCGGCCAAGCTATGGAACTCCCTGCCGGCCCATATCCGGGAAATGGAGGATGTGTTGGTCTTCAGGAAAGCAATTAAAACCCTCCTCTTTCCTTCAACATAGCCTTTGAATGCTGCTTGGTGAGCTCTCAGGGGATTTCTGTGCCAGTTAGATTTGTCAGCGCCGGGACGCCTCTTTGCTGGGGCAGCTGCGCGCTTTAAAAAACTTGTAACATAACATTCCTGAATGGATGACATTAAAGGACCTGAAACTGAATCAAAGTTGGAGATAATCCTTACTAAATAGAATTCCAATGTACAAGATAGAAGACTGTGGTCAGATTGTCTGTGTCTCTACCCTCAACCAGACCAGGCTCTCTAGATCATGGGCATATTATTTGATGCTGAGCTTAATTTTTCGCATCAGATAGCTTTGCAGGAAAAAAACTGCTTTTACCATGTAAGGTTTTGGGTTGAGTGCTCTACTTTCTCTCCTTCCTTCACAGAGTAATGACAATGAATGCTTTTTTACAGCCTGATCCGATTTTGGGTAGTTTAGAAACATTCTATTGTATCTGTGCTGTTGGTAAACAAAGTACCTGCTGCTGTACATTATATAGATAGTCACCAAAAAGAACCATGAGCATATGGAGGAAAGAGGCAGAAGACAGCAGGCTTATTTAGAGTTTGGTGGATGGACTACTCTTTCACAAACAAGGAGAATATCGAGTCTGCCATATTACAAGAGTATTATACCATATGGCACTTACAATATCTGCCATGTTTGTGATGGAGTATCACGTCCGCCAAACTCTAAATAAGGCCCAGAGTTCTCTTATTCAGTCATAGAACTCCAAAGTAACTTGCAATATGCTTTAACGTACAGCACAGAGTAATTTATTCTTTTCATAGAACATAGTCGCACACTGTTATTTTTCCATCAAAAAGATTCAATTATTGGTGGTCTCTTTCCTTCTCATATAACTGAGTATGGATGTAAATATGTAGTTGAGATACATAATCTGTAGTATGCTATTAAATGCATCTTTAAACAGTTAATAATTTGCTGCAGTTTAATGTAAGTCACTTTCAAAAAATAGTCAGTTCATAAATTGTCGTCAAACAGAGAGATGCTTGCTTTCCTGTAATGAACATTAATTGTGCAAAAAATAAACATACTGTCATAAGGCTTTCCTTTCTGCTAATGTCTTTATTTCAGCAAACTAGGTCAAAAGAGCGGAAAAGCTATTTATGGTTTTCATTGTTTAAAGTGCAGTTAACAATCTGCTCCACAACCTTTTCTCACTTTCTCCTTGATCTGGCAGCAGGCATCGTGCCGTCACAACTCAACTGTAATAATTTATAATAGTTGTGCAGATACCTCATTTTTGTATTACAGTTGACTTGCCACGTCACAACTAAACGGCAATGTGAAAATTAGAGTAGGCTAGAATACAGAGATTACAGGCTAATCTGGATTTTATATACAATTTCAGATTTGACATAGAGGGATGTTTTTCACCACTGGGTTGTCAATGACATCAAAGAAAACACAAGAGTGAATTTCAAGTTGCCTATGATGCCACTCAGAACCCCAAGAATAAAAACATCCTCTCTATTCACATTATACCCATCTATGATGTTTACATATCGCCCTGATCACCTGTCCCTGCTTTAAACTGCTACAAAGGGACACATAGGTAGCCGTAAAAAACATGTCCTCACCTCCATGTCCTAAATGTAAAAAAAGAAAGAAAATGAACACCTGGCCTTCTGCCTTGTATCACCCTCTGTACCTACCATCATCCTGCCTTTTTGTAGCTGTTCTCTCTGCTCTCTATTGGAGCAAAGAGCAGGTGCTGCACTGAAAGACTCTCAGACAGCTCTGCCAGAGCAGCATGGAATGCCTTTATGACAGAGTAACAGTGGGAAACCACTTTTGTTTCACACTGCTGCTGTCATTGCAGTGAATAACCAGACTTAGAATCTGGTATTCACACGAGTGGTGCTCAGTACAAGCCATACTTAAGAATAAAATATTTTTTAATGCATTATATACTATATTTTCCAATCCAAAGGCCAAAACATTTGATAAACTCTTTAGGTCCATAATCACTTGCCCACTATTTCGAAATCTAAGCTGAAGACGGAGATAGAAGAGCATACAGAAGACATAGCATTGAATTATGAAGTCCTGTCTCAGAAGGCAAGGAGAAAAGCAGCGCAATCTCGCACTTTTGGGAGTGAGTAGAGGAAGAGCTAACCAAAAAAAAGAGTGGGCGAGAAGTATCGTGAGCTGTGGAATGGATCTTACACTCCCAGGTTCCTCCCCCCATCACCTACCTCCTCACCAGAAACAGATGTCAGTAGTAGTGGCTCTAGGGTGAAGGACGCTGTGGCTTCTGGGCGGATCCAGAAGACGGTGGGAGTTGTGCTAGACGTGACACTGGGCAAGGTTGCCCTGCAGCACTCCAGCAATCAGCAAGTAGACAATGAAGGCTTTAGCGAGGCTGCAGCTTCACAATTGGCTGTAATAAAAATCACTGAGCCCGATATCAGGTCTCTCGGGGTAGCAAGTTCTCCCAAAGACTATCCTGTATTCACTAAAAACCGCAAGTTTAACCAATCTGCCACCAAGGTGCCCCTTCTTGATCAGACACCATTTGCAGAGGCTGCTCAAGTTAATCAGGAAATTATATTGGGCGTGACTTCAGGACATATAGAGGATGGTCTGCCCAAGGAAGAGGTGTGGTAAATAAATAAATAATACCCTATTTTTGACTAGACATATATCATAACAGATAGCTCAATAAATAAGAGTCAAGATTCGAGGTAGTAGGAGTTTGCAGGTTTAATACAGCATAAGGACAGGAACAGGACAACCTGCACGGGAATAGGATGGCAGGGCCCAGCAGCTGCTGGGGCTGGGTCTGGGATGAGCGCGCCAACATTTAATAACAATACATGAGCTTATATACAAAACGAAAACACATAGCATTACATTGCAGTAGGCGTAGCAGTGGGTGGAGCAGAAGGCGTGACACGTAGCAGTCGCGAAAGATAAGAGTAAAAGTAGGTGTAACTGGGCGTATACATAGACATGTGGTGCAGACGTAACAGAATATGTCATGAATGGGGCGGAAACATTGGAGGGGGCTACCTAAGGAGCCGGGACCTCTAACCTGGTGGTGCGCGCAAACTGGCAATGACGTGTTACGAGGAGAAGCTGGGGGCTATGAACTCTGTGCTAGGAGCAGAGACTAAAGTCTGGAGGGTCGGAGCGACATGTACCTAAACCCTATCTAGTATCTGATGTTTAGGGAACATGTTGATATAAACTAGAAGTCAAGAGGGGAAAGGCTAACTTGACTCTAAGACTGGACCATGCATTATTCTACATGTAGTGCGTGATGAAGAATATTAAATGACCATTAAATGCAGTATTTCTCTAAAGTGGAGACGAGAAGGCTAGACAATGACGGAAACTATTGATGCAGTTCAGTAGCTTGGGAATGCAGAGAAGGAGGACTGAACTGATAACTGGAACTAAAACATACTTTTGGCAGACTCAGAGGCAGAGTCAAGCTGCACCGGGCACTGCGAGGCAGGAAGTAAGTGAAAGGTCGAGGATACAGGTGGGGGCTGTATCGCTCCTCAGCGAGACTTCAGGAGACAGGAGCTGAATCTGATGTCCAGGCCCTTTTGAGGCCTAGAAACGGGGACTTTATAATGGAATAACGTGCACACTGAGAAACGTGGCAACATTATTTTACATAGGCCTGATATTCGTAGTATTCACGAGAACTGGAAACTGGCATACTAGAGGTGGACACAACTATAATTGCGTCATTAATCGGACATGGGGAATAACATATGCATATTGGTCATGCACACATAACATATGATGGATGACACGTAGGGACACAGAACATGGCAAAATTTACTTTTCCACATTCCCTCCTTGTCACTACGTTTCCATCAGGAAACATCAATATTCATGATACCATCTATCATTTCATACAGTATCATTTGTTCATCTCGAATTGTCTTGGAACGAGATTTAGAACGGGGCTTGGGATTAGGAATACAAGAGGTAGCACAAATGCCGCAAATCGCAGGGCCACATTGTATACAGAGGCAGCAGCTGAATATGATCGCTACTGCAATACCTAGAAAGGACAGGACTTTCCATCCCCAAGCGGAAATTATATTCCAGAACCAACCGGACCATGTCCAGGTGCCTGGATCTTGGTGTAACAGATGGGCAATTTTATGAAGTCTGGTTATAGCTGAATAAACAGACGGCGCGTTATTTGGAATGAAAATGCAGCAACTAGATCCGAGGACTCTACAGGCCCCGCCCCTATCGGCCAGTATGACGTCAAGGACGAGACGATTCTGTAAAACGACAATTCTCATAAAGGATTGCTCTACGGTTAAGTTACCTAGAGCGGAGGCAGTCTCATCTACTACAGCTTCAAGGGTTCTTGTTAACCTACGGATTAGCTTACTGTTTACAACTGTACCTAAATAAGGGAACACACCTTTATCAATATCAATGAATTGTTCTGCAGCAGTTTCAGTATAATCGACAATCGGGAGGTTTCTCTTGTGTCTAGTATGTACTAGGAAGGAATTCCTATGGTAGTCAGGTGGGGCTAGAAAAACAGGTGGCAGTAGGAAGGCAATGTAACAGGTTCCCTCCCAATCGAGGGGCAGACGAACATATGCGGTCTGACCACAAACAAAATAAGAATGACGTGAAGCTTTAAAAATAGATTTCCCACTGTCACTATACTTGATAATAGTAGTACAATCACTATGTCCTACATGTACAGAACCATTATTTCGGACACATAATTCGCCTTTGACTGGTAATACTGAAATAGCAGGTGAGTCTGGAGTAGTATCAGACTGAACATTCAGGACCATAAAATTCGACGAATAGTTACCTAAATTATACACTTCATTTTCTAGATCTAAACCTGTTCTGTGGGGAAGACCTTGCTTGTCTGGGAAACATGTGCTGTTAAGAAAAGACATATCTGTTGAGGATGACGTTAACGTGGACCATGCTCCACATGAACCATTATGTGAAAACGGATAAGGAAAAAGTGGCAGAACTCCCTTCGGTGTCTGGAAAGGGGGAAGTCGACCACACACCCAACAATTAGTGGCATTGCTGGTCTGGTGTGAGTAATGTAACATGCGGATAAATGAGTTATTACGCATAGCGAGACGATATGAATATTCGTGAGGAGGCAGATCACTAAACGTGTGCTCTGCAGCAACATTAGAATGCTTATTTACATGAGGAACTGGGAAATATAGGAAAAAGGCATAACTGGTGCAGGAAATCATAATGCTGATGAATAATATGAAACTTAGAAAAACGATACATCGGTTTGAGTTTTTACTAACTCTCTCACTATGGGGGTCTATTTTATACATGTCAGAAACAGTGTAACCGTTTCACCTAGGGGAGGACTTAGACAATCAAACTGACTGACTTATTTTACTAGACCGGAGTTTTTGCTTGTACTCCTGCTGCGGAGTTTTCTCTACCAAGGGAGGGGTTGTATCAATGTCTTTTGCGGGACAGTCCTTAAAATCCTGGGAAATGTTCTTAAAGACGGGTTTCAGTCCTTTTAAAAGTTTAACGTGAGAAAGGTGTATCCATCCTTTTCGGCCTTCCAACTTCACGGCTGTACGGGTGGTGAGGAGGACCTGACGGGGCTCTTTCCATCGAGGCTCCAGCGGACTTGATCTGTCAAAGTTACGGACCATCACCATGGAACCTGGAACGATTTCATGCGGTGCCACCTCGGTATTGTCTGGAAATGCGGCAGCAACCTGTGAACGACATGAGTTGAGGGCAGACATCAAGGAAGCTAGGTAATCTGTCAGCATATTACATGAAACATCAGTAATACTTCGGGGTCTAGGAGTACCCCACATGTTAGGGGGGCGGCCGAATACGACCTCATACGGGGACAGACCTGATCTGGAATGTGCGACCATGCGCATATAAAACAAAGCGACTGGCAGAGCTACTAGCCAGTCCACACCCTTATCTTTACATACTTTGGCGATTCGGATTTTCAGAGTCTGATTATGTCTCTCGACTAGACCGGCTGCTTCAGGATGGCGTACACAATGAAACTTCCACCGGTACCCTAACAACAGGGAAACGTGCTTCATGAGTTCAGATGAGAATGGCTGACCGTTATCAGAATATACGACTCTAGGGAGTCCATATCGAGGGAAGAATTCACGAACCAACTGCTTGGCAGTGGTCGCGGCTGTATAATCTGGGACTGGATATGCTTCTGTCCATCTGGACAAAGCGCATACAACTACAAGGACATACTTGAAACCTCGACATCGCTCCATCTGAATATAATCCATCTGGAGGACCTCAAAAGGGTGGTCAGGAGGCTGGAAACCACCTTGTTCCACCGGGACACTTTTACCTGGATTAAACTGACAACATATCATACAGGTACGGACTTTCTGCTTGGCTGCAGCTCGTAAATGCTTGTTGAACCAAATGTTCTGGATACTGTCTAACATAGCTTTTTCTCCTAAATGTGCTGGACTATGTGCGGTATTAATGATGACTTGAACCATAGAGTCGGGGAGAAACCATGTGGCTCTACCCTTCGTTAACCAT
This sequence comes from Lissotriton helveticus, assembly GCF_964261635.1. Lineage (NCBI taxonomy): Eukaryota > Metazoa > Chordata > Amphibia > Caudata > Salamandridae > Lissotriton > Lissotriton helveticus. The sequence goes on along the minus strand of NC_136061.1, from coordinate 1,856,827,307 downwards.
CCTTGATCTGTCTGGACCCCTCCTTGTTCAGACCATTTCTTGATTTCATCGGGAGTAGCATGTAACTGGATATCTATGACATCTTGAGTGGGGTCCTTAACTGTCATACATGTAATCGGATCTGGAGTGTGTGTCAGGTTAACTGGAATGTCTAGAGTCTGTGCTGTAAGCTTGGCTGTGCGATCTGCTAGATCATTACCTTGGGAAATAATGTCAGTGACTTTCGTATGTGCTTTGCATTTCATGATAGCAATGGATGTCGGTAAATGTATTGCATCTAACAGAGCTTGGATAAGGATACCATGCTGAATCTTGGTTCCATGAGAAGTCATGAAACCTCTCTCCTGCCAGAGCACTCCAAAGTCGTGTACAACTCCAAATGCGTAACGTGAATCTGTGTAAACATTAACTTTCAGGTTCTTGGCGTGTATACAGGCTTGTGTCAGAGCAACTAGCTCTGCTGCTTGAGCGGACAGGGTATCAATACGGTGTGTTTCAATAACTTCGGTGTCAGTAGTCACTGCGTACGCGGCTACTAGTTCTCCTGTACTAGTTCTCATACATGAACCGTCCACATAAAGTGTCAGGTCAGGATCTGGTAACGGAATGTCTGTCAGGTCTTGTCTTGGCTTTGTCGTAATGTTGACTACTTCCACACAGTCGTGTGTGGCTGGATTTGAACTAACTGATGGTAACAGTGTAGCAGGATTCAGGATGTTGCAGCGCCTAATATCTATGTGTGGCTGGAACAGTGTCAATTCATAACCTGTTAAACGTGCAATTGTCAAGTGCTGAGTTTGTGTTCGGTTTAGAAGAACTTCCACGGAATGTGGAACTTGTACTGTCAAGGTATGTCCTAAGACTATGGAATCACTTTGTCTAATAGCTAGTGCTGTGGCTGCAACTGACTTGAGGCACGCAGGCAACGCCTGGGCGACCGGATCTAATGTGCTCGAAAAATAAGCACAGGGCTTGTATTGTCCTGCTTGATCTTGTGAGAGAACAGATAATGCTGTACCTTCACGTTCAGTAACGAAAAGTGTAAAAGGCTTACTGTAGTTCGGTGTAGCTAGAACTGGAGCTTGGCATAGAGCTTTCTTTAACTCGTTGAAACTAAGTGTATGTTCAGATGTCCAAGGGAGAACAGTCCATACGGCTGCCTCCTGTGTCGTTAACTGTATCAGTGGCTTGGCTAGAAATGCATACTGTGGAATCCATTGTCTACAATAAGAAGTAAGGCCGATAAAGGCACGTACCTCCTTCTGGGTCCTGGGCTGAGGAAGACTCGCTATTAACTGGATACGGTCTGGTGTCAACTGCCTACCCCTCTTGGACAGCAAGTGTCCTAAGTAGACCACTTGCTGGACACAGAATTGAAGCTTCGAAGGGGACACCTTGTGCCCCATCTCGGCTAGGAAATACAAAACCGTCAGTGACGCACGCTCGCAATCACGTTCAGAACGGGCTGTGATCAGTAGATCATCGACATACTGGAGCAGGGCAGTGTCAGTTGGCATGTGAATGTTGTCTAGTTGCCTCTTAAGTGCTTGACTGTAAATACTAGGGCTTTCTGTGAAACCTTGAGGAGCGCGTGTGAACATATAGCTCCTTCCATTTAAACAGAATCCAAAAAGAAACTGGCTGTCTGGATGGATGGGAACACTAAAAAATGCGTTCTTAAGGTCTATGACAGTGAAGAACGTGGCTTCGGAATCAATGGCTGTCAATAGGGAAGAGATATCTGGGACAACTGGGTACTGCGGAATAATACATTTATTAAGTTCTCGTAAATCAATCACTAATCGATATACTGGGGGTGCATTTGGATCAGTACGTTTCATGACTGGAATGATCGGAGAATTGCATACATTGGAGTCAGTTTCTACAACTACTCCTTGAGCCATGAGCTCGTCAATAATTTTGGATAAGGCTGCTACAGCCTCAGGTGGCAATCTCTACTGCCTGATTCGTGGTAACACTACACCCGGTTTCAGGGTCACACGATGGGGTGTGATTTGCATGTAACCTACATCAGTTGGACCTTGCGCCCATAAATGCTGCGGAACATTAGACAGTCTGGAATCAAAATCTCGTAATACATAGTGACCCTTAAAGTCACGTAGGAACAGACGTATTCCCTCTGGGGAACAACAAATAACCGCACCTAACTCTTTCAGTGTTTTAATGCCTAATAGGTTTTCTGGACATGACTTAGTAAGTAACAGGTCAGTAGTGCGGGACAATGGACCTACTTCTAGAGTAACTGGCTTTGAAATCTCATTAACGATAGGCTTTCCTGAAAATCCAAGGGAAACATTTCTTGAGCCTGAGAGCGGAGCCCCTGGAACTTCGGCATGACTAATTGTGGTCCTACTTGCCCCTGTATCAATCAAAAACTTTCTGTCTTTCCCTAATACTTGACTGTGAACATAGGGACCTTCTTGATCTACAGGTATCTCGATGAGAGGCAAGCCTACCTCCCTCTCTAGGCTGTTTCATGAATATGGCTGGTACTCTGGATACTCGGACTGTGCATACTGGTACATCTGCTGTGTAACATGCTGTGTTGCAGCAATAGGCTGCGGTGCTGTAACTGTCTGTGGTGCATTCTGTGACTGAGGAATCTGTGAAACTTGTTCTTGTCTAGGCGGACGTGGTCTTTCTTTAGTCTTACCAGTAGCTATGTTATGTTTCAGAACTGCACACTCATTTATAAAATGACCTGGCTGTTTACAATAATTGCAGTTCCCTTTAACGGGTGCTGCAGGATGACTGGCTTGGTTCGGACCCCTCTTCTGACTGTCTTGAGGAACAGATTGTGCAACTAGTACTTTCATTTTCGTGTCTTTCATACGTTTTCTCTCGTGTTCTTGCTCTTCCCTGATTCTATTCTGGTGATACTGGAGCATCTGGAGCATCTGGGACGGAGTATTTGCTTGCCAGGTGCTTTCGACTTTCAGAACTCGGTTTTTAATTGGTGGACTTGAATTCTCGACTAACTTAGTAACAAAAAGGTGAGGGTATGACTCACTACTTGTCTTGAGACCACTGTTGATACTAAAGCATTTTTCAAATCTAGAATAAAAATCACTAATATCTTCATCTTGTTTCTGTTTACAGGCTGAGATTGCATCCCAGTCTTCTTTTCTCGTTGTTAATAATCTGGGTAAAACTTGAATTAATAATTCTGGTAATTCTTTACATTTCTCTCCAAGACCAGTACCTGGTACACGTATCTTATCTTCTGCTTCTAGAACTGCCCAATCGATCTTTTTCTCTCCCACCTCCCATTCTTTCTCTTTGAGCTTTTCATACACCCCTGCGGGCAACAGAATTTTTAACATTTTAATGATATCTGGGTAGGTGTATTCTCCCATACGGAGCATGTCTTTTAATTCTCTATGGAACCCTGCTGGATCTTTGTCATGACAGGGAATTAATTTCTTCATTTCAAGGAGTTCCATCTTTGTGATTGGAGTGTATACAAACACTCGCTGCATTTCGCCACCCGTTCCTCTGACTGGGTGGACTTCTCGTAACGGATTCTGTCTGTCTATGTAGAATGATTTACTTTCTGGGGGTGAGACATGAACAAAATGCGGGTTCAAGAATGTTCTATATTTGTGACACTGTTCTAGAATGACACTAATTAAATCGGTACCTAGACCTCTCCATCTATACTGGAGTAACTCGTTCAGGATATCATGTAACGGACCTGGATCAGAGTGCTGACCCTCATACAGAGTAATGAGGTACTGAATCATATACATACCCACCAGTCGCTGCTCGGCTGGGGGCAATTTCAGAAACATTTGTGCCACTATTTCGTCTGGAAAAGTGGTAGAATCAGTAATCCATCGGACTGCTGATCGCACTAATTCCTGTTCATGCATAGTACTTAACTCACTATAACCGATTCGTGATTTCAGAATGTGATCGGTAGCTTGAAATACTTGTTCTAGGGAACCTTGTTCTGGTGCTGAATGATGGAAAATAGACTTGGGTTCTAGACGTAAATGGCGATCTGGAAATCTAGATTTTCCTACATACGCTATTCTGGCAGTATTCTCGTCGTCTTCCTCTTCAGGATCAGAGGTACTTTCTTTCTCGCTTACTTGTGCTGCTTTACGCTGTTCGTGTATCTTTATTATCTCTCTACGGATTTTCTTGTACATACTTTCCATGGCACTAATGGTATTGTGCTTTCCTTCGGCTATATTATCACTCCACTTTGTCAGGATTTTCATTTCGGCTGGATCTTTAGACGGGTAATCTTGTTCTCTTATTAGACAATTAATTAAGAACTTTAATATCATGCGCTGAATCTCGGCTTTCCTTTGAGACATGGCATCACTAATACTTTCTGGATCATCCCCTGTACGGATGAAACGATATATTCTGTCTAGATCTTCTTTCATATTCGGCAAGGTGACTAGATACTCGGTCACCCTCCTTATGCGTACGGAATATAAAACCATATTAAATTCGCCTGGAACTGGGTCATAGACACATTCGCCAAGGGTTTGCCTGATTTCTGCAACAGACTTATTACTCTTGGGAGTACGCTGTGATGCTTGAGCATGTAATTCGAGTGCTGATAAACGCTTGTATGGCGGCGGGGTTTGAGGAAGACCTCCTCCTGCGGCCCCTAAACTAGAATCATCAACTGATGCTTTTCGTCCTGGCAGGGTCGGTAATTGTAACGTGGGCTGGACTTGTATGGCGGGCTGACCCGGGGTGGCTGTTAAGGGCACCCCGGTATCTGGGGGAGCAGGAATTACCTGATTTACAGGGACTGGCGGAGTGCGAACAGGATTTACATATTCGGGGACTGTGTCGTCCAGATAGGACGAGATAAAAATATCAGCTGCGGTCGGTTTGTGACGTAGCTTGGTCGGAACTAGTGGTGGCGGGAAATTACTGGATGCCTCCGGGGTCGCTTTTGGCAAGCCCTCAGCAAGAAGAGGATACATACCCTTAATGAGGGCATTCCTCTGTCTGTCTGATTGTTCGGCTTTGACTCGTTCACCTATCTCGATTAATTCTCTTTCTTGGGCTCGTTCCTGGGATTCTCTACTTAGTTCTGTCTTTCTGATTTCTTTTTCGGTTCTTTTATGAGCTTCTTTACGCCATAACTCGATGGCATCTTTCTGTGACTGTCTGGCTTTCTTTTTCCATAATGCTTCTTCTACTCGCATGATGCATTCGGCATCCCATGTACCCGATACGGGCCATCTATACTTTTCTTCTAACTGTTTGGTATAATCTACCCATAAATCTAGATACAATATGGCGCTTATGCCATGTTTCTGATACATAAAATGACCTGGACTGTCCCTGGGCGGGACAGGAACTGCTTCTTCTAACAAACCCTTTCTAGTTTTTAACTGACGTAGTCTCGAAAAGAGAGACATTGTAAACTTGAATCGGAACACAATACAATAGACGAGGAACAATAACAATTGGGAAAACAATTCAGGCATACCACGACATTGGAAATACATTGAACAACATCATAACATTACAGTTTGGACAGAATAATACCTGGAATACTAAGAACAGAAACACAAGAATTTCTCGAGAACGGAACAGACTAGAGTTACTGGATGCACTGCTGAAACAGTACGGAACATACCGGTCCCATAAAGGGACGCATCAAGACCCGTATCCACCTAGGTGAACACTTCGTTAGTGGGCCTGGGTACCACCAACCCACGGACCAGAGTCAATTTAGATTGACCCTGTCTAGATACTACCCCAGCAATGGTACTCACCGGGCAGCAAGAACGGAAAGGCCTTGGACTGGACTGGACTGCTACGACGACGGACGACGAACTTCGGACTTCAGTTACGGGTGGGCCTCCGGATACCTCGGACCTTGGACTTTTGGCTTGGGCTCTGGTCGGGACTCGCCGCGTTCCTCCACCGTCTCGTTTGGATGCTGGACCGCCTCCTCCGTCTCCTCCGTGGGCCTGAGGGATACTTGAGCAGAAATATCTGCCACTGCGCAGAAGAGTTCCGTCACGACTGCAGAGGGTCAGGGGGTCGGCGTGGCTTCACCGACGCGTGGGGAAAGGGCAAGTCCCTATTCGGGCGCCATTATGTGGTAAATAAATAAATAATACCCTATTTTTGACTAGACATATATCATAACAGATAGCTCAATAAATAAGAGTCAAGATTCGAGGTAGTAGGAGTTTGCAGGTTTAATACAGCATAAGGACAGGAACAGGACAACCTGCACGGGAATAGGATGGCAGGGCCCAGCAGCTGCTGGGGCTGGGTCTGGGATGAGCGCGCCAACATTTAATAACAATACATGAGCTTATATACAAAACGAAAACACATAGCATTACATTGCAGTAGGCGTAGCAGTGGGTGGAGCAGAAGGCGTGACACGTAGCAGTCGCGAAAGATAAGAGTAAAAGTAGGTGTAACTGGGCGTATACATAGACATGTGGTGCAGACGTAACAGAATATGTCATGAATGGGGCGGAAACATTGGAGGGGGCTACCTAAGGAGCCGGGACCTCTAACCTGGTGGTGCGCGCAAACTGGCAATGACGTGTTACGAGGAGAAGCTGGGGGCTATGAACTCTGTGCTAGGAGCAGAGACTAAAGTCTGGAGGGTCGGAGCGACATGTACCTAAACCCTATCTAGTATCTGATGTTTAGGGAACATGTTGATATAAACTAGAAGTCAAGAGGGGAAAGGCTAACTTGACTCTAAGACTGGACCATGCATTATTCTACATGTAGTGCGTGATGAAAAATATTAAATGACCATTAAATGCAGTATTTCTCTAAAGTGGAGACGAGAAGGCTAGACAATGACGGAAACTATTGATGCAGTTCAGTAGCTTGGGAATGCAGAGAAGGAGGACTGAACTGATAACTGGAACTATAACATACTTTTGGCAGACTCAGAGGCAGAGTCAAGCTGCACCGGGCACTGCGAGGCAGGAAGTAAGTGAAAGGTCGAGGATACAGGTGGGGGCTGTATCGCTCCTCAGCGAGACTTCAGGAGACAGGAGCTGAATCTGATGTCCAGGCCCTTTTGAGGCCTAGAAACGGGGACTTTATAATGGAATAACGTGCACACTGAGAAACGTGGCAACATTATTTTACATAGGCCTGATATTCGTAGTATTCACGAGAACTGGAAACTGGCATACTAGAGGTGGACACAACTATAATTGCGTCATTAATCGGACATGGGGAATAACATATGCATATTGGTCATGCACACATAACATATGATGGATGACACGTAGGGACACAGAACATGGCAAAATTTACTTTTCCACAGAGGCCCGGACTTGTTTACACAGCCTATGAAAGGGACAGGTCTTGACGCTACTATACATGAGTCCATAATATCAGGTGATCCAGGACTCTTAGTACCCTTAGTACAGTACAGTCTCGTGATGCAATCTAGGGTCAAAGAGCTGGATTCGTCTGGTTTGCAACAGGCTGGAAGCAGCTATGCCGAGGGGAGCATCACGGTGGCCCAGCCTTCACTGGTCTCGACACTCCAGATGCAACAGCTCTTCAAGACTATCTTGGGAGAAATACGGGACTGTGAAACCTCGCAAGCCCAGGAGCTCTCTCTACTACATTAGAGATTATGGTTTTAATCTTTTTATTGATTTACAACAGACAAAAGGGAGAAAGTAGGCACTCAGCTCCATTAGTATTACACATGGGTGACCACCAGGTCGCGATAAGTAGTATTACCAAAGGTAAAAAGCATGGAGCGGGCCCTCAAACATGAGGCAAATCAAGAACCGCCCAAAGAAAGGAAAACTCCCATCCCCCTCCCAAGACGCCCTCCCCTACCCCCCTCGTCCACCTTAAACGGAAAAGAAACAAGCATTTACAATGCAACGGTTTCGCCTTTGGAGAAGTTAGAGCTATTGGCATTGTAAATGACAAAATTTGTTTTGTTTTATTTCTTTTATTCGGTTATTTATTTTATTTTATTTATTTTATATGCTTCTATAGCGCATGAATAAACCCCCGCAGGGGTATCTCCGCGCTTTGCCTTACAGAGGGAACATGTATTGTGCCAGGTCATTCATAAACGTTGCAGGGAAATGGAGGGGGGTTTAACTACTGTTAAAAAGATAAGTTTTGAGGGATTTGCGGAAGGACAGGTGGTTGGTTATTTGTTTTAGTGTGAGGGGGAGGGAGTTCCAGAGAGCTGGGCCAGCATAAGCCAGAGCACGTCCTCCTTGTCGGCATTTCTTTATTTTGGGGACCTGTAATAATTGCAGGTTACTAGAGCGCAGTGAGCGGCCTGGGGCATAGGGTAGAAAGGCTTTTGTAAGGTATTTTGGACCATTTCCTGACAGACATTTGTGAATTATGCAGAGGGTTTTGAATTTGGTGCGTTGCCGCACAGGCAACCAGTGAAGTTCCGCCAGAAGTGGACAGGAGGGGGTCCTTGATGGCACATTGAGGACTAACCTCGCTGCTGTATTTTGGACTACTTGCAGTTTCTTTAGCTGGCCTTCATTGGTGGATAAAAGAAGGCCATTGCAGTAGTCCAATCTACTAATAACTAGCGCCTGAACTAGAGTTTTTCTATGGTTGTCAGTGAGATAGGGAAACACTCTTCGCAACAGACCAATGGCCCTAAAGCATGTGCCGGCAACCTGGTTGACATGGTCTTTAAATGTCAGGGTCTGATCAAATAATACTCCCAGGTTTTTCACAGTCTGCTTTGGGATGGGGACTGGACCCAGTTCTAAAGGCCACCACTCATCAGACCATTCTGACGCTGCAGCCCCAAACAGTAACACCTCGGTTTTGGCCACATTGCATTGAAGGCAGTTCTCAGTCATCCACCTTGAGACCGCCCTCATGCCATCTGCAAAGGATTTTTTCAGGGCAGGTGTTAAGGTTTTGAAAGGGAATAGAAGTTGGGTGTCGTCGGCGTAGGACACCGGGGTGAACCCAAAGGACCTCACTATGTCAGCCAGGGGGGCCACATACACATTAAACAGTGTGGGGCTTAGGCATGAGCCCTGTGGCACTCCCCTGGTGAGCTCCCTAGAGGTGGATTTATGGGAGCCCATCCTGACTTCCTGAGAGCGGCCGGTGAGAAAACTCTCCATCCAGGACAGAGCTGTACCTCCCAGTCCCACATCCCTCAGACGACCGAGAAGCACTTCGTGAGACACCGTATCGAAGGCAGCGGATAAGTCCAACAGCACCAGAATCATAGACCCCCCGCCGTCCAGTGACATCCTGATGTTGTTGGTCACTGCTAATAGGGCTGATTTGGTGCTGTGGTTTGGCCTGAACCCAGATTGTGAGGGGTCCAGGCCTTCCACTTGATTGCAACCATAAAAAGTACAGATAAAAACAATAGAGATAAAATTGATTTACATAACAAGAAAAAATAAAATAGGTATAAATTCACAGAAGGACATAATATCAAACAAGAGCTTCTCGTATTTTGATAGTAGTTTTTAGAAATGTGGCTATGCATTTTGCAGAATGAGTTGAGTTCAAAAGTTGTAAAGAAAGATAGGCTAGATGACAGGACCTATTGCCAGATGATCGGAGCAGTGGTAAAATCCATGTTTTTCGTGGTGCCTTGTAATATAAACAGAAAAAGATAATGTGTAGGGTTGATTGGGTCGATACTCCGTCACATGGACAGTTCATGATGTCTTTCGACCAATACTGTGTTCGGGGAAAGGAAACCAGTCGAAAAAAGGTATTAAAACGAAATCTTGTCAAAAGGTCTTTTTCAAAATTAGACAAATAATATGACAGGTAAGGTTGTATGAGCTTGACGGGTTGAATTGCTTGCATTTGGAGATTAGAAGACTTTTGAATCTCAGTTGAGCTGCGAAGTTCTCTCAGGTGGTCCATGCTTATTTTCCTTAGGTCTTTTCTAGATATATCCTCCACACTCGGTGGGTCGTCGAAATATGAGCTACGACCTAAATCTTTGAAAAAGTTCTCCACGTATGCTAGCCAGGAAATCCTACGCCAATTTGTTAGGGTCATACAGTCCTCAATCAGCGAACGTGTCAGATGACATTCTGGATTTGATCATATACGCTGCCATAAGAGAATTGGTTGGACACGTATATAGTCTGTAATAAATTCCATTCCAAGCTCATTATGAGCAGCAAAGTTCGGAGCACTTTGTGGGAGGGCCAGCAGGTATTTAGCAAACCCGTTCTCCACTACTTGGATGGAATAAATTGGAGCATGGCCCCAGACTCCTGCGCCATAAGTGGCCACACTATGGCATTTTGCATATAAAATTTTTAGGAGTTCTTGGGGAGCAGGTTTACCAAGTTTTCTGGAGAAAGAGACCAAGGCCGTTGTTGCTCGCTGGAAAAGAAGTTTTCTGCTGGCCGTGGCCTGCCGCCAGCTTAAAGAATCATCCACCAATATCCCTAAGTATGGATAGGCCGACGTTTTTTCCAATCTTGACTTTTCCACGACAATTGCTCTTGGTTTCTTGACCTTGGGGACAATATGCATAGTGAACGTCTTTTTTATATTAATTTTGAGACCCAGGGAGCCCATAAAAGAAGAGTACTTATCAAGCTGCTTTTGTAGTTGATTGAGTGTTCTTGCAAAAATGACTGAGTCATCTGCATAAAGCAGCGTTGGTATAGGGCGATGGTTGATCTGGGGTAAGTCCTGGCTCCCTTCTAGCATGGCCAACTCGAGACCATTGGTGTAAAGGTTGAACAGGAAGGGAGCCAGTACACATCCCTGTCTTACCCCTTTTTTGATGGAAAAAGATGGGGACAACTCGCCATTGACTCCATATCTGACGGACGCCGCTGCGTCCCCGTAGAGTTCCCGTAAGAAAGCTATGAGAGCTGGTTCAACTTTAAGGTTGTTTAAAATAGCCCAAAGTTTGGAGTGCTGGACGCAGTCAAAAGCTGCACTAAGGTCGACATACACTAGGAAGATGTTACCCCCTTTCGCTGCAGCATACTTCCCTATCAGAAGGGCAAGGTTCAGAGCCTGCTCCACAGTTCCAAGACCCTTCTGGAAGCCATATTGCAGGTCGGTCATGATGTTGTTTGACTGGGCCCAAGATTGTAGTCGGCCCAGTATCACCCGGCCTGCAACTTTACCTATGGAGTCCAGAAGGGAAATAGGCCTGTAGCAGACAGGGTCATTGCGATCACCCTTTTTGAAAATGGGAAGCAAGATTGACTTCGACCATGACTTTAGGAGCCCTGTAGATGTTGCAGCACAAAGGACCTGGGTAAGAAGGGGTGACCAAAGTTCGAGATTGTATAGGAAAAAGTCTAAGGGCACACCATCAGGCCCTGGGGCCTTGCCCGGTTTGGACGCCTTTAAAGCTTTTAGAACCTCACCATGAGTGAAGATTATATTGATCGGATAGGTAATCTTCCCTGGGATGTTGCCAGTTCTTTGTTCATCTTCAGAGAGAACTGCTTGAAGGGATCCAAAGATTTTCGAAAAATGGGCAACCCATTCCTCAGCGGTGATGGTCACGTCCAGATGTTGGGCCTTCGATGAATCAGCCAGAAAGGGAGATCTGATAACTTGCCAGAAGAGAGCGCTGTCTTTGTTAAGGCAACTAAGATGTAACTGTGCCCATAAATTGTTCTTGATTTCTTTCCTGCGATCCGCTCTGGCTATATTATAGAGTTTCCGTAGTTTGGAAATTTCCGAAGTATCCCTCAGAGGACTATGAAGGGCGGCCTTTAGATTTGGAAGAGCCTTGCGACAGGTTACGTTGAACCATCTTTCAGAGTTGGATTTTATATTCCTGGATTTACGGGTAAACTCCTCCCCAATAGCCTTTAGAACTTTCTGGAAACTTGTCACAGTTGTTTTGGGCGAGGCATCCGCAGATAAACAGTCGAGAACCCAGGGACCGGCTCTGTCAAGTACCCGTTCCGTGATTTTAAGTGGATCGACCGTGGCCCATTTAACTGAATAGCCGTTCACCTTGTTCATGGTTAAGGAACTTTGCGTTAATTGGCTGGTAAAGGTAGAATGAATCTTAACATTTTTTGGGGAGAGTATTACACTAATCGGATAATGGTCGCTGCTCACATCTGTCCCTGTATAAAAGTTGGTCAATTGGCCCTTCAGGGTCAGTGAGATCAAAATGTAATCTATTATGGTTGAGGCCCCTCTGCCATGGAACGTTGGAGAAAAATCTATGGGGGGTTCTACTAGGTTGTTTGCGAACTCGAGATCTAGGGAAAAAAGGCACTCATTTAATTTGTTCCCACAGGTGGAATGTTCAAAATGTGGCAATGGGCAACCGTGGTCATCCAACAGGCCACAGTTCCCATTATTGTGGTTTGTGCATAGTGCAGTATTAAAATCACCGCCCCAAATTATATATACGGTGGTTGAGTGTAAATCATTTTGGAAGGATTCTAAAAAAGTGGTAACTTCAGCTAACAATTTTATACAGTCTTTTACTTCAGAATTGTTATAATAATTAATCAAAATAAAAGTGCTGTTTTTGTTAAAATTTATTTGTAGTATTTGGTAACTAGGATCTTCTTTGAGCATACATATAGTTAGGGGGGGCAGAGTATTAGCAACATATACCGCCAAACCACCCTTTGGTCTACCCATGACTCCTTGGATAGCTGGATTATGGAACGTTTTGTAACCTAATAGGTGTTGTGGGGTTAATGACCAGGTTTCCTGGAGGCAGACTAAAATTTGTATTTATGTGTTGGTTTTGAAAACAGATAAATAAATGGCATTGTCATTTACATTGCCAATAGCTTAATCTCTCGCAAATGTGAGAACTATTGTACCCTACGGACGAGCTCAGCAGACAGCAATTACTACCACACACACACACACCCAGAGCCAGCCCCACACACACCCAGAGCCAGCCCCACACACCCAGAGCCAGCCACACCCAGAGCCACACACACACACCCAGAGCCCCACACACACACACACAACCAGAGCAGTCACATACACACACACACACACTGGAGCAGTCACACACACACACACACTGGAGCAGTCACATACACACACACACACACACACTGGAGCAGTCACATACATACACACACACACACACACACACACACACACACACACACACACTCTGGAGCAGTCACATACACACACACACACACACTCTGGAGCAGTCACATACACACACTCTGGAGCAGTCACATACACACACACCCTGGAACAGTCACACACACACACCCAGGAGCAGTCACACACACACACACACACTCTGGAGCAGTCACATGGACGCACACACTGGAGCAGTCACATGCACGCACACACTCTGGAGCAGTCACATGCACGCACACACATACACTCTGGAGCAGTCACATACACACACACTCTGGAGCAGTCACATACACACACACCCTGGAACAGTCACACACACACACCCAGGAGCAGTCACACACACACACACACTCTGGAGCAGTCACATGCACGCACACCCTGGAACAGTCACACACACACACCCAGGAGCAGTCACACACACACACACACTCTGGAGCAGTCACATGCACGCACACACTGGAGCAGTCACATGCACGCACACACTCTGGAGCAGTGCGCACATGCGCGGCTCTTAACCATATGTCAGACAGCAGGCGGCAGCTTGTCATGCACCCCTCTACCCCGCACAGCGCGCCCCTCCAGTAACCCACCGAGCTAATGAAGGTCAGTGGAGTGACGCTGACCGCCCCTCGTTACCACATTGTAAAGTTGTATCCGGCCTCATCGACGCCGGGGCGTCTTCAGTACAGTGTGAAAAACAATCTACTGACTGACACAGAAGACAAAGGATGTTAGGTGAGAAAATTCGGGATCACCGCAGATGGGGTTTCCCCTCCAACCCACAGGGTCTGCGGACAGAAGGGAACAAAGGTGACGACTGACTCCTGCACCGCCGGAGAGGTCGGCTATGGTGTCTGTTAGTAGCTGCAGCACACTAGGTGCTGCATGCATTGTCTCAAGTCGTTTGTGCGTGCAAGCACATTATATGGGACACTTAAGTTAAGCATTAGCCCGTCAGCAACTGAATGAAGCCCCTCATTTCAAGGCTAAGCACACTTACTTTTTTGCAGCAGCGACCGAGTGCAGCTGCAATTATTATTTCGTACAACCCAGCTTCCTGGCTTGCCTCTATCTCTGTGCCTTATCTCCGCCGGCCATCAGGCTCGCTTGGGCCGGCTCAGCTAGCTGCACAGTAAGGGGTCCCGGCGGTGTTCTGGGCAGGTGAACTGGGAATGAACCACCATGACAGCCACTGCAGTGAGTCCAGACCATGTTCAGTCACTGTCTTGCCTGCCGCCCGATGCATTGGTTCGGTGTCGGTCACGGGATTCATTGCAGTGCGAACTCATTGCAGGTGAGGCAGCAGCCAATAATCTAAATTCAACTACCTCCTGCTCGCATCACGGGCGGCAGTCTACGTAATGGCTCCACTCGCTGCTAACTACGAGTCTGACAGAAGCTCAGACCTCACTTGTTGAATATGTCGGTAGTATCCATTGACAGGCACTACTGACATGATGGTGACGTCAGTTAAATGTATGCCGTGTGGTGTAAGATTGAATCCAAATCACAGTGAGCGCTCTGCCTCTCTCAGTGAGCACTCTGTGCAGAGCTCAGTGACCACTCTGCAGCTCTCAGTGACCACTGCGAGCTGTTTACTGGCCATGCTGCATAAATCCTTGTGAGCATTCTGGGCAACATTCGGTGACCAGTTTCAATTTGTCTGGAGATCCCATCCTGGGGACATGTCAGCGGCTATTCTGAATAAATAACCCCCAGTGACTAGTCTAAAGAACTCTCAGTGACCGGCCCGGGAAGTTCTCAGTTCGATTTCGCATCCTAGTAATCCTCAATGACGCTGTCAGAGCGTACCCTTCATGCCTATGAACAGTCTCACTGCGAGTAACCCTCCGTGGCCACTTACTCTTGGCGCACCCCGACACCTCTCATGGTGAGCAACAGCGGTGTTACTCACCCCACTGTACAGTGTGAATAACACTCACTGCACACAGAGTACCTTTAAACATGATCACAGTGATTACATCTCAGGGGCCGGTCTGAGTACGTTTCGGAGACTTTGCAATCTTACAATGCTGCGCTCAGAGTGCCTGTCTCTCAGCGACCGGACTCCCTGCACAGCCTGGAGAACTGAAGGTGCCCTGCCCGTATATCTGGAGTAGAAACCGGCCACGTTCCTTGGGCGGGCCCAGCACAGCGGATACATTAATGAACATGCGTGCATGGTCTGTAGTGCGTTCACCCCCATTCCTCACAGCCCCCTCCCAGTGGGGGCAGCGGCACGTGGCACTGGTTCTTACCGGAGATGTTCTGCCGCCTGCCCTCGTCCAGGTGAATGGAAATTACGTCCCCCATGGTGATCCCTGAGCCGGCAGCAGCTACCAGAGAGCGGCCCGGATCCGAGGCGCGGGTTCAAGTCCTCTGGCGGGCAGGAGACGCAGCGACGCCGGTGACCCTCCTGCGGGCAGATCTGCGAGGGTAGAGGCGGTGGCACCTCACAGGGAGAGGACCCTCCGGATGAGCTGTGGGCAGGAGCCCTGGGAGTGCAGACCCTCTGAAGACACAAGCGCCGCCTCGAAGCCTCCCTCGCACTGCTGCAGCGCTCACTCCACGCGCTCCCTCCCGGCTGCGAGCGAGACTCCTGCAAACAAATGAGAACAAGCACCTACGAGCACACGGAGAGCGGGAGGGGGGGGCGGGAAAGCAACGAACAGCGGGAGGGGGGGCGGGCTCACGGACAGCGGGAGGGGGGGTGGGAAACACGAGTAAAATATGCCGCTTACCTGATAGCCGATGCCAGGCAGACGTCCCTCGTTGCGTGCCTTCCAGGAGAAATGAACAAAACAAACCTCCCCCCCCCAAAAAAAAAGCACCGCCCACACACAGCCGCATGACGTGGGCCAAAAGCGAAAAATTCTCGGGAACGCCCCCGAATCTGGTCCGGCCTTGACGGACAGATCCGGCTCCCAATGGCTAGCCTCCATTTATGGAGCTAGCCAATGGAAGCCGGGGGACGTTCCTGAAGCCCATATTGTAAACAATAGATTTCGCCTGCGCCAAAAAGCTGGGCAGAGCGCAGCCTTCGGCAGGCGAAACCTAAAAAGGGAAAGTGCAGGGAACAAAGTTCAGCCCTCAACGTCTGGGTCTGCGTGGCCCTTTGGGTGCAGCATCTGGAAGTTGTGTATCTGGGAGACGAAGGAGTCATAGATACCGGGGGCAGGTTAATTCCCGGAACTCTGACATCAGTAGTGTGAGAAAGGGTCGCCAAAGCTCAGGAAACTCAGACCCCCTACCTACCAGTGTCAATGTAAGTTTCTCCATGCCCAATACCGACCATAGTCTCTGAAGCCAACCAGTGTGCGTCGGTGGTTGAGTTGAGCGCCAGTGGGTCAAAATATTTTGGGTCGCTGCTCCCAGAGCGATAGCAATCAAGCGGCCTTTTGCGTGATTTGAGGGGATATGTCATTGGATTGGGTAAGCCCAGGAGGACGAGAGGGAGATGTCTAGGGCTATGGACTTGTCCATGGTAATCTTAAAACCCGACCCCAGAGCAAAGCAGTGTAATTGGGTTGGAGAGAGAAAGGAGAATATCGTCCGCGTAGAGGCTAATGGTATGGATATCTCCCCCAAACTTAATCCCAGTTACGAGAGGATGGTGCCGGATTCTGAGTGCTAGTTGTTCCATATATAGGGCAAAGAGGAGGGGTGACAACAGGCACCCCTGCCTCGTGCCCCTCCCAATGGGAAACCGAGAGGATGTGTGACCATTCACACGGACTGTTGCCCAGGGGGAGCGATAGCAGTTTAAAATCCTGGTCCGTAGCTTCTCACCAAAGCCAGCTGCCATTAAGACCATTTCTAGATAAGACCAGTGCACGATGGCGAGGAGCATATATCCTCCCTGAGTGCAGGATGCCGTCTCAATCAGGTGGAGAATGCATTTAGTGTTGTCGCTGGTCTGCCTTTGCGAGAGAAAGCCTGCCTGATCATGTTCGACCAGCTGGGCCATGTACGGAGCAAGACGAGCCACTGTAATGCTAGTGTATATCTTGACGTCTATATTTAAAAGAGAAATAGGCCGGTATGCCCCGCAGACCGTCACATCCTTCCCTGGCTTAGGGATAACCACTATTGCTGCCTCTAGCATGCCTCCGGGGATGGCTCCCTCCCGATCAAAGGTATTAAACAGGGTTGCAAGTAACAGCGCTAGATGATTACAAAACGTCTTATAAAAGGCAGCCGAGTATCCGTCTGGGCCTGGTGACTTGTCCAGCTTAAGGCGGGAGATTGCAGAGATGACCTCTTCCATCTGGATCGCCCTATCAAGATGCTCAGCCTGAGCCTGCGTCAGAGAGGGCATGTGAGCTTTAGCTATGTATTCGGCACAGGCCTGATTATCTAGAGGATCCCCAGCAATAAAGACCCGCATAGAAATCCCGGAACGTCTCTGCTATGATCGCATCCTCAGTTACCAACCCCCCCCCCCGACGTCTGGATCGTGTGGACCCCCTGTCACTGCCTAGTTTCCCGCAGTTTATTTGCTAATAAACTGCCACATCTATCCCCTCCCACATAATAGGAATGGCGAAGCCGAAGAGCTGCGTATTCGGCCTTGTCCTGGTCCAGGGCAGCCAGGTGCTTACGTTCTGTGCACAATTGGCTCCAAGTCCGCAAAACACAAGTGCGTTGGTGCATCTGTTCCAGCTCAGAGACTCTCTGTGTGAGTTCGGCTCTCTTGTGTTCCCTCTCTGTTATCAGCAGCAGATATGGCTATAAATACTCCCCATAGAACTGCCTTCAGTGCTCCCCACTGTGTGGCTGGTGAGGTGTCAGCATTAGCATTAAGGTCAAGAAAGTCTGTGATGGCCTTCTGGACTTGTTCCACCAAGGAAGTGCGATGTAACAACGTATCTCGCAGGCACCAGTTTTGCTGGGGCCGCGTCGAGGCTGGCAGAAGGAAGGAGGCCAAGACCGGGGAGTGGTCGGAGAGAGAAGCTGTGAGAATATCGGCGCCTAGTACATGGGTCCTGAGTGAGGAGAAGCAAAGAAAATAGTCTAGTCGTGCATATGTTTTGTGTGCGCTGGAGTAAAATGTGTAGCTACGAGTGCAGGGGTGTAAGTGGCGCCAGAGAGCGATTAATCCCAGCTCCTGAAGGTGGGCCTGCACCCGGGATGCGAGTACCCCTGCCTGGTGTGTCCTCTGACAAGATCGGTCCAAGTCATTGTCAAATACAATATTGAGGTCCCCCCTAGCAGTAGATGGCGATCCGCAGAGGCAGCTGCCTCTCGGAGAGCCTGAAGGAGGAACTTGAGCTGTCCGTCATTAGGCGCATATATGGACCCCACCACAAATGTCACTCAACCTAGGGAAAATTGATAGGTAAGTAGACGGCCCTTAATTTCGGCTTCCTTCTGAAGGACTTTGCCCTGAAAGAAGCGGGAGATTAGTATGGCCACCCCAGCTGTTTTGGAGGTATTGGAGGAAAATAGCTGTGTCGGGAAAGCTCGGGATTTCAGCCTGTGGTGGTCTTTAGAGAGAAGGTGCGTCTCCTGTAGCAGACATATGTCCGCCTTGGAATGCTCAAGGTAATTAAGGATCGCCCTTCGCTTGATTGGGTTATTCAGACCCTGGAGGTTAAGTGTGAGAATTTTTTGTGGAGCACGTGTCATCGGAAAATGGTAAGATGGGTGGAGCGCTGTGTGCGGTGTAACCTGAGAGGGGGAGCAAGTGTCAGCGAGACACCAAAATTACACTGACGTTGGGGGAGAGCAAAACGGACAACAACAAAAAAAGGTGGATGGGGGAACCCATACCCTAAACCAAAACCCCGGATGAAGCATAGTCCCATTGAAAATACAAACAGCAACACGGGGAGGGGAAACAAAAAAAAGGATATGTCCAGAAAGAATGTCCGCCATCCCGGGTAGGCCAGGAGGTCGTCATAGCGGGCTTGTAGTGTGACCAAAGGAAGGGATCTTGCCTCCCCTCGCCGTCCGCCAGAGCCGAGTCCGCTGAGCGTCTATTCATCACTCAGCTGCCTGGTCTGCCCCGGCCAGGGCCTCCGTAGCCAAAGCTAGGGCCTCCTGCTGATTCTTGGCAATGTTCGCCTTATCTGGTTTCCGAAACCGCCTGCGTCGTCTCTGGCGTTGCCTCCCTGATGGTGCGATTTCGGGCCCTGAGGTGCCGCTTTGGGTGTCTTCATCTTCGCTTGGGAGTGCTAGGCCCAGGAGTCAATAAGGGAGTGCATCTGTTGCAGTTTGCCATTGAAGCGAAATATAAGTCGAAACCGGTGTCCCCATGGGTATTGGATACTCTGCTGTCGTAGGTGCTCCGTCACAGGGCGGAATTGGCGACGGCGCTGCAAGGTAATCAAGGCCAGGTCTTGATAGGGCACCGGGGTGTGTTCCTAGTATGAGATAGGATGGAGAGATCTCGCTTTTGAAAGGATAGCTTTCTTGGTCTTGAAATCCTGTACGCACACCAAAATGTCCGCCGGAGGAGCATTAGGCGCACAAGGTGGGCCAACACGATGCGCCCTGTCTGACACAATAGCCATGTCGTCGGGGGCGCTAGGATAGGACAAAAGAGGCCCTCTGTGAATGCGAAGAGGTCCGCGGTGTCATCCATAGCCTTGACGCCCCGAATTCTGATGTTGTGTCTGCGTGACCTGTTTTCTATGCTTTTGAGGTGTACTTGGGTGTTCAGGTGCTGATCTTGAAGACGGAGGCTTTCCTGCTGCAACATGGCGACTTCGGTCATGGTTGCATCACTTCTGTCTTCCAATGTGGCCACTCTCTCCCCCACCGGGTCAACATCTCTGCGTATCTCCTTGATTTTGGCCTTTAATTCTGTCTTTACAGTCTGTATGTCTGCCCGGAGGGTGTTGAAGAGTGACTCCATAAAAGCCTTAGTAATGGGCTTGTCGCACGTGCCAGAAGCTGCCTGCGGGGATGCCATTTTAGGTTTGACTGCTGTCGCACTGAGACCGGGGAGTGCTCTACCAAATATGTCAGTGTGGGCCTTTGTTTTCCTTGTCCTGGACGATGACATACTCAGGAGCACAGCAATGCGCAGAGACCACCGACCAGCGCTCTGCGCCCCACCAATGTGCTCAAACCCTCCTTCCGCGCTTGTGGGGCTTGGTCGTCTCGTCAGTAGGAGCCAACCCAAGGGGCCCTGTACTGTTACCAGCAGGGACCCGTCGTGGCTTAGAGACGTCCGCGGGGGGCCACCTGGCAGGAATACGCAGCTCCATTCACCCAGTGGCTGCCTGGCCGCAGCCAATCGTCAAAGTGCGCTGCAGCCTATCTCAAACCCAGGCCTCAAGGGGTCCCACTATAGTTCAGTAGCTCGGGCATAGCCCTCAGGCACCCCGTCTCAGACACCCCTCCATAGCTCACCTCTATGCGGGCCCAGCGTGGACGTCTTGCTCCGCTGCTAATTACAGGCTCACTGCACCTCCCCGTCTACCGTGGCGGGGAAGCTCCGGCGGCAGGCCCGGTCCCAGCTCCACCACAACGACCTGGATGCACCAATATGCTGAAGTTCAAAGCCGTAGCACCAACCACTCCTGCGTCCTGCGCCTCTTCCCTACGGGCCTGCGGCGTTTAGCTGCCCCGCTTCAAAATGGAGGCCCAAGGTCCGTCGCGTCAGTCGTGCAAGGAGGTAGCAGGATAGAGAATCCAGGGGGGTCACACTCACCGGCCGCAACGCTACTTACCAGCTCCTCCTGTAGTGCTGGGTGTGCCCGCAGTTATGCGCCCCCTCAAATGTCAGCCACAAGGCCGCCGCGCCTCACGGTCCGTGGGAAACTCCATCTCCGGTAAGCCGCTCCTGCTTCGCCGACGGCGATCCGCCGTACAGGCCGTTTCCCACTCACCGCCTGGTGCATAGGGGTGGCGAGCAACTGCCAGCCCCACTCTGGATTCCGGGTCTGCGGCCTAGGGTAAGGGGGTGCCCCTCGCACTCCGCTGCAATCGTGGCAGTCTCGTCCTGCCTCACCTCGGCTCTTCACTGCCGCCTCTCCCCAGCTCCGACGCGGTTGTGGCGTCTCATGCTGCTTCCGATCAGGATCCCCGGGCAGGCGGCATTCCCCTCTGAAGCTGGCGGCATGCGACCCTCAAGTCGTCCAGGTCGCGTCCCGCTGGCCTCCGCAGTCGAAGCTGGCCTCGACAGCCCACTGCCGGGACCGCCCCTAAATTGAGGCTGCGGCTGTAGCGTGTCTCTCGAGAGTTAGGCCTCGCCCTCTGTCAGATGCCAGTATCAGTGTTCCAGAGCTACCTGCCACTAACAGTGGGTGCGGGGGGGGGGGGGTTCAGGCATGCCCGGTGGGCGACAGGTAAACACTTGGCTCCGGTGATTGCTAGAAAAAGCTAATTTAGGCGGACGGCGAGCAGGAGCTCAAAGAGACACGTCCTACCTCGCCGCCATCTTGGCCAGTCCCCTACATCAGAGATCAGACAAAACTGAGTCTATAGTCCAGCAAATACCAGAACGAATCAAGAAACTGGAGCACTGTAAAACTTGTTCTGGAACAACCGGCTGGGGTCCCCACGGAGTTTATCATTGATCTACTGGTAGTCGCCATGACGAGGAACTTCTTCTCCTTCCAGAACAAGTTTTACATTCAGAGCAAGGGAGTAGCCATGGGCGCAGCCTTCGCCCCAGACTTGGCCATCCTGTTCATGTCCGAATTTGAACAACATTGTGTCTTATCACATCAGAATCCGTACCAGACAAAAATCTCCAGATGGGCAAGGTACATAGATGATATCCTCATGATCTGGAACGGGGATGATGGTGAACTGCAGGATTTTTATGAATGGCTCAATAACCAGTCAGATGATATAAAATTCACAATGCATAGTAGCAAAGACTCGATTGACTTCCTCGATATTAGCATCAAACAAATGAAGGTAGACTATACACCACCCTCTACAGAAAACCGGCTGAGAGGAATACTTTGCTGAGATACACAAGCCACCACACCAGAGGTCTTCGAGACAACCTTCCCTTCGGGCAATTCCTTCACATTAGGAGAAACTGCTCTCGCAAGGAGGATTATTTCAGAGAATCTGATGATCTAATCTTTCGCCTTATTGAGAGAGGATACCCTAAGAGACTGGTTAAAAGATCCCGAAAAAGAGCCTGGTTCCAGGACCGGAGCACCCTTTTGGAAACTAAAGAACGTCAGCAATCTCAAGAAAGGATGATTTGTGTCACTACATTTTGCAACAAAAGCAATGAGATTCAAAGAGTGATAAACAAACACTGGGGGCTGGTAGCAGACGTTATAGACAGCCCAGAACCACCAATGCATGCCTTCAAAAAGGCTAGAAACATAAGAGATCACGTGGTTTGCTCCCTGCTGGAAACACCGCAGGCACCAACACTACAAGGACTCTGGAATCTACCGGCAGTTGTAGGCCATTTCCGGTGTACAACATGTAAAGCCTGTCCGACATGTTGGGAGACGAAACAAATCACGAACAACAATGTAACAGTAGACTTGAAATCCTTCACCAATTGAAACTCAAGTGGAGTGATATATGCAATCATCTGCCCATGTGATCTTATGTATATAGGACAAACTAAACAAAAGGTCAAAAATCGGATCTTCCAACATTGCAGTAGGATCCGATGTAAGACAATAGGGGCGCCACTGGTTGAACATTGTATGGAAATGACTCACACTCCTGAATCCTTAAAATGGACTGTACTTGAAAAGATCACCCTGGGACCACGTGGTGGGAATCTCAATAATGTACTAAATATCAGAGAGTGCAAATGGATGTACAAATTCAATACAATACATAAAGGCCTGAATGAACTGGACGCTAACTTTGTGCAAATGTCAGGACTAGACCCGGAATAAATGTTATGAGGTCTTCTTAACAGACTTTTACCAATCCCAGTAAGACTGTGGATTAGCATTTCTTTCCATCCAAAGCCACGATCACAGTCCATGCACACAATCAGTAAGGTGCCAATATGACGATGTACAATACGTGGTCAAATGTATAATCATGTTGATTTGAGGACTGGGCAGAGCTGTCGGTCAAAATCACACTATTAATGATGTATGAATATTAATGATGTATGATAACAATTGTATGTAATGAACATAGAGCATTGGTTTCGTATTTAATTACCAATGTTATGTTATGTTACTTTATTTCTTTTATAGCGCACGGCAACTCCAAAGGAGCATCCCGGCGCTTTGGCAAAGAAAGACAGCATAGAAAGCAACCACACAACAAAGGAACAGAAAGAAAGACTATTTCCTAAAAAGCCATGTCTTCAGATCCTTTCTAAAAGTCAGAAGACAGGGAGCCGATCTCAGGGACACTGGTAATTCGTTCCATGCCTTGGGTGTCAGATAGCGGAAAGAACGACCTCCCAATCGTGCACGACGAATTACAGGAACTTTAAGCAAAGACAGACCCGATGACCTGAGATTCCTGCTTGGCACATACCGGAAAACACGTTTCCCAATATATTTGGGGCCAATACCATTAAGGGCCTTGAAGGCCACAGTCAGGCATTTAAAAAGGACCCGCTTGGAGATAGGTAGCCAATGAAGAGTGTTCAATAAGGCAGTGGCGCCAGCTCTCCTTGGGAGTCCAAAAATGGCACGGGCTGCCGAATTCTGGACTACTTGCAAACGGGTCATGAGATATTTTGGTAGACCCAGAAAGAGAGCGTTTGCGTAGTCCAGACGCGACCCGATTAATGCCTGTACGACTGTTTTCCTATGATTGAGTGACAGTAGAGGGAGAAATTTCCTCAACATCCGTAAGATGCCGAAGCACTTCCCAACAATGGACAAGATGTGGGGTCCAAAGGATAACTCGCAGTCCAGTGGGACGGTAAGATGATATATAATCAATACAAGTCGTTTTTGGTACTAATACTTTTTCAGAATACTGAATTTATCAGCAACACTGGCAGATATTCGGTATCCTTCAAATGCTAGATGTCTCCATTCAATGCGCCTATTAAAGACTACATCAGGATGGCCCCTTGAAAACCTCACGCAAGTTAGAAGAAATCCTTTTTAGACAGTCCCCTGATAAACTGAGGTAATGTCTGAGCACCTCGGCGAGGTGACTGCGGATTGGCCAATTGAACCGAGCCCCTTTTACATCAGTATCTAGCGGCTGCACCGCGAGCAGCCAGAATCACGGTGATGCCCTCGAGTGCTGATCGCCGCAGCTCTGCAGGAACAAAAGGTAGGCCTTAGATCCCACCGCCCTCATACTAATTAAATAGGCACAGCATAGAGGATGATGCACACCACACGTGCCATCTAGCTTCTAGAAACTGAAAACAACTTGCGGTCTTAACGGGCGTCCCCGTTAGACTTTTTCTCCTGAAAGTTAACGAATCACATGTAACTTTTTACAAATGACTACGGGTTAAGCAACTACCTTACCCGACTCTTTGTTCCATGATCCCCCAGAATGAAGATCAGCAGCGTCGATGCTCACCATATGAAGTAACCTGTATCAGACTCAAGAAGCTGAATTACAGTAAGTGCATCATATGAGCTGTGCTATATGTTTAAGTTGTTTACTGCTAAGGCGAGCATTCCCGCCTACACTCCTCCCTTTCCATAATGTCTTTTAGATTTTGAATCAATCTGGAGCCCACCCAAGCCCAAGACGAGACGTATGATTCGGTCTACGCTTGACAACATGTAGGTAACTCTCCAGTTTAACCTACATTCCTAATGTTACGCCACCACAATAGATAATTAAAACAAGGCCATGTCCTGTTTTTCTTTAGGCTCTCCACTTCGTCCTGATGAAGACCACAACATGAGGGAAGAATAAGCCTTCCAACTGGGGGTCGAAACGTAGACCGCGCCAAAACCCGACACACTATAGGAATAATTAAATGATTAATGTTTACCTATGCGTGATGAACTTTGGGAACACTGTAAATAACATATTTGTAAAGGCGTTATTATTTGAATGTGATGCAACACTGTCACACCACCTTTACCACGTCCCAAACACCTTTCACTCCCTCCCTTCCATCCTCACTGAGAGCACCACTTGCTTAAATATTTGTATAAATTGTGTTTAATGGTATTTCGAAAAAATGGCATGCAGATATGAGTAAAATGACTGCACCTATGTATGAAATAAATACAAAATCGAATAAGGTTTTTTGAAAATCAGCAGGTTTTCTGTTTTCACTGCGCCATACAGAAATTGTGGTGTAATACAAATTCGAATGTATATTAGTATGAAATAATTTAATGTTGTTTATTTAACTCGGACCACCTTCATCTTGTACTTAGTTTAATCCGGAGGCGTATATAGAATCAATGATCAGAGATCACATACTTGAGAAAGCACCAGCGGACCTAACTGTAATGTGGGTCCCCATAGTCCCCCAGGATGATGATTGTGAACTTTTTTGATTACCGCATTAGGGAGGCTATTCTATCTAAGGCGACCCAAAAGAGGGACATTGTTCTACAGCACGTAGGCGGAGGGACTTTGTGGGTATGATGAGCCAATTCAAGAGTGCAGGAGCACAGGTTTCAATTGCCCAGCAGTCTAAACTGAAAGTCTAATGGAAAGGAAGGTTCCATCTCTGCTCCACTCTTGAAGAAGCCCAAGAATTTCAACAAATCATTACTCAAGCAAACGGGAAATAATGAAAGGAGGGGTATTTGAGCGGTAGCCATTGTTCAGATTCCTGGGTCTGCATTCAGTAATGGAAATGTAAGCATGATCTTTTTGCACCTTAAGCATTTAGACAGTAATAGGCACATGCATCAAATCCTTTTGCGATCGCAAACGGTGCGAATCGCAAAAATCGGCCGTTTGCGATAGCAAAATTAGCTTTTGCGATGCATCATGGGTCAAAGCCCTCGCAATTTGAGAATTCGCAATTAATTGCGAGTTCTCAAATTTCGATTTAAGGAGTCGCATTTTGAATGAATGGGGAGGTATTCCTTAATTGCGATTCGCAATTTGCGAGTCGCAATTAAAATTTGTTTAGAAATCGCTATTTTTTAAGCGATTTCTACATGCATAGGCTTTTGCGATTCCTTAATTGCGATTCCTTAAAAATTGCAATTAAGGAATCGCAAAAGCCAACATTGATGCATGTGCCTGTTAGGCACTAAGTTCACTTTAGGAACACTTTAGGTGTGTGTAGATCTGTCTGTCATTTGCATATTTGCACTTTGCTCCCTGTTAGGGGGGAGCATGTACTGGGTACAGCTGCTATTACTGCTTTTTTGCTATAGGTATTAATCTCTCTTGCTATAATTATCCAGTATTTGAGTTCTAGAATGCATTCTGCACTTTATGTATTGTGCTTACCATCAAATATTGCACTATTGCACTTTAGTTTTCCTCTCCTTATGAGGGAGATATGGTACTATCTCTGCGGGACTGAGAAAAGCTTGTGGCGTTCCTTTTTTGGGGGGAAAAGTATAGGTTATTGAAGGGTGTTTTGTACTTTTAATCTTTCCCTTTTTGAGAAAAGTTGCAGTACTGCTACAATAGGTTGTCCAAGCAAATGGGAAAAAACGAGATTCCCTCAAATAACTGGTTTACATACAGTAATGGAAATGAAAGCTTTCTCTTTTTGCATTTTTAGACACTCAGGCACTGCATCCACTTTAATTGTGTGTATTTTTGCTATTTGCACTTTGTTCCTCTGGGAGGGGTGGGGGGTGATGTAGTGGATACAGTTACTGTTTCTGTTGTATATATTATTATCTCTGCTATGAGTATCCAGTATTCAGTACTATGCTCTCTGCTATGAGTATCCAGTATTCAAGTACTGGATTGCATATGGCACTTTATTCACTTTCATTATTGCACTATTTAAAGCACAAGCTCCTCTTGACAACGAAAGTACTTTATGTTGGTAATAGCTTGGGGCCTACTTAATTTTAGGGTATTTTGCACAGCGGGGGGGCGTTCAATTAGATGCCATGTCAAGGCACCTTTGTTCATTGGGAGGGCCGGGGAGGCGAGGTAAGAGCTACCTCCCTCCGAAAACAGTCTGGGGTGGGAAAGGGTGGTGGGGGTGGGAGTTAGGTAAAGCATCAAAAAAATGGCCGATTGAATAGCAGGCAAGCCTGGGATAACTAGCAAGAAGGTAATATAATCAAGTTGAGGGGTAAAGGGATATGCAGCAGTCGCTATGTCATTAAGGGATTATATGTAACCTTATCAGCAGAGACAGTACAGTTTGAAGTATGGCGAAGGAAAGAGTACATCATGTACTAGTTAAGGTGGCATGGTTAATTTTAAAGAATGACAAAACCAATGAAGATAATTTCTTGTAATGTGAATGTATTTTTAAATGTACAGAAAAGAGGAGCAGTGTTAAAATGACCACGATCCTTTTCCACTCAGGTGATTTTTTTTTTACAAGAGACACATTTAAAGTTAATTCCCCTAACCTTTCTCTCCCCAAGAAGTATTATCATGCATTTTTTTGCTTTGGCACATGCGGCAGTACGGGGGTGGGTATTCTACTTTCATCAGCGCTAGACTGGGAGCAGGGAAAGGTAATTCGGGATGAGGTTAGCGAGATGGATCTGGTTCGAAGTCTCAGTTAATGGAGTAGCCCTTGTGCTGATTAACTATTACGGGCCAATTTTTGATGACACGCAGGCCTTGAGACAGATTTATGAGTTGCTATCAAATGCTCATAGTTTTATAGTTATAGGTGGGGACTTCAACTTTATTCAAGATCTTGGTCTGGACACATCCAATAAGGGTAAGCAACAATTAAAGCCAAAGACAGCAAGATTAATAAAAATTATAAAAGAAGATTTCGCTCTATTAGATCCTTGGCGGATCGACCACCCAAGCCTTACTGAGTTCACGTGTTAATCCGCTAGATATAAAACAGCATCCAGCCTGGATTTTTTTTTTAAGTAATCATTTTACAAGAGGGGAATATGCGATCTTTTCTAACTCATTCTCAGATCACTCCTTGGTCTCCTTTGTAGCATATTTACCCGCCCCTAGGGAAAAAAAATAGCAAGTGGTATTTTGATAAAGCTTTGCTCTCAGACCCAAAATGGATTGTCGATACCCGTGATTTTATACAATGGTTTTTTAAGAAAAACGTTAACATAGCATCAGGTTTAATGGCCTGGGAGGTTTTTAAGGATACTTTGAAGGGAAACGTCATTGCATACAGGGTGAATCTCTTTAAACTAAGGCAACATAACATTGCAGGCCTTCAGAAGGCTGTGGATTGGGTTAGGGGAGTTCTTATGTCTAGGTCCCCATAAGATATTGAGGCATAAGCTCTCAAACATGAACTACTAAGGGCGAAAGAGCAATTAAAACACTTATTTATTCTGGAGGAGATCTCTGGGAGCAAAGCATCTCAGCAAAAGGTTTACGAAGAGAGCCAACACATAGGTACATTTCTAGCCTGGTCAACAAAAACGCATCAGAGTAGACAAATAATCTCACAAATAAGGGATCCCAGCACTGCGAGCTTGGTTAATGATAAAGATAGAATAGCTGAAATCTTTGTGTCTCATTTTAGGAAGATCTATGCGGAATCCCAGCTAGTTAACATCCAGGCTCTTGTGGATTATTTTACGACAGTTCAGTTACCTATGATCCCCAAAGAAGACTGTGGAGTGTTGAATGAACCGATTACATCGGCAGAACTAAGAGATATTATAAAAGAAATGGCTATCGCCAAGGCAAGTGGTAATGATAGGATACCAATTGAAGTCTACAAGTTGTTTTTAGAGGACCTTTTGGACTTCTTGGTATCCCTGTTTAATCAGATAATGGATTGACTGCCTGTCTCAGACAGATTTAAGGAATCTGTTGTGATCTCCATTCTGAAGAAGGATAAGGACCCTAATGACCAGAGTTCCTACCGCCCAATGAGTCTATTAAATGTAGATTATAAGTTGTTTATGAAAATGTGGGCGAATAGGATCTCTGGCTGTGCGCAACAGGTAATACATGCTGACCAAACAGGGTTTCTGTCTGGTAGATCGATGTATGCAGATACATTCTTTTTGATTCAAGCTATAGATTATTTTTCAGCTAGGAAGGATGGTGCTGCCATTTTAATGATGGATGCAGAAAAGGCATTTGATTTGGTGGATTGGCAGGCCCTCTTTTTTATCTTAGGGAGGTTTGGCTTTCCACTCCGCTGATTAAGATGTTAGAAGGACTCTATAAGGAGGCAAGCGCAAAAATAATCATAAATTCAGATCTAGCAGGAGAAGTGGTGTTAAGGTGGGGTACTAGGCAGGGCTGCCCTCTTTCCCCCCTTCTATTTTCTCTTTTTATAGCGCCACCAGCGATAAAGATTCTCTCCAATACATTAATTCAGGCTCCCCTAATAGGAATGACATAAATTAAGCTGTTTGCAGATGATTTGATCTTAAACTTAAACCCTGACAAAGCAAACATTCAGCTGGCCCTTGGAGAGATCCAGGCGTTTACAGAGTTGGGGGGTTATAAGATCAATACGTCGAAAATGGAGCTTCTTTTATTCAATTCATCGGGAGCCAATCTCCCTGAAGGGAAGACATTTCTGCCTTCAAGACCTATTAGATACTTGGGCCTATACGTTACAGCCGACTTCTCTCAACTTTTTCACTTAAATGATGTAAAAACACTTAATAAAATTAAAAATCTTTTAGACAGATGGTTGCTTTTACCAATGTCCATATTAGGCCGAGTCTCCCTAGTAAAGATGTCATTACTTCCCTTGTTGATTTTTCTGTTCTTAAATCTCCCTTTCAAAATACCAACCTCATATTTTAACGAAGTAGAAAAAGTGATCCGTGAGTTTGTTTGGGCAAAAAAAAACCTTGGGTTAAGTTATCTATTTTACAGTCGGACGTAGAAAACGGGGGCTTGCACTACCTCATGTATCTACTTATTATCAAGCCGCCCCTTCTTCAAATTTCGACAATTTCTTATTTAGTCATATGCTAACAGAAAATGCAATGAAGTTACCCGCATTCCTGCGCACCTCAAAACTACCTAAAAAGAACATATTTTTATATCGCATACAGCGGTTTGATAAACTTTACAACGTTCCGCCAGGCCATGGACATACCTCTCTCCAGGATTGTGTACTATGGGGTCTTCAACTTTCGCGTAAGTGATTGGAATCATATGATAGGTTAGGCTTTTGTAAGCTAGGTAACTTCTACAAAGACACTAATTTGATAACATGGAAAGCCTTTGCAGAGCAATTCAGTCTCCAGGCCTGTGCTCAATGGTTAAGCTTTAGACAGATAGCACGCTTTCTTTCGAATAATGGTAAAATAGTCAATGAGAGGGTAAGAAAAATCCTAAATGCAGCCTTCAGTATGAATTTAACTGGTATCAGCAATTGGTGCCGGTTATTGAGCCAGGATGTAAATGAGAGTCTAGTGGAAACAATGCTTCCTAAAATTGCTCAGCAATCTAATTGCTGGTTTAATATTCAGGAATGGCAACGAGTGTGTGAGCTCGAGCATAGGGCTCGGAGGGCGGCCAACTTTAAAAGGATGTCCTTTCTCTCAAGGTGGTTGTAGTATTATACTCCCCTCAGACTACATAAATGGTTTGCTTCAATCCCGAACACGTGTTTAGATGCATTTTGGTGGAGGCAGGTGACTTGACACATATTTTCTTCACATGCCCTAGATTACAACATTTCTGGGAGGAGGTGTTCAGGTTTATCAGTCTCTGGATGTCAATGCTAATCCTACCATCAACATCACTTGCCTTATTTGGCTTTTCTTATGCAATTAGTCAGCTACCAAAACATAGGCAATATTTTGTTTTCCTTGCTATAGCGGTAGCCAGATCATTGGCATTGCAAAATTGGCGATCCCAGAAGGTGCCTACAGTGGGACAGTGGCTTCTTAAACTGGATAGGGCCTACCAATTTGAAGTGGCCTAAGCGAAAACAGTTGGGGCACTTCATAGATTTAGGCAGACGTGGCAGGGCTATGCTTTGACTATATTTACACAAATGATAACAGGTAAAAGAGGCTATTTCTGGCATAATGTAAAGAGAGGGGTTTCAATTCAGAATCTGCAGGGTTTTTTTCTTTTCAACTATCAAGATGAGGGAAGCCTGTAGCAATATGTATTCTACCTTTTTATCTTGACTTGTAATCTGAGGGTGATAGTCAGAAGTGCTCTATAGATTGTTTGTTTTACATCATGTAAAATAGAATATGAACTTGCACTATTTATTGTCTATTTTAATATGTCTATTTTATATGTAAGCTTGTCTTTTGTATGCACCTTGATTATCATGTCTGCTATTCACGCTCAATAAAAATTTATTTAATAAATTTTTTTTTTTTAAAGAATTATGAAGTCCCTAACTTGGTATGTAACGTTTACAACGCAATTTTTACAACGCACTACCATTACAACGAAACGTTTACAACGCAAAATCCATTACAACGCATGCATTTACAACACAGTCATTACAACGCATGACACTACAACGCACACCACTACAACGCATACCATTACAACGCAGTCATTACAACGCATACCATTACAACGCATAACTTACCATCCAACACTTACCCTACTGTTGCACCCCCTGGAGTTAGAATAGTAATTTTAACCCCTACACTATCCAACACTTACCCTACTGTTGCACCCCCTGGAGTTAGAATAGTAATTTTAACCCCTACACTATCCAACACTTACCTTATATGCAAAGTAGTGTAATGCGTTGTAATGGTATGCGTTGTAAATGTACTATGCGTTGTAGTGGAATGCGTTGTAAAGGTAGTTTTAAGGTATTCGTTGTAATGGTATGCGTTGTAATGGTGTGCGTTGTAATGGATGTTGCGTTGTAAAAAATGCGTTGAAATGGTATGCGTTGTAAAAGTGTGCGTTGTAACGTCATACATCCCCCTAACTTTGCTGATAAGGAGTAAGCCTCCACTCTGAAAGTTTCATAAGAAATGTAGAACATGGCTATTCACAGCTGTGCCATAAATATCTAACAATACGCAAGGGTATCTGATACGATAGATGAATGGTAACTCAGTAAATGCTGTAAACAAATTACCACATACTCAAAATATCAACGGAGCACCTCACATATAACAAGCATTTGCAATGCAATAGGTCTCGCATTAGCAAGAGTTTAAGCTATTGCCATTGTAAATCACAATGCCTTTTATTTATGTTTTTAAAACCAAAACATAAATAAAAGGCATTGTCATTTACAATGCCGATAGCTCAAACTTGCATTAATGCAAGACCTATTGCATTGCAGATGCTTGTTATTTCGTGTGATAGAGTCACTCGAAGAGCCGCAGTCAAAGCACTAAAAAGTCGTCAGTTTTAAATGTACTTAAAATGCTGAAATGTCACACATAAGCAAACTAAAAACATGGATATATGATGGGGTGACAGCACTGGTGCGGCGCTGTTGGGTGCCCCAAATGCCAAGCACCAAAAGGTGGTCTCCCTGCTATCTGTGAAGCTGCAGGTTTGGTGTGCAACACTCGGTCAAAAAGACATCTCCACCTCCCTGAGCAGGTTGGGTGTTTGCTTGAAAGTAGAGATGAGCAGCGATCCTGGGGCTAAAACAAAGCCCCTTAGTTAGTTATGCATGATGATGCTGAGTGTAGAAATCACGGCCCCCTCAACCATTTTAAGCATGGGCGGTTGCAGGGATTAAGGTGATGGCTCCTTTTGTAATGCGAAATAAATGCGGCGCCTGCAAGTAGGCGCGAAGATGGCGTTTTTTTAATGCATTCAGACATTGGCAGTTTCTGAATAAGTTTCGTAAGCAGGCGTTTTAGCGCCCAATTTAACCTTTTGCTTTGTACAACTTTGGGTATGCAGGAGTGTGGCTACAGTGCCTAGCCAGCTGATGATTGACTGATCATTCTACATGAAAGTAGGACCTTTGACTGTGGAGTACCAATTTCTCCTTCTATTTCCCGTGTCAATACTTTTTTCTTTGCTAAGCAGATTCATGCACAGCATACAAGGACATGCTGATGATGCCCACATGTGAATTAAGATAACCAATTAGGAATTTTGGATGAATAAAAAGACATTACACATCAGCGTCCATATGTGGATGAATGTCAGCTAGTGTCAATGAAACCGGGCACAGAAGGATATTAAGTTTCATGAATCGAAGGAGAAAGCTGAGTTTTGGAATTTTCATTCCCCACCATTCCTTACAGAGCAGTCTGCCAAAGCCCGACACTCACTAGCCTCACAAGTTAGTAATGTCCCAATTAATGCTTCTTTCATATTAAAAAGTGTTGTAGCATTTTCTAGAATAAAATACTGGACCTTTGTGGATGGACCCGAAATGAATTAAATACTTGAGTCCTGTAAGGTCTCACATCCAGAACTCCCTGCCAGTGTTCTATACACACTGCCCTTCCTGTGTGCTCTACCTCGGTCCTCTTGCCTGGTCTGTGCAGCAGTCGTTTCTTTCAGGTTCAGTAGCCGTACACCCTCTTTGAACTCTTGATTCATCTATTTTTTATCCAGTCACCTGAACCAGTAGGCCCGTTATAAAAGTCCTACTGTATCTTTCTTTCATCTTGGCTAGTTCGAGGTGAGTAGCTAAAATTCCCTTCATGCTTAGGCGTTGCAATAAAGAGGATTTGGAAGAATAGCACATTTCTCCCTCAAAGGTGGATTTTCTTGGCCTGAGACATGCATTTTTCATTTTTGCCTATAGACTGCTATTTCAACTACAATGTCTCTCAGTCTCGCACCTGGTTCTTTGGGATTCCTCCCTACCCTGTGTGCTCTTACAAATCCAGTTTAGCTTTCTGGGTTGGTTTTCAACCCTTCTCGGAAAATGTCAGGGAGGCATACACAGATGTTGTCACCCTCTGAGCCTGGGTCTGTTCTCTAGGTCTTCACATTTCACCAGTAAGGACTGCGTATGTGTTTCCCCTATGCTATGGGGGCAGGCACAAATTGTTCAGATGACTTACTAGATTACAGTTGGCTCTCCACTATTTCGATTTCTTCGGTTTGCTTATCCAGCGTAATCTACGCAATATCTTGACCCATGTCAGACTTGAGCACAGCCCATCCCCATTGCCAGTGATGTCTTGAAGTCTACCTTAAGCTCCACCAGACAGTCTTGAAGGTCTGTTTTTGCCTCACTATCCCTAACGCATTCGCCTGTCATTTTGGGGATATAGCTTTTTCAGTTGCTGCTTCCAAAACTTGGAATGACCTTCCCCTTGTTCTTTGTTCTCATTTTAATATAATTTCATTGAAATCTCTGAAAAAGTGCTTATTATAATTTACTTCTACCTCTCTTTCATTAGTAGGTGGCTGTGGGTTTTCAAGTGCCAAGATGCCTCTGTGGACGTGCGCTATACAAGTAAACAAAAAAAGTAGAATGATCTGATGTAGAGCATCTAGTGGCCATTTCTAAGTTACATTGCATTACTCAGTCTATAATTGCCTAATGTCTTCAGCGAGCTGCTGCCATTTCAGATGGTGGCCTCTCTTTATAGGGCCTAGCTTTCACCTTCTCCAAAGGAAGGGAGGGCTCTCCAAAGGGCTTGTGTTGCAGGCTTACCCTGTTGCCACTCTCCTATTGCCAGGTTCCTCCTGCTCTTTGTGCTCCTGGAGGCGTTAGCCTCAACGAATTGTGTCCCCAAGCTGCTACTCTGAGGATGTACCACCACCCTGCACTCTGTTGTTGGGCCCACACACTTTAAAGCTCAGTCCCTTCAGTGGGAGTAGCAGGTCACTAATCTTTCCAGCCACCTCGTGAACCACCACTAGTGCTCAGGATCTCTGCACCACCTTGACATCCCTACATGCGTGATTCTGCACCACCTAGTGGAGTGGAGAGGGGTAATTTTTCCTTCAATCCTGTAACCCCAACCACGCCATGGATGTGGAGCAGCAAGCAGAGTTCGTAGCACACTTCCATCGTCAGAGGAACTCCGCTAATTTTATTTTCAACCCCAACTTGATACCTCTGATATGTGTGAAGTGAACCTAATTTAAATACTACAGTCTTAATATTACCCTCTTCACTCCAAGGAGTTTCAATTATATTGGGCCTTCCCAATAAACCTATAAAGATGGCTTTTGTTATTTGATGTATTTGATCTTTTATGCTTGCACCATATTTTTCTTCACGCCCTTCCTGATTGATGCTATTGAAAATTGCACACTTTAAAATGTTACCGCTTCCCTGCTGTTTCCAGTTTACAATTGTGATCTAATAAGTGAGCTAGAAATAACAGGAGGCATAACATCTAATAAGGGGCTAGGAGTATGAATGCTTTAAAGCACTTGATGTGGTAGTCTTACAACATACAGCAACTGGTCTGT
Source organism: Lissotriton helveticus (assembly GCF_964261635.1). Taxonomy (NCBI): domain Eukaryota; kingdom Metazoa; phylum Chordata; class Amphibia; order Caudata; family Salamandridae; genus Lissotriton; species Lissotriton helveticus. The sequence continues at coordinate 1,856,791,937 of NC_136061.1, read as the reverse complement.
AGCTCATGCTGAAAGCATTATATCAATATCCGATCTCTTGAAATATATTGTATACTGGTGCAACCTAGAGGTGACATCTAAATACAAATACTTGGGGGAGGGAGATTGATGAGACGCTATCATGCGTACGTTTCATAAAGAGAAAGGGGATTGTGGCAAAATCATCCATGAATAAGGTATGCTAACTAGATAGATCTTTCAATTCTATCTCTGTTATGCCATTGCTGAGCTACGCTGCTAATGCATGGCTCCTGTTAAGCTCAATTGATTTTCACTGAGTAGGTGAAGACTTCTGAAGGTCTGATTACTATGGAGGTGAAGATTAAATCAAGTTCAGTTTCACCAATGTTGTGGGCATTTTATTAAGAAGTGTTTCATACAAAAGAGACCAACTTGCTACCACTGATCCAAGGAGGTAGGCAATAGGCCAGACCAGTTAAGGAAAAAGTGGTATGCTGGTCTGTTGCCTCTGGTGTGCTTCCTCCCTTGGCATTGTCGCTTGGGCATTGGACTGGCTAAAAGTACATTCAAGATGATGCTTGCACAGAGAACCGGGGTACATGCCTGGAAGGCTGAGAAACAAAACATATAAGATATATGCAGAGACATCTCTCCCCTGGAATATATCTGTGTATTTACATATAGAATGAGGACTACCATGTCCCTCTCCAATTAGGTATTATTAATAATGGCTTGATGTACAAAACAGTTATGCTGTCACAAATCTTACGTTTTGCAAAACTGCAGGGTTGTGACTACAAAAGTGTATTTTTACAATGTGCAGAATCACTTTTGAGAGTCACAAAAGGGGTCTACGTCTCATTCTGGGACACAATTAGGATTGGGAACGAAAGAGGTGTCACCTCTTTATTGCAATTTATAATGAAATATATTGACTATTTGTGGCCTCAATTGCAGTCTCAACAGATAACGGTAACAATAAAGGTATCTTATTCACAAATATAAAGCTCTCACTGTAGGACTGCTTCCCCTCTATGAATTGTGCCAGGTGGCCCCTCTCTGGGTGAAGAGTCAGTGGTCCAGGGGACCACAGCCAGCTTCTAATAATGTCATCCCAATTGGAAAATATTTTTAAGCAGTCTCGTTCTCATAAAGGAAGGGGGAGGTCTACCGTTTCATATAGACACCCACCCTTTATTAACAGCCAATCGCACATAGCTACACGCCTAATATTCATTAGGCAGATCATTGTTGTGATTCCCTGAGAACGGGCATTTCGTGATGCAACCTGTTAAGTTAAAGGACACATTGCAAGCAGGTAGGGTTTCCGCCTTTCCCAGAGAAAAATATCTGTCTTTTGTTAATACATGTGTATAGTGTCGGGCAGAAACACAGAGTCAGGAACAGAGTAGATTGCCTCAATAAGTGTTTATTCCAAGAGAATAAGTACAAATGTGAAGTACCCACAGCCAACACCAGTTGCTCAGGAGAAAGCCCAGAGATACTGATCTTTCTCCTAGCAAATAGAGAAGCAATGTGGAACAAATGAACATTCTTTAAATCCAAGGAAATAAATACTAAAACATCCCGGCAGTTAAAGTAAGCAACATTACAACAGTTAATGTAAGCACAATACTACATCACCTTCCCCCTTATAAAAACAAAATAAGATAAATCAAAAATCATGAAAACGTGAAGGTAGTCTAGAAATCCTTTTGGAAATAGAAGATTCTGACACCACTGAATCAGTGGAGTGAGAAGAGGGTACAGTCTGAGAAGTAGACACAGGAGCAGTAGGTCTAAAATGTTCACCAGGTAAAAAATTTGAATCTTTGGCATCCTGAGAAGATGGGATTTCAACATCAACTAAAACATGGGACTCAGTAGACATTTCTTTGGAACATGAACTGGAAACCTTGGATTCAAACAAAATAGAGTCATCCACAAAAGGTGAACCATCAAACGTGGACGCATGTGATCTGAAATAAATATCCTTTTGAATGTTGGAAATAGAAACAAACATGTTTTTATTCCACTAACCTCTCCCATGTAAAAGCATAGAAACTTTGCTGACAAGCTCAATTTTGCAGGGAGATGAAAAGATGGATTCTCCCTTAGAAACTCTAACAGGTTTCTTGATAAGAACCCAAGACCCAACCAAGAAATATTTCTCAGAAACATGCTTAGAAGAGTCAAAATTAGCTTTTTGTTGTTTTTGTTTAAATAAAACATTTTTTCTTAATGAGAGGGCATAATGGGAATTAGACACGTTTTGAAAATCAAGCCATGCAGGTAAAATTTTAGAGCTTCATTTTCTGCCCCTCAACTCAAAAGGTGAAAAAACAGTTGTTGAGTGAGGAGTGGAATTTATTTATTTATTTTGAAAGTTTTATAGAGCGCAAACAAGATCCTTACGGATATCAGAGCGCTTTACACACATAGAGGTTATATATACAACAAAGAGGTTAATTATACAATACCAATACAGCAGATAGATCATGTAAACATAACATCTTGTGCAACGTTGAGCAAAACAGTGTAAGACAATGAAGACCAATTAAGTCAAGGCAAAGGCAACAATAGTGCCTAGGTGGTCTAGATGACCTTTGTCATAAAAGGAATACTGGTGAAGGTGCGAGTGTTCTCAGGATTTCCTTAGCCTATATTCATGTGAATTTTGCCAAGAGAATCGATTTTACTTCCTTTTTGAAGGATGCCGTGGATGAAATAATTCTGGTTTCTGGAGGTAGTGCATTCCAGATCCTGGGCACCATCCCTGAGAAGGACCGTTTATATGTTTGTTTGTTTTTCTTGTTGAATTTTTGTGGTTTCAGTAGTAGGTTTTCTGCGCTTCTTGTGGATCTAGAACCACCAGAGATTGTCAGTTTCTGAGTGAGGTATCTGGGTGCATTGTGATGTCTAGCCTTATGCGTCATGCACGCTAAGAAAAATATCAGCATCAGCTCCTGAAGGAAGGGCAGATTGGATACCTTCTTTAATTAAGCGATTGGCTCTTTCGACAAGTCCATTAGAAGATGTACTGTAAAGAGCAACCTGCAGGAGTTTAATATCAGATTCTAAAACAAAATTTTTCATGAGGGAAGAAGTAAAGTGTGTGCCGTTGTCAGTAACTAATTCTTTTGGGGTACCCTCAAGAGAAAAAACATGTTGTAAAAAATGTAAGACAGAATGTGGAGAAGCAGATTCAATGAGAAATAAATCCATTTGGAAAAATAAACAATGAGAACAATAAGAAACCTTTTACAAGATGGAAGAAGGTTAAATGGGCCAGCAAAATCCAGTGCCCTCTTTAATCCAGGGACCATCAGGTAAAGGAACAGGATGTAGGGGTTCTTTGGATGTTTTCCCATGCTTATCAGAAATGACACATTGAGAACATAAATCAATAATGATAAAGACGCTTGTGAAACTGACAAGGAATACGCTCGAGCATGTGAAGTCGAGCGCGTTCTATTATTATTCCCTTTAAAAAAAACGGTTGAGAAGGGAAAAGAAACGCAGGCGTGCACGAAGGCAAATTCATGTAAAATTGTAGTCCCGAACCTGCAGTAGCAATAAGTGGAATCAGGCTGGTGGGCCCAAAAGCAGCAGTGGTAAATAGATGCTCTGTAAGAAAGTCCGAGTCGTAGGAGGAAAAATGTATCTACCCCACTCCTGGTACCAGATGTAGTGTCGGGGTAGAAACACAGGAGTCAATAAGTGTTTATTCCAAGAGAATAAGTACAAATGTCAAGGACCCACAGCCAATGCCAGTTCCTCAGGAGAAAGCCCAGAGACACTGATCTTTCTTCTAGCAACTAGAAAAGGAACGTGGAACAAATTAACATTTCATAAATACAAGGAAAGAAATACTAAAACATCACCACAGTTAAAGTAAGCAACATTACAACAGTTAATGTAAGCACAATACTAAAATGTGTTGATAAGGGGGAAAAATACCGACTTTGAGTAATTTTCCTCATTTGTGTATCGGCTGGGACATTAAAATACTGGTCATGTCAGTCAAAAAAATTCCAGGTGGAAATCCTACAGAGAGGGTGCAAAACTTGAGGCAAAATCATTTGCGACTTGTCTATAAGCACTGTCCTGTGTTCAATGTCTTGATTAAGGGACACATTGCACCTACTTTACCTGGCAACTGGGAGAGAAAGTTGCTGAAGGATAACATCAAAAATACAATGGTGCTTAAATCAGTAAAAAAAATGCATTGCTCTTCAGTGACATCAAGAAAACGCACTCTTAATAGAACAGCACATATTTTTTGAGTTCATTTAGGTGGTGAACGTAAACAGGCCTAAGCAGTTTTCTTCTACGTTAAACCAGAGAGCTCACGTTTCCCGGACCATGTTTTAGTATATCATCCAGTCAAGTTTCCTTTTTGTATTCTGGGAGTTGAAGTCCTGATTTTACAATTGGATCAGCAGGATTACAAATCCCAGAGGAAAAATCTGGACTGGATAAACTGCTCACATGAATCTATGAAATTTGAGCGCGTTGACATTAAATAACTTACATGCCAACATCGTAGAACACAAAAAGTGGGAGCATTATAAAACAGGAAGGAATGGGTTTTCCACGTATACTTCGTTTGAAGCAGAGCCAAATTTAGACGTGAGGGAGCTAAAATCAAGATATTTTTGGCTTAAAAAATCGGAAGTCTTCTGCATGAATCTGGTCTGTTGCAATGCATTAAGTAAAAATATATTTTATAATTGCTTTATTTGGTTTTTAAGATGGCAGCCCTTTACCTTCCCGAAGACAAGACTTAGGTTTAATAAAGGACAGTGGGACATTCCAGCCGTGAAACCGTGCACTAAGACATGTTTGGCTCCTTATATCTTCGAGTATATGCCATCTTTTTTGTTTAAGATAGGCGGGGAGGCAGTCCGTCATTTATATCTTTAACCAAGTTATTGAGCAACCCGGTCGCTCTCCGTCCAATCCACGGTTGCGGGCGTTTTGTCACGTGACCACAGGAGGCTCACCTTCAGTAGCGGCGCTGGCGACTATCAAGCACGTTGGTTTTGCCCCGCTGAGCCGGTCCGCGGCCACCGTAGACCCTGGACCAATCTGCTTCTTCATCTTGACAGCACCAGCCTTCTGGAAGCCGCGACTCCTTTCTCCCGGGTTCCGCCTCCTTTCCTATTGTCAATGACACAGCCTTTGCGCGCCAGCATTACGTCATCACGCAGGGATTCATAGAGAAGAGACGATGCGACATCCGTTTCTGTCGTCCGTTTCAGGTCCATATGATGTATTAACCTGATTCTGAAGAAAGAGCTTCAAGAGATGAGCTGTCGCTGCATCCACATGTTGATAGACATGGACAGCATTAGATTGGGCAGAACTTTTATGCTTTGCCAAAGGAGTGCTTGTATTACACCGCTATGGGATACTGAGAGGGTGTTGCATAATTTAACATGTCTGTTCATGTGTTCAAACATTATGGCGAAGTGGCATGAACGAGGAAAGCTGACACTCCGTAATGTAATGAAATTGATGCGTGACTCAGCTACAGTATGCCTTTTAGAAGTGTCATGGCAAGAGTTGCCCCTCATTTCCGAGACAGAAATACCAGCCATTTTGCATGATGCGTGTCAACATTTTGACAATTGAAAGAGGGGAGATTGGCACACATTGAGGCACAGGTAATTTAGGCAAGAGATCTAGAATATAAAGTCATCCCTTTTTTATTTTTGCTTTAAACATCGTGAGTTTCCAGCCTGAATCAGGTCTGTAGGCATGTATCCATTTGTTTATGTTTTAAGATTATGCAAAGGCCCTGGCATACTTAAATAGGACTTTATATAAAATCATCTGTATTCATTTGTGACATGGCTTTTCTGCCTCTAACTCTCCGTCACTGATCATTAAGGCAGTTTCAGAGCATATTTTAAAGTGTGTTCTTAATATGCTTCTTGCTTTAAGCATGTAGTAATAAGAGGAAAAAATATTGTTTATAGGTGATTTATTTTTTTCATTTTTGTATCGGCCAGAAAAGTAAAATACTGGTAATGTCAGTAAAAAAAACTCCCAGGTAGCAACCCAAGTCATGGCGCCATCGCACCATTCCTTATTGTATACACACTCTGTGGTTTTGGCAAAGTGCCCTGTCCAATCCCTCATTCCCCCTGGAAGAATGATTTTTTCTTGAAGTTAAAGAACACACAGATGATGGACAGTATGCAGACCATATCAAACATTCACCCCCCCAGTCAAGAGATCTGGGTTAAATCCATTGCTCTTTTGCTCACCATGCCACCCCAGTTTAGACCCAGCCATATGCAAATCCGTCTTGACACTGGTCCTCATGGGAACTGTCAAGCCAGGTCCTTCCTGGACCGGCAACCAGCATCCTGGGACTGGTTTCGGGGCATCACCCCTCATCAGCCAGGCTAGCTTGAATCCAGTGACACAGTGAGCCCGGGACCCACGTCTGGGCATACTTGGCGCACTTAGGGCGAGGAAGCAAAAGAGGCACAGATGATGGACGGAATGCAGAGCAAATCAAATATTTACCCCAGTAAAGAAATCTGGTTAAATCCATTGTTCTATTGCGCAGGTGCCCCCTATCTAAGACAAAACTACCTGTCTTTGCAGGCGGGGAACCTGTGTTTTTGGTCCCGGGCTAGTCTTCCATCTAGGGAAACCTACCAAACCCAGACAGTACTGAAAATGAGACACCCCGGGAAGTACAGGGAGGTGTAGCTTGCGTGGATTTCCCCCTATGTTTTCTTACCCAGAATCCCCTGGAAACCTCAAATGTAGCTTAAAAAATCACATTTTCCTCACATTTCTGTGTGGTAAAGTTGTGGGATCACCAGGCCAGCACAAATTTCCTACCAACCCGCATTCCCCCAGGTCTCCAGATAAAAATGGTACTTCACTTGTGTGGGTGGGCCAAGAACCTGCAACAGGCAAGGGCCCAAAATGTATTGTGAAGACATCAAAATTATGCATCACAAAACACCTAGTTTTGCAAGGGGGGTGCCTGCGCTTTTGGTCCCTGGCTAGGCAGCCATCTAGGGAGATCTACCAAACCCAGGCATTTCTGAAAACTAGAGTCCAAGGTTGTGTGCATTCCCCAACGTTTTTCTACCCAAAATCCCCAGCAATCCTCAACATTGGTTAAAACAAATCTCATATTTCTCTCATTTGTATGTGGGAGAGTTTTGGAATCATCAGGCCAGAAACAATTTCCTACCACCTAGTGTTCCCACAAGTCTCCCAATAAAAATGATACCTCTCTTGTGTGGGTAGGTGTAGTACCCGTGCCAAGAAATGTCCCAAAACGAATTGTGGAGGAATCAAAAATGATTAATCACAAAACAAGCTAGTTTTGCAAGGGGGTCTCCTGCGTTTCTGGCCTCTGGCTCAGCGGCCCATGTAGGGAAACCTACCAAACCCAGACATTTCTGAAAACTAGACACCCGGGGGAGTCCAACGATGTGTGGATTGCGTCGATCCCCCAACATTGTCTTACCCAGAATCCCTGTAAACTTCAAATTTTGCTAGAAAATCCAATTCTTCTCACATTTCTGGGGGGAATTAATGTGCCGGCACAAATTTCCTACCACCTACCATTTCCCTTGGTCTCCCAAGTAAAATGTAACCTCACTTGTGTGGCTGTCCATTTTAGAATCTGCTAAAAACCTATTTTTTTTAAATGTAGTGCTTAGAATTTGCTGTGCTATACCCTTAATCCCTTTGTTTTGGCCCTTGCCAGTCACAGGCCCTTGGCCCACCTATACAAGTGAGGTATCATTTAACTCAGGAGAACAAGGGGAACGCTGGGTGGTAGGAAATTTGTGCAGGCACAGCAGTTTCCACCTCCCCCAACCCCCCAAAATGTGAGAAAAATTAGATTGTTATTTTAGCAAATGTTGAAGTTTACAGGGGACTCTGGGTAAGAAAAAGTTTGGGGATCCACTCAAGCCACACATCCTTGGACTCTCCCGAGTGTCGAGTTTTCAGAAATGTCTGGGTTTGGTAGGTTTCCCTATGTGGCCGCCAAGCCCGGGGCCAAATCGCAGGAGACCCCTTAGCAAAACCAGGTATTTTTCTGATTGATCAATTTCCTGTCAAGGGCAATAGGCTTACCACACAAGTGAGGTGCCATTTTTATCGGGAGACTTGGGGGAACGCTGGTTGGTAGAAAATTTGTGCTGGCCCGGTGATTCCACAACTCTCCCACACACAAATGTATGTGAAAAATGTGATTTATTTTAGTCAAATTTGAGGTTTGCAGGGTATTCTGGGTAGGAAAGCTTTGGGGACTCCAAGCAAGCCACACATTGTTGGACTCCCCGGGTGTCTAGTTTTTCAGAACTGTCTGGGTTTGGAAGGTCTCCCTTTATGGCCGCTGAGCCCTGGGGCCCAAAACTCAGGTGACCCCCTTGCAAAACCAGGTTGTTTTGTGAATGATGATTTTCGATGCCACCACAATACGTTTTGGGCAATTTCCTGTCGCGGGCACTAGGTCTACCAACACAAGTAAGATATCATTTTTATCAGGAGACTTGAAGAAATGCCAGGAGGCTGGAAGTTTGTGGCTCCCCGCAGATTCTAGAACTTTCCATCACAGAAATGTGAGGAAAATGTGTATTTTATTATTTTTTTACAAAGTTTGAGGTTTGCCAGGGATTCTGGGCGACAACCTGGTGAGAGCCAAACAAGTCCTCCTATCCTGCATTTCCCTGGGTGTCTAGTTTTTAAAAATGTATAGATTTGCGAGGTTTCCCTAGGTGCCGGCTGAGCTAGGGCTCATAATCATCAGCTAGGCACATTTCAAAGAAAGGATCAGTCTTCCCTGGAAAAATATGACATTTCCAGGTTGCGTTTTGGGCCGTTTCCTAGCGCAGGCACTAGGCCTACCCACACTAGTGAGGTATCATTTTTATCAGGAGACTTTGGGGAATGCTGGGTGGGAGTAAGTTTGCGGCTCGCCATATGTTCTAGAACTTAGCCTCACAGAAATGTGAGGAAGATGTGGTTTTTTTTTTGTTTTGTTTTTTTACAAAGTTTGAGCTTTGCAAGGGATTCTGGGTAACAGAACCTGGTGAGAGCCACAAAAGTCACCCCATCCTGGATTCCAGTGGGTGTCTAGCTTTAAAAAATGTGTAGGTTTGCTAGGTTTCCCTAGGTGTCGGCTGAGAAGGTTCAAAATCCACAGCTAGACACATTGCAAAACAAGCATTGAAAATTCAATAGGTCTTGCCTTTTATTAAGGTAAAGCCATTTGCTTTGCCATACAATACCATTAGCAAAGCAAATGGCTTTAATGTAATCAAAGGCGAGACCTATTGCCTTTTCATTGCTTGTTCTTCTAAGCATCTCAGCATTATTCTTGAATGTGCAATGTGTTTCCAACTTTTAACACAGCCATACAGCTTATTTATGTTGTTTCACCCTATCTACCACTTAATTGAGACTTTAATTACTTATACCCACAAATCTTCTACTCTATTCCACGCCACTCCACTCTTACAGATCCTCCACAACATGCTAATTCACAATTTTATAAATCATTGACGGAGAATGAACAGAAGAAAACTTGAGCCGTATATCAAAGGTGGCAAAGGAATTGCAATTACTCAAAGCGCTTAAAAAACACTTTTTAACCGTTACCTAACTTCTTTCCATGCTGCAAATTTTTGACATTTGGGACAGGAAGGCTATATGACACTCCCACAAACCAAGTTTGGAAGAAAACAAAATGCTGTATGACCAAGACAGACAAAGAGAAGACCTTAATGCTCATACCTATTTGAAAAAATATCTACATTACTGGGACAAGTAATCATCTGGAAAATATTTTTGACAGTACAATTGAAGCAGACTCTATGTTGACTCTGTTCTGGACAAGTGGAATGAGCGCTACAACACTACTAGTTTACTGTTGAAAAGGCTGCCTCATATGGATGACAATAAACATACACATTAGACTTAAGAGTTCTAAAGATGATTGGCAGAGGCACTTGATGTGTATTCCTTCATTAGCCACATACTATTGTTAACTAACTGATTTTGATCATTTGTTTAAAAAAAAATCTGTTTCTCATGCGCATAACATTACAGTGATGTACACACCGTATCTCCAGAGCGATTTTGGGAAAATGGCAAGCAAGATAATGAATAGATACAAATCGTTTATAGTACTCAATTTACATGGAGATGCCGTGTAATGATGTCACCTAGAAGAGCGCAAGTATGCACAAATCTGTACAAAATGTACAGCTATCAATCACTCCCGTTAGGGTTTATATGGGAGGCCGATTGAATAACATAAAGAACGAATGTACTGCAGGAAAAATTCAAACAATATCCAGTCTTAAAAAATGATTAGTATAAAGGCAATGCCTAAAAGAACGGTAGCATGGATGAACCTCTACCTTATATAGCGCTTTATAATGCCCCAAGGACGCTTCTAAAAGCTAAACATAATAGATGCTACTATTTCTCAAATGGTAATGATACACACCATCCCCAGCCTCTATAAAAAATACAATAAACAAGCATTGGCATTGCCAATAGGTCTCGCTTGTGGGACCTTATAAGCACATCTTCCACCTCATTATTTTGCAGCCTAGGCACATGTTCCAATGCCGCCCAGCGAGTGGCGCTGTTTCCTCACATGAGGTAAAGAAGGAAGAGAAATGCACGGCCGTGAAAGTGGCTCTCGGGGGGGGGGGGGGGGGCGCATTCCTTTGAAGTGTCGGGTCTGATGCAATTATGCGAGGCAGGCTGGTTAGGAAGCAAATGGCAAGGGAGGGAGGCCGAGGCTTTGATGTGGGGAGTCACAAGTGAAGTGAATAATTAGGGGAGGAGAACTGGCAGGCTGATAGGCAGAAGGCTCAGGCAAGCTCGTGCACGAAGGAGCTTGCTGTCACGTGATTCACGTGAACTTAAAGAAAACTGCAGCGCAAGAAGCCCTTGGTTTCACGAGGATTTTGGCTACTTGAATTCTCGCTCCGCTCGATGCGCTTCCGCGCATCGATAGGTCGCGAGACCTAAAAACAAAACAATAACCAAACAGTAAACCAATCACTAATTATCAAATGGGGCAAGTAAACAAATGACTTACACACAAAAGGTCTACACTGGCTCTTAATCCTGGGTTTCAAATTCATTGCATGGCTGTCCTGCCTAGAAAAGGAGTGACACTAGGCACCCGCACTCATTTTATACTGACATTTGATTTGCTTATTAAAACTAGCAATAAATCCTCTTAACAACTATTAAGGGTGTGAGACAGCAAATCCAATAAAACAAAAAGAATAAGAAATCATAAATCCGGACAGATGGCTGGCCAGCGAGTTTCGGATGGGAAGATGGAGTCACTATGAAAGTACAAAATAATCAGTGATGGCATTACAAACGACCAGCCCTTGGCAGAAGGCATGAATTCCACGCGCATCTGTGTCAAGTTTTCGACGGGCGCTGAGGAAGGCGAGTTGCATTCAGGGACCGAGGGCAGAGAGAGACACAGGAGATTAGAGCCCCTGGCGTCAGGGTCCCGTCGCGCTGGGATTGAACCCAACTGCGGGCGTTGCCTGGTAACGAAGGGGCTCGTCTGGCCGAAGCAATGCTGGGAGTGGAGGAGGCGCAGGACGTCTCTTGGCAACCAGACCTCAGTGCTCCCCCCCCCTGTCGCCACCGAACACTGTATCTGGAGCCGGGGAGCAGCAAAGGAAGAAAGCTGCTTAGCCCGGGGCAGATCGGAGACTCCTTTTCAAAGGTAATCCAGTGGCATTTCAGGGGCTGACAGTACCAGTTTACTCGGTCCCCACGCGCTGGTTGCCATGACAATGCCCCAAGCAAAACAAGGAAAACTAGATGGCATCTGACTGTCCACTGTCTGAAGGTACGCGTGCACGTACGCATGCATGTTTACCTTTGGCTGAATGTCCACCTGGAGGAGCTTTGGCTGAATTGACTGCAAAAGGTACTTGCAATGGCGAGAGCGGCGCATGCGCTGCTTTCGCCAGGCGAGACCTAAAAAGGGTCAGTTTTCACTTGAAAAGTGGGATGTGTCCACGTTGCGTTTTGGACCGTTTCCTGTTGTGAGCACTAGGCCTACCCACACAAGTGAGGCACCATTTTTATCGGGAGACTTAAGGGACACAGAATTGTAGCTCAACTGTTATTATCTATTGACTTTGTATGCATTTATGCCATCCAAATATAAGACAATGTGTAAAAACGAAGTCCCTTTGAAAAATGTCCTACAATTCACATGCTAGTATGGGTACCCACAATTTCGGAGTTGTGCAAATAGCTACTGCTTCTAAGCTCCATATTTTGTTCCCATTCCGTGAATACAAAGGTGTCCTTGATACCTATTATTTACTCTTTATATTTTACCAATTGAATTGCTGTTCCCGCTGTCAGCCGCCACCTTGCTTGTTTCTTTCGTGGCCGGAGCCACCAGCCCCATGCAGCCAATCAGAGCTCCAGGAGCGGGGTCCAGCAGCGCTGGTCCCGCTGTCAGCCGCCACCTTGCTTGTTTCTTTCACGGCCAGAGCCGCCAGCCCCACGCAGCGAATCACAGCGCCAGGAGCGGGCTCCCGCAGCACCGGTCCCGCTGTCAGCTGCCACCTTGCTTGTTTCTTTCGCGCCAGCCCTACGCCAGCCCCACATAGCCAATCACAGCGCCAAGAGGCACTTGAAAGCCACGGACGGGCTCCCGCAGTGAACCCATCTGCACCCGTCAGAACCCGAAGGAGGCCGCGATGGGCCACCTCTCTTGGTCCTCATTTTCTCATTTCCAAGGAACGTGCATAACTCAAGATTCCCACCGATGTATTTCGACATAAGAACCACTATTTTCTGCCTTATATGAGATACAAGTAAGACGCATTTTTATATTTCACCACTCTATTAAGAACAGGAGTTCAAAATGTGGAAAAAAAAGACAAGAGAAAGTCATACATCTAAATCTCCGAGTAAGCCCAAAAAGGCATGCATGACTCTGCTAAATTATCTCGCGGGGCCGTAGGTGTATTGGAAAAAGAGATCTCATCAGTAGAAGAAACTTTGAATGTGGACTCATTAGCTATCTTGTCAAATGATAAAGTAATGACACAAGGGGATGAGAGGGTGGATGAAAATTGCATTCAGGTAACACGACTGCTGAGAAACGGATAAATGGATGCGTCCAGACTATTCCAGATGAAATTTCCATTGCCGACCTGGACATTGATATTTTACCCCCCTCAAAAAAACTTTGTAACCCATTAAGACTAGGGAGTCTTGATATTTCCATGAGTGGAACACACCCGATCCCACCTAGAACTAAAACATCTACGACTACCATTAAAAAACAGCAGGCGCAAACGGGTAAAATCCAGACTAAAACAGGTAATGAAAACATGTCATGTTCAATAAATAAATGTAGGGTTTCCCCTATTGAGAAGGCAAACTTGTCTACCCTAGTAAAAGATCTTATTGAGTCAGTTGAACAGTCCATCACCACCCTGACAGTTAGACTGGAAAACATCAAAGCAGGCGTGAAGAAAATTCTTGAAAACCAGAGTCTGGTCACCCAAAAGGGGAATATACATAATATAGGGGTCCCCACTACATCACTACAGTCTGGGAGCGCAAATTTGAACAATACACCAACAGTAATAAAAAGTCTCAGGTAAATGAGACTGGGACACAACTAAAATCCCCAACAACGAGGCATAATGTGACATTGACTAGGAGAGAAGTGACAAGAGAAAAATCTATAGAAAGAACAAGAAACTATTTGGGTGACAGTCAGGCATTTATTTATTTATTTGTTGGGTTTCTAAAGCACGACAGCTACCCAAAAAGGGTTTCCCGGCGCTGAGAGATACTTAACCAGTGAGCAGATCATAAAACTCAGAGGGGAGGTAGGAGCCAAATTACTGATTAAAAAGCCATGTTTTTATGGCTTTACGGAAGTGGATATAGCGGGCTTCCAGGCGTAAATGCAGAGGGAGAGAATTCCAAAGCTTGGGGCCCAGCAGAGAGAATGATCTTTCCCCCATCCTCGCTCGGCGCACTTTGGGCACACAAAAAAGGCCTTGAGAAGAGGATCTCAGGCAACGGGCAGGCGTGTAGGTTTGTACGAGGGCTTGTAAATATCTAGGGGCATTTCCCCATTTAATTCTGTGCATAAGGCTCAGTGTCTTAAATTTGACCCTACTTTCGATTCGTAGCCAGTGGAGTGCCTTAATGTGACCGGACATGCGTTCCGCTCTGTGGCACTTACAGAGCAGTCTTGCAGCAGCATTCTGCACAAGTTGAAGGCGTCTCATGACTGCCTGTGATGCCCCCAAGTAGAGGACGATTCCGTAGTCCAAACGGGAGGTGATTAATGCATTGACCACAGACTTCTGTGTGTCGTCAGGCAACATTCAGATGATTTTCCTGAGCCACCGCAGGATGGTGAAACAGGTAGATGTTAGGTTAGTGACTTGGGGTTCCATGGTTAGGCCATTGTCGATGACAATGCCCAGATTGCGAACTTGGTTGGACGGAGTGGGTAGGGAACCCATTTCACAGGGCCAGTGTCTTGGGTTCCAAAGATTTTGGTTAGGGCCCATTATTAAAACCTCCGTTTTGCTACCATTTAATTTGAGCATGTTGTCACTCATCCAAGTAGCAATTTTCCTGAGGCCAGACTGCAGGAGAGAAGAGGAGTCATGATCTCTGTTGGAGAGAGAGAAAACGATCTGTGAATCGTCGGCATAGGTAAACATGTTTAGACCTGCTGCTTCGGCGATGTGTGCGAGAGGGGTTACATATAGGTTAAAAAGCAAAGGACTCAACACGGAGCCCTGGGGGACTCCATAGGGGGATAGATGGACATTTGAGGCCGAGGTATTGGAAAGGATCTGAAATGTCCTAAGTGTCAGGAAAGATGTTAACCAGTCCAGTGCTTTGCCCCTTATGCCCATAGCGAAGAGCGATTTTAACAGAATGTTGTGGGAGATGGCATCGAACGCTGCGCTGAGGTCAAGTAAAATCAGCGCAGCGGAATCCCCTCTGTCTACCAGAAGGCGAAGATTGTCCATCATGCCAAGCAATGTCTTCTCTGTCGAGAAGCCAGGGCGGAAACCCGATTGAGAGGGGTGAAGTATATCATTTTCCTCCGAGTACCTGGCGAGGTGAACGTGGACATGTTTCTCCAGAACTTTGGAGAAGGCAGGTAGGAGGGATATGGGACGGAAATTGGACAGAATTTTGGGATCTGCCGATGGTTTCTTAAGCAGCGGTGAAACCAAGGCATGTTTCCACATGGATGGAACCTTTGCCGTGGAAAGGGATAGGTTCAGAGTCTGGCAGATGACGGAAAGTTGTGGAGTGTCCAGAAGTCTGAGTACAGAGATAGGGAGGGGGTCGATTGGAGAACCAGATTTCACTTTCCCTAGGATGTCTTGAAGGTCCTGAACATTAATCCCAGGCCAGGATGTGAGTGGTTCATAGGACAGGTATGACAAGGGGGAGGTGACCTCCTCCTTCGGGCCAAGAACAAGGTTTGTCACCGCTTGTGCCTGGTGTTGTTTGACGATGTCCTGGTAAATGGTCTCAATCTTATTTGCGAAAAACAATGCCAGTTCTTCGCATTGAAAATTATTCAACCGAAGGGGTTTAGCTGTGGTGTTTGAGCCCGCTAACTCTTTTACAAGATTGAATAGTATTTTTGATTTATTAGTGGCCTCAGAAATTGTCTTTGCCACGTAGTTGGCTCTGGCTGTCGTGCAGGCTTTATGGTAGAGCTTGAGTTCGTTTCTGTAGGTCAGGCCGGCTGCAGGTGAATAGTCTTTCCTCCAGAAGTGTTCCATACGTTTACACTTGGATTTTACGGCCTTCAGTGACTCATTGTACCATAGCACCGGAGAGTTGTGAGTTTTATGAAATTGGTGTGTAGCTGGAGTTTAAAAAGGGCCATCTCACAGGCATTTAAGGAGACCGGTTCCAAAGTGCATTGAAATGATTGACGGTAGCGCTTCTGCAATGTCTGGGCCTGCACTGGCATGTAACCATGTCTCTGTGAGAAACAGGGCATCCAGTGAGTTGTCAGACAGAAGGTCATAGATGTCTCTTTTGTGTTTACTGAGAGACCGGCAGTTAAGGCTACTGAGAGACCATGTGTGTGACGGCTTGCGGCCTGTGGAAAAGGCCGGCAAAGCTGAGGGACCTCAAGCTGAAAGCTGCAGGAAGGACACAAGATGGAACAGTGTCTGTCATTCTGTAGGATTTTACAGTTGTGCTTGACAGGGGGTCGCAGGGAGAATAGCATATCGAATGAATAGACCCTTAATGCAGGTGTTTTTCCTCATGGGGTTATGGACCCTGGGCCCGGCCTGGCGCGGACGGGCGCAGACGGGCTTGCCTTTGGCGCGCTGGCGGCGCGCCCGCTGCGCTCGCCCGCTATGCGTCCAGTAAATTCACATTGAAGTAGGGTGGTGGGGGGCGTGGCCTCAATTGAGTGGGCGTGGCCAGGGGGCTTGGTGCGCGATGGCGGGGGTTGTTTTCCCTAAGCCGCGGCAGCGCTAAAGTCCGCTGCGCGGGGGAAGTTGTGCAGGCGATTTAAATGGGAAAGTGCCCAGAAGTGAGTTACAGTGATTAAAAGCAGTCTGTTTCAGTGATTTAAAAAAGTAGTTTTCAAGCGATGTCTCCCGGCTTCCGCCTCAGGAGAGTTAAGCATCAAATCATGTGATATAATACCAAGAGTACGGGCGATACACAAAAGCCAAAGTAGTGCACAGATTTTAAATCTACCACTGGCCGCTACACTATATTCCAGCCCCTTCCCCAGGATAAAATGAAGCCCGGTTCTCACTGAGGAACAAAGCCATACACTACCTAGGAAGCAGAACAAGACTAACCACTGCAATGTGTGGAGATTTTAAAAGGGTGAGGAGGATCAGTGGGTTGGAAGATGTGGGAAAGTTTTTAAAGGAGACTGTGTTGTCATCTCATTTGGAACACCATCACTGGTAAGGGAGATCATAACTAGAGCTCGAGACGTAAATATTACCCATACAAGCATTAATGTTCTCCCTCTGGGGTTCTTTAATCAGCCTAAACCCCCATACGTCAGAATAGAAATTATTCTTTCACACAGTCCATCGAGTGCCCATGGTATAATTTGGAGGTGCCAAATAGATTGGCCCTCTTCAAACACTGGATGAGAATGGCTGACTACTTTCCAAACAAGACCAGAGCGCAAACACTACGAGCTGTGATACACAGACTGTTTACGAAGCTCGTTTGACTGACCAAAGCAGTTCTTTGGAAATTGACTCGAGGGAAGGGGAGTCATGTGGTAAGGAAGATCTTGGTTCAGCCCAAACAATAAGGGTAGAAATAAAATTGGGCGCGACTGGTGCTCATAGTCGCGATATGCAACCTAGAACTGAACAAATTTGTCATACTGACTCTGCCTCTAGATTATCATCCCCCAAAACTGTTAGCGTTCCTTTTTAGAATATTGAGGGTCTCCGAAGTAAACTGATTAACACTTCTTGGCTAGATTTTATAGAAACATTTGACATTTTATCTGTGCAAGAGACCTGGGTAATAGATGAAGTACATATAAATGGCTTCAAGACATTCCATACGCCGGTGATTCTTCAACACATGAAAGACCGAAGGGGGGAATTTGTGTTTATGTATCCAATCTGATTGGGGCAATAAAGTCTGATATGATAAAATCTGAAATTTGATACCAAATAGTATCGATATGCATAGACAGTAAATATATCCTTGTAGTAATTATTTTTTATAATAATGTTGAAAAAGAACGACTGGGGACCATAATGAAGAGGCTTAGTGAAGACCTTAGTAAACTAAAGGTAACAAGCGATACTGAAACGATTACTATATGGGTAGGGGATTTCTATACTGAGTTATGCCCTTTAGCGGGGCTTGGAAAGTGTTGCCTAACAGAGACAGGAGGACGATCCCCCAATGCATTTTGCCCACTCAGAGGGGAGATGTTCAACGAGTTTCTATCTACACATGATCTTGGTTTTGCGAATTGTTTATGCTCCCCAAAAGTGGATTTTGGGCACACATTTATAGGAAGGGGATTAGAATCCACAATAGATTGTATAACTGCCGCAAATCGGTAAGCAAATTATATCACAATATATAAAATCCATGAAAACAGTAACAAGTGATCATCTGCCCTTTAGTATTGATATTAAATTTCCAATTGTTCTAGAAAGGCAATACAATAATCAAGTAGCATGGACTCAAAATGTACAAATGGGTAGACTGAATGGATACACGCTGCTTTGGCCTAGCCACGATCCATCTGAGTTTAATAAACAAATAATAACTAAGGCCTATGATTCTATTTTAATGTGCCTGGAGGAATCTACCTCCCACAAAAATACACTACTAGCATTTTCTCAAATTACTTTGACAGTACAAAACGTACTTAGAGCTGAAATGAAGGACAATCGTAATAGCAGGAAGGGGTGGTTTGATTCGACTTGTACTAAAGCATATACAAAGCTTAAAGAGGCCCTACATTAGACAGAAAGAGATTTGGGGGAGATTAGAGAATGTAGGAAACTCTATAATCAAGCCAGGAGTTCACGACAGATGGAACTTAAAGAAAAATCTTGGGTCACTCTACAAGAAGCCTCCAGAAGTAAAGACAGCTCTTCTTTTTGGCAAATGGTGAACGCACTGTTTTTTACAAAAACAAATGCCCCGGCAATAGAAGTGGTGATTGAGGAGAAAGCTTGGGTGAACTTCTTCTCAAATGTATACAGTTTGCAGGGGGGGGGGCTGAAAGTGCAATAGACAGTGCAAGGCAGCAGGAGGATGGGCCATTTGTTTCCTCCCCTATCAATTTCCAGATTACCCATAAAGATGTTATTGGGGCAATAAATCCAAGCAAGAGTGGTAAAGCACCAGGACTAGACGGGGTGCAATTGATTTGACTGCATCAAGAGGCACTCGTTAAAATTAAACATTCCTGTCCCTTCTGCCCCGATAACCATGCCGTTGATGAAATGAGGGGCGAGTCCCTTGTCATGTGCACGCCATGATATATGGGTCAGGGCTTTAAGTGGGATGAAAACAAGAGCAAGGGAGGTCGGCGGGGCTGGTGCGCAGTGACGCGCGCGTGCATGGCAGCGTGCTTTCTCTTTAAACTGCGTTTAAAGTGAAAGTACGCGTGTTTATCAAGATGGTGGCGAACTGTCCACTGTCCTTACATGCACGCCCATCCTGTTAGGTTTAGAGAAATGGCAAGAGCAGCCATCCCTGCGCGTGTATGTAAGGCTGTGGCAGAATCGATTGCAAAAGGTCCTCTCTGGCGAGAGCAGCGCATGCGCTGGTTTCGCCAGGCGAGACCTAAAAGGGGGAACGGGACAATCCCGCATGCTTCTGACCAATATCCAATATCTTTATTAGATTTCATGATGAAGGTAGCAGGAAGGATTGTCTTAGATAGGCTGCAAACATGGGCTGAAGAAAACAATATTTTAATAGGAAAATATACCCAGGCTAAAGCAGGAACTTTTTACTTGGTATTTGTTGACCTTACAGCCGCTTTCGACTGTGTTATTCACTGTAAATTATGGAACATTCTGGCTGGTTTAAAGGTCGATCCGGTCCTGATTCAGTTTTTACATCAACTATATACGGGGGCAACTGCCAAGGTCCGCTTTGGAACCAAAGGGGCATGCACTGCATCATTTAACGTGGAGAATGGGGGTGAGACAAGGATGTGTCTTGGCCCCATTCCTGTTCACTCTTTACACCAATGCATTGGAACAGGGGTTGCTGGCCAAGACAAGGGATCCACCATACATTAATAAACGCCCGATAGTCTCTCTCTATGCAGACGATGCTGTGCTGATTGCACACACTCAGATTGGATTGCAGAAAGCTGTTTCAACCTACATTGGTTTCATAGAGGTCATAGGACTAAAACTAAATACAAAGAAATTGTTTGTAATGACCTGTGGGTGGGGGAGACAAAAATGTATGAGTCTCCAAGTTGGGGAAACAGGATAGAATCCGCAAATATGTTTACATATCTGGGAGTCCTGTTCAACCGTACTGGCACCTGGGGCCAGACAGTGAAGAGTAGGAGCCTTCTGTTTATATAGTCAATTCAATTCAAAGAAAATGGGTAGAAGACCCCCGGAAATTCTTTTAAAAATCTACCAAGCAAAGTGTGTGAATGTTGCTGTTTTTGGGGCAGGAGTTTGGGGTTTTCATGATCCCTCCCCTATTCAATATGTTGAAAATGCTTTTCATAGATTTATATTGCCTGTACCTGCTAGCTCCCCAGTTTTTAACTGTCGTAGTGAGCTAGGGATTCCATATATCTCAGACGTCATTCAGGTACAACCAGTGCTTCTTTGGAATGCAATTTGGACCACCAGTAGTACAGGCCTAAACCCAGAAATAATAAGGGATTCTATGAAGCTGGATCATGCCACAAAGATTATCTGGTTAAAGTACATAACATTTTTTGTGTACGACCTGGGGCATTCAGAGTACTATACTTCCCCAGCGTCATTGAATACCATCAATCAGAAAGAGTTTAAAGCAATCTGCATGGCCCACCTTGAGGTAAAAAGGCTGGTAATGCAGATGAATAAACCTGCGATCGTCCAACACCAGTTGACTGTAATTACATATGATATTCAACCATATCTCCTACGCTGTCCAGGGGGTATGACAGGTATGTTTTAACGCGTTTTAAGTTTGGGACCTTCCATCGATTAATTAGTTACCCCGAGATGAACATCTGGTCCAGAGAACTATGTCCTTGTCCTTGTGACGGTCTCTCCCCAGAAACAACAATTCATGTGATTTTATTTTATAAATTTTATGTCAAGGAAAGATCCAGATGGATCTTGCCCTTATTAAGATCAGGGGGATGGAGACAATGTCGACTAGCCTTCCTACATTCACAACAATTAGATAATGATTACTGTATTGCAGTTATAGCTGTTTTTTGTAAAGTATACTGAGAGTAAGGAAAAGGAACAATGCTTAATGCTGCCCAAAAGTAGAAACAGAATGTTTTAAATTTTGTTGGGCTGTCTCATTTACTGTATCACCCAAATAACATGTTTTTGACTAAGCCCAGCTGTAAATAATGAATTACTAGAATTGTGTACATATGTATTGTAGACAATTTTATGAAATGATGGCAAATGAACTGAATTACTGGAACTATGTACATCCATATATTTTAAGATCATTTTATGCGATGTTTTTACTTGTTATGTTTGTAATTTTTGACTTTGATTTTGACTTGCTATATACCCGCTACACAATGAAAAACCATTGCAAGACGCAGCTCAGTTATTGGCTCTGGGTTCCTCAGGTTCTTGGTGTACCTACAAGTCCTATATATCCCCACAACCAGAAGAGTCCGGCGGATGTAATGGTATATTGCTTTAAAAAATCTGTCATACTTAGAAGAAGTTACAGATGAAAACGTTGGCACGAATGGCATTCTTTTTCAACTCGTTATCAATATATTTTATTTCCAACTGTTAGTTTCTATCGAAAAAACCCTTGAAGGATTTACACAAATGACCCTTTGCTGAATTCAGAATTTTGTTTAGTTTTCAAAAATGTATAGCTTTCCGGGATCCATTATTGGTTTCACACCCATTTCTACCACTAACTGGAAGGCGGTGGATACCACAAAAAATAGGAAAAATAAGCTATGTCCCAGTAAAATGAGAAAACTGTAGAAAATGTTGGTTTTCTTATAAACGTTTTGCTGTTTCTGAAAGCTGGGAAGATTGTGATTTTAGCACCACAAACCCTTTGTTGATACCATTTGCAGGGAGGGGGGGGGGGGAATAAACGCTGTCTTCTGCAGCACATTTTCCCATTTTTGCCCAAAAAACTGAATTTTGATGTATTTTGCCTGATTTCTCAGTGCCCTCCAGGGGAATTCAAAAACCTGGGTAGTTTTAGAATTCTCAAGATGTTGGAAGAAAAGTATACACATTTGGCATTGAAACCTTATGTGGACCAAAAGTTATGGGGGTCTAAGTGCAAACAACCCAAATAGGCTAAAAAGGGCATGGCACAGGGGAGAGGCAGGGGGGCTGGCAGCGAAGGGGTTAAAAGGTCCATCAGGTGAGACTTATTGGCTATGGAAATGTGTTATTTTATGTGCATGTGCTGAAGTATGACCCTGTCACAAGTTTGTAAAATGAGTCACAGTAGTTATGAGATAGTAGTTG
This sequence comes from Lissotriton helveticus, assembly GCF_964261635.1. Taxonomy (NCBI): domain Eukaryota; kingdom Metazoa; phylum Chordata; class Amphibia; order Caudata; family Salamandridae; genus Lissotriton; species Lissotriton helveticus. The sequence continues at coordinate 1,856,769,738 of NC_136061.1, read as the reverse complement.
TGACAAAACTAAAAGAGCAAACTGTTTAGCAGTGCACACTCACACTATGTGGCTGCCTACAGTATTGACTTTGACAGAGAAAAACAGTACAGAAAAGGAGATAAAAAAATCATCCTGCTTCCCTCAGTGCATCGGAAAAAAGCTAAACATTTTCTTCTCCTAAATTCTGTCTCTTTATTATTGCATCGAATGGGGAATAGTACTGTACTATGAAAATTCTACTTTGGGCTCGGTTTTTCTGTGGGTGTGACACAATAACAAAACGCAGTGGTTTCTGATGATACATCCCTACTGACAGAACATCCCTGCCCAGAGTTCATTGTGCACTCAGGCCAGCGATTTAAGGGCACCATGATGTATTCTCAGCTACTTTTTCTAGCTGCCATTACATCCACATCTGTTCTCTTCATAAAAAATTACAAACGTCCTAAAAATAATAGCAGCCTCATTGATTTGTTCCTTATAAAGTGTGCAAAAGGGGTGTCCTAGGGAGAACATTTGCAAATACAACAAAACTGCAAAGTCACGACCATTTCTAAAAAGCTTTCTCAATTAATCATACCAAAATGCTATTTCCAACCTGGATATGAGTAAGCTCAATTCCTCCTAACCGATTTTTACACCCCACTGAACATACTGAAAACAGCGTCACACGCCCTTATCTCCTCAGGAGAAAGTGATCCAGGTTGGCTAGGCATACGCATATGTGTGCAAATGGCGCTTACCAGCCCATTCTCGGATAAAAGGAACACTGACCTTGAAATTGTCAATTTCCTTTCTGCAGATATGGACTCTTTTAAAACTGACTGCAACTCAAAACAAGCATTTGCAATGCAATAAGTCTCGCGATAGTGAATGTTTGAACTATTGGTGTTGCATTATTATTAGCAATGCCAATAGCTCAAACTTTAATAATGCAAGACCTATTGCATTGCAAATGCTTGTTTCATTTATAGTGAAACGCCCTCAAGAAGAACTTATCAGAGTTAGAAATGCATTGGGTATAACATGATTCACTTCTGAGGATGTTTTATGTATTCTGGTGTGATCAGAAAAAGACTTGGATGAACATATCTGAGGCATGAGAAGCGGTTGAACATATTACATCTTACGTGTGATTTACCAACGCAAATAAATGAAGTAATTTCAATGTTCGGGAGTACGTGGATCAATTTGGTTTGAATTTTGAAAAGTGTCAAGCAAAAGAAATGCTGTGCCCCGGCTCAAGGAACGATACTACGCTCCTAGCTTTGAAAATGTAGTATTTGTACCAACACTCAAAGTAATATAGTACAACACCACAAAATGGACACTACACCAGTTATTTATAAAAATATAAATCACTTTATATAGATTAGGCAGGTCAAAACGACATACAAATCAAATACACTATCAAACTTGTCTTAAAAATGTCCTCTTATGAAAAAGGAAGTTCACTTTAATAATGTTCTTATGGCGAAAGGTTCACAGTGGTAATGTTCTTAGGGCCAAGGGTGGTCTTACTTCAGGGGGAGCTTGTAAAGCACCCCAGCGACAAGACTCCTTTTTAAGGGCCAAGGCCTTTCCCTGTGCTGCTGTAAGAACCATTCATTCGGGACCAGAGGTCTTGCACTCCTGTTCCAACAATTCAGGTCTCTGCATGGAGCAGGGACTCGGTAATGTCAGACCCCTCTTCCTGGTGGTGCATCTGTCTTCCTGGTGCACCATTATTCTGTCCTGTAGTGAAGGTGTTAGGCCAACCCTCCAAGAGCAGGGAGATGAAACACTACATCAGCCGTGTAATGTGACTACATGCCAGGTAACGCCCCCCTAGTCTCAGGAGAGCAGCTGCATTTCTTACGTACTTTGGCAGCGGGAGCCCCATCTCCACATCAGAGACAGTTCGAGAAAGGGAGCGCGAGAGGAGAAAAGACAGACAGGGAGAAAAAGACAGTCAAGAGGACCGAAAACAAGAGTGAGGGGAAACACAGAAAGAGAAGGAAGGGTGACGTCAATGGAAAACAACGGTGGGTGGGGGCAAGATGGCCGCTGACAGGCCGTAGGGAGTAGTCGCATCCTCTCCCCAGGACTTTCAAGAGTTGCGGTGAAATTCTGCTCTATCCTGGAGTATGCTGCACCTATCTAATCTGCTTCGGTGCTTCTTGTACTCGTTGTCTAAGTGCGAAACTAGCCTACCATACCAGCAACATATCTCCTTATTTATTGGAACACAGAATTCCCACTCTCCTCTAAATCTCTGCAACTTGATGCAAGCTATGGCGCCGAGAGGACCAAAGGCTTAGAAAGAGCACAAAGACAAAGACACAGCGGGTCTCAGTGATCCCGGCACGCCAGCCCCCGTGTCTGCTCCTAATCTTAGAGCAGCGGCGCAAACACGGAGACACACTGTCAAAAACCCTGACCAGACACGAGAAGGGATTACCAGCGATAAAACAAAGGAAAAAAAGGACAAGGGGGGCACGGTGAAAAAAGTCCCTAAAACGAGCCAGATGAAGGAGTTACAGTAAAGGAAAACAGCCTGTGGCAACCTACCCTGTATGAGTCTTTCCCCGTAACGGCATCACCAAATCCAGAAGCACCTCTCTACGAGAACGCTCGCTCAACACACAGGATCCCTGGAAGGCAAGGAGAGCCGAGCGATGACAGCGCAGATGACCAGAGAATAGATCTGCCCACGGAGACGATTGAAGTTGAACTAGGGAGCAGCGCGGATGCCGAGAGTCGGATGATTGCTTCTGAGGAGACCTCGCGGCTGGCGACTTGGCCCACGGAGCAGCTTCCAGAACAGACCGATCCAGTGGCAGAACAACAGGCTTCGCACGCATCACAGGTATTGGGTGATAGTAACGCAGGGCCGGATCTGCAACTGCGTATGCCTGCAGGAACTAAGGCGGACAGCGAGGTGCATATTGACACAAGCGGTGGGGGGCTCACAGTTCAGGATATGCATACGCCCAGCGCTGACTTGAATAGCATTGCTGACATGGGGGCCCGCGGACAGATTAACGAGGTCATCAATGAAAATGACACTAATAGTGGCGCCAAGGTAGTGGGTGATTTAGCGGAGGAACCCTCCGAAGCAGAGCAGCAAATAACTTGAGCAAAGAAAATCTCTGTTACAGCTAAAAATACGAATGCTCCCATTAAACAGATGGTTCCCCCACAGAGAATGGCTCCCGCTAGCTCAATACCAGGCTCACCCAGCGGTGACTGTTTTTTCTCCGTGAATGATGACGACTCAGCTTCATCATCATTAACTGGAGAGAGCTGCACAGGAGACTCGGACTCGAATTCTGACTCGTCGGCGGCAGAAAGCACTTCAGTCCAGAGGGCCTCTGTTCACCAAAGTTCTAAGTACACAAAAAACAGATCTCATTCCAAGTCAAAGGTGGGTGGGAGTCCATCACAGTCAGAGGTGGTTAAGAAGTTGGATTGGGATTACTCCGCTACCTCCCAGTTATATCAGGAGGGTGGAAGAAGCAATACACATCACTCTCACTCCACCAGTCCACCACAGACCACCACCATGGACTTGTTATATACCACCTTGAAACAAATGCAAGGGGAGGCCAGATCAGAAAGTCGAAGGGCCAAGCAAGCAAATAAAAAAATACAGGAGTCACTAAGGAAAATGAACAAACTCTATGCAGATATGGCAGGTAGAGTTGCTGAGGTGGAGGAGAGGACAAGGAAACTGGAGGACGAAGTTTCGAAGTGGCAGGAATTTAAGGAAGATCAGGAGAAAACCTCGGCAGATGTCCAGTGGAAACTCGAGGATTTTGAGAACCGCCAAAGATGGAATAACATTAGACTGCTTGGTGTCGCAGAGGGGAAGCAAGGGCAGGATGTACCTGTGGAGCCTACCACAGGAGCCTGTGTTTCCTGGAATTTATTATATATGTGGGAACAAGGCCTATTTCAAACTGCCCGACCATTGGTATGGGAGTTGTTATTTTGGTCTGGTTTTCCCAAAGATATACCATGTGGGAAAAATCACTGGAAGCAATGAAAGAACTAATGAATTAGTATGTAGTAAAAGAGAAAGTGTTGGTGAAATAGTAGGTGATATTTTTAGTGCATTGATACCTACAGTGGGAGCGGCTCTGAATACACACAGAATCTGCAAATTGTCAACAGTAGTGGATCGGTTATCAACTGACACTGCTGGAGGTTTCCTGATGGTCAATACCGAATTGGTTGCAATCAGATCAATGGTTTTACAAAATCGACTTGCTCTTGACACGTTATTGGCAAGAGTCTGCAGAATGTTGAAAGCTCAACATTGTTGCACTTACATACCAGACAAGAGTGTGGAAATTAAAGGGTATGTGAGAAATATTACAAATTTGGAAAAAGAGCTTAAACCACTGGAGGTTGATGGTGCCTGATGGTTTCTCCGCCGTGGGTAGTTGGTTTTCTAATTTAGGCAAAGGTCTTGTGAGCAAAGTACTGATGCCAATAGCGGGAATAGGTTTATTAGTATTCAGGATAATATTTTGCTGCAAATGTCGAAAACACAAAAAGAAATATTCTGTGAATAAGCGAGGAGTGAAAAGGAATATTGAAGAACTCGAATTAGAAGAATTGAATAACCAGATTTATAAAAAGATGAAAAATTCTCATCCTGATAAAATTGTTGAGAAAAAGCAAAATAGAAAGTTTGAAGAGATTGGAATGGGTGAAATGTGAGAAGTTGGCATCTGGTTCCATTAATTGTGATGATATAAAATATCATAAAAGAGGGGATTGATGGAGCAAGGATTTGCACGTAAAGCGACTTGCTTGTATTCATGAACCTTGAATAACGTTAACGAATTTACCAACATGTTTGTCTTATTAATTTTGCACCTTTACATTGATATCGGGCATCCGAGTGAAGCTTGCTTATGTGTTTACTAATACTAATACGCTTGCACCTAAAATGGTTGCTGCTACGCGGGAATTTGGACTGCGCATGTGTCTGTCATACCCACGTGACATGACGTACTCGTAGCTTTGGAGGGAAGCTGTTCGCATCTGCGCATTAGAATTAAGATGGCTGCTTTGTGTTCTCACATGTAAGAAGCTTGCACTGCTGCTTTTGCTAAGCTGTCCGTTCTGCTTAATCCTAATGCTATAGTTTATTATAAAGTAATGGGTATAGAGTAGAGATTCATGGTATACAGTGTATTCATATATTCTGTGTTCTAAAGCTGTTTCTTTTACTTTTCATGTATCATAATCTTTGGGCCGGGAGGTGCTACTTACTCCATTTTGAAAATCCTTTCTGCGCATGACAGTCCACAGCCAGAGGATGAACTCTGTGTTATTGAACGCAAGCCAGATTGAAATACCAGCCAAGATGTGCCTGGGAACTCACGTCTAACCCCACTAAGAAGAAGTCAAAAGACTACAATGTATTTGTCAATAGACTGTTCATTGTTATATGAAATGAAGACATCATGGGAACCTGAATTAAATGGGCTGGAACATTAATTTGAATAGGAGACGGCGAAATTCTAAAATATAAGGTGGTGTGATGACCTGTCCTCTTCCTTTGTCCAATCGAAATTGGGGATTCTTACACTTGCAACATTTGGGGGTGGTACACTGACCTGGAAAATAGTATAACTAGCGTAGGTTTAGCTAGAGAAATTGTCCGACTGGTCCGAATAGCTGACCTGTCACTGACCCAACGCACTCAATAGCTGATCGAGAACAGAGGTGCTGCGGAGCACTCTGACAGAAGACTCGCTGACCCAATCTGGGTTCTGGGACCTGAAGTGCTGGCGAAGCACTTTGCTGGGGAAATCGATAACCCAATCGGGGGTTTGACTGATAGCTGCAGAGAGGGAGTAGCGCAGGCGTTGCAACTGAACTGCGGGTGCTGGTCTCAACTTTCGGTGGTCCGGTTCTGATCCAAATCTGGTCTTTCCTGTCCTGATTCTGACCTGCACTTGCTGGCCTACTGGCGTTTACAACTTTCGGGGTTTCTGTCCTTAACTGACCCGTGGCCAGGGTTGGTCTTCACACCGTTCTAGGTAAATATAAATCTGTGTGGGAAACAAATAGTACATTTGCGTCCTTTTCTTACCCTCCTTGAATCTTGCTAAAGTCATAATTGCATATGTTCCTTTTCTCTCCCCCTACTTTGGGATAATTAATAAAATCGTGATTCTTGCTATTTTAGCATGACCCAATTTTCTCCTATCCTTTAGAATTGAAGATACAGAACTGTTCATGAAATATAAATGTTCCTTTTCTTCACCCTCCCTTAGAAAAGCTATTTTCTTACCTTCCCTATAGTTACATGGTTAAATCAGTTTCGTCATTACAATTTGTGTTCCCTCTTTTTACCCACCCTTTTGAAGAGATTAAACTGTGATTATAGCATGTCCCTTATTTTTCCCATCCTTTAGAAGTTATCACTTCAGATCTGATTTCTATAAGTTCTTTTCAGTATGTTCCTTGATCTTACCTTCTCTTTAGAATTCTAAATGGTTGGCATAATATATCTTTTGCATAGTTATACACTTTTCATGATTCTGGTTATTGATAGCTTGCTTGCTGTAAACCTTTGGCTTATGACTTTTGATGAAGATTAGATAAAGGTTTTCAAAACTTCTCGAGTCTGTGGTTATTATATGAGTGCATATTATTGTATTGCTACCATACCCATTATGCTCAACTCCCTGATCCCATAGGTCCACGGATACCAGTGACCTGGAGTGTAAGTCAAGGGTATAGGACCTAGGAAGTACACTATCTGATAGTCAGTGCCCAGGTTACCTGATCTAATAAATTGTGATTAATTTGTATTGGCCCTAGGTGAGTATGTTGGTAAAAATATAGACGGGTGACCTGCGCGCTCTATCACTACCACAACTTGTGTCCGTGCCTCAGAATTATCAACAGAGCTTTGTGATCCATCCTCAAGACTACATTGGTTCCCAATACCTACATTCTGAAATGTCCCATTTCCCACACTGCTGCCAATACCTCTCTCTCAATGAACGAATAGTTATTTTCTGAAATATTCAAAGCTCTAGAAGCCAAGGCTACAGTCATGTCTCTGCCATTGTGTTTTTTGGAAAGAAAGGCCCCAATCCCAGAAGTATTGGCATCCTCCATAACTATGGATTGTCTGTTGATGTCAGAAGGTGTGAGCATGCCCACTTCTGCTATCTCGTGCTTGAGTCCTTGAATTGTCTAAATGTATTCTTTGCCCCAAGAAAATTAAACTTCTTTTACTATCACCCTGAGATCCATTCGTTTTTTTCAGCAATAGTACACTTCATCATGCTGGTCATCCTAGATTTGACTAGTGATTTCTTTAAAAGCCACATCCACTGATCCCACTCTGCTTCTGTTTTCATGACATACATGGGTGAAGTAACATTGTTTCCTACACTTTTTTTACTTTTCACTTAGTGAGCACGGGACCCACATCTGGGCATACCCTTCTGGGTATGCTCAGACGTGAGTCCCGTGCTCTCCACATCACTGGAGTCAATCTATCCTGGCTGATGACGGCTGATAGCCAGAAACCGGTCCTAGGATGCTTGATTCCGGTCCAGGGAAGACATGGCTTGGCAGTTCGGGCTGGACTGTTCCCATGAGGCACAGGGTCAAGGCTGATTTGCATATGGCCATGTCTGAACTGGGGTGGTGTGGAGTGCAAAAAACGATGGATTTAGACCCAGATCTCTGTACTGGGGTGAATGTATGACATTGTTCTGCATTCTGTCCATCAACTGTTGTTTTTGCATTTTTCACCCCGAGTGGGACAGGTATGCTCAGACGTGAGTCCCGTGCTCTCCACACCACTGGAGTCAAGCTATCCTGGCTGATGATGGCTGATATCCAGAAACCGGTCCCAGGATGCCTGATTCCGGTCCAGGGAAGACATGGCTTGGCAGTTCGGGCTGGACTGTTCCCATGAGGCACAGGGTCGAGGCTGATTTGCATATGGCCATGTCTGAACTGGGATGGTGTGGAGTGCAACAAAACGATGGATTTAGGCCCAGATCTCTGTACTGAGGTGAATGTATGACATTGTTCTGCATTCTGTCCATCAACTGTTGTTTTTGCATTTTTCACCCCGAGTGGGACGGGTATGTTCAGATGTGAGTCCCGTGCTCTCCACACCACTGGAGTCAAGCTATCCTGGCTGATGATGGCTGATAGCCAGAAACCGGTCCTAGGATGCTTGATTCCGGTCCAGGGAAGACATGGCTTGGCAGTTTGGGCTGGACTGTTCCCATGAGGGACAGGGTCAAGGCTGATTTGCATATGACCCTTCTGAACTGGGGTGGTGTGGAGTGCAAAAAAACGATGGATTTAGGCCCAGATCTCTGTACTGGGGTGAATGTATGACATTGTTCTGCATTCTGTCCATCAACTGTTGTTTTTAGGTTTTGCCTAGCGAAAGCTGCGCTCTGCGCAGCTTTTCGCGCAGGCGAAATCCTGTTGAGAACTGTAGGGTGCTTTGGGTCGGCCCTCGTCATTGATTGGCTGGCTCCGTAAACGGAGCCTTGCCATTGGACGAGGGGCCTGTCCGTCAATGCCGGACCAGACACGGGGGCGTTCCTGACATTCTTTGCCTTTTGCCGACGTCACGCGACGCCGGGAACGCCCCCGAGTCTGTTCCGGCATTGCCGGCACCTCCCTTGCTCTACTGTCATCACCACAACACTGCGCCCATTTTATCCCAAGCTAAACACTCGGAGAGGCGCAGTGACCGGGTCTTTGAAGGCCGCTCTCCCAATGAAAACAAGTTTTCTCTCCGAGTCAGCACGAGCAGGAAGACGAGCAGCGCGCCTCCCAGCTGGCCTCTCGCATCAGCATCCAGAGCTGCCCTGCGCGGTGTGTAGCTTCAGTGGAGCTTCAGAGTGCAGAGTGGAGCTTCAGAGTGGAGCTTCAGAGTGGAGCTTCAGAGTGGAGCTTCAGAGTGGAGCTTCAGAGTGGAGCTTCAGAGTGGAGCTTCAGAGTGGAGCTTCAGAGTGGAGCTTCAGAGTGCAGAGTGGAGCTTCAGAGTGGAGCTTCAGAGTGGAGCTTCAGAGTGCAGAGTGGAGCTTCAGAGTGGAGCTTCAGAGTGGAGCTTCAGAGTGCAGAGTGGAGCTTCAGAGTGGAGCTTCAGAGTGCAGAGTGGAGCTTCAGAGTGCAGATTCAGAGTGGAGCTTCAGAGTGCAGAGTGGAGCTTCAGAGTGCAGATTCAGAGTGGAGCTTCAGAGTGCAGAGTGGAGCTTCAGAGTGGAGCTTCAGAGTGGAGCTTCAGAGTGCAGAGTGGAGCTTCAGAGTGGAGCTTCAGAGTGCAGAGTGGAGCTTCAGAGTGGAGCTTCAGAGTGCAGAGTGGAGCTTCAGAGTGGAGCTTCAGAGTGGAGCTTCAGAGTGGAGCTTCAGAGTGGAGCTTCAGAGTGGAGCTTCAGAGTGGAGCTTCAGAGTGGAGCTTCAGAGTGGAGCTTCAGAGTGGAGCTTCAGAGTGGAGCTTCAGAGTGCAGAGTGGAGCTTCAGAGTGCAGATTCAGAGTGGAGCTTCAGAGTGGAGCTTCAGAGTGCAGAGTGGAGCTTCAGAGTGCAGATTCAGAGTGGAGCTTCAGAGTGCAGAGTGGAGCTTCAGAGTGCAGATTCAGAGTGGAGCTTCAGAGTGCAGAGTGGAGCTTCAGAGTGCAGAGTGGAGCTTCAGAGTGGAGCTTCAGAGTGGAGCTTCAGAGTGGAGCTTCAGAGTGGAGCTTCAGAGTGGAGCTTCAGAGTGGAGCTTCAGAGTGGAGCTTCAGAGTGGAGCTTCAGAGTGGAGCTTCAGAGTGCAGAGTGGAGCTTCAGAGTGGAGCTTCAGAGTGGAGCTTCAGAGTGGAGCTTCAGAGTGGAGCTTCAGAGTGGAGCTTCAGAGTGGAGCTTCAGAGTGGAGCTTCAGAGTGCAGAGTGGAGCTTCAGAGTGGAGCTTCAGAGTGGAGCTTCAGAGTGCAGAGTGGAGCTTCAGAGTGGAGCTTCAGAGTGGAGCTTCAGAGTGCAGAGTGGAGCTTCAGAGTGGAGCTTCAGAGTGGAGCTTCAGAGTGGAGCTTCAGAGTGGAGCTTCAGAGTGGAGCTTCAGAGTGCAGAGTGGAGCTTCAGAGTGGAGCTTCAGAGTGCAGAGTGGAGCTTCAGAGTGGAGCTTCAGAGTGGAGCTTCAGAGTGGAGCTTCAGAGTGGAGCTTCAGAGTGGAGCTTCAGAGTGGAGCTTCAGAGTGGAGCTTCAGAGTGGAGCTTCAGAGTGGAGCTTCAGAGTGCAGAGTGGAGCTTCAGAGTGGAGCTTCAGAGTGGAGCTTCAGAGTGCAGAGTGGAGCTTCAGAGTGGAGCTTCAGAGTGGAGCTTCAGAGTGGAGCTTCAGAGTGGAGCTTCAGAGTGGAGCTTCAGAGTGGAGCTTCAGAGTGGAGCTTCAGAGTGGAGCTTCAGAGTGGAGCTGCAGAGTGCAGAGTGGAGCTTCAGAGTGGAGCTGCAGAGTGCAGAGTGGAGCTTCAGAGTGGAGCTTCAGAGTGGAGCTTCAGAGTGGAGCTTCAGAGTGGAGCTTCAGAGTGGAGCTTCAGAGTGGAGCTTCAGAGTGGAGCTTCAGAGTGGAGCTTCAGAGTGGAGCTTCAGAGTGCAGAGTGGAGCTTCAGAGTGCAGCTTCAGAGTGCAGAGTGGAGCTTCAGAGTGCAGAGTGGAGCTTCAGAGTGCAGAGTGGAGCTTCAGAGTGCAGCTTCAGAGTGCAGAGTGGAGCTTCAGAGTGGAGCTTCAGAGTGCAGAGTGGAGCTTCAGAGTGGAGCTTCAGAGTGCAGAGTGGAGCTTCAGAGTGGAGCTTCAGAGTGCAGAGTGGAGCTTCAGAGTGGAGCTTCAGAGTGCAGAGTGGAGCTTCAGAGTGGAGCTTCAGAGTGCAGAGTGGAGCTTCAGAGTGGAGCTTCAGAGTGGAGCTTCAGAGTGGAGCTTCAGAGTGGAGCTTCAGAGTGGAGCTTCAGAGTGGAGCTTCAGAGTGGAGCTTCAGAGTGCAGAGTGGAGCTTCAGAGTGCAGAGTGGAGCTTCAGAGTGCAGCTTCAGAGTGGAGCTTCAGAGTGCAGAGTGGAGCTTCAGAGTGCAGCTTCAGAGTGGAGCTTCAGAGTGCAGCTTCAGAGTGGAGCTTCAGAGTGCAGAGTGGAGCTTCAGAGTGGAGCTTCAGAGTGGAGCTTCAGAGTGCAGAGTGGAGCTTCAGAGTGGAGCTTCAGAGTGGAGCTTCAGAGTGGAGCTTCAGAGTGGAGCTTCAGAGTGGAGCTTCAGAGTGGAGCTTCAGAGTGGAGCTTCAGAGTGGAGCTGCAGAGTGGAGCTGCAGAGTGGAGCTGCAGAGTGCAGAGTGGAGCTTCAGAGTGGAGCTTCAGAGTGGAGCTTCAGAGTGGAGCTTCAGAGTGGAGCTTCAGAGTGGAGCTTCAGAGTGGAGCTTCAGAGTGGAGCTTCAGAGTGGAGCTTCAGAGTGGAGCTTCAGAGTGGAGCTTCAGAGTGCAGAGTGGAGCTTCAGAGTGCAGCTTCAGAGTGCAGAGTGGAGCTTCAGAGTGCAGAGTGGAGCTTCAGAGTGCAGAGTGGAGCTTCAGAGTGCAGCTTCAGAGTGCAGAGTGGAGCTTCAGAGTGGAGCTTCAGAGTGCAGAGTGGAGCTTCAGAGTGGAGCTTCAGAGTGCAGAGTGGAGCTTCAGAGTGGAGCTTCAGAGTGCAGAGTGGAGCTTCAGAGTGGAGCTTCAGAGTGCAGAGTGGAGCTTCAGAGTGGAGCTTCAGAGTGCAGAGTGGAGCTTCAGAGTGGAGCTTCAGAGTGCAGAGTGGAGCTTCAGAGTGGAGCTTCAGAGTGGAGCTTCAGAGTGGAGCTTCAGAGTGGAGCTTCAGAGTGGAGCTTCAGAGTGGAGCTTCAGAGTGGAGCTTCAGAGTGCAGAGTGGAGCTTCAGAGTGCAGAGTGGAGCTTCAGAGTGCAGCTTCAGAGTGGAGCTTCAGAGTGCAGAGTGGAGCTTCAGAGTGCAGCTTCAGAGTGGAGCTTCAGAGTGCAGCTTCAGAGTGGAGCTTCAGAGTGGAGCTTCAGAGTGGAGCTTCAGAGTGGAGCTTCAGAGTGGAGCTTCAGAGTGGAGCTTCAGAGTGGAGCTTCAGAGTGGAGCTTCAGAGTGGAGCTTCAGAGTGGAGCTTCAGAGTGCAGAGTGGAGCTGCAGAGTGCAGATTCAGAGTGCAGAGTGGAGCTGCAGAGTGCAGATTCAGAGTGCAGAGTGGAGCTTCAGAGTGGAGCTTCAGAGTGGAGCTTCAGAGTGGAGCTTCAGAGTGGAGCTTCAGAGTGGAGCTTCAGAGTGGAGCTTCAGAGTGGAGCTTCAGAGTGGAGCTTCAGAGTGCAGAGTGGAGCTTCAGAGTGGAGCTTCAGAGTGCAGAGTGGAGCTTCAGAGTGCAGAGTGGAGCTTCAGAGTGGAGCTTCAGAGTGCAGAGTGGAGCTTCAGAGTGGAGCTTCAGAGTGCAGAGTGGAGCTTCAGAGTGGAGCTTCAGAGTGCAGAGTGGAGCTTCAGAGTGGAGCTTCAGAGTGCAGAGTGGAGCTTCAGAGTGGAGCTTCAGAGTGCAGAGTGGAGCTTCAGAGTGGAGCTTCAGAGTGCAGAGTGGAGCTTCAGAGTGGAGCTTCAGAGTGCAGAGTGGAGCTTCAGAGTGGAGCTTCAGAGTGCAGAGTGGAGCTTCAGAGTGGAGCTTCAGAGTGGAGCTTCAGAGTGGAGCTTCAGAGTGGAGCTTCAGAGTGGAGCTTCAGAGTGGAGCTTCAGAGTGGAGCTTCAGAGTGGAGCTTCAGAGTGCAGAGTGGAGCTTCAGAGTGCAGAGTGGAGCTTCAGAGTGCAGAGTGGAGCTTCAGAGTGCAGCTTCAGAGTGGAGCTTCAGAGTGCAGAGTGGAGCTTCAGAGTGGAGCTTCAGAGTGGAGCTTCAGAGTGCAGAGTGGAGCTTCAGAGTGGAGCTTCAGAGTGGAGCTTCAGAGTGGAGCTTCAGAGTGCAGCTTCAGAGTGCAGCTTCAGAGTGGAGCTTCAGAGTGGAGCTTCAGAGTGGAGCTTCAGAGTGGAGCTTCAGAGTGGAGCTTCAGAGTGGAGCTTCAGAGTGGAGCTTCAGAGTGGAGCTTCAGAGTGGAGCTTCAGAGTGGAGCTTCAGAGTGGAGCTTCAGAGTGCAGAGTGGAGCTTCAGAGTGCAGAGTGGAGCTTCAGAGTGCAGAGTGGAGCTTCAGAGTGCAGAGTGGAGCTTCAGAATGCAGAGTGGAGCTTCAGAGTGCAGAGTGGAGCTTCAGAGTGGAGCTTCAGAGTGGAGCTTCAGAGTGGAGCTTCAGAGTGGAGCTTCAGAGTGGAGCTTCAGAGTGGAGCTTCAGAGTGGAGCTTCAGAGTGGAGCTTCAGAGTGGAGCTTCAGAGTGGAGCTTCAGAGTGGAGCTTCAGAGTGGAGCTTCAGAGTGCAGAGTGGAGCTTCAGAGTGCAGATTCAGAGTGCAGCATCAGAGTGCAGATTCAGAGTGGAGCTTCAGAGTGCAGAGTGGAGCTTCAGAGTGCAGATTCAGAGTGGAGCTTCAGAGTGCAGAGTGGAGCTTCAGAGTGCAGATTCAGAGTGGAGCTTCAGAGTGCAGAGTGGAGCTTCAGAGTGCAGATTCAGAGTGGAGCTTCAGAGTGCAGAGTGGAGCTTCAGAGTGCAGATTCAGAGTGGAGCTTCAGAGTGCAGAGTGGAGCTTCAGAGTGCAGATTCAGAGTGGAGCTTCAGAGTGCAGAGTGGAGCTTCAGAGTGGAGCTTCAGAGTGCAGAGTGGAGCTTCAGAGTGCAGAGTGGAGCTTCAGAGTGCAGAGTGGAGCTTCAGAGTGGAGCTTCAGAGTGCAGAGTGGAGCTTCAGAGTGCAGAGTGGAGCTTCAGAGTGGAGCTTCAGAGTGCAGAGTGGAGCTTCAGAGTGCAGAGTGGAGCTTCAGAGTGCAGAGTGGAGCTTCAGAGTGGAGCTTCAGAGTGGAGCTTCAGAGTGGAGCTTCAGAGTGGAGCTTCAGAGTGGAGCTTCAGAGTGGAGCTTCAGAGTGGAGCTTCAGAGTGGAGCTTCAGAGTGGAGCTTCAGAGTGGAGCTTCAGAGTGGAGCTTCAGAGTGGAGCTTCAGAGTGGAGCTTCAGATTGCAGAGTGGAGCTTCAGAGTGCAGAGTGGAGCTTCAGAGTGCAGAGTGGAGCTTCAGAGTGCAGAGTGGAGCTTCAGAGTGGAGCTTCAGAGTGGAGCTTCAGAGTGGAGCTTCAGAGTGGAGCTTCAGAGTGGAGCTTCAGAGTGGAGCTTCAGAGTGGAGCTTCAGAGTGGAGCTTCAGAGTGGAGCTTCAGAGTGGAGCTTCAGAGTGCAGCTTCAGAGTGCAGAGTGGAGCTTCAGAGTGCAGCTTCAGAGTGCAGAGTGGAGCTTCAGAGTGCAGCTTCAGAGTGCAGAGTGGAGCTTCAGAGTGCAGCTTCAGAGTGCAGAGTGGAGCTTCAGAGTGCAGCTTCAGAGTGCAGAGTGGAGCTTCAGAGTGCAGAGTGGAGCTTCAGAGTGCAGAGTGGAGCTTCAGAGTGCAGAGTGGAGCTTCAGAGTGCAGAGTGGAGCTTCAGAGTGCAGAGTGGAGCTTCAGAGTGGAGCTTCAGAGTGTCAAGAGCAATGCCAATAGCTCTAACTTTAACAAAGGCAAAACCATTGCATTGTAAATGCTTGTTGTATTTTTCACCCTGAGTGGGACGGGTATGCTCAGACGTGAGTTCGTGCTCTCCACACCACAGGAGTCAAGCTATCCTGGCTGATGACGGCTGATAGCCAGAAACCGGTCCTAGGATGCTTGATTCCGGTCCAGGGAAGACAGGGCTTGGCAGTTCGGGCTGGACTGTTCCCATGAGGCACAGGGTCAAGGCCTATTTTGCATATGGCCATGTCTGAACTGGGGTGGTGTTGAGTGCAAAAAAACGATGGATTTAGGCCCAGATCTCTGTACTGGGGTGAATGTACGACATTGTTCTGCATTCTGTCCATCAACTGTTGTTTTTGCATTTTTCACCCCGAGTGGGACGGGTATGCTCAGACGTGAGTCCCGTGCTCTCCACACCACTGGAGTCAAGCTATCCTGGCTGATGACGGCTGATAGCCAGAAACCGGTCCCAGGATCCTCGATTCCGGTCCAGGGAAGACATGGCTTGTCAGTTCGGGCTGGACTGTTCCCATGAGGGACAGGGTCAAGGCTGATTTGCATATGGCCATGTCTGAACTAGGGTGGTGTGGAGTGCAAAAAAACGATGGATTTAGGCCCAGATCTCTGGACTGGGGTGAATGTATGACATTGTTCTGCATTCTGTCCATCAACTGTTGTTTTTGCATTTTTCACCCCGAGTGGGACGGATATGCTCAGACGTGAGTCCCGTGCTCTCCACACCACTGGAGTCTAGCAATCCTGGCTGATGATGGCTGATAGCCAGAAACCGGTCCTAGGATGCTTGATTACGGTCCAGGGAAGACATGGCTTGGCAGTTCGGGCTGGACTATTCCCATGAGGCATAGGGTCAAGGCTGATTTGCATATGGCCATGTCTGAACTGGGGTGGTGTGGAGTGCAAAAAAAGGATGGATGTAGGCCCAGATCTCTGTACTGTGGTGAATGTATGACATTGTTCTGCATTCTGTCGATCAACTGTTGTTTTTGCAGGGCTTCTGCAGCCAGGGGAGCTGGCCACACCCTATCCAAGGCCCCTTTTAATGGCAATGTTAGCAAGAAAATTAGTAAGCAGGAGAGGTGTACCCCCTCCAAGCCAAGACCACCCCTAAGGTGTCCTGAGCTGAAGTGACATTTTCCTTTGAGAATCCTCCATCTTTCTCCTCTCATGATCAGTTCTTCACCACATATTGTCAACTCCTCACCACCTTGCAATATGCTTTGACAGACACAGACACTGAACCCTCTCTCCATGTACCCTTGGTTTCTTTCAAAATCTCATCCTTATCCATCGCTGCTAGCCATTCAGCACTTGTAACAGCCTTATATACGTCATCTTTCCGTTAAGGGATATGCCCCTTCCCCTGAGGGAGTGGACATGCAAGGGGTGTAGACACCTTGAAAGTAATTAGTCCATGTGCTACTACCTTATGATCCCGGCAATGACCCTAAAATTAGTATTTAATCCTTCATCCTGAGATTACTGATGACCTATGTAGAGGAGTACAAATGAGGGCCATGCAGCAGCGAAGACTGAAGGCAACGACTGACTTGGCCCCAGGCCTACTGGCTTGTATGCAGTCTTCAGAGACTCTGCTAAAGAAGAGCGACTCATTCTACAGCCCAGCAACCCCCAGAACCCTGGGAGGGCCCTGCCTGCCTTCCAAAAAGACTCCTAATCTCTTGTCCAGAAGCAAAACAACTTTAAATACTAAGTGGTCTGCCTGCCGTACCACGAATCTGACTACCTCTGCACCCAACGCTCGCGGCCCAAGTTCCAGTGGCCCGCCAATCCAGCAGTGGTTCTCTAGCAATTTAGAGCAAGAGTCCACCATGGGTTGACCCCTTTCAAACTCCACTACAACACCTGCATCCTCTGAACTGGTAAGCTGATTTCGGACACCAAATGACACCCATGCACCCGGAGCCCCTGGGCCTTGGGGAGATCATATGATGGTGTCCCGAAGCTCCATCACACTGAACTTACCGGTGAAGCTATAGGTTTCTGTCGACGGGTCTCCTGGCCCGAGCCTTCAGCCTTTATCAACTTTGAGATTCTCCATTTCATTGCATTGGGCGCCTGACGCTGTGTTGGCCCTATGCACCCCGCCGCCCCTGAGGGTGTTAGTTTGGTGCTGCCTTGTGTCCCCCCCGTGCTTAACTTAACCCTCAGAGACTGGGATCCGAAACCGTGCTACTCACCTGCATGTAGTACCACTTCGATTGCCCTTTCTCTCTGGATAACAATAGAACCAGGTCCCAAGTTTGACCTCTGCACCCGGTCGCCCCGGTGCCGCTGGTGATGCAGCCCAGTCGCCCCGGTGCCGCTGGTGATGCAGCCCGGTCGCCCCAGTGGTGCAATTTTGTCAGTAACCTGAACCTTGCCTGGTACTGATCCATCATACAAAACCTCAATAACATACATCGTTTACTCACCTGCATATTGCTGATTGTGTTTCCTCCCATAGGATAAGACTATATTGATTGAAAAATGCACCATGCCCACTTTTTACATTGAAAAACAGTGATATTACAAAACGTATTTCACTGCAACAAAGTTTCTTTGATTCTAAGAAATAAATATATAAAAAGTAATATGTTTACAAACCAGTGGTCTCGGATTTAGTCATGAAGCATGTGCACTCATTTCTTGCCTGTGTGTGTACAACAAATAATTAGCACTGCCCTCCTATAAGCCTAATTGCTCGCCCACACTTCCACAAAAGAGAGCATTAGTATTATCGACTTTTAGCCTCTGTAAAGCCTCTGGGGACCCACTGGACTCTGAGCACTCTATACCTTACTTTGGTAAAGTATGTACAGAGCCAGCTTCCTACATTGGTGGATCAGCTCTGGGGACAACGACTTTGCATTTGCTGAACCACTCTGACAAAAAGTGACCACATGACTACAATCCAACATTGCTTTTAGATTCAACTGTATTTTGGAATTGACCATTTTTTTTAAAATTTTCAAATTCTTATTAGGACTTGGTTAAGTCCCAATCACATTTCCAAAAGTTAAAAGCCCGCTTTAGTTAGGGGATAAAAGTGCCTAGAAGTTTTTAGTTCTTTTATAAAAAAGGACCCAACTTTAGTAAAATAATGGCAGATACAGAGTATGTAGTTGTGGAACTCAAGCTGACACCTTACCTCCATCTTGGCATAAAAGAGCTTAGGACCCTCTGTAGACTCACAAACCACCTCCCAGAAGGAGAAAGAAGTAGTGATAAGGGGGACCATTCCCAATCTTCTCACCTAGACAGAGAAGATATGGTCCCTATATCCATCTTTTCAAGAGTAGTGCAAGAGTACCTAGCTCCCACACAGGTGGGTCATTCACTCCAAGCCTCAATGAGGAGGACATATTTTTAGCAAGGATGGCTCGTAGTATTGCTCTGGAGGATAAACTTCTAGCTATAGAAAGAGAATGAGAAGATCTGGGCTTAGCCCCCATAAATAGGGGCTGCATAATAATTGCTAGGATCAGAGGGAACCTTTATGATCCTGAAGTCCCCAAAGGGATTGTCCCCAAATATGAGGAAGGTGATGACATCACAAAATGGTTCACAGCCTTTGAGAGGGCCTCGGCATGGAGACGTTTGAAGAGGCCACACTGGGGAGCATTGCTTTGGGAACTATTCACTGGGAAGTGCAAGGATAGACTTCTGACACTCACTGTGTCATCTGCTGATTCCTATGACCTCATAAAGAGTGCCCTGATTGAGGGGGTTGGACTCACAACTGAAGAGTTTTGGATCAAGTTCAGGGATGCTCACAAAACCTCAGTCCTGGGTTGACTTTGTAGACTACTCAGTAAAAACACCAGATGGCCGGTTAACTGGAAATCATGTGCATCTATAAGTACTTGTGTGCAGGAAAAGATGCATCAATACTCAGCAGACCTAGGGCCAGTCTCTTCCCAAGAGTTGGGGAAGAAGGCTCTTCATTGGTTAAGAACCAGTTTCAAAAACTAAATATGGTGGGGGTGACCAAAAGATTGAGGTCAAGAAGACCCCCCCCCCGAAAAAGACAGTAGGGCACTCTAAAAATATAAAAGTAACAAGCTTCCTGTAGGCCCCCAAGAACCTTTCCAGAAGGGGACCCAAAGACACCCCACCATCTGAAAATGGGTTCCAGGGTAAGAACTGGTACCCAGGAAGACATGGTGCCTTAACTGTAACAGGAAAAGACACCTAGCCAAGGACCCCAGCTGTCCTAAAAACTAAACTCCTAGTGTGGCTCCAGGGGTTGCCAGTATAGCCTTTGGGGATGGTTCCCCTGATGAGGAAGTCCTCCTAGACTTCAACAGGAAAGGGGCCCCAAAAGGTGAACTGGAGATTCTAGAGGGTAGTAGAAACTTCCACCACCTACTGGTGAATGGAATCCCAGCCACTGCCCTGAAAGACACCTGTGTCAGTCACACTGTGATACATGACAGGTTGGTTCTCTCAAACCAGTATGCCCAGGCGAAACAAAAAGTGTAATGACTGTCCCAGGGGGTGTCACTGTTAGGCCTGTGGGTGTAGTGCCCCTAGCAATAACTGGGTCCCTTAGTTAGAGAAGGGTGGTAGTCAGTAAAGACCTCCCCTTGATTGTCTCCTTGGGAATGACCACCCAGAGGTTGGTCTGAGCCAAAGTGAAGTACTGGTCCAGTGCCAGACCTCACCCAAGAAACCTGGGGGGGTTGAATTTGCAACTAGTGTAGGTAGCCCCCCCCCTCCCAAAAAAAGAAGAGAAAGTGTAGGAAAGGTAGGCAACTGTTAGCCACAGTTCCAGTGAGCAAAGGAGATTCTACACCCGTAGGGGAGACCTCCAATGTTGGCACTGGTGAGGCCCTACCTGACCCACAAAAAGACCTGTCTAGTCAGGCACCTGTCCAGCCTGAGTTGGTAGCTACTTAGCTGACAGAAAAGAGAGTGGAAGTAGGGTGCTCACTAACAGAATT
This sequence comes from Lissotriton helveticus, assembly GCF_964261635.1. Classification (NCBI taxonomy): domain Eukaryota; kingdom Metazoa; phylum Chordata; class Amphibia; order Caudata; family Salamandridae; genus Lissotriton; species Lissotriton helveticus. The sequence continues at coordinate 1,856,750,167 of NC_136061.1, read as the reverse complement.
GGCGACCCCCCACTCTATTAACAACAGACGGTCAAACTGAACCCAAAGAAGCCTGTATATTTGCTCCTTCACCTGTCAGTGAAGAGCTAAAGGTGTGGTTCTGGGCACTCACAGCTGTCAATATACTCTGCTGAGTTTTATCCTCTATGGCTGCACTATTCGTGGTATGGTGACCTGACCCAATGCCAAATAGCAAGTTAGGCCTTCTGACCCTATTGATCATGGTGGGGTTGATGACCTCTTTGGGTAAGCTGGGTTTCGTCCTGGCTAAGTTAGAATTTGCAGAGGTGGACATCTCTCACCACAAACTAAAAAGAGTAGGTAAAGATACTGATAAGTTAGAAAAGGGGCTTTGTAAGTTAGGTCCTGAAACTGTTGAGGAAGGCCAGCTCCCCACAGGAACTGACCTGGACTGAAAGGTGTATGGCAGAGTAGGCCCTGTACCATTCAGACCACTTCCTCTACTCTTCCTCGCCTGACAGATTAGTAAGACTATCCCAGGTTTGGCTGAGTCTCCTGGCCTATGGGATGGGGATACTTGTGTAGGAAAGGGGGTTTCTGTTGCAGGCTCCCCCACACTTTTTGCCAGACTACTGATGCACTTTGACTGTATAGTACTGGGAACTTGCTGATCAGATTCCCAGTACCAGTGTTCTTCCACCAAAACTGTACATTTGTTTCCACAATTGGCACCTCTGGCTCACATATAAGCACCTTGTAAAAGGTACCAGTGGTACCAAGGGTCATCTGACCAAAGAGAGAGAGTCTCTAAGGGCTGCAGCATGTATTGTGACACCATAAGAGACCCCTCACCAAACACAGACATACTGCCACTGCAGCTTGCGTGTTTTGGTGCAGGTAAATGTGAAGAGTCAACCCAGCACACATCCCTGCATTGCGCTTACACCTCTTGAGGTTCCAGTATGTGCAATTCTAGTGTCCCACTTTAAGTCTACTGGCAGGTCCCACTTAAAATATTTGTTGCAAATAATCATAGTCGTGTTATGCCGATTGACAGGTCTGCCACAGTGTTTATGGCTCATGAAGTGTGCTTGAATAAATTGTGCCTTACCTGTCTGATGATGCAGCAGTTGGCATCAAACAGCAAATGATCCAAAGCACATTAATGGCTTCACTCACTAGCATCCCGAAGATGATGCGCAGGCCTCGCCATTGTCGCTAAAGTGCTATGGCCAATAATCACACTATGCCGGTTATGAAGTTTAATGCCAACAGGACCTCTATGATGCTCTCCGAAGGTCAATGCAACGCAACTGTCCTCCAAGGAACCACACATGAGATTCCAAGAGTAATAGACATTCTTTGATCTCTTAAAGACATTACAGCACCCTCGGCAAGTCAGCACCTTTGCAAGCCCTTGATGGTGGCATCGATCCACAGCTCCAGTTGCTAAATGTGGTTCTTGCACTGTGTATCAGGTGTGGTGAGGTAAGGTTGCAACCATTCTTCCAGTTCCATTATCCGCTGATTGTTACAGAGACAAAACCTTACAGGTGAATATTTCCACATCCACTCCACTTTGGCAGTCATTGTAATTTCCATTATTTCCAACTCCACTCTAAAAACTTTAGTGTTCAAAAGGATTGAAGAGGAAATTTGATTGATTAAATGTGATGCCAGGATGAGGTTGGATGTGCGGCAATTGAAAAGAAGGTAATTAACTAGTAGGATAGTGCACAACAGAGGTAATTGCAGCTGCTAAATCTGATTTCCACACATGACACTCAACTAGAGAAGACAGTTACAAAACAACTAAGTCTCTGCAAGTCCAGTGCTTGACAACGTTTTTAAGGAAGCCCAAACCTCTGACTCACTGAGTGTCCTATCCAATAAAAACTCACCCTACTACCTAAAGCTGGTAATGATCCTCTCACACCCCCAACTAAAGATCAATATATCTCATTAACGTGGACATTAAAATTCTTGCAAAGAGCTTAGCTACTAGGCTTGGTGAGGTCCTACCATTGGTAATCCACAGATCACATGTTAGTTTCACACCTGGTAGGTTTTCCAGGAATCACTTTCCATGCTGTCACATCTTCGTCAGGACATCATGGACAGGCCTGGGCATTGTTTGCGGAATTTTGCTACGTGAAACTCCCCGAAGTTACCAAAAAAATCTGCGAAGTTCCGCGAGTGGCGGAGTGCAGTGCGAACTGTAGTTTGTGCTGGTATTCCTGCCACTCGTGTAGAAATGCTAACCAAGCGGCATCTAGCACTCGCAAACTTACTGTTCGCAGTCGCGAGCGGGGAAAAAACTCCGCTGCTCATAAGGAATCGGAGTTTTCTGCACTCTGCAAACTCTGCGGAGTGCAAAGTGCAGAAAACTCCACAAACTCTGCGAACGGATTGAAGTTCACCGCCCAAGCCTAATCATGGACCTCTGGATAGAGGTTCTGGCCTCCTCAACTGATGCGAAGAGGACTTTTGGTAGATTTGAGTGGGTATACCTTTGCCACACCTTCGAGGGCCGCTGTCCGCCATCATTTTATCCCTTAAGTGCACTAGTTGTATGAAGCACTGATGGCAGCTTCAATCATTTGTTCATCAATAACAATATCAGGTCTGCCCTCATCCACTGGAGCTATTAAATCATTCCTGTACGCTGGTGTTGTTTTCTTAACCATTGTGAACCTATTAGCCTCGCAGCCTTGCTGCACAGAGGATGCCTCTTATCCTGGAATGTTCCCAGTTTTCTGGATACAAAAATAACTGGAATGGAATGTGACGCTCTATCCCCAACAAAGATCATAACTAAGGTGAGTCTCCATGGTGATCTAGTGAGATGGAGTGCCAGAGTCCTGACCTACCTGGAACTGCCTCAATCAATCAACCAATAACTCAATTGCATGTGTAAAGCGCAACTGCCCCCCTTAGGAGTAGCTGGGCGATGTGTCTTCATCAAAGAGCCAGGCTTTGAGTCTCTTTCTGAAGTCTGCCAGCGAGGGGGCTTTGTTATATTATTGCCTAGAAGCCTTCAATGCATATCGTTTTTATTCTTTGGCTATATTGGTGCATCATGTAGCTAGGTGGAATTGGTAGTACTCTTGACTGCCCCTCCCTTTCTGCCACCTTCGCCTTTCCTAGTAATCCCATTGTCCCCTCCTTGCCCATGACTTCGCTATTTGTTTCCAATCAAGAGTTGTTGAAAAAAATAAAAGAAAAACTGAGATTTTTGAACAGTACAGATCCTGACTCATACGTGATAATGAAGAAAAAGGCACTAAATAATTGCCTAGGATGCCACAATTTGGTGACGGGGAAGCTGTTTGACCCACTTTTCTAATATGACATTGTGCGGTTCCTCCACAAGAAGGGCATCTCTTCTCCTTCCTGTTTTACATGAAAGGTTTGTTTTTTGTTTTTAATTCGTGGCAAATGAGGTTAGTGGATGGTTGGTAGAAACAAGCCACATCAAAGCTCAGCTCTTTGGATTGAAGGACTCAAGAGAACCATGTGACTCCTCCCTCTAAGACTACTGCATCATGCACATTGCAAGCAGACTGGGTTTCTGTGGTGAAATCAGATAGGTTGCACGGGTGCACTTTTGTTCCGGCGTTCCCCTATCACTTGGATTGCAGTACTGGTGTTGACATTTTTCACCAAGTTATTCACCATATCATATGTAGAAACCAACATTTTCTACTCATTGTTCAGTCCAAACCTCAGTGAACAAATGCACCAGTGCAATCCAAGATACCAGAGCTCTTTGCGTTAATTTGCACAGCGTGATACAATCGCAAAGAATTGATGTGAAATTCCATGGGCGCACATGCAGTCTAGTTACACCGATCCCTTTGCACTTTTAGTACACGTTTTTTGATATTACCAAATGTACTGGTACCCAGAAGAATCAAGGCAGAGCTTCCCATAGGGAGAGTCAAATCTGTCAGCTGCACATATGTTTACTTCAGCAGCAGGCACTCCAACCATTCAGTTATTTTTATATATGTATTGGTAAAGCGAACGTTCACCCCTTGGAACATTTTGGCTTTGAATAACAGCCTTTTATTGATTCCATACTTAATCTTATTCATTTCATTTACCTTGGAAGGATGAAAATCTGAGTGGATGTTCCAGGACCACGAGGCCAAAGATATCTGGGGTGGACGTATTCATTAATTGAGTAACAGGGCCGATTTTGCCAGGTTTTTGCATGCCATGCTGTAGTGATTTAGAGAAGAATGTATTGACCATTGACTCTATTTTGCATAACCGACTCCATTTTCTGACCTGACTCCATTTTCTGTGCTCGCACATAGCTGCAAAGTGGGGAGGGCATATTTCTGCTCCTCACTTGTTTATCGCTCCTCACTGACCAGAGTGAACTTGAATATGTTATGTGGGAAGCGTACTTGTTACCTTTCAGGGAATCTGTACAATGTACAGCTCTGTGTCGCAGTCAAAATACAGGAGCTTGGCCAGGCTCCGTCTTGGCCTTGACGCAGACCGGTACAGCCAGCTTGGTTTTTCTAATGAGAAGGGACGGGGTTTTCTAGAAGCTTCGCCTCACGTTGAGTAATGGTATTAAAGCTGGGAACCTTCGAGGGCCAGGTGGAAGTTCACCACAGAATAGACTTATTGCTGTGGAGGTGTGGAATTTGGGTCCTGATCGATCTCCTGCCTGGGCTGCTGAAGGGCTTCCCCAGCTTGAGTTGACAAGGATGATGCAGAATTGATCGGAGAGGTGTTCCTAACCATTTTGTATATATTTTCTACTCTTTGCTACTTGTATATACTGCATTTTATTCTAATTGTTCATTTGAGTCACTTGATATATGGGAATCTGCATTTACTGATATATTCGGCCTACCTTTTAAAAATATTGCATTAATAATTTTGTGTGTGTCATTTTGAATTCAACTGGATTTGTTTTATTGCCTCGCCTTAAGGGAGTGCTGTGTCTTTGCCTCATCTTTTGGGAGTGATGTTCAAACGTTGTATTATTTAAAGGTGCAGTGGTACATTTGCCTCTCTTTTGGGAGTGCAGGGTTTGGGTGTGTCCTTTTTGGGAAAAAGCACATTCATTACATCTTGGCTTCACTTGCAGGATTTGAAGGAGGTTGAATTAAAAGGGGAAGAAAAATGTTTTCTCGAAAATTGAAAGTGGATTCTCAAATACGAATGGAAATACCGGGATGGGAGATAGGCCATGCTGTACGTTTGCCCATAAGTGGGCTAATTGTGTAGTGTAGTTCCTATATTCCCAATAGGCTCTGCACATTGGAATAATATATACTGCAGCTTAGATGTAGGACTAAGGTCAACAAGGTCTCTGCCGAATATATTAGACTTAATTATGTGTGTGCCAGCTAGCTCAGAGGTCACTAGAAACTTTCTCGAAAGTACAAGAAGGAATTCGTTTCTGACAACCATATAACATGACAACTTTGTTTCCCAAGAATAAGAAATCAATCTTCAGAGTCGTGGAAACAATAGATAACTATTTTACTCAGTCAATTGTGTATACTTAGTTTCACCAGAGTTGCTGGGAAATTAGAGAGACGGCTGTTTTCAATAAAAGGTATTTATTGAACAGTCTTCTAACTCAAGCATGAGAAATGTACTGCTACAATAGTAATGCTGGTTATAAAGTACAAGGCATATAATACAAACAGTATTATAAAGTAGTACTGTAAAAGCATGATATGGGTTCTAAGCCATAGGTTGCTTTAAATAGATAAAATGCATAAAATACATACAATGATAAAAGAGATGGCTAAAAATACTCAACTGGTGCTTCTAAAATACGCCTTCCCCGATGTACCTGACCTAAGCCTAGCACAAGGGAAGAAATAAGTTTTAGGAGTAGTTTTAAGTTTAGTATTCTTTGCCTAGAATCTGCCAAGAGTCTAATCAAGAATTCTCTAAGGGTCTAATCAGCTCCGTACCTTGGTTTAGAATGAAGGAGGTCTTGTATCTCTCTCTCAGGACTCGATCTCCCAGATACCCACAAGGGTAAGCTGGAAACACTGGAGCTGGATTTCTCGGCAGGAAAAGAAACAGCGTCTCTCAGTGCGTCTGCTGGAGGGTCGGCTTCCTTCGTCACTTGCTGCTGCAGGGCGTCGGGCAAGTAGTTAGTCGATCTGCTCCAAGAACCACCGTGTGTTAGTTTGGGCAAATGTAGGCATATTTATTCCATGAAGGTGCCGAGTTTGCCGCATGATTGGACTTAATAACGTCACTCAAAGGTTCAATTCCCAGAAAACTCCAGGATTTCTTGGATAACTTAATATTCAAGCAGGGGGAAGATCCTAGCTGCTGAAGGCGGGTTTTTCCAAGAAATCGTTGTGAATTCTCGGAACTTAGTGGAAGTAGCCTTGCCGTATTTGGGCTGTAAGGCTCAGGCCAAATATGGTAATGATTTCTATGGCTATATAAGGATAGGGTAAAGTATACCTATATAAGGGCATGAATCGGGAAAAGTTACACTAGGGTCCTAGATTTGTTTACAACACCCACTCCACGATCTTAAGTTCAATAAGACTAAACCTATAAGCACTGATCAAATCTAAAGTAAGTGTTCACAATCCCACCCAAAAAATACAAATTTGCATTTGAAAAGGCTTGTTTACATGAAAAAACAAAAGTGAAAGTACACTGTATGAGCTAATAAGAAAGCATACCTTCAAATATTTACAAAGCAAAAAGAAAAAATACATTCATGAAATGTCTCTTAAGTCTGTACAGAAAAGAAAAATTAAATCGAGACCATTCCATAGCATATTATTTGAAACCATTGTGTTATGATGGCTAGGCCAAAATATTGTCAGTAGGAAGTTCTATAAAGAAATCTTGTTCTCTATGAATAGTTCTACTTTAAGCAGAATACTCTGTGCCCCCCCAATTTTATTTTCTTATTTTGGAAAAAGTTCAAAAGTTGCATTTGTAGAAAAGTTTGTAAGCCGGAGGGTTTGTTTTGAAAAATGAAGGACGAATTGCAGAGTTCAGGGAACGCCGTGTCAATATTATCAAAAGTTATTTTCAGAGTCAGGAGAAAACATGTTGTTATGTTATGTTATGTTATTTTTTTTTTTTGTATAGCGCAACGGTTACTCAAAAAGAGTGTCCCGGCGCTTTTAGGTAAGGAGAACAGATTTCAGAATAACACAACACAGCTAAAAAAGGTTAAAAAATAAGCAGAAAGAAAGCGAAACTACTGGCAGACCTGTTGGGAAAACAGCCAGGTTTTGAGACCTCTTCTAAAATCAAGGAGAGTAGACGCCCCCCGCAAAGGGAGCGGTAATGAATTCCACATCTGTGGGGCCAACAGACTGAAAGAGCGGCCCCCAAGGCGAGCCCTCTTCACACGCGGAACAGCCGCCAAAAGTAGAGATTCTGACCTCAACGAGCGAGTCGGATGGTAGAAGGTCAGTCTCTTTTGGAGATGTTTAGCTCCCACAGCATGGAGCGCTTTATAGGCCAAGGTCAGAGCCTTAAAGGCGATCCGTTTGCGGATGGGTAGCCAGTGTAACGTCGCCAACAACCCACAGGCGCTGGTGCGTCTACTTAGGCCAAAAATGGCCCTGGCCGCCGCGTTCTGTACAACTTGAAGCCTTTGCAGCAGATACTCTGGCAGGCCCAGGTAAAGAATGTTGGCATAATCCAACCTGGAGCCTATCAGAGCCTGCACCGTCAGCCTCCTAACATCAGATCATCGAGGCTGGCAAAGAAGCCGTCTACCGTAGTAGGCGAAAGTGGAACTACTTGATCAAGCAGATCAAATGCGCATAGGTGTGGATCATTGCCGTCAGCATAGGAAGCATTAGCAACGTCAGCAGTCGATGTTACCTGTATGCCTGTAGTTTCTGGTATCTCACCCTCAGTTAAACTTGCCCGTGAGACCTCAATGAATGCCGTCATCAGAATTGGCAGCCGTTGGGGACAACACGATGCAAGAGCCGTTACAGAACCTAGCAAAGCGTTAACATCCGATGGCAGTACTGATGGAAGTGTAAGACAGATGTCTAACACGCATTCTTCTCCGCAAAGCAGGCATCGCAGAACAGGTAAGATGCAATCTTGCCAGATTGGTCTGAACGAAAGAAACCATGTGGTGTTCAGGTCTCTTAAACGAGCCAAGCCGAGAATCTGTGTTATCCGCTCACGATACCTCATTGCACGGAGGGCTTCTTCCATGGATATCTGGGTATCGTTGTTTGCCAGACTTGCCATATCGAACTAGGAGAAATAAAAATAGTATCCCAGCTATGAGTCCCAAGATGAGAGGTAGTCCGCCGAACACAGAGTGTAGGAAATTTGGAAAAATGCCGAGGACTGCTTCAAAAGGTGCTAACAGTCCCGAAAAAATTGTCTTAAATACATGTTTAAGATTTGGCTCAACATTTCTACAAAATGCGTAGGACAATTTGTTGATAATAGGGCATGTGTCTCTGCCGAAGTCCTTGCGGCTTGCAGATCATACATTTCTCTAGACGAGATCTGTGGCACAGTTTTTTGCAAAAGAATGGCTTTCATTCTGCTTAAAGTATCAATCCGTATAGAAGAGATATTCAGTGAAGGCCATAACGCCGTCCCTCTGTCTGACTTGCTCCTCGGATACAATACTTGCAAACAACAAGTAACCCTGGAGGACACACTAACGATATAAAGTTTTCCTGGCAACATGCCACAGCTGCTGTGATCATTCAGTAAAACGTAGCTGCCATTGGATAGCTGTCTGAAAATTGGTTCTATTACTGTGGAGGGAGTTCCGTGCAGGTGGCATGAGAGGTTATTTGCAGAACCATCACAGGCTCCATGTAAATTAATACCTTGGCACAAAAGATTACCACTTAGTGAATTTTTACAATTATTACAACTAAAGAATACCTCTGTTCCCCTATTCCAACATTTGTGTGTGTAAGGTAAAGTCCAAGTTGACTTAATGTATTCTTTACCCAACCTTTCATACAGGCCCGTGGTATATGCTGTAGACAATACTGAAATTGGAAAATCGTCACCGGTATTGTTATGGTGCCATGAATTATCCATTCAGTGACAGGTTTCTCAGAAACTGTCAATGGCAACCTTTCCAGTTTTTCAATGTTCAGCACCGTATAGTCTGCTCCTTTTTGTGCCAATGAGATTTGTTTATCTGTAAGGTTAAATACAGAAAACAAAGATGTTGTGTTGATTAGACGCCAAGGCACAAACGCAGATTTTGCAACGTCCAGCCTAACTGCATGATAGAACGTAATTGGGACTGGCCATGTTGTAGCATTAGCAAGTCCTGCTCTATTATGTCAATGGCAGAAGATACAATGTTGTCCAAAGAGTAAATTCTGGAGGACAGAGTCGTTAACCCATTGTCCACTATAGAGAGACTTTTCTCTAAATTAATACGATAAATTTCTCGTATCTTTTCTGCAGTTTCCATTTGCGTTACTTTGCAAGCTTCGTTGCACCCGGCGTATATACCGGCGTATATGAAACATTTTTGACGTGGTTTGCGAGGTCCCAGTAAGAAATCTCGCAAATCGTTGCCTTCTTTAAGTGAAGATAAGTGTTGTTTAATCTCCGAGAGTGTAGATGTCTGTAGCCATTCAAGGCATAGCTTCCCTACACTATAAGTAGTTACTATCCCTAGATGTTGTATCTTGGATCTGGCCTGTTCATTTTGAAACCTTGTGTTTTGTTCAGGAATCTATCTCGACAGTTATTAGTGTCTGTGGGCCAGATTAACCATTTTTTCCAGTCAGGATCAGTCGTTTTGTTTTAAAATGTGGGATACGTCTAAGTCCTTATCAGTATTGTTATAACTGTCAGGTATGGGATTAGGTATAGACGGTTTGTTTAAATCTTTTATCTTAGCAATGCCAAGACAAGATGTTTGTTGAACAGTGTCATTCAAGAACATTATTTGTTCTGGTATTATGCAGGCTCTGAATAATGCTTCTAAACCTTGCACCTGCCAATCTTTTGTGCCCCAGACGGTATTCGTCTCAATGTTGTCGTTCCAAAAGTAAAAACCCAATGTAGACATTTGAGCATAAAAGTTTGCAGAATAAATTTGTTTAGTGTTGGTCAACATTGTTTTTATTCCTGTCTTATTTTTATTTCTAAAATAAAACGTTTCTGGATTGGTAACATTATACCCTGAGAAGTATTGAAATTTCACATAAAATGTTTTCGAGCTGCCTTTTGCTGGCGTTGGACAATGTTCCGATTGATTGTAAGTAAAAACATTTCTAAGGTTAGCAGATTTATGCAAATAATGATGACCATAGTGATTAAAACAATACATTTGTTTATAATCTGATGAACCTTGTAAGTATTCATGTTCTGTGAATTTTGCTGACATTTCTAAATCAGACATCATGGTATTAACAGCTTCAAAGTCCCAATCATCACTGAATTTGCTGGGTGATGCAAAGTCACTTAAAGAAACCTTAAATTGGTGTGGAATCTTTTGCAGTTCCACCGGGCCATTAATGTCAGTCAGTAGTGTCCCATGCTATACCACCAGGTATAGGTACGGCTGTGATATTAACTGATGACAGGTCTCTTTTTTCACGATGAGATGATTTGTGAGGTGTCAGGACATAGTTGAATTTCTGACTTGCTGTGTCCATAGAACTATATTTTCCATCTATCATCCTTCCCAAGTTTAACACAAGTATGAGCCAGAGCAGGAGAAAAAATGCATCTAACCCAATCCAAAATTCAACCCATGGTGAAACCAGATATGTTTTTCCAAGTTGATGAAAGAGTTCTGTTAACTTTTCTTTGTATGTTTTTATTTTACCTGGCGTTTCTTCAATTTCACTGGGATCTTCTGAAAAGGTATCAAAGTTTATGAAATAGCCAGAAGCAGTTCTGTCAATTGTAGGGATAGCTTCAGGATTATTCGAAGTCACTGGAGCCATTTCTCTTTTTACCATATCTATGTAGTCAGATGTCACAACATTGTATATAGGTGTGCCTTGACGGACTGTTATTTGGGTATCCAGAGGCATAAGTTCCATCGCTTTGTTGCATAGTCCTTCTTTTCCTACTGCAGGTTTATCAAATGTGATAAGTCTTTCAGTTTGAACCTCTTGGATTGTAGCAAGATTTGGACGCCTGCTACTTCTCGGGAGTCCACTGGGCCTACTACTTATTATTGGCCACATGATTGTGGTTTGACCAGGTCGATTGACACAACTCTGTTCTCCCTTTTACCAGCAAGGGGCGGTAGTACTACTGATCTTGTTCCGTGGATTGCCAAGACAGGTACAGCTTTTCTGTAAGAAGGCCCAAATTCCTTCTTTACCGCAATTTTTTCTCTGACTAGATCCCCAATCTTTGGAATCCAGACAGGTCTTGCTGGGACAGGTGGTTTTTCTTCAGCGGTCGTTTGTTTCTGTATTGTATTACTCAGACTTCTTCTTGTTTCATTTAAGTCCTGTAAAACAGCCAAACGATCTTTGATATCAAAGTGTTTTTGTTCTACCACTGAAGTCTGACTATCGAGGTCCCCGATAATCATTCTAGTACCAAACATAAGTTCATACGGAGTGACTCCACCCAGAGAATTTCTTGGCAGATTATTAAGACTACGTTGGACACTTATTAGATGTTTGACCCACCCGTCACCCGAACCTAATACCTTGGCTGTTATGGATTGCTTTATGTCACGTTTTTTTCTTTCCACTACCGCATTACCCTCGGGATGAAAGGGACTAGAATATCGCAATGCAGCGCCCAAGCTGACCATGGCCTCCTTGTAAGCCCTAGACCTAAATGCAGGACCCTGGTCCGAATGTAGCGCGCCAATTGCGTATGTGCCGATAAAGACTCGTAAATCCTTTATAACAGTTCTGGCGTCAGCTGAGCGCTGAGGCCACATCCAAATGAATCTTGTGCAGGAGTCCACCGCGACCATAATATATTTATAGTTGCCATCCCTAGTTAAGGGACCACAGTGGTCCAGGTAAACACACGCTAGTGGTTTGTCTGAAATCAGAAGGGGTGTCTGTGCAGGACGTTTTACTGTAGAAACGTTTATTTTCTGGCAGATTTCACATTCTAGAACATAATTTCTAGTTTGTTTCCTCATGCGTGGCCACCAGTATCTCTGTTTTAATAATGACACCGTGGCGGAAATTCCCGCATGTGTAGATGCTAGCCCTTCATGTGCTGCTACAATTAGTCCTAACCTATGTTCCATGTTTGGGATTGCCCTATCCCCCACTCCAGGGATTCGAGCAAAAGGAACATTATTCGCATCAGTTATATATGAGTACTTTATTGGAAAGCCTTTCGGGAGTGTCTTACCACTGTCTTTAACTGAAGCAGTGACATCTTGCATTATATCGCTGTCTATTTTTGTTTTTGACCGAGTAATCGCAGCTACAGAAGCCGTTTGCACAGCTGCCTTCGCGGCTTCATCAGCCAATGAATTCCCTGCAACGTGAACGCCATCACGTTGATGACTCCGTATATGAATCACGTGAGTCTTTTGTAGTTCTTTCTGTAAAAGAACTACTTGTTCCCAAAGCATTTTATGCTTTATTGTGCCACCTTTCGCATCTTTGAAATCGTTCTGAACCCAGTTCTGCAGATACTCGTTATAAGATTGTACGCAGTAATATGAATCGCACACTATTAGTGCGGGGAATTCGCGATCGGTATTTTCAAGCGCCATCTTGAAAGCCTGTAGTTCAGCTCGGTGAGCTGTACAGTCCCCGAGTGATTGAGTTTTAGTGACCATAGGTCTGAATTTGCCTTCGTGCCAGCGACCTTTAACAATCGCGCACGCAGCACTATAGGCGTGTTTACTCCCAATAGTGGGCTGTGCTGATCCGTCTGTATAGATTATACATCCGTAATGTTCCAGAGGCAGAATTTCAGTCGGCAGAGGACATTCATATTCGTATTAGAAAAATCTTGTGTCTTTAAATTAGTGTCAAAATGGTATTCAACGTCTGTTGCAGCAAGAGAGTTAACCCATTGAATCCATCTCGGATGTAAAGCTTTTGCATTGGGAATGCTAGCTCTTGTCACTGCTTCTAAGGCAGGTACAGGTGTAATGATCATTATACGTTTACCCTGTGAGAGATCTCTCTCTTTTGCTACTGCAGTTTGAACCGCTGTCAGAATTGTTTCTGTTGATGAGAATTTCATTTCAGCTTGTGTGTGCAAGTGTGATTTGTAAGCGATTGGTACCTTTTCTCCTTCATTAAAGGTCAGGCATGTGAATCCGCATTTTCCTGGGATGACACGGATCACTAGATTGCGAACGTTTTCGCGTGTCTGTAACTGTTTTTTAGCTAACATGTCTGTTTGGACTGAACGCAGAATTTCTGTGTGTGCTTAAGTCCAATTAGTTTGTTTGAAATCTGGTTTGATTAGTTCTTAGAGAGTTTTAACCCTCTCTGCGTAATTCAAAACGGAAGTTCTACCGAAATTCAGGAAACCTAGAATTGACTGTAGGGTTTTCAGTGTTTTTGGAGTGTGAAGCAGCGCACACTTCTCAAGAAAGTTTGCTGCCAGGCTTTTGCCTTCACTTGATAACTCGTACCCTAAAAATAGGACATTGAGGTGGGAAATTCGTGATTTCTTAAAATTGAATTTATACCCTTCAGAAGCAAACCCAAGTATTATTGTGTTCACTCTTTTCAAGTGTACATCCAAATCGTCATCTGAAAGATAGATGTCATCGACATAAGATAATGCCTCATCGTCGTACATTTGTAGTAACTCTGTTACTCTGGCTGAAAATAACCCTGGACTATTCTTGAATCCCTGGGGGAGACGGCAAAATTGTCGCTGTGTCCCCAAGATTGAGAAAGAGGTCAGGTGTCTGCTTTCTGCTACAATGTTTTGACAGAAAAACCCATTTGAAATGTCCAATGTGGCTTTATATTTTTTGCGCACAATGTTATTCATCAGTGCAGCACTAGGTGCATTTTGTACTGCAAATGTTTTACAACAGGAGTTTAGGTGTCTTTAATCCAAAACTAGACAATATGAATTGTCTGGTTTGGAGACAGGAAACAAAGGATTGTTCATAGATGAGGTGCATGTTTCAATCACCCCTTGATATTCAAGTTGATTTAAAATCTCCCTGACCTGTTTTTTAGCATCCTGTTTAACAGGGTACTGTCTCTGAGCAGTAGGTTGGTTTTTTAACTGTATTTTGTGGTGAGGAGAGTCCTCATCCCATCCTAAGTTATTTTTATATAATGCTGGAGCTTGAGCTACAGCCCATTTCCTTGCATATGTATATTTTTTATGAATTGGAATGTGATTTGAGATGGCTGGCATAATCATTTCTTCGCCGTGTGGGCACTCCCTAATAACAAAAGGTGGCCAGTCTTTTTCAACTAGACGTATGTCATAACCCTTGGAAAGCTTGTCCCAAAAGAGAGCTTTTATTTTTCTAGTTATGTCCCCCTCCATCCGGAGTGTTATTTCATATAACTTGTGGGGTGTACTAACCCTGGTGTCGGCAGTTTCAACTTAAATGTATTCATTCAAGTCCACTGTCTCCAGATGATCCATCAGGATCTTGCGAGCTATGGTCACTTCTGCTGCGCTGTCTAGCATTGTCTGAGCCCATTCCCCGTTTTTGAGTTGTGTCCTCAGAATCCTCGGCATGTTTAATTGTTATGCTTGCTACCTTCTTCTTTGAAAATTGAGCTTTTTTACTTTGGTGAACGGGTTCTTTGTCTTTGGACTTGACACGTTCTGCTTTGTGTTCTGACCGTCCTCTTCTTTCTGATTTCTGCGAAGAAGTCTGAAAAGATCGAGAGGGACATGTGTCATTATCTTGATATCTATCAGGTTTTCTTAAAGTATCCCTATTTCTGAGGTTATATCTTTTTTCAGAGGGCTCCCGTTCGGGAGATCTTCCTCCCCGTTCAGGAGATCTAACTCTCCATTGGAGAGACCTTCCTCTGGACTGAGAACGCTTCTCTCTAGGAAGTGTCTGTTTATTATTTTCCCACTTCTTACTAGGAGTAGTGAGATTGTTTTTAATAAAAACTTTTTCAGGATTTTCCGTTAATTGTGGTTTTAGTGGTTTCCCACCCAAACTATCTCTACCTAATTCTTCATAGGATTTTTCAATGATTCTGGCAAGCTCATATGGTTGCTCAGTAATGTCTGTTTCTTTTAGTTTCTGGCGGATTGCCACTGAAACTGCTTCACCTCAATACTCTATAGTCGATCTGCTCCAAGAACCACCGTGTGTTAGTTTGGGCAAATGTAGGCATATTTATACCATGAAGGTGCTGAGTTTGACGCATGATTGGACATAATAACGTCACTCAAAGGTTCAATTCCCAGAAAACTCCAGGATATCTTGGATAACTTAATATTCAAGCAGGGGGAAGATTCTAGCTGCTGAAGGCGGGTTTTTCCAAGAAATTGTTGTGAATTCTCGGAACTTAGTGGAAGTAGCCTTGCCGTATTTGGGCTGTGAGGCTCAGGCCAAATATGGTAATGATTTCTTTGCCTATATAAGGATAGGGTAAAGTATACCTATATAAGGGCATGAATCGGGAAAAGTTACACTAGGGTCCTAGATTCGTTTACAACAATTGTGCTGGGTTGAGTGAGAATTAGAGTGTGTGTATAGCTGACACTGAGCCAGCACAAGTGGTTGTGTGTTTGCAAATAGTGCCCGTAAAGAAAGGAGAGGAGCTTGGTACGTTAGGAAGAAGGGGCTGGATCCTCTTAAGTGCTTATCATAAAATGCATGAAAAATATGTTCAGCTGCAGCGTGAATATGGAGAATTAGAGAAACAGTTTGTTGAAGCCAAAAATACCTCTACAATGTTAACCTGTCAGAATTAGTTATTGCAAGATAAGTTGGAAACCTACCAGACTGTGGCAGAAAAGGCTGCAGTTCGTATTGCGCAATACAAGTATAGGAAGGAGAGGAAGGGTTAACAAGAGAAAAGTACGTTTAGCTATTGCAAAAGTAGGAATTGACTGGGACCCTGAAAGGTGGGATTGAAATATTTTTGATTCCTCGGAGTTCTCAGACTCTGGAGGAGAGTGTGATAAAGCTGGTGAGTGTGATAAGGCTGGCAGCCAAGGTGAGTCGAAGAACGCAAAGTGATTCAGACGCAACCCATATATCGTCATAAGATACAAGGTGGTCCAAATCATCCACAGGGGGTTTCGATGGGGAGTATGGAGATTTTACTCAGCAGGAGATTAATGACATTTCAGACAGATTTCGACAAAGAACCGGAGAAACTCTGCTTAGGTGGATGGTATGATTCTTTGATTTGGGCGCTGCTGGAGTGATGTTAGATCATGTAGATGCAGTGAAATTTTGTACACTCAGTTCTGATTCTACAGTGCAGGAGCAGTTTAGGAATCACAGTGACAATAATCAAATCATCTTGTTGCAGTTGGCTGTGACTGGATGTAGTGATAAATACCTGACAGAGTCAGACTGGCCACTATACAGAGGCTTAAGGAGGAAGTGATGAAAACTGCTATTTTTCTGAATAACGCACATAGGTTGATTGATGGGTTGTGGAATGTGTCTGTGCGAAATAGAATAATGTGTACAGCTCCCCCTGCATACAAACAAGTGATGACGACTTTGCTAATCAATCAGACAGGTAATACTTTGGTGCAGGTGGTTGAGGCAGTTCGTGAGTTAGGAGAGTTGGGGGACTGGATAAAGACTGCAAGAGCTTCCAGGTCTGAGACTCGTAGAGACAATAACAGGCTATCTAGATGAGATATGTTTTTGCTCTGTTGAATGATGGAGTGGAGAAGGTGAAGACAGATGGAATAGATACTAAAAGTCTGTGGGAGATGTACCGGAAAAGAGGTTTGGATAAGAAGGAAGGAAGCAGGAGAGTGAATAAACCAAATAAAAAGCAAAGACAGTCAGATGAGGACGAGAACGAGGACCAGGAAAAGGAGGGTGAGAGACCTGCCAGCCTGAGCAAGGCGGAAGGGAGAGATTTAGAAAGCAACTGACTCACTGAGAACCGTAGGGAGGAGGTCTTCCTCCCTTGAGGATATGAAAGATTGTACCCGGACTTGACTTGGGCAAAGGTGAATAGATACAAGGTAGATTAGGAACTAGGTCAAGCTCCAGTGCAGAGATGGACTCGCAAAGATTATAGACCCTATGTTGACATGGAAATCCATTGGAAACATCGTAAGGTTCAGAGGGCCGGAGCCCTAGTAGATACCGGATTAGAGGCCACTTTGATATATGGAATTCCCAGAAAGTTTAAAGGACAGTATTTCAAAATTACAGGCTCAGGTGGTAAAGAGATACCAGCAGTGCAGACAAAGGTCCAAATGAAAATAGGGAGAATATCAAAGAGGGAAAACACTGTATTGATTGTGCCGCTCTCTGAATATATTATTGGAATTGATATTTTGAAGGGAATGACTCTGTATTTGGAGGATGGGTACTATCAATTTGGCTCAAAGTACATTTCAGTAAGGGAGGGTCACTTGAAGATTCCCCCAGTGAAGGTGCCCCAGGCTACTAAGGTAATTCATTTGAAACAGTACAGAATTCCAGGAGGGCAACCATACTTGATAGAGGCAGGGGAGGTGACTTCAATCACTACATCCTGGAATAACCCTGTGTGGCCTGTGCGCAAAAGTGACAATACTTGGTGCAGGACAGTTGATTATCGTGAATTGAACAATCACACACCTCCCTTAACTGACGCTGCTGTCCCAGATACTGTTACTTTAATTGAGAAAATACAGAGCCCCCTGGGACTTGGTATGCGACTGTTGATATTGTCAGTGCTTTCATTTCGATACCAATAGCCCCTGAATGTCAAGAGCAACTCAGTTTCTCATGGGGTGGTAGACAAATTACATTTAAGAATTTGCCACAATGGTACTTGCATAGTCCCACAATCTGTCACCGGGTGGAGTCAGAGGATTTAGATGAGGTGTCAGCTATCCCTGGTGTACAGCTTTGCCATTACATTGATGACGTGATGATACAGGGAGTGACACAAGAACAAGTGCAGACTCAGTTATACAGGATTGCGGAGCATTTGCTGAGCAAGGAATGGGAGGTAAATCCCGCCAAATTATAAGGACCTTCTCAAAGTGTGAAGTTTTTGGTTATTCGGTGGCAGCAGGGACACAGAGAGGTGGTGCCCCAAGTGAAACAAAAGATCAGAGAATATGCTGTGCCACCAAACAGAATGGAAGCCCAGAGGTTCATTGGTTTGTTTGGTTTTTGGAGACAGCACATCTCTCACTTGAGTCAGATTTTGACTCCGTTTTGTAAAGTTACTTGAAAACAAAATGATTTTGAATGGAGAGAGCAGCAGCAAACTGCATTTGAATTAGCAAAAGAAGCTATACAGCATGCTTTGTATTTGTGTCCAGTATAGGAGAGGGATGTTGAACTGAATGTGACAGTGCAAGGGCTGCACGCTAATTGGAGTTTGTGGCAGAAGCAGGGAAGAACGAAAGTACCATTAGGATTTTGGACAAAGAAATTGCCAAATGTTGGAGAGTGGTACAACCCCTTTGAAAAACAGTTGCTTGCATGCTATTGGGCTCTGGTGGATACCGAGCAATTGATCCTAGGGCACAATGTGATTTTGAGACCTAAAATTCCTTTTTTATTTTTTTTAAACTTTTTTTATTTTATATCAGCAGACAGTTATACACAAAAAAGAAGAAAAAGTAAAACTCCCTGATACATGAACCAAGTGAACAATCATTATATGCAATAACATAAAGAGACAAAAAATAGTATTGCAGGCTCTTAAAATAATCAATCAGTAACAAGCAAAAAATCAAATCCATTTTGAGATAGGAGCCCATACATTTCGGCCAAATGTTTTCTTTTTTATCCCCTTTAGTTTATAAACAGCGATCTCTAGTTGATATATAGATAGTAATTTCAGCTGCCAGTGATTAAAAAACAGTGGATCAGGGTCTAGCCATCGAGAGGTAATACAAGATCGATATATTGACATACAGATACAGACATACAGATAAATAAAAATCCTCCCTTCCTCTGCAGCTGACCTAATTCCAATTTTCTGTGTCTGAATTCCAAAAATTACCAGTTCTGCA
Source organism: Lissotriton helveticus (assembly GCF_964261635.1). Lineage (NCBI taxonomy): Eukaryota > Metazoa > Chordata > Amphibia > Caudata > Salamandridae > Lissotriton > Lissotriton helveticus. Next base: position 1,856,731,123 of record NC_136061.1, on the reverse strand, counting down.
GACATTTGTACATAAACCCCCAAGCTAGTAGTTAAAAAAAATTGAACATCCCTAATGAATTGAGACAGCCTAGGGCAATTAAAAACATATGAATAGAGTCAGCAGCCATATAACCACATCAGCTACACCTATCACCATTGCCTGGTTTCCATTTCACCAATTTGGCAGGTGTATAATATAAATCGAAAATAGACATAAAATGTTGGCTTTTTAGTGAGCCGTTAAAGAAGGTTTTAATTGACAATTCTAATGCTCTAAACATATCTTTATCTACTTCCAATTTTCTTTGCCATTTGTTTTCAAATAAAGATATATCATCTTGCAATCTATTTATCATTGTCTGATACACCGGGCCTATTTTCTTTTCCTTTCTGCTGACTTCAAGTACATCAATCTTATTCATCAGAGGATGATCTAGCAATCCCTTGGAATCCAGAAAGCTTCGTAATTGGAGATATTTAAAAACATCAGTTCTTGAAAGATTAAATTTATGCTGTAGAAAAGAAAAAGTAGCAACTGGATCCCCTTAATAGAGATATCCTAGCAAATGAACACCAGCATAATGCCATTTTTTCATAACTTGGTCCCTAAAAATCTCGGGTAGAATCGGATTATTTGTCAGGGGCGTATAATAATTTAAATCAAAACAAAGATCAAATCTTTTTTTCTTTTGTTTCCATATTTCAAAAACAGCTATCATGATTTAAAATTTGTTTTTTTGTAATAACTAGGCTCAATTATTCTTACTAGACATTGCCTAGCATCCATCCCTAATAGCATTTCATAGATTGAGGGACTAACCGATTCTCTCAGCCTAGCATCATGAAAAATTTAAATACCCATATGTCTCAGTAAGGTAGCCCAATAATACAACCGAAAATTCGGAATCCCCCAGCCACCCTTCATTCTGGGGAGAGTACACCACTTCAGGGCTCTTCTAGATCGTCGGTAACTCCATAGGAACCTAGAAGACATTCTCTCTATCTTGCAAAAAAAGACGATGGGAATCACAAAGGTATCGTACGAAATAGATAAAAGAATGAATTTCGGAAACATTAGCATCTTTAATATGTTAGTGCGGCCGTATAATGAGAAGTGTAGATTGTTCAGCCTCTCCAAAGTTCTATTAGCAGAATTTAATACAGGATCTATGTTGAGGCATACTATATCATCTATTTTGGCACTGATTGTAATACCAAGATACCGGGCATCTGAAGCAAAAACCATATTGTTTGGGCGACCCTCCTCAGAATGAATCAGCTGTGTTTTAGAGATATTTAATTTGTATCCCGAATACCCCCCAAACTCATGAGCTAATTCAACAATTTTGGGTAGAGATCGTTTGATATCGACAGTAGTAATAGCGATATCGTCTGCATATGCAAACACCTTGTAATCGATCTGATGAATCCTAACCGGGCTTATTGCGGCTTCAATTTCCAGTTTATTCTAATAAGGTTCGATATACAATGCAAATAACAAAGGGGAGCAAGGACAACCTTGCCTCGTCCCCCTTGTTATTACAAAATCATCGGAAACATCACCAGCTATTCGGATTGTGGCCCTGGGGTTACTATATAATGCCTTTATTGCATTAATATATTCTCTGGGAAATCCCTTCCACATCAAAACTGACCACAGAAACCTCCAGGAGACCCTGTGCCCAGTCCAAAAGTGAAATGACCCTCTTCACATGATCCGTCGTATCCCTATTTGAAATAAATCCGTGCTGTCTTATTGCCAGAGCGGGCATTAATTTGATCAGCCTATTAGCTAAAATTTTAGAAAAAATCTTACTGTCAGCAGTAATAAGTGAAATGGGTCTATATGACCTTAACTCGGTAGCCTCCTTTCCTTTTTTTAAAAAAAAATAACTATAGTGGCGAAGGACCATGATTCGGGAGGATAACCTAAAAAAGCATTGTGGAACACTTTAAGAAGCTCAGATTTTAGCAATCCACTAAAGGTGCGATAAAATTCAAGGGGTATGTTGTCAGGTCCCATTGCCTTCCCAAGAGCCAAACCTAAATTAGCTGATTCGATTTCTTCCCATGAAATGGGGATGGCTGATAACGTTTTCTGTGCTTCAAGGAGTCCAACACTATCAATATTTTCAAGATACAGTGGCTCATTCCTTCCTACATTGATGCTAGGGAAGATTCCTCGAGTATTGCAGTACAGGATGAGTCCCCTTTAGAAGCTCTGATCCATACGTTGGAAGAATCTGTGGAATGTACAGCTCTGTCTCGCAGTCAAAATACGGGAGCTTAGCCAGCCTTCGTCTTGGGCTTGACGCAGACCCGTACAGCCAGCTCAGTTTTTCTAATGAGACGGGGACGAGGTTTTCTAGAAGCTTCGCCTCACGTTGAGTAATAGTATTAAAGCTGGGAGCCTTCGAGGGCCAGGCGGAAGTTCACCACAGAATAGACGTATTGCTGTGGAGGTGACGGAATTTGGGTCCTGATCGATCTCCTGTCTGGGCTGCCTGGGCTGTTGAAGTGCTTCCCCAGCTTTAGTTGGCAAAGATTATGCAGAATCGATTGGTGAGGTGTTCCTACCCATATTGTATATATTTTCTACTCTTTGCTACTTGTATATACTGCATTTTATTCTAATAGGTTCATTTGAGTCACTTGATATATGAGAATCTGCATTTACTGATATATTCGGCCTACCTTTTAAAAATATTGCATTAATAAATTTGTGTGTGTCATTTTAAATGCACCTGGATTTGTTTTCTTGCCTCTCCTTAAGGGAGTGCTGTGTTTTTGCCTCGTCTTTTAGGAGTGCTGTTCAAACGTGTATTATTTAAAGGTGCAGTGGTACATTTGACTCTCCTTTGGGAGTGCAGGGTTTGGATGTGTCCTTTTTGGGAAAAAGCACATTTATTACACATGCTTCTCAGCGTGGGGGCTGTTGATACATGACCAACTCCAGGTTTCACTTTTGCCCATAGTGGTCTCACTAGCGAGGGTGTTCCCTGTCTGCCCCGCTCATAATCCAGACAAAGAGACCCATGGGTGTGTGCCTTGGGCATCTGAACTTAGTAGCAACGAAGGTGGCATAACAGCAGAGGGCACTCCAGACCTTTCTCTGGCTTGTGAACTTTCCTTTTTGCCTTAGCTCAGAGACCTTCTGCCCTCCTTGCCCCCATCCCAGTGACAAGGAGAAGAAGACGGAAGTGCCCAGAAGAGGCGACCTTCCCTTGTTGGCATTTTGTCTCCTTGCCCCTAAGGGCTGGTTGCACAAGATGCACAGACAGTATCTGCGGATGTTCGAGCAATGCCCTGACCTCTGGCACTGGCATGAGCATGACGACAGGGCACAGACACAGCTTCCTGGCTCTGCTGAAGACAATGTCAGGACATCTTTTCGAGATGAAGGTCCTTCACCCATGCAGCATGTTTAGAAGGGCAGAAGGAGTGAAACAGCTCGGGCACTGAGAGTTGTTTCAAAGGGCCCACCCTTCCAATGAGATTGGAAGCCTTGGCAGTCTGCAGAGCCATGCTACAGCCATACACGTGAAACATGGGTTTGTTATGGAAGAGTTTTCTTATACAGTCATATTTTATTTGCTAAACTCAATAGCATTTATCTTGTTACATATTAGGATGTTCTCACAACAATCGCGCATGCTGATAGAAGGGAATACTTGAATTGATCTTAGTCACTGTTAATTACTCTAGCTGCCATTCCAATCCATTGTTTTTCAGCTTGTCTGTGCCATTACAGACTGGAGTCACAAAGCGTTACTTAGAATGCACAGCACAGTTATAGGAATGCAATATATGGTCGAAATCCTGTTTACAATCTTGGACACTACACCTTTCTGGTCCCAACCCCACTAATGGAGTTGGCAGAGTCAGTAATCCCTGGCATCTAATCTTGGAAACTGCACTGATTAGGCACAGGCTCTGGTCACTCAGTAACCCCCAAATCATATGCATACAACAGTTCAGTTTCCTTTTCTCTTTATGGATTTATTCTTAAACTTCGGTCTGCTGTTCAGGTTTAAAGTTTTTTATTCAGCATCTCACACAAAGACCAACAAACATCAACACTGGGCGTTCTGTTAGGGTGGGGAGAACCCCAATCCCGGCCGGACCGGTTACATGCAGTGAATTTTATCAGCCCCTTGAAGCTACATCTGAAGTGCCAGTCCACAGTATGAGATAACGTTCCAGTTCAAACTCCCCCCCCAGACCCCAACAACCCAACTCCCGGATCCCAACCACCCCCCCCCCCCCCCCCCCACCCGCCCCGTCCAGTGCACCAACCTCAATTCAGTCCAAGCACAAGACCCCCACTCGCCGGGGAAGTACTCCTCCCACTAAGTCACAGAGCCTGTGCCTCAGGACTCGTGAGCCGCAGGAGGCGGAGGTATTTGGGGCAGGTAATTTCCGTGAATTCCATCAACAACAGGGAGTGAAATGGCTGCCAAAGCTCTGAGAACTGTGATATATCCCCTGCCACCATCAGCGACAGTTTCTCCATGCCTAACACGTGCCACAACCTATAGAACCAGCCCGTGACCGAAGGTACCGTGGCCGTGCGCCAATGGATCAAGATATTTTGCACCGCTGAGCCTAGTGCAATGGCAATCTGCCTACCCCTGCGGGATCTAAGTGGGTACATTAGGCTGTTAGGGAGCCCCAGTAGTGTGTAGGCAGGGAAGCGCGGCAGTTCAATGCCAAAATGCGTATCAATGTTGTCCAGTACCTCCTTCCAATATGCAGCCAGGAGAGGGCAGTCCCATAGAATGTGTGTAAGTGTACCTCGGTGCCCACACCCTCTCCAACACACTGCCTCCTTGCTGTGATCGAATTCGTGTACCCGCTCCGGTGTGTAGTACCAGTAGGTGGAGACTTTCGTTAGAGTGTCAGTAAGGCCCATATGGTACGCTGAATGCCTTGCTCTGTAAGAGATGTTCTCCCAATCCTTAGGGCTCAGTGTCCTCCCCAACTCCCTTTCCCACCTCTCCCTTCCCGGGTTATAGAAGTGTGTGGACGGAGGTTGCAATAATTTATACAGGTCTGTAATCAGTTTAGAGTCTGAAGTGCGTGTAAGCAGCCATTGTTCATAAGGTAGGAAGCGCCTGTCAGCAGTCTCCCTCACCTGAGGCTGGAGGGCCCAGTGGCGTGCCTGCATATAGCGGTGTCTCTCAGTCACAGGGAGGGAAAACTCCTGCCGGAACTCTGTGAAGGGGATCACCCCGCCCGGACCATACATATGGCACAGGGCCCTACATCCTGCCCCTCGCCAGTGCGCAAACGCGCCCTGTTCCATGCCCGGAGTAAAGTCAGGGTTATCCACCAACGGCGTAAGCGGCGACGGGAAGGAGGTGAGACCACACGTAGTGGCGGTAGCATCCCAGACCCGTAAAGGTACTCGTGTAACAAAGGAGGCGTACAGATTCTTAGGACGATGAATCCGGCGCAAGAACGGGACCTCCTGCAAGGGTCGCCCCGCCACCGCCTGGTCCTGAAAAAGCCAGTTCTTGTCGGACTCCCACCTACTCCATTCCACAAGACAACGTAACTGCACCGCTCGGAAATATCTACGAAAGTCCGGGATCCCCAACCCTCCCATCTCAGGGGCCAAGAAGGAGATGGGTCTACGCATTCTGGGCTTTTTCCCCTGCCAAACAAAACGTGAAACGTCCGCTTGCAACTGCTGAATCCACCCAACCGGAGGTTGGAGTGGCAGAGCCCGAAACAAATACAGCACCTGCGGGAGAATAGTCATTTTAACCGCAGCAATCCTGCCCAACCAGGAAAGGATACCACGGCTCCAGCGGTGCAGCTCCTCCTTAATTTTAACACCCAGGGCCGAATAATTGGCCGTAACCATGGCCGGTAGGGTGGGCGCTATCTGGATCCCTAGATAGGGTACTGCCGCCGATGACCAGATCATTGGGAATCGGCTCTGCAAATCCGCCCTGGTGGACGGCTCTAAAGAAACATCCAGGGCCACCGATTTCCCCATATTCAGCTTGAACCCCGCAACCGCGCCAAAGGAGGCCAGCTCCTCGACGCAGGCCGGGAGGGCAGTCCGCGGCTCATCAAGCGATAGGATGACATCATCAGCGTAGAGGCTAATGGCGTGCGTAAAGCCACCCATCCGTATACCGGTCACAGCCTGGTTATCACGTATACGCTGGGCGAACGGCTCCATATAAAGAGCAAAGAGCAGGGGCGAGAGTGGACACCCCTGCCTGGTGCCCCTCTCGATGTTAAAGGCCCGGGAGGCGAACCCATTCACCCGAACCACAGCAGTCGGGTGCCTGTAGCAGTTGAAGACCATGGTGCGGAACCTGACCCCTATGCCTGCCTTCACCAACACCTGTTCCAGGTAGGGCCAGTGCACTCGGTCGAACGCTTTCTCAGCGTCCACCGTTAACATCATCCGTTCCCCCGGGATCCGGGAGGCCTTTTCAAGCAGATGAACAATCCGCTTTGTGTTGTCAACCGTCTGTCTCCCCGGAACGAAACCTGCTTGGTCAGGGTCAATAAGACCTGACAAGTGCGGGGCCAAACGAGCCGCCAGTATCCCAGTATACAATTTCAGGTCGACGTTGAGAAGGGATATCGGCCTATACGAGCCACAGTGCACCGGATCCTTCCCGGGCTTGGGGATCACCGAGATGGATGCTCGCAAAAGATCAGGTGGAATAGCTCCCTCCTCGGCAAATGAGTTGAAAAGGCGGGTCAGGATAGGGGCCAGCGACGAGCAAAACGTCTTGTAAAAAAGCGCGGTATACCCGTCCGGGCCCGGCGCCTTGCCATGCTTAAGCCGAGCGATGGCAGAGATCACTTCCTCAATTCTAATGTCCCTGTCCAGGTGTTCAGCCTGCAGGGGATCCAGGGAGGGCAATGCAACCGTATCTAAGTAAGCGGCCACAGCCGGTTCATCCGGAGGGTCTCCAGTGTAGAGGTCCTCGTAGAACCCACGGAAAACGGCCGCGATGTGGGCGTCCTCCGTCTCCGTGGTCCCCGTATTGCTAGTGATCTCCTTTACCAGCTGACTCTGGCGCGCCGCGCGGAGTCTGTTGGCCAGGAGCTTACCACAGCGGTCACCTCCCGTGTAAAAGGTATGGCGCAGCCGGAGTGCGGCGTATTCCGCTCGGTCCAAGTCCAGAGCTGCCAGGGCCTTCCTAACCCCCTTAAGCTGTCGCCATATTCTAGGGGCCCCAGTCCTGCGATGGATCTGTTCAAGCTCGCGAGCCTTATCAGTGAGTTCCTCCCTCTTAGCCTGTCTCTCCTTGTTATCGGCGGAGGAGATCGCTAAGAATTCCCCCCGGAGGACCGCTTTCAAGGCTGCCCACTGCGTAGCCCGGGTGGTGTCCTGATTGTCATTGTGCACCAGGAATTCCCGGAGAGCTCCCTCTATGCGTTCCACTACCACCTTCCTATGCAGTAAAGTATCTCGCAGGCGCCACGTGCGAGGGGGGAGGGCCACGGGCGGCAAACGCATCGTGGCATCGACCGGAGCGTGATCCGAAAGGGACAGCACTCCTATGTCCGAGCCTGAGACCAGTGCCTGAACCGGGGCAGTGACCAGCAAGTGGTCCAGCCGTGCATACGTCTTATGCGCATGGGAGTAATATGAGTAGTCCCGATCCGCTGGGTGCATGTAGCGCCAGATGTCCAAAAGCCCCACCTCCGCCAACCACTCCTTGCCGTCGGCCGAGAGCTCCCCGACCTGCGGGTAGCGCTGTGCCGACCTGTCCATAGCCGAATCAAAGACCAAATTAAGGTCCCCTCCTATAATAACATGTCTATCCTGTGAGGCCGTGATATCCTCGACCGCTGTTCGCAGGAAACGTTCCTGTCGTTCATTGGGGCTATACAGGGATCCAATCGTAAACGTAAGACCCCCTATTCTGAATCTATAGGCTAACAGTCTACCCTTTAGTTCTGTAAGCTTGTGGAGGACCTCCCCCTTAAAATGACTGGACACCAAAATAGCCACCCCCGCAGACTTAGAGGAGCTAGATGAGAAGAACTGTGACGGGAACTTACGGGAGCGTAGTCTATGTGTGTCTTGCTGCAGCAGGTGTGTCTCCTGTAGGAGGCAAATGTCAGCATGCGTATTCTCCAAGAGGGAGAGCACCGCCCGCCGTTTGACAGGGTTGTTCAGCCCCCTAACGTTCAGGGTAACCACTTTAAAAGAAGAAGAAGGCATAGAAAAGGAGAGGCAGCAAGCAATAGGGACCCCACCCGCGGGGATGGAGCGCAGGAGCCCACAATATGAATACAAGCAACAAAGCAGAAAGAAAATCACAAATGCATAAGCAGCCTCGCGCCGCAGGCAAACCAAAGTGTAGGGCCACCTTCAAAACTCCCAACAGTCGCACTGTGCACTGGACAACCCCCCTTCCCCATCCCAACTCCCGGATCCCCCCCCCTACCCCCAGAACAACCCCCGAACTGCCCAACCCCCAACCCCCATTCCCCTCCCTCCCTCTCAAGCCACCCCCCAACTCCCCCCCCCCCTTCCCCGTACACCCCCCAGCATCAGAACCCCAACCCCTCGCCCCAAACTACCCAAAACTTCCTGAAATAGTCCCAGACCGGCCCTAACGGACCAGTCCGTGGAATGTTACCTTAGTGGACGTCCAGCCACACGTGTCCAACCGTCGCCCCCCCCCCCCCCCCCTTCAGCCAGCTGTTGGAACAGTGCCGTAGCAAACTCCCCCCGGAGCACGATTAAGCGGTCAATGCAACAATCTCCGGATCTCCAAGCTCCTCGGACGCTGTCCGAACAGCAGCCTCACGTTCCGCTCTAATAGTCGGAGACCCTGGCCTCCGGGTCCTCTCCGCCGTCCTTCTCCTGCGTGCAACCTGTTGCCAATCTCCCTCCGCTGAGCGTCGTCTTCTCGGTGTGCCGGTCTCTTCCCCTTCCGTGGTGATGCCCAGGATCTCGCAGGTGTCCTGGAGGTTCCGCAATTGGTGAGTCTGTCCCTGCCACTGAAAGATGATACGGAAGGGGTGCCCCCAGGAGTAAGGCGTGTCGTGTTGTCTGAGAAAGTCCGTCACAATCTTAAATGACTTACGCTTCTGAAGCGTGAGGGTGGACAAGTCCTGATATAGCGCCACAGGGTGATCTCGGAAGGTGAGCGAGGGCGCTTTTCGTGCCTCCGACATGATCCTTTCCTTCAGCGGGTAGTCCGGGAGGAACGCCAGGATGTCCGGGGCGGGCCCATTAGCCCTTCTGCGGGGCCCTACTCTGTGTGCTCTGTCAATTTTAATGAGGAAATCGTCCCCTTCGCCCAAGACCATGCGAAAGAGTTCCTGCAGGTACTTAACTATATCAGGGTTCTCTTCCGATGACGGCACACCCCGGACCCTAATGTTGTTCCTTCGTGACCTATTCTCCAAGTCCTCATTGTGCGATTGGAGATCCAAGTGCTGTTCCCTGAGAGTCAGTACTTCCTGCTGCAAAAAAGCGATCTCCTCATCCTGTCTGTGCGTGGAGTTCTCTACAGTGTCCACTCTCTCGCCCAAACCTTCCACTTCCCTGCGGACTTCTCTCACCTCACCCGCCACTTCCTGCTTCAAGGTTTGGAAGTCGTCCCTCAATGTGCTGAACAGAGACTCCAAAAAAGATCTGGTAACCGGGGGTTCCATCGCCGCACCCGAGTGCGAGCTCCCAGCTGCTCCAGGCGAAGAGGAGTTCCTGTCACCCCTGGCCGGCTGTCTGTTGAGCATCTCCGGAAGCGTGCGATCATTGCGTTTACCCCCTCGCTGACCAGCCATGATGGAAGCTCCTTCACCCGGCCTATCGCCCGTCACTGTCCTTCAGTACGTCCACTCCCGAGCCCCTAGGGCCCACCTCCAGGCCAGGGCGGGCGGCGGTCCACTGCAGCTCCAGAAACCACGGGGAGATTCGCGCTCGCTATTCACCGGGGGTCTCAGGCGCTGCGGTACCGGGGCGAACAGCGGCTCAGGGGCTCCGGTGTCCTCACCGACGTCCAGCCGGTATTCGTGGCCAAAGGGCTCACCACGTCAGCCCTGTTGTGCTCCTGCGTCACCCCGTGGATGTCCGTAGACGCGGCAAACGTCGAGAGGGAGGGCTAGAACCCCCACGGCACCCCCCTGTGTCTGGGGGACGTGAGCTCCGTCCAAGGCGTGCCCGCAGTACCCCCACTTGCCACAGACCCCTGCAGGCCTCGCTGGCGGCCTCATGCACAGGTGAATCAGCACCAGGGGCGGGGGGGCGCCACAAGTAGGCGAGGCGCCTGTGCCCAAGCGGTCTCAATCAGGGCCCGGTATGGCTGGCCCGCCGGAAGCAGCGCCCGGCTCCTCGCAGAGATCGGGGAGGCCTCCAAGCCGGGCGCTCGCGTAGGTCCGTCCCCAGCCACGTCTGTCCCCGGAGTGGGGAGATCGCCCAGCACCGGCCGGAGGGACCGCTGTGTCCGGCGCCTCGCCCGCCTCGTTGCCAGGGAAGCCCCGCCTAGCAGCGGGGAGCAACCGCTCCTGCTAGCGCACTCACTTGGCAGTCCCAGGGCTATCCGCCAGTCCGGGCGGGGATCACCGGGCCTGGCGCGCCGCCATCTTGGAGCATAGAGGGGACAGCAGGGATGCCCCGGACACCTCGCTGCACCACACCGCAACAGGGGCTCCAAAGTCCGATGCCCTCCAGGCGCTCCGCACTCTTCAGCTGGGGAGATCAGCGCCCCTCCGCCTTCCCGATGCCACTGATCCGGCGGGACCCAGGCGCAGCGCCGTCACTGGTCCGCAGCTCGTCACCGCGAACTCGGTGAGTTTTGGCTTTGCGGGGCTCCGGCGGCGAAGACCAGGCGGTGACCAGCCCCTGGACAACACAGCCGCTCCGTATGGCTCTGGGGGGGAGTTCTTAGCAGCAATCAGGGCTTAGGGCCTAGGATGGGGTCGGGAGCTCCGGCAAACACGTCCTCCTACCCCGCCATCTTGGCCACGCCCCTTCGGTCTGCTGTTCAGTCTTTGTTCTCACATAGTTTTCAAGCCACATGGTTACCTGCATTTGCAAAGTCTTGCTGCTCTTATGCAATTGTATTCTTCTATGAGAGTCTTACGCTCAGCAGACTTTATTTAAAAAGAAAATTCTTTTTATTTGAGTTTTCAAACAACATACAGTCGCCTTCTACATATATCTCACAGTACAATATCTTCTTGGTCCAACTGTCCAGCACAATAACTTACAATATAATACGAACATGGTACATGTGCGGTTCAACATCAGTATCACATCAGTGGTATAGCCGCGTATGGGCTTTACCCCCTCCCCCTGCCCATTTTCTCATCGTCTGAAGTACACAATTTCTCATGGAATGTGAACGAACGAGGCCATCTAAGAGTTGATATTCACCCCTTCCAATCCACCAAACCCGAACAACAATAACATGTCTGTTGCTATGAACCAGGTGGCTGCAAAGTCTGTAGATCTAGAGCCTACACCCCCTCCCCCCATCTGCATGCAATGCCAAATCCTCATGGCCCAACATCCGTGACACCCGAATCTCCGTCATCTAATTCAGCAGTCGCTCTAGCGCTTAGATAGCATGTGAGTGGGGCCCAGATGTCATTTGGCCTAGAAGCCACTGGTAGTAATTCAGCATATGTGGCAAGCCTTTCTTGACAGGTAATTAAATCATCCATCCATGTCTTAAATTTAGGCACCCGGCCCCTCCCCCATCTGCACGCCACCCTTTGCTTTGCCATGAGAAGTGCCATAGTCACAAACCGCCTGTGTTCTGCCTTTACCGGAGTAACAAACCCCAACAGTGCCAGTAAAGGGTCCGGGTCCAGTGTCTCATCTATCATTTGCTGTAAGGCCTCAAAACCCTATTCCAACAATCCCGACTGCTCGGACAGTCCCATGCCAGGTGCAAAAAATCCGCCCCCTGGGGCGCGGCATCTGTCACACCGATCGTCCTCCCTCAATTTAAATCTGTGCATCTTAACAGACGTATAATATAATCTATGGAGGAACTTATAGTGTATGATGCGGAGTCTGCTGCTCTCTGAAACCCTCTCAGTGTGCTGGCTGCATGTCTCCCATTGTGAATCTGTCAGCTGTCCCCCTAATTCTTCCATTTCACCCGCGCTGGAGCTGCAGGTCTCTCTTTTTGAGCATGCACGGGTTGTAAATCAGTGAAACTAGACGCATTGGTTTGGGCCTTTCCAGCATTGCATGCAACGGGTTCAGCCGTACTGGTTCATCCGGAAATGTTAGGGTGAGTGCTTTTACCCATTGCCTTAGTCTAATATATAAAAAAAACATCTAACGGCGTCTGCATCTCCTCTGGACACATCCTCTTGCAGCAATGGAATGTCCGGGTGGTAAGTAAGGGGCATTAGTGGTGTATATGGAAATGGCACTTCCAACATCTCCGTGATCTTGTGCCACGCCTTAAGTGAACCATAAAGTGCGTTCGGTTGCCGCTCTCTTTGACCGATCTTGCTATATAGTGCTCCATCTAGCGGGACAGGGTGGGCCAGCCAATGTTCCGCCGCTACTTGTGGCTTATAGTGAGGTTGTTTAATCCAAAACCACACAAAGTGTGCCTGCACCGCTATAAAGTATAACTCTAAATCCGGTTTTCCGAATCCCCCTTGGGAATAAGGTCTAGTTAACGCTTCCCATTGTAGCCGAGGCTGTTTACCTCCCCATACTAGTCGTATTAATTTAGATTTCAGGGTTTTAAAGAAGTAGGAACCCGGATAGTAGGGTATATTCAGAAATAAATATAACACCTGCGGGAGTATCCCATTTTAATTAAGGAAGCACGTCCCGCCATAGACAGGGGAAGCGCCACCCATCTCGTCACACAATCTCCTATCTTGGACATAATAGATCCATAATTTGCCTTCATCAATTCCTCCCTATCCCTTGTAACCCTGACTCCTAAATATTTGAGCTCATCTGAACACCATTCTAAGGGGTAATCCATTTCAAATCGCTCCACCGCTGCCGTGAGTGGAAAGAAGCTAGATTTGGTCCAATCGATCTGTACACCAGACATTCCCCCAAATACAATTAATTCCCGCAGTACCGGGTTCAAATTCTGTCGTGAGTCACGGATATATAGGGTAATGTGGTCCGCATACAGCGAGATAAGTATCTGGCGCTGAAAGCACCGCAATGCCTTATCATTGTGACTCTGCCTCAATTTTGCCGCAAGAGGTTCCACTGCCAGTGCGAATGGTAGCGGCGACAGAGGGCACCCCTGCCTGGTTCCCCTCGTTATCTCAAATGCTGGGGAAGTGTTGGCATTAATCAAAACCTTGGCCAATGGTTTGGTATAGAGTAGTTCAATCCAGGCTAAAAACAAGGGTGGGAAGCCCATCCGCTTCATCACCCCGAATAGGTATCCCCATTCCAGCGAATCAAACGCTTTAGTAGCGTCCAAAAATATAGCAGCCATGGGGAGGTCAGGGGAGGTGGTATGCAGGATCGCAAATAGCGTCCTTAAGTTATGAGAGGTTGCCCTGCCAGGTACAAACCCCGACTGGTCTGGCAGGATCAAATGTTCCATCAACAGACTCAATCTTGTCGCTATCAGCTTAGCTAAAATATTCGCGTCGCCGTTGAGCATCGAAAGTGGCCTACAGGAGTCACAAAGGTCAAGGGGCTTACCAGGCTTGGGCAAAGACAATATCAGCACCTCCCTCATCGACCGCGGCAATAGCCCCACCTCTAATGCGTCTTCATAGACTTCCCGAAGTACCGGAGCCATGTTGTCTATATACATTTTGTAAAATTCCACCGGAATGCCATCGGTGTCTGTGGCTTTGCCCGACTGCATGCTCATGATGGCGTCCCTCACCTCATCTAGCTCAAAGGGCGCACACAAGAAAGTCCTCTGCGTGTCGCTCAGCCACCCCAGTGCCACATCTCCAAGGAAGTCGTCCAACTGCTTACCCGTGGCGCCCGTTGTGGTATACACTGCGCTGTAATGTTCCAAGTTGAGTTGAGTTGAGTTGAGTTGGGATTTGTAGAGCGCATAGCTACCCTAGGGCATCCCAGCGCTAGTGACCATAGATCCAAAAAACAACGAGGGGGGGAAGCAGAGGGAGCGGAGATCAAGGGAAGAGCCAGGTTTTTAGTTGTTTCCGAAAACTTAAGTGATTGTGTTCTTGCCTCAAGGAAAGAGGGAGGGAGTTCCACAATCTGGGGGCATTGTAAGAGAATAGGCGACTGCCGGTTCTGCCCTTCCTAATCCTTGGAACACTGGCGAGAGAGAGGGAGTTGGATCTTAGTTGTCTGCTGGACTGGTGCGGTTTCATTAGTGACCTCAGAATGGGGGGGCCTTCGTCGTGCATTATTCTATGGGAAATACACAAGGTTTTGAACGTGACCCGTTCTTTCACTGGCAGCCAGTGCAGGCTTCTGAGAGCTGGTTTGGCCGAACACCTCGCTTTAGTTCCAGTCAGGATTCTGGCAGCCGCATTCTGTGCGCACTGCAGTCTGTGGACTACAGAGGCTGGAGCCCCCAGATACAGCACGTTGCCGTAATCAAGTCTGGAGTTCACTAGCCCCTGCATTAGGAGTTTTCTGGATTGGGGGGGAATCAGGTGGAGGATCTTTCGTGACATCTTGATGAGGCCAAAACAAGTTCCTGCGGTTTTTCTGGCCTGGGTCTTGAAGCTGAGATCCTGGTCTAACCAGATACCCAGACGTTTAACTTCGGACTTGGGGGTTGGTGGCGTTCCCATGCATGGTGGCCAGGGAAGGGATGTGGGGATCTTGTTTGGATTTCCCAGGAGAAGTATTTCCGATTTATCTCTGTTTAGTTTTAGCCGGGGGTCACACATCCACTGGTACACCTTCTCTAGACAGCCGGATAGATTGGAGAGGGAATTACTTGATTGGTTGAGGGAAACAACCAGCTGGGTATCATCGGCGTACATTATTGTTTTGATGCCAAAAGGTGTTACAACGTCCTCGAGAGGGGCCATGTAAACATTAAAAAGCGTGGGGCTCAGGGAAGATCCCTGTGGGACCCCACACTGGAGTGGCTGGGCATTGGAAGTGGCATACCCGTCTGACACTTGGAAGGATCTATCTTCCAGGAAAGATTTAATCCAGGCTAGGGCGGAGTCCGCTACTCCTATCAGCCCAAGCCGGTGGACCAGGGTTGCATGGTCCACCGCGTCGAAGGCAGCACTCAGGTCGAGGAGGATCACTGCCACTGACCCTCCTGCGTCCATGATGCTCCTAGCTTCTTCGACCACGGCTAACAGTGCTGAACCCTGTCTGTGAATGGCGAAGCAGATGGTTGACTTCCAGAAATGTGGAGAGTTGCTGGTTGGCTACGCGTTCGGCAATTTTGCTGATGGCAGGCAGCAGCGAAATGGGTCTGAAGTTAGATGGCTCCATGGGGTCTAGCTGTGTTTTTTTTAGCAGAGCCTTGACCGTAGCTTTTTTCCAATTGGCTGGGACGGAGCCTGATTTGAAAGAGGCATTAATAAGGTTGGTAAGAGGGAGAGCTACCGTAGAGGCAACCAGTTTGAGCTTACTGATCGGGGCTGGATCTGACGGGGCGCCACTTTTTACCGTCTGAAAAATGGATAGAAACATCTCTGTGGAGATTTGGGGGAAGGTGCGTAGGCAAGGGGCCTCTCGGAGAGGGGAGGGGTTTGTACAGGCTTGTGTAGGGGAGGGGGCCGGTAGGGAGGTCAGAATTTTTTCGATTTTTGCCGAAAAAAACTCGCCATCTGGTTACATCTTACGCCCTCCAGGTCTGGCGTAGGTGGTGGGTCCTGAATTTTGGTGAGGAGATGTACAATACGGTAGGTCTCTTTTGCGGAGTTGGCCGCAAAAGCTATTTTTTTCTCGAAGAAGGTGGCCTGCGTTGTTTTTATAGAGTTTTTATAGAGTCTAATATGGGCTCTATACTCTCTTTTATCTTCCGTAGTCCAGTTTTTTCTCCATTGGCGCTCTAGCCTTTTGCATTTTTTCCTTAGGTCGCGTAATTCCTGAGTAAACCACGGGAGTTTGGCAGATTTCCTAATAGTTGGAAGAGATTTGAGTGGCAGGATTGAGTTAAGAGAATCGTTGATCCATTTGTGCACTTGGACATCAGCTCTGGAAGGATCTGGGTCCAGTACAGGCGAGGTAGTGGAAAGTGCAAGTGCCCAGGAGTTAATGTCCAAATTTTTCCATGGGCGGGAGGGAAGCTGGGGAAGGGGTATTTCCAATTTATTCCCTGATAATTGAAGTTTAAAAGGAACTAAAAAATGGTCTGACCAGGGAAGGGGCATAGGGGGTTGTACTAGCAATCTAGTGAGGTTGGAGAAAATGGGGTCTAGCAGATGTCCTTTCAAATGAGTAGGTACATTGTTTCGGAGTTGTAGGTTTACGGGGCTTAGGTCTGCTTTAAGATCAGCAGCAAGTTTGTTAGCGTGGACGTCGAAGTGGAGATTTAAATCTCCAAGGATTGTAAAGTTCGAGGCCACGCAAGCGAGGGAGGAGATAGCGTCGATTAGGGAGCTAGTAAAGCGCCCTACCGGTCCCGGGGGACGGTAGATTAGTATCCCGGATAGCGTGGTAGACGGGGGCCGGTGTATGGAATAATGGACATTTTCGCAGTCTAAGATGGGGCTGTCTTTAAACTGACAAGACAGGTAGTCGCGATATATGATCGCTAAACCCCCTCCAGTGCCCGTGGGTCTGTTGTGGAATTTTATGAGGTAGCCAGGTGGTAAAGTTTGAATAATGTCTGGCTCCGAACCTGCTGAGAGCCAGGTTTCGGTTAGGAAGAGGACATCGATGTCAGAGTCTGTCAGAAGTAAGTTAATTTCCGTCTGATGCTTCGGAAGGGATCTGCAATTAAGCAGGGCCATTCCGAGGCAAGTGGGTTCTGAGGGGGGGAAAGGGGTAAACCTATAGGAACAATGAGGGCATCGTGAGTGTACATCCTCCGGGGTAATGGTGCCGTTACACCTGGTATGTGGAAGGTCTCTGAGTTGAAGCAGAGGTTCTTGGGAGTATTTGATGAGTACTTGGGTAGATGAGGCAGGGATTGGGGGCTCTGGGCTCGGTCTGGCGCGGACGGGCGCAGACGGGCTTGCCTTAGGCGCTCCCGCTGAGCTCGTCCGCTGCGCTTCCGGCCGAGGCACATTATATAAGCGGTTGCTGAGGGGGAGGTCAGGGGGCGTGGCCTAAAAAAGTGGCATGGCCTGAGTCCTCGCGCTGGTAGCGTCTGAAGGAATTATTCAGCTAGAGGCCAGCCGGTAGCGTTAGGATCCGCTACTAGTGCTGACTAAGCTGCTCGATTGCCCTGCAGCGTGGTGAGTAGTGATTTTAAAAGCTAGCACACAAGAAATAAGTGACAATAGAACGTTTTTTAAAAATCGCTATATGCCCTCCCGGCTTCCGCCTCAGGAGTAAGGTCAATGGACTATCTGGCGCATGTATTCAGCGTTTTGTAGTCGTCGCAAGGGAGCGTGGCCTAAAAAAGGAGCGTGGCCTGAGTCCTCCCGCTGGTAGCGTCTGAAGGAATTATTCAGCTAGAGGCCAGCCGGCAGCGTTAGGATCCGATACTAGTGCTGACTAAGCTGCTCGATTGCCCTGCAGCGTGGTGAGTAGTGATTTTAAAAGCTAGCACACAAGAAATAAGTGACAATAGAAAGTTTTTTAAAAATCGCTATATGCCCTCCCGGCTTCCGCCTCAGGAGTAAGGTCAATGGACTATCTGGCGCTTGTATTCAGCGTTTTGTAGTCGTCGCAAGGGGGCGTGGCCTAAAAAAGGGGCGTGGCCTGAGTCCTCGCGCTGGTAGCGTCTGAAGGAATTATTCAGCTAGAGGCCAGCCGGCAGCGTTAGGATCCGCTACTAGTGCTGACTAAGCTGCTCGATTGCCCTGCAACGTGGTGATTAGTGATTTTAAAAGCTAGCACACAAGAAATAAGTGACAATAGAAAGGTTTTTTTAAAAATCGCTATATGCCCTCCCGGCTTCCGCCTCAGGAGTAAGGTCAATGGACTATCTGGTTACAAAAAGGGGGTGGTGATGGACAGAGTATCTGAGTTAATCAGAACACTCCTACCCAGTCAACAGATCAGGGCTTGATCCATCACCGTTTTTTAGCTCACTGCACCATCCCAGTTCAGAACCTGGCTATATGCAAATGAATCTGTCCCTGGCCCAGTGCATCATGGGAACAGGGCAGACCAAACTACCAAGCCAATTCTTCACTGGAAAGGAAACAAGCTTCCGGGGACCGGTTTCTGGCATTACAGCCGTCTTCGGCACGGCTTGCTTGAATCCTGATGGTGCAATGAGCAAGGGACTCATGTCTGAGCATACCCTTCCACACTCATGGTGGCCAAAATAGTTACAAAAAGGGGGTGGTGATGGACAGAGTATCTGAGTTAATCAGAACCCTCCTACCCAGTCAACAGATCAGGGCTTGATCCATCACCGTTTTTTAGCTCACTGCACCATCCCAGTTCAGAACCTGGCTATATGCAAATTAGTCTGTCCCTGGCCCAGTGCATCATGGGAACAGGGCAGACCAAACTACCAAGCCAATTCTTCACTGGAAAGGAAACAAGCTTCCGGGGACCGGTTTCTGGCATTACAGCCGTCTTCGGCCCGGCTTGCTTGAATCCTGATGGTGCAATGAGCAAGGGACTCATGTCTGAGCATACCCTTCCACACTCATGGTGGCCAAAATAGTTACAAAAAGGGGGTGGTGATGGACAGAGTATCTGAGTTAATCAGAACACTCCTACCCAGTCAACAGATCAGGGCTTGATCCATCACCGTTTTTTAGCTCACTGCACCATCCCAGTTCAGAACCTGGCTATATGCAAATTAGCCTGTCCCTGGCCCAGTGCATCATGGGAACAGGGCAGACCAAACTACCAAGCCAATTCTTCACTGGAAAGGAAACAAGCTTCCGGGGACCGGTTTCTGGCATTACAGCCGTCTTCGGCCCGGCTTGCTTGAATCCTGATGGTGCAATGAGCAAGGGACTCATGTCTGAGCATACCCTTCCACACTCATGGTGGCCAAAATAGTTACAAAAAGGGGGTGGTGATGGACAGAGTATCTGAGTTAATCAGAACACTCCTACCCAGTCAACAGATCAGGGCTTGATCCATCACCGTTTTTTAGCTCACTGCACCATCCCAGTTCAGAACCTGGCTATATGCAAATTAGTCTGTCCCTGGCCCAGTGCATCATGGGAACAGGGCAGACCAAACTACCAAGCCAATTCTTCACTGGAAAGGAAACAAGCTTCCGGGGACCGGTTTCTGGCATTACAGCCGTCTTCGGCCCGGCTTGCTTGAATCCTGATGGTGCAATGAGCAAGGGACTCATGTCTGAGCATACCCTTCCACACTCATGGTGGCCAAAATAGTTACAAAAAGGGGGGGTGATGGACAGAGTATCTGAGTTAATCAGAACACTCCTACCCAGTCAACAGATCAGGGCTTGATCCATCACCGTTTTTTAGCTCACTGCACCATCCCAGTTCAGAACCTGGCTATATGCAAATTAGTCTGTCCCTGGCCCAGTGCATCATGGGAACAGGGCAGACCAAACTACCAAGCCAATTCTTCACTGGAAAGGAAACAAGCTTCCGGGGACCGGTTTCTGGCATTACAGCCGTCTTCGGCCCGGCTTGCTTGAATCCTGATGGTGCAATGAGCAAGGGACTCATGTCTGAGCATACCCTTCCACACTCATGGTGGCCAAAATAGTTACAAAAAGGGGGTGGTGATGGACAGAGTATCTGAGTTAATCAGAACACTCCTACCCAGTCAACAGATCAGGGCTTGATCCATCACCGTTTTTTAGCTCACTGCACCATCCCAGTTCAGAACCTGGCTATATGCAAATTAGTCTGTCCCTGGCCCAGTGCATCATGGGAACAGGGCAGACCAAACTACCAAGCCAATTCTTCACTGGAAAGGAAACAAGCTTCCGGGGACCGGTTTCTGGCATTACAGCCGTCTTCGGCCCGGCTTGCTTGAATCCTGATGGTGCAATGAGCAAGGGACTCATGTCTGAGCATACCCTTCCACACTCATGGTGGCCAAAATAGTTACAAAAAGGGGGTGGTGATGGACAGAGTATCTGAGTTAATCAGAACACTCCTACCCAGTCAACAGATCAGGGCTTGATCCATCACCGTTTTTTAGCTCACTGCACCATCCCAGTTCAGAACCTGGCTATATGCAAATTAGTCTGTCCCTGGCCCAGTGCATCATGGGAACAGGGCAGACCAAACTACCAAGCCAATTCTTCACTGGAAAGGAAACAAGCTTCCGGGGACCGGTTTCTGGCATTACAGCCGTCTTCGGCCCGGCTTGCTTGAATCCTGATGGTGCAATGAGCAAGGGACTCATGTCTGAGCATACCCTTCCACACTCATGGTGGCCAAAATAGTTACAAAAAGGGGGTGGTGATGGACAGAGTATCTGAGTTAATCAGAACACTCCTACCCAGTCAACAGATCAGGGCTTGATCCATCACCGTTTTTTAGCTCACTGCACCATCCCAGTTCAGAACCTGGCTATATGCAAATTAGTCTGTCCCTGGCCCAGTGCATCATGGGAACAGGGCAGACCAAACTACCAAGCCAATTCTTCACTGGAAAGGAAACAAGCTTCCGGGGACCGGTTTCTGGCATTACAGCCGTCTTCGGCCCGGCTTGCTTGAATCCTGATGGTGCAATGAGCCAGGGACTCATGTCTGAGCATACCCTTCCACACTCATGGTGGCCAAAATAGTTACAAAAAGGGGGTGGTGATGGACAGAGTATCTGAGTTAATCAGAACACTCCTACCCAGTCAACAGATCAGGGCTTGATCCATCACCGTTTTTTAGCTCACTGCCCCATCCCAGTTCAGAACCTGGCTATATGCAAATTAGTCTGTCCCTGGCCCAGTGCATCATGGGAACAGGGCAGACCAAACTACCAAGCCAATTCTTCACTGGAAAGGAAACAAGCTTCCGGGGACCGGTTTCTGGCATTACAGCCGTCTTCGGCCCGGCTTGCTTGAATCCTGATGGTGCAATGAGCAAGGGACTCATGTCTGAGCATACCCTTCCACACTCATGGTGGCCAAAATAGTTACAAAAAGGGGGGTGGTGATGGACAGAGTATCTGAGTTAATCAGAACACTCCTACCCAGTCAACAGATCAGGGCTTGATCCATCACCGTTTTTTAGCTCACTGCACCATCCCAGTTCAGAACCTGGCTATATGCAAATTAGTCTGTCCCTGGCCCAGTGCATCATGGGAACAGGGCAGACCAAACTACCAAGCCAATTCTTCACTGGAAAGGAAACAAGCTTCCGGGGACCGGTTTCTGGCATTACAGCCGTCTTCGGCCCGGCTTGCTTGAATCCTGATGGTGCAATGAGCAAGGGACTCATGTCTGAGCATACCCTTCCACACTCATGGTGGCCAAAATAGTTACAAAAAGGGGGTGGTGATGGACAGAGTATCTGAGTTAATCAGAACACTCCTACCCAGTCAACAGATCAGGGCTTGATCCATCACCGTTTTTTAGCTCACTGCACCATCCCAGTTCAGAACCTGGCTATATGCAAATTAGTCTGTCCCTGGCCCAGTGCATCATGGGAACAGGGCAGACCAAACTACCAAGCCAATTCTTCACTGGAAAGGAAACAAGCTTCCGGGGACCGGTTTCTGGCATTACAGCCGTCTTCGGCCCGGCTTGCTTGAATCCTGATGGTGCAATGAGCAAGGGACTCATGTCTGAGCATACCCTTCCACACTCATGGTGGCCAAAATAGTTACAAAAAGGGGGTGGTGATGGACAGAGTATCTGAGTTAATCAGAACACTCCTACCCAGTCAACAGATCAGGGCTTGATCCATCACCGTTTTTTAGCTCAGTGCCCCATCCCAGTTCAGAACCTGGCTATATGCAAATTAGTCTGTCCCTGGCCCAGTGCATCATGGGAACAGGGCAGACCAAACTACCAAGCCAATTCTTCACTGGAAAGGAAACAAGCTTCCCGGGACCGGTTTCTGGCATTACAGCCGTCTTCGGCCCGGCTTGCTTGAATCCTGATGGTGCAATGAGCAAGGGACTCATGTCTGAGCATACCCTTCCACACTCATGGTGGCCAAAATAGTTACAAAAAGGGGGGTGGTGATGGACAGAGTATCTGAGTTAATCAGAACACTCCTACCCAGTCAACAGATCAGGGCTTGATCCATCACCGTTTTTTAGCTCACTGCACCATCCCAGTTCAGAACCTGGCTATATGCAAATTAGTCTGTCCCTGGCCCAGTGCATCATGGGAACAGGGCAGACCAAACTACCAAGCCAATTCTTCACTGGAAAGGAAACAAGCTTCCGGGGACCGGTTTCTGGCATTACAGCCGTCTTCGGCCCGGCTTGCTTGAATCCTGATGGTGCAATGAGCAAGGGACTCATGTCTGAGCATACCCTTCCACACTCATGGTGGCCAAAATAGTTACAAAAAGGGGGTGGTGATGGACAGAGTATCTGAGTTAATCAGAACACTCCTACCCAGTCAACAGATCAGGGCTTGATCCATCACCGTTTTTTGGATCTAGCCCTGATCTCTTGACTGGGTGAGAGTACTCTGCTTAATTCAGAGACTCTGTCCATCACCACCCCTTGTTGTAAATAATTTTGTCCACCCTAAGCGTGGAAGGGTATACTCAGATGTGAGTCCCTTGCTCATTGCACCATCAGGATTCAAGCAAGCCGGGCCGAAGACGCCTGAAATGGCAGAAACCGGTCCCCGGAAGCTTGTTTCCTTCCCAGTGTAAGAATTGGCTTTTGTAGTCTGGTCTGCCCTGTTCCCATGATGCACTGGGCCAGGGACAGACTAATTTGCATACAGCCAGGTTCTGAAACTGGGATGGTGCAATGAGCTAAAAAACGGTGTTCGATCTAGCCCTGATCTCTTGACTGGGTGAGAGTACTCTGCTTAATTCAGAGACTCTGTCCATCACCACCCCCTTGTTGTAAATAATTTTGTCCACCCTAAGCGTGGAAGGGTATACTCAGATGTGAGTCCCTTGCTCATTGCACCATCAGGATTCAAGCAAGCCGGGCCGAAGACGCCTGAAATGGCAGAAACCGGTCCCCGGAAGCTTGTTTCCTTCCCAGTGGAAGAATTGGCTTTTGTAGTCTGGTCTGCCCTGTTCCCATGATGCACTGGGCCAGGGACAGACTAATTTGCATACAGCCAGGTTCTGAAACTGGGATGGTGCAATGAGCTAAAAAACGGTGTTGGATCTAGCCCTGATCTCTTGACTGGGTGAGAGTACTCTGCTTAATTCAGAGACTCTGTCCATCACCACCCCTTGTTGTAAATAATTTTGTCCACCCTAAGCGTGGAAGGGTATACTCAGATGTGAGTCCCTTGCTCATTGCACCATCAGGATTCAAGCAAGCCGGGCCGAAGACGCCTGAAATGGCAGAAACCGGTCCCCGGAAGCTTGTTTCCTTCCCAGTGTAAGAATTGGCTTTTGTAGTCTGGTCTGCCCTGTTCCCATGATGCACTGGGCCAGGGACAGACTAATTTGCATACAGCCAGGTTCTGAAACTGGGATGGTGCAATGAGCTAAAAAACGGTGTTGGATCTAGCCCTGATCTCTTGACTGGGTGAGAGTACTCTGCTTAATTCAGAGACTCTGTCCATCACCACCCCTTGTTGTAAATAATTTTGTCCACCCTAAGCGTGGAAGGGTATACTCAGATGTGAGTCCCTTGCTCATTGCACCATCAAGATTCAAGCAAGCCGGGCCGAAGACGCCTGAAATGGCAGAAACCGGTCCCCGGAAGCTTGTTTCCTTCCCAGTGTAAGAATTGGCTTTTGTAGTCTGGTCTGCCCTGTTCCCATGATGCACTGGGCCAGGGACAGACTAATTTGCATACAGCCAGGTTCTGAAACTGGGATGGTGCAATGAGCTAAAAAACGGTGTTGGATCTAGCCCTGATCTCTTGACTGGGTGAGAGTACTCTGCTTAATTCAGAGACTCTGTCCATCACCACCCCTTGTTGTAAATAATTTTGTCCACCCTAAGCGTGGAAGGGTATACTCAGATGTGAGTCCCTTGCTCATTGCACCATCAGGATTCAAGCAAGCCGGGCCGAAGACGCCTGAAATGGCAGAAACCGGTCCCCGGAAGCTTGTTTCCTTCCCAGTGTAAGAATTGGCTTTTGTAGTCTGGTCTGCCCTGTTCCCATGATGCACTGGGCCAGGGACAGACTAATTTGCATACAGCCAGGTTCTGAAACTGGGATGGTGCAATGAGCTAAAAAACGGTGTTGGATCTAGCCCTGATCTCTTGACTGGGTGAGAGTACTCTGCTTAATTCAGAGACTCTGTCCATCACCACCCCTTGTTGTAAATAATTTTGTCCACCCTAAGCGTGGAAGGGTATACTCAGATGTGAGTCCCTTGCTCATTGCACCATCAGGATTCAAGCAAGCCGGGCCGAAGACGCCTGAAATGGCAGAAACCGGTCCCCGGAAGCTTGTTTCCTTCCCAGTGTAAGAATTGGCTTTTGTAGTCTGGTCTGTCCTGTTCCCATGATGCACTGGGCCAGGGACAGACTAATCTGCATACAGCCAGGTTCTGAAACTGGGATGGTGCAATGAGCTAAAAAACGGTGTTGGATCTAGCCCTGATCTCTTGATTGGGTGAGAGTACTCTGCTTAATTCAGAGACTCTGTCCATCACCACCCCTTGTTGTAAATAATGGACTATCTGGCGCTTGTATTCAGCGTTTTGTAGTCATCGCAAGGGGGCGTGGCCTAAAAAAGGGGCGTGGCCTGAGTCCTCGCGCTCCAAGAACGTTCTAAGTATGTTGTGTGTATCCCGGTGAGTGGTGCCTACCGAGTCTTGTAATTCCGTGACCGTGTTGGCACATCGTGGCTTTTTCACCTTTTACGCCAGTATTCTTCCAGGCCTGCCGCCCTCTCCATAAGTCCTAGCCACCCAGTATTTGCTTTTGAACTTCGACGCCCTCTGCGCTTCTTCCATGTACAGGGACAATTTTACCCGAAATGCTACTTGTGCTTCTGCAGTGGGGGCGGCCGCAAGTTCCACTTCCAGCCTTTTAAGATCCCTATCGAGAGCCCTGATTGTGGCCTGAATATCTTTAAGTACCCCCGCACCTTTCCCTATACAATATCCCCGTATTGTTACTTTAAAGGCCTCCCAGATCAATGAAATGAAATGAAATTAAATGAAGAAAGTTCTTGGTAAAGCGCACTGCGACCAAGCGGCTTCCTGGCGCTAAAGGTAAAGAGCTAAAGAGTAGGAATTGCCGAAGGAGAACAGCTAGAGTACGCTATGAGAAACAAATGAGTCTTGAGAGCTTTGCGGAATTGGGAGTAGACTGGTATAGATCTGATCGACAGAGGGAGGGTGTTCCAGAAACGGGGAGCTAGTACAGAGAATCTAGTACCTCCAGTTTTAGATCTACGGAACCGTGGAACAGTGAGGAGAGATTGATTGGAGGAACGAAGGGCACGTTTAGGAGTGTAGGGGATAATACGAGAGTTGATGAAGGCCGGGGCAGTGCAGGTACGAGCCATGAAGGCCAGGCAGCCCATCTTAAAGAGGGATCTCTGGCAGATGGGAAGCCAGTGGAGGGATTTCAAAACAGGAGTGATGTGAGAGGGCTTGGGAAGGTGATAAATGAGACGGGCGGCCTGATTCTGTATAGCCTGCAGTCGACGTAGTTCGTAGGCCGGGATGCCCACATACAGGCTATTCCCGTAATCAAGACGGGAAAGAATCATTGCCAAAATAATAAGTTTGAGGGCATCAGAGGAAAAGAAACGGGACACTTTCCGGATAATCCGGAGAGAGAGGAAACAGGAAGAAACAACTGAGCTAATCTGGGCATGCATGGAGAGGTCCTGACTGACTTTAATACCCAAGGTCTTTGCGGAGGCAGCCGGTATGGGCGGGGGGCCGAAGATGGAAGGCCAAAAAGCGGCCGACCAAGGGGAGATGGTAGGGCCAGTCAGGACCAACTCAGTCTTGTCCAGATTAAGCTTGAGTTGGTTACGATTCATCCACTCCGAGATGAAAACTAAAGTGGAGTGGAATTTAGGAAGGTAGTGCAGAGGAGAAGAAAGATAAAAAACTAACTGGAGGTCATCCGCATAGTTATATACGGAGACCCCCATGTCAAGGAGAGAAAGAATAAGGGGACGGATATAAAGATTGAAAAGAAGAGGGGACAGGGAGGAACCTTGGGGGACCCCGCAAGGAACCAAGCGGGTTGGGGCGGTATAGCCAGAGAGATGGACAGCCTGAGTCCGTTCTTTAAGAAAAGAGGCGAGCCAAGAGAGGGCGGTGCCCCAGACGCCCGCCGCGCAGACACGGCCGAGGAGGATGGAATGGTCGACCGTGTCAAACGCGGCGGACAGATCTAGGAGCACCAAGGCCTGAGGTAAGTTGGAGTCTGCCTTGCTCTTTAGCTCGTCTAGAACGGACAGGACCACTGACTCTGTAGAATGGGCCGGACGAAAACCCGCTTGGTGGGAGGCCAAGAGGTGATTATCCTCAATGAAGGAAGAGAGACAAGATGTAATATAGCTCTTCAAGATCTTCCCCAGGTAAGGGAAAAGGGAAATGGGTCTGAAGTTGGAGGGAAGAGAGGGGTCTGAACCAGGCTTTTTTAAGATGGGGCGAACTATAGCTGATTTAAAGAATTTTGGAACTAAACCTGAGGAGATAGAGGCGTTAAGGAGGGAAAGAGGAGGATCGGGCAGTGAGTGAAAAGTTCTCTCAGAATGCGAGCTGGAGCACAGTCAGCCGGAGAACCTGACTTCACTTTCTGAAGTAGAGCCAGCAAAGAGTTCAGAGGGATAGGTGGAAACTGATCGAGAGAAGGGAAAGACAGAGGAGGAGTAAGAGGAGGAGAAAGAGGTGGCGAGGGTACTAAAGGAATATTGGATTTAATCTTCGCGATCTTCTCTAGAAAGAAGTCGTTCAGAGACAGACAGAGAGCGTGGGAAGGGATGAGATTAGGGTTGACCCTATCCGAATCAACTAAGTTGCGAACTATGGAGAAAATCTCTTTGGGCTTATTGGCTGACAAAGATATTCTCTCCGAGAAGTAGGTGGTTTTGGCTAACAGGATGGCCTTCTTATAATTAGCCAGAAGAAGCTTGTATTTGGTTCGCAAGAAGGGACAATAGTTGCGTCTCCAGTGGCGTTCGGTACGCCTAAGATACAATTTAAGAATTTTCAGCTCGTCTGTGAACCATTTTTGGGCGTCATGGGGGCGGCAGGTCTTGACTTTCCTAAGGGGGGCCACCCGGTCGCAAGAGGTGGACAGCCAGTGATTCACGGCGTCTACTTGACAATCAAGGGAAAGAGTACATAGGTCGGGGGAAGAGGTAGTGAGAGAGACACAGAGGGAGTTGAGGTCAACCCGATTCCAATTACGAGCTGTAACATTCTTGGGCAGGGGGAGTTTCTCTAGTGCTCCGAGCTCAATAGGAAATGAAATCAAAAAGTGATCAGACCAGGTGCAAGGAAGGACTGTGGGGGGAGAATAGTACAACTAGCTGACCATATTTGATCTAAAATATGGCCATGAATGTGGGTGGGGAGTGAAAGTGAGGAAGAAAATTAAGACACTGAAGAGTGGCCGAGAAGTCCTTGGAGGGCAAGTCCTCCCTGGGGTCGCCTGGCCAATAGTTAAAGTCTCCCAAAAGCAGCACAGAAGAATTATTGATCAACTCTACGCTCTCCACTGAGTCCTTGTTTCGTTTAAAAAAGTCAAGTATTTCCTCTCTCAGCTCTTCCTGAAAGACCGTGTCTAAAAGAATGGAGGGGTTGAGCCTCCAAGGGCTCCGCGGCACGTTAAAATCCGAGGAGGAGAGTGCCAACAATACTGGGGCATGGTCAGAGTATGTTCTAGCAAGATGCCTTGTGTCTGTTATCGCGGGTGCAAGTCCTATAGACACCAAAAAATAGTCCAATCTTGCCCATAAGTGTGCCTGTGATGTAAAATGCGTACCTTCCCGGTCCTGTGGGTGTCTATGCCACCAAGCGTCTATCAAGCGATAAGTCTCCTTGATGTCCCTGACCACAGCCTGTGCTCTAGTGTAATGATGCGGCGCCGAGTGGGATCTATCTGCACCTGGATTGTACGTGACATTGAAATCACCTCCCCAAACTATGTATGTGGCTTCTATTTCAAAAATCTTGGCCCATAGACCTTTAAAAAACCTGGGGTCATCCACATTTGGACCATAACAACATACTAGGATAGATTGTGTCCCCAGTCTACCCCACGCTATACAATATCTCCTATCCTCATCACATAGGGAGCCTGCCATTTGGAATGGTACCTGCCTCTTAACCGGTATGGCAGTCCCACGTGCATACCCCGAATATGACGAAAAAAGCCTAGTCTCTGCCCATTTGCTTCCAAAAGTGATTGGCCTATTACGTTGGCAGTGAGTCTCCTGTAGCATAGCAATGTGTACATGGTGGCCATCCAAATAAGACAAGACCTGCCTCTTATTACGGGGATCACCCAAGCCTCTCACATTCCAAGTTAGTAAATTAAGGTCAGTGCTAAGCGCCCCACGACTTAGTTAATAGGAAATAGGGTCGGGCCCGCCGCCCAGCCTGCCTCCCACCGATCAATTCCACAATACCATAGTTCTCCTGAACCCTCTTGTACCTCTGGACTTTCATCTGTTGGACCTCATAATTCGAAAACGATAAACTCCCCAACAACACCCCTGCACTCCCCCCCACCAACCTCTCCCCTCCCACTGAAGCAACCCAATCTTGCCAGAACCCATCACCCCTCCCCCCCCCACCCCGCCCAACATGAGCATGCAAAGTCTGGTCCCACAACAGCTGGATAGCTGCCAACCATCAGTGGCTTATACCCTCCGGGGGCCTTCTCTAGAGGGCCTCACAAGTTCTCCTCTCCCGTTGAGGACCTCTGCGACGTAACCCCAAGGACCCCCCACTACGGGAGAGGCGGTTCGGAGTTCAATATCAGCCAACTACTGGTGCACATCCGAACTTACTTCACACTGTCTTTAGACTTTTCCCTTCTCATACTTGCCACCAGTGTCCCGACACTCGCGGTGCGCCCTCCATGTACTCAGTGCGGGCGTTCTTCTTCTCTGGTAGGAGACGATCTCTGCGACTCATCGCGGCTCTTGCGGTCCTGATTTTGCCTTTTCAGTGAGCGTAAGTATTCCTCCACTTGAAAGGGGTTGGTGAAGAATTTCTGTTTGCCCTGATGTGTCACTCGCAGACGAGCTGGTTATAGCAGGGCATAATCGATCTGTGCCTCTCAAAGTTTTTTCTTGACGTCTATGAATTTTCTGCGTTCTTCTTGCACCATGGGGGTGAAATCAGGATAGATTGAAAACGTATTTCCCTCGTAGGACAACGTTTGCTTATTTCTGGCGGCATGTAGAGCTACATCCCTATCACGATAGTTCAGTAGTCTTGCAATGATGGGTCGGGGTGTCGCTCATGGGACAGGGCGCGGGCCCATTGATCTATGTGCCCGCTCAACAATGAATTGCGGGGAGAAAGCTTCTTGTCCCACTGCTGAAAGCAACATCTTCTCTACATATTCCTCCATTTTGCCAGTGTTTGTGGATTCCGGAATCCCCACCACGCGTACAATATTGCGCCGACTGGGCGCTTCTAAATCCTCGTTTTTGGCAGCTATAGTCCTCAGGATGTTATCCATTCGAGCCAGTTGGGTCGAATTCCCAGCCGTGACATCGTAATTGTCCGAGATACGCCTTTCTGCTTCCACTGTACGTTCTTCATGCGCATCCAACTTGTGCGCAATCGCATCCATCCTGGACGACATGCGGTCCACCTTGTCTACAACAGTCGCGAACCCCTGCCGCATTTCTTGCAATATGTGTTCCATGTCTGCACCTTGCGATCCAGTAGCTTGTTCTTCTTCCGTGGCTCCCATTTCTGGCTGCTTGCTTCTGGCGCTTGATCTAGCATTCTCAAAGGTGAGCTTCGGTTGTCTGGCGTCCGCCTTACCCATCGTATCCTCGGGCGCTGCACTTTCTGCGAAACGGGGAGCTCCGCGCAGAGTCTCTGTATTGTTGTGTTATGCTTCTTCTTTGGTGTTATGTTTCCCTCCATGCACTGTGTTTCACCCTCCTGCGTGTGGCCTTCGACGAGCTCTGTCACACAGCAAGTGATCCTCCGGGTCACCACTGCCGGCTACTTGTTCTGGGGAATGAGACACATACACCTCGCCAACGCCACCAAGTTATGCCGTGCCTGGCTTTTAGGGGTGTTACCCTGGCGCCTCTTTCAGCCATCTGCACAGGTGGGCTACTGGTCTGCGTCCCACAACGATGTTCCACAGGGCAATACCGGGAGCGTAGCGGCACTTCAGCAGTGTTTTCAGAGGAGAAACGTCCGTGTCCTCCAGCACCCAGCGTGGATCGCGCGTGGGGCTCTGCTTTTCACGTCTTTCAACGAGTCGATGGGGGCGGGGAAAACTCCCCGATAACTGCACAGTTCGTAATGGCTATCCTCAGGCATTTGCAATGCCTCTTGCCAAACGTGGCGCAATGGCGGCTCAGTCTTGCTGCACTCACCTCTAAGTGAGGGTACCTCGGGACTCAGCGCCAGGCACCAGTCACACAGACCCAGGGCGAGTCGTGCACCGCCACTCCTTGGTGCTCACCACTGCACACCTACGCCCAGCTAGGTCTTGGTTGCAGTTCCAGTCAGGTGAAAGGGCTGGGCCCGCAATTTCCTGTACCTCAGTAGCAGTTCTGTGTCTCGGGGAGCCAGACCAGGTTCGGCAAAGTCAGGAGGCCGCTGATGCCTTCCAATGCGGCCTCTCCTTCTTCCCCCCTCCATTGCGGGCGCACCAGCAAGCCTGAGTGCCCCCAGCGCACCCGAGGACGTGTCCCCGTCACCTGCCTCCGCGCCCCAGCTCCTTATGACCTTCCTCGTAATGGCGGCCGCGCTGCCTGCCGCGTCTGCCCTCAGTGCTGCTGTCACCCCTCCAGGCCGCTAGGTCATCGGCCGATACTGAAGCTCGCTATGTCACTCGAGCTGGTTGTCCCCACTGTGCGCTGCCCTTAGCGCGCCGTCTCGCTCAAGTTCCTGCCATACAGTTCGCGTTGCCATACAAGTTCTCGGGCGTCGCTACACTTCCCATCCAGCAACGGGGCCCAGCATCCGCCTTTCAAGCCGCGGGCTGTCGCATCCGTCCCTGCCGCCAAGCACTTCCGACAGCCCGCCCCTCTGTCGCCGGCCAGATTTCGAACAGCTCCTGCTTGTTCCCGCCGCCTCCGTTCCGCACCAAAGTTGGACCGAGTGTCCGTTAGGCAGCAAGTTACAGTTCACTTAAAATTCGGCCGTATGCCTCGTCATTAGCAGGATAAATACAGGATAAGTGCTCCGGACCTCAGGAGCCTCACGCGTGTGCGGCCATTCAGATGTGCACCCTCTAGCGCCCCCTACGCTCAGCAGACTTGCATCTGGCCTACATACCCCACTCAAGAAGAGCCGGAGTGGCGAAAGTTATTTTCTGTGCTTGCTCCAGCCCTAAATAACTCTTTGCTGGCTTTGCTAAGAAAGACTCAAAACCACTTAAGTTTTCAGAAGCAACTAATGACCTGGTTGTTCTCCTCCTTGGTCTAGCCTGCCTTTCTCTTCTGCTGTTGTCTTACTTGTGACTGGCAACAGGAAGCCCCCTTCTGGGGGCAGCCGTGCGCTTTAGAAATCTTTTTAACTTAACATTTGCATGTTACAGTTTGGGCAGATGTGTGATGCCCGCGTGCCCTCATTGCCGCCACCGATGACATCTGCGCCCTTCTCGACCAAGGCCACACAGCGTCCCCTCATCCTCCTGGACCTATCAGCAGCTTTCATCACAGTCTCCAACTGCACACTAGCCACCAGGCTTCACGATGTCACCATCCGAGGAATAGCCATAGACTAGATACGCTCTTTCCTCTCAGGCAGAGCACAGAGAATAAGACTCCCACCCTTCCTCTCAGAACCAACAGAGATCAGATGTGGAGTAACCCCAAGGATCCTCCCTCAGATCCACCCTCTTCAACGTCTATATATCCCCCCTTGCAACCATCGTCAGAAACCATGGGCTAAACACCATCTCCGACGCCGATGACACCCAGCTGACCCTCTCCCTGACCAAGGAACCCGACATCACCAGGTCCAATTTCCAAGATGAGATGAAAGCCGTTGCGACCTGGATGAGCAACAGCTGCCTCAAGTTCAATGCGGAGAAAACAGAAGTTCTCATCCTCAGCTCCACCCCCTCCGCATCGGACAACACCTGGTGGCCACTTTCCCTCGGAAACCCACCCTCCCCAATGGACCACGCATGTAACCTCAGCATCATAATCGACTCTTCACTGACCATGAACCACCAGATTAATGCTGTGTCCTCTGCATGATTTAGCACCCTGTGCATCCTTCGCATGACCTTCAAATGGACCCCCCAACTCCAGGAAGAACGTCACCCACGCACTCATCACCAGCAGACTGAATAACAGAAATGTGCTCTATGCCGGAACCAACAAAACACTCCTTGGCAGACTCCAGACCATCCAGAACGCAGCAGCCAGACTCGTCCTCAGCATCCCACGACATGACCAAATCACCCACAATCTCTGCAACCTCAACTGGCTCCCTGTCGAAAGACAAATAACCTTCAAACTGCTCACTCACGCCTACAAGTCCCTCAACAACATTGGACCCAATACGTCAACGACCGAATCTCCTTTGACGCACCCAAGAGAAACCTCCACTCAACCAACCTCGCCCTAGCTACAGTCCCTCGCATCCACAGGTCCAGAGCATGTGGCAGATCCTTCTCCTACATCATGGCCAAGACCTGGAACGAACTCCCCCTTCACCTCCGACGGATCTCGACACTGTACCAATTCAGAAAGGAAATCAAGACCTGGCTCTTCGAATGACCCCAACGGAGCTGCTCACCACCCCCACCTCCCTCTTCCCCCCAGCGTCTTAAGACCTTCACTGGTGAGTAGTGTGCTCTGCAACACCATGATTGATTGATTGATTGAGCTCTGGTCTTCTGCAGTTGCAGTCTTTCTAGGCCAGGTTGGAGTGGGATGATTTTAATTACGTCCGCTGGGGCCTCACTGGGCCATATGCAGACGGAATTGTGGCCTCTGGCTAATCACAACTATTGTGGATGACTTCTGGTAGTTGGCCAATCAGTGTGCACTTCTCAGCAAAGACAGAGCACACTGACTCCAACGTCAGCAGTGGGAGCACTAGTCTTTTAGTCTCGGCAGACTGTGGGACACACTTGATATTTGATTTTTGTAGAAGGCTTGATGCGGTTCTTGACCAAAACTATTTTGGGAGAAAGGGAGATTCCTCCACTCAAGGGTCACTCCTGCATTTGCTCCCTGGTAGTCGCTCGCTCTCTGGCCTTTCCCATGCTTGGAACATGCTAGGTTTCTCCTCCTAGAAAGATTATTCTCCTACAGTGCCAGGCACACTCCATCCATTAATTAGCAAACAGGCAGAGGTCTGTGTTCTAGGCAGACCCTCGAATTCCCTAGGAGTAAGTGCGTCTTTCTGGTGATGTCCCCTCATCTCCCGGAGACTTGCCCTCATACAGAAAGTTCTTTGAGTACTCTGCAAAGAACTCCTTTCCAAGTTTTTCATTGGCCAATGAAACTTGGAACAGGAACAAAATAGGGTGGATTGGATCTCACTTTTGTGCACATCTTCTCGACAGGGATTGTGGATCCACTGTGCTGGATTTTCATAATCGGTTTGGTTGGGTTCTCCTTTAAATGTGTTCCTCAGACCGAGTCCTTGTGCAAGGTTGTGGTTTCACAGCAGGTGGCAATGATGCTCACTCCATGCATGAGTATCCAATACAAAGGAACAATGAAGCATGAGATCTCTACGCCCGGCTGTCACCAATCTCTAAGGTGAGCTCTGTCTCCATCCTCCTTCACTTCAGGTTTTCAGTCTCCGCACTCCAGTCAAAGAGATGCAGTCTGTAGTCTACTGTCTGGGGAAGCTGTACCACAATCCATGTTGTGCCATGGTAGGCCAGGGGTCGTCCAAAATGAGCCCCAATGGTCCCAGTACTCAGAAGCCCACTATAAGCAGAGTATTACTACCATACATGTGTCACACACTCACATGTGCACAACGCACAACCAGACACCCACACACACACACACACACACGCACACCCACACACACAGAGACACGTGTAGTCATAAGATTTAAATGTGTACTTTTCTGTTCGGAATACTGCCACAGATAGTAGGGAACAATCAGTCACAGTACAGGACTGGCTGAAATCGTTTTGTAGAAGCAGACTCGGTGGGAGTTCCCAGACCTCTTTGTGATTTTGTGGTTCTTTTTTTTTTACTAATTATATAATTGCGGCCAGTGTTAGAAGTGGGCGGGAACGGAAGGGCACGGCGTGCCCCTACTTTTAAAAATTATGTTAGACCGTTCCCCTACTTCTTGCTTTTGAAAAAGCGTACCGGGACTGTAGGGTTTAAAATGACACCTTTATTTTACCGCATGGTGCAACTTGCATATTGAGGAAGGCCTCTGCAGTGCGCCCGACCTCCTCACCTTCCCCTCTGTGTCTTTGGGCCTGCAAAGGGACAGTGAAAGGGCCATCAGTGTAGCACAGCGTGAAAACGGCTATCTCTGATGGCCTTGTTGCTGCCGGGAGCCCGTGATTCACACCTCATTTGTGAGGAGGATGCCTGCCTGCTCCCCCCCCTGTGACCTGTGACAATGGTCACATCAGGATACAAGCAGACCAACGGTATAAATGGAGCTTTACAAGAATGTTTCTACTAAGGGAAGGAGTGCACTCTCAATCGTGTTTGTTTGGCTTTTTGCATAATATCGCCTCAACGAGTCTGCACCCCATTGATAAATCAAAGGTTTAAGAAAACGGAACACAGTGAATGAACTTACCACCTCGGAGACAGTTGAAATATGGAGTGAAGTTCATGTACCATCAAGGAACATTTACAATGAACAGTCTAAATTTGGAAGTTTGGAGTTCGTTTTGATTTTAATTTATGTTGGGTTTCTGTTTATATGCATCATATTACAATTACTAATTTGTTTTATTTTATTTTACCTGGATACTTTAAATGGTCATTGAGGATTCATTTATTGCTTAAATAAGGATGTGCTATTCTTTGAAGTGTGCAAGGCAATTTCTATTCAACGAAAAAAGGGGGGGTGAATGTGAGCAACTTATTTTTCGACATGTTGGGTGGTGTGTTACATATGCATGATGGGAGTTGAGTTTTCAGTGAGGACATGGAATTATTCGGCTCACAGTTTCGGCGGAAAAGAGTCACGGTTTGGAGGACAATCCCCGAGTTACGCGAACTTCCACCCTCCCGCTCTCCCACCCTGTATCCCTTTGGGAGGGAGGGCGAGGGGTGAGAGAAACGTAGACCAGAATTGTTTTTGTGTGTGAAAAAGGCCGCTTTATTAGGAAACAGGTGCACATTACAATTATAAAACCTTGGCAACGCCTTACAAAACTATCTCTCACTAAATAAATAATTAACTACAAACCCCGCCCCCCACCCCCTCCCCTAAAATTCTTTGACCCCTCCCCCACCCACAATTCAGCATTACAACATTACAACAACATTATAAACATAACATCATCAATAAACATTACGTCATTAATTCAATCATTACGTCATCAATTAACCCCTTATTCATCAAAACCCCAATCACATATTGAAAGCCAGGCCCTCTTTAACCATAAACCCTGCCTGACCCTTCACTCCTGCCAATACCCCCCAAAACCTGAACGGTGAAACAATGACCAACTTCCCCTGAACCTGTCAATCAAAGAATCAATCCAATACTCATCAAACAATCTACCATAAACAGCACCGGGGCAACCAAAAAACCCCGCCAGCACCTGTTCCTAGCGACAATACAAAGCACAAGAAAAAATCCCCTGCACACCTATATCTAAGAAAACAGCCTTTTAGAATTATCCATAAAGGAGAGAAAAATTCTAACGGACAAAAATTCGGGAAAGGAAAAAACCCAGGAAATGAAAGATAATATTAATAAATGGGCGGGAGGGAGGGACAAAAAACGCTACAGCCCTCCTAGCCACCAGGTCACCAAACCTAAAATGGTGGCTAGGAGGCGAGGTCAGGGAAATTTATAATTGGGCTGGCCAGTCCTACTAGGCCAGCCCAAATCCCGAACTTTCTGATACCTACGTCATGACAGAAAACCCCTCGTGACCCTCCCAAACAGCCCGGGGGAGGAGACCTCCCTTCGGTCAGCTCTCTCCCCCAAGCCCCCCTTGGGAGGGAGGGCGAGGGGTGAGAGAAACGTAG
This sequence comes from Lissotriton helveticus, assembly GCF_964261635.1. Classification (NCBI taxonomy): domain Eukaryota; kingdom Metazoa; phylum Chordata; class Amphibia; order Caudata; family Salamandridae; genus Lissotriton; species Lissotriton helveticus. The sequence goes on along the minus strand of NC_136061.1, from coordinate 1,856,694,755 downwards.
ACCAGAATTGTTTTTGTGTGTGAAAAAGGCCGCTTTATTAGGAAACAGGTGCACATTACAATTATAAAACCTTGGCAACGCCTTACAAAACTATCTCTCACTAAATAAATAATTAACTACAAACCCCGCCCCCCACCCCCTCCCCTAAAATTCTTTGACCCCTCCCCCACCCACAATTCAGCATTACAACATTACAACAACATTATAAACATAACATCATCAATAAACATTACGTCATTAATTCAATCATTACGTCATCAATTAACCCCTTATTCATCAAAACCCAATCACATATTGAAAGCCAGGCCCTCTTTAACCATAAACCCTGCCTGACCCTTCACTCCTGCCAATACCCCCCAAAACCTGAACGGTCAAACAATGACCAACTTCCCCTGAACCTGTCAATCAAAGAATCAATCCAATACTCATCAAACAATCTACCATAAACAGCACCGGGGCAACCAAAAAACCCCGCCACCCAGAAAGGTAGGAGGGGGAGAGAAACTACACCACCTCCCTTTCTGCCCCCCCCCCACCGGAAAACGAAAAACAGAAACCGAACCAACCTTACCGGTGCATCGCTAGCGAACGCGCCAAAACCTCACGTAATTCCAACAAGTATAGATCCATACCCACTCTTGACAGGTGAACACCATCATCCCTAAAGAATTCCACAGTCTCAAACTTAATTTCCCTATGGGAAATCCTACTAAAACCAAGACCACGGCAGCAGCGCGAAACCTCTGAATTTACTTTCATCCGAGCCCTGTCAACCGCCTTGGGGTTGACCGCTCCTCTCCAGATCCTACGCGGTATCAATTCAGACCAATAGACATGGCACCCAGCCCAAAGCTCTTTGATAAGGCCCAAATCCTTCTTAATAGCTCGGAGTAACACCACACCTTTGGTAGCGCAAAGATCATTTTCCCCCAGATGGATGACCAGAATATCAGGACACAGCCCACCCACCATATTGTTGTTAAGACAAGGGATTAACTCTCTCCGGAGCATCCCACCTTTCCCCTTCCAAACCACATTGAACATACTAGCGTTAAAACCTAGAAGTTCTCCAAAATAACTCTGCGCTGCCTGGACTCGGCCCCACTTCACGAAGGAATGCCCAACTATCCAGACCGTCACCACCGGAGAACGAGGCCCAGCAACAGAACCTATAAAAGAAAACAGAGTTAGAGCTCATGGGAAGGAAGATGACGCATGCGCCTTCTCCGCCTGACTTCTCACGTAGCGCTGAAAGCAGCTTGAAGACCAACGCCCCAGCCTCATGATATCCCTTTGAGTCCAACCTCTGTGAAAAGCTTCAGTTGCAGCCCCAATCCGGAAGGAATGTGTCCCATATAAGCTCCCATCTAAACCCAGGTGTTCAAAAGCTTTGCGCAGAACCATGCGTAATTGGTATGCAGTAACCAGGGTGCCATCAATATAGTGAAAGACGAGTGCATCATCACCACCCCCGCACAAAGAACGCCAGCGCCGCGCCAGCAGCAAAGGGCAAGTAATCCTGAGAGCACGCACTTGCAACCACACACCCTTTCCCTTCTTAGTCTGATCAGTTTTAGAGCTGGCGAACCAGATGTGCACCCCCTCATCAGAACAGAAAACATCCCGCCAAAATAGGCCACACATGCATTTCGAACCCAACAACTCCGAAACCCTAAAAGCTCCAAAAAACATGAAGGCCATGAACATGGAAAATAAGCATGACCAAAGTCATCTGAACAAACCTCAGGGAGAACAGTTATTAATCGAGCCAGGATCTGCCAAGATAAAGGAGCCCTAAGTCTACTGGTGTGCCCCTGTTCTCTGGCCCAACCCTCGAGCATTCCCCCCCACAGTGTCAAAGCCACCAGCAAATGAAAAAGCTCTAAAAAGGTAATGCTGCGACCACCATTCAACCACTCATCCGGCCAACGTTCCGCACACCCTCTCCCATTCCAGTACAGACCAAAACCATCACTGCCAGCAGCATCTGAAAACATTTGCACATCCCATTGAAAGTCAACGTCCCTGAGCAAAGGAACACCATTAAAGGAAGAAAGAAAAAATCTCCACATTCTCAAATCCTCCTTGACTCCAGCAGACAATCGAACCCTATGGTGAGGCAAATGTTGACCAGCAAGAGCCCTGCCTAATCTACGACAAAAAGTCCTTCCTGTTCTCACGACCCTACAAGCAAAGTTGAGATGGCCTAGTAACACCTGAACATCTTTCACCAACACTTTCCGATTTGCTAACATATTGTCCAGCAAATCCAGCATCTTCACTTTCTTGTCCTCAGGCAAGCGAGCCCGCATTGCCACCGAATCAAGGTCAATCCCCAAAAGGCACAAAACTGTGTCAGGACCCATAGTTTTCTCGGGAGCCAAAGGAACTCCCAGATCCTCCATGAGCCCTTGGAAAGTGTCCAGAGCAGACTGGCACTCCGCGGAGCCCGGGGACCCGACAAAGAAAAAGTCATCCAGGTAGTGCGTTACCAGTGAGTGACCAGACTGCTGAGTAAAGTACCATTGTAGAAAAATACTGAAGCACTCGAAGAGAGAACAAGATATAGAGCAACCCATCGGCAAAGCCTTGTCCACATACCACTTTCCTGAAAATTGTATACCCAGAAGACACCAGTCTTCCGGATGGACAGGCAGCAGCCGGAAAGCAGACTTTATATCACACTTGGCCATCTCAGCAGCTGCGCCCGCGGTCACAACAAGTGACATGGCCACGTCAACTGATGAATAAGAGACTGACACAGCATCTGGATCAATAAAATCATTGACCAACGACCCTTCCGGCCATGATAAGTGTGGTATAAGTCTGAATTGTCCCGGATCTTTCTTCGGGACCACTCCAATAGGTGATACTATTAAATTAAGGATCGGCCAATCATGAAAAGGGCCAGCCATCCTCCCTTCGTGAACTTCCTTATTCAACTTGTCTTGTACTACTGTGCCATGCTCAGATGCAGATTTTAAATTAGCAAACCATCTTCTCTGTCTAGGACCTGTGTAACCTAACTTGAAACCAAATTCAAAACCATCCAACAATGTTTGTTTCCCAGCAGCATTATCATAGTCATGGAGTGCAAGGCGCAGCTTTTCCAACCTAACCGGTGTACGAGCCCTTGGCCCAGAACCCCGATTACCTCTGAATCCCCTTCCTCCTGTAGAATGTTGGGACGTCCCCGAACCCCCTGCACCTGACTGAAACCCCTGATGATCCCCCGCTGGTTTGTTCTCCCAGCATTTAGACAAGGGGTGTCGCTTACCACAACCTGAGCACTCGTGCCTGAATTTACAATATTCCCTAGTACAGAAACCTTTATTAAACTCCCAGCATGTGCCGACTGCAGGCTGTGTGGTTGAGCTACTTCCCACCCCTCCCCTGGTGGGCTTGCCCTGAAAGGGCCGGTATATTATGGGGGGACCACTTGCAGTAAAAAAAAAAACGTCTTACCTCCCGAAGCCGACCCCATAGTATGTTGCCAGAAATCAGTGTCCAGTTCCCCCCACCTAACCTCCGGATCCCAAGCCATTCTAGCCCTGAACTCCTCATCATATTGAGACCAAGCAAACCCCCCCCCCCCCCAGTAAGCTGCGCCTTGCGAATTACATCCATGTATTTAAAAAAGGGGCACGCTGCGCTCCGGGAATTTCTCACAATATACACTTGCATATATTAGGAAGGCAGCTGTCCAATTCTCAATGGGTAGGGGAACTCTAGGTCGTTTAGCCAACTCAAATTCTTCCCCTTTGGACCCTTCTTTGGACCGTACTTCTCTGTGTAGTAACTTAAGTATTTCCACATATTCACCCTTCCAAATTCTTTCCTTTGTACTCAACATCAAATGTGCCCCCAAAGGCTTTGTGACTCCCATATAGGGCAATTTTTTGATTTTCCATTCTTTGCTGGCCAATGGCTCCTTTGCCATACCTGAGGCCTCTGTACCAGTACCACTGTCCATTTTTATTTATTTATTTATTTATTTATTTATTTATTTATTTTTTTCTCTCCCTGCAGTGTCCAGCACTTCATCAGTGCCCACCGCGGTGTCTTTCACATAATGTCCCTTTACCAACCGCCCCTCACCCACCCCAACAGTCTCATCTCCACCTGTGCTCACAGACGCCATACTTGGTTTGGCCTGTGTAACAATCTGCTCACCTGGCAACAAAGAGACCACTCTTCCCGGCTCCGCCCGTGATGCCGAAAAAACTGTGTCACGTCTTGGAGGCGCCCTGACAGACGGGCCGCGTTCTCGTCTCTCCTTGACTCGCTTTTGCACCACTGGAGCCTGAAAAACACTTTCAACAACATGAGAGGGCACCCCCCTTTCCACGTCCCTCAACTCTCCCTCTTCGGGACTATCATCATCGTAATCCAGAACCACTGACTCAGGTTCATCAGGAAACGTCACACCACGGGTCTTACCAAACCCAACATCAGCCATATTACATTTTAGATTTTGTGTAGACATTCCATGAGGGGGAGCAGACTGTACACGCCCGTACCTCCCCTGGCGCTGACTCTGCGGCTCCATAGCCGCCGGTAAGGTAGGACACCTATACCTGCTACTTGATGGGGCCAGCGGGGTCACGCCGGACCCTCGTGTGCGGCCGCGGCGGGTTCCGGAATCAACCAGAAGGCAACACATCACCACGGGTCTCACCTAACCCGATATCAACACTATTACATTGTAAAGTTTTTGAGGAAAATCCAGGAGGGGGAGCAGACTGTACCCGCCTGTACCTCCCCTTGCGTTGACTCTGCGGCTCCATAGCCGCTGGCAAGGTAGGACACCTATACCTGCTACTCGTTGGGGCCAGCGGGGTCACGCCGGACCCTCGTGTGCTGGCCGCGGCGGGTTCCCTCGGTGGAACAGAGAGGGCCGCGCTAGGCAATCTCCTCGCTTCACCTTGGCGAAAATGGACTGGACCGCGCCCTGCCAAGTCTGGACTGCCGCGCCTAACCCTGACCTGAAAAGGAAAAGTTTGGACTGGTGTACTAGGGTCCCTGACTACAACTCCTGACGCGGACCTCCTCCCTTGCATATTATCACCCATAACCTTCCCTTGCAACCTAACCAAAGAACATCCGCATTCAAAAAACCAAAATCAGCGCCAGAAACTGAACCCCCTTCGTCCTTTTGGGTCCATTCCCCCTCTCCCCTGGAACCCCCCCCCCACTGACAATGCCACCCCCACAGATGAGCCAGGCGTGGAAACAAAAGGGGCTTCCTAAATTATCCTCCATCTTATTCATAACCCTAACTGTATTGGCACCACACAACACTGGACCCCCTTTGCTGTTCCAAACCCTCAAAACCCTCTAAACCCCCTGAAAAAGCCTGCCTGTAGCCTTCTGTTCAGCAATAGGCATCCCTGGCAAAATGCTCTGAAAGTGTAAACAATGCCCCCTCCTCATTGCCCAATAACCATGTGTCTCTAATATAATAGGTCTTGAAGGGGTTAATGTCTGCCCCACCGGCTCCCTCACGGCTGTCATGACTCCCGAGATTCTAACTGAAGGGAGCCTCTCCTCACACCGCGCACTGCCCGTCAACTCGCAGGCTCTGAAAACTCTCCATAACCGGGTCAGGGGCGGAGCGCTTCCCACTCGCTCTCCGCCCCCCTCATGTCGGTCACCTTCGCAGCAGCTGGTGCTGCCGAGCCTAAGGTGTGTACACTGGAAGCCCTGCCCGCCTGCACAATCAGCGCGCTTGACACCGCGCCTCCCGCCTCCCTCCCCAGCGTCACGGGAACAGCAGACACCCCCGGAGCTTTCCCCCACCTGAAGCGCCACTCGCTCTGAAGCAGCATGGACCGGGCGCGCCTCATGCGCACCTGTAGAATTAGCGCCAGATACCGCTGGCGCTCCCTCCGCCCCCAACACCACAACACGCCTGAAAATGAGGGGCCAGTCTCTTTAACGTACCTGCACAGAGCCTCTCTCCTTCGGCGATGAAAACGCCATCACCGCCACAGACACGCCAGCGGAGGCCTGGCGCTGGGGGCGCGCCGGCCCCCCTCCCACCATCAGTTCCGTGCGACCCGCTTGAGACAGAGCCTCATCGCTTCTATCATGCAATAATCCGCCATGTAAGCGATCCAAAAACAGCCACAAGAAACCTAAATAAAGCTACCCTAACACTCTACAAGTAATCTCATACAAAAAACGCTACAGCCCTCCTAGCCACCAGGTCACCAAACCTAAAATGGTGGCTAGGAGGCGAGGTCAGGGAAATTTATAATTGGGCTGGCCAGTCCTACTAGGCCAGCCCAAATCCCGAACTTTCTGATACCTACGTCATGACAGAAAACCCCTTGTGACCCTCCCAAACAGCCCGGGGGAGGAGACCTCCCTTCGGTCAGCTCTCTCCCCCAAGCCCCCCTTCTATTCTAAAAATGAATACCTCATGAATGCCGCCGCCTGCAGCCTCCTCGTGCCTTTCTTCAAAAACGTCCCATATCTCTAAATCCGCCCAAGTTTATGAATGTGTGCACCCTCCTACCCTAAAATACCCGTGATGCTCCTTGATTTCAGTTCAGTTTTGTAGGGAATCATTAGGATGAGTTTCAGGAATATGCGCTTTCACGTTTTGCTATATTTGTGATTTACAAGGAGTTTATGCACTTATGGGAGTTAGGGGTTAAGCAGGGTGAGGCTAGAGGTTTTGATTTTAAGAAATGGATTAGCTCTGGGTTCGGGAGGGTAGGAGGGTTTGTTAGTTGTGACAGAATGAGGTATATCTGTGTTTTTTTATTTAAACATGGACTTGTCAATGTTTCTTTCATTTGTTTTTTCCATCTGTTGTAGAATCCCCTGATGAAGAGCCTCTAATGGCTCGAAATGCATTGGGAATACAGCGTGTTTTACCCCATAATTGATTCACCTGTAAAAACGTACCGTTGCACAAAGCCCGAACAGGCATGAAGTTGGTAATTGAAAAGTTTAATAAAAATGCAGGTGCAATTATACTGTCTCCGGAGTGATGATATAAACAAGGGCAGTTCAGTGAAAAAGGAATTGGATGAAACAATGGCATCGATGGTTTACTTGGAGTACTGGGACAAAATGGAATATGTTGGGGTACAATCCCCATATTTTCGCAGTGCAACAGTGAGGAGCGCGAGAGAAGTGCTCTGTTTTTCATATCTTTGGATTATGCTGTGGTATGAGGCGATCCACAGCCTCTGATTGCACACACTTATAAATGGAGCTTTACAGGAATGTTTCTACCTAAGGGAAGGAGTGCACTCTCAATCGTGTTTGTTTGGTAGTAGGGGCTCGACATTGCTGTCCCTGCCTATCGCAATCCAGACATGCAGCTTAACCTGCAATTACAGTACCGAGGCTCTGTTGATGTGCCTCAAGTCTTTTTATTAAGTTCTTTTATCGCTGATGTACCGCAGTTCTGACCCCCCAGTCAGCCTTGCTGCTCTCACATTTGGGCCCTCCCGCCTCCTCCAGTGCACCCAAGTGGTGACCTATTAGTCCACTCCCAGGGCCCATACACCGCTTCACCCGTGTGATTCAGCCCTGGCTTGAAGCGTCCATCATGTGTTTCTGTACACTGCTCTGCCAATGCACCTCCGTCCTGACCCACAGTACTGGGACCCACGGGCAGCAAGGACAAGCATGCTCGCTGCGAGGCCTACCCACAGCTCTACCAGTGCTCCTCGGTACTAGTCTGCTAGTTGCCAACAGGTGCAACAACAAGGCTGCGTCTCTCGTTAATTATAAACATATGTGCAAACGCGATGCTTTCACTTTCGCTCGCGCGCGTACCACTTTCGAAGCTGGGCTTGTATTAAATGCAGCTCATGATTATGTTAATGTATATAGTGTGCCTGGTTAATTGCACAAAGCGGCTTGGGAAACATAAGGTGCATTACGAATTCAGAAATACCTAAATATGTCAATATGTGGGTGCACACAAGTAAAAACACGTATACATGCATGAAGAAATACAAGCATGAGTATTGAAATGAATGCATGTCTATACAGATAGCGCTTTAAGTGCATCGCTACTCATAATAGCGCTTTAAGGGCCTCGCTACTCAAGGAGACGTTGCCCATAGACCCCATAAATGCTCATTCTTCAGGTGGTGTGCCCCTTTAAACCCAGGGTCTGAGACAAGGGGTAAGCTGTCTTGAGCAGCGTGATCTATTTTATGTGACCTTTTCTTTCCTGTTGCTGGTTGTAAGCAGTGTCCTGTTTCTTAAAATATCCTTTCTTTGAGCCTTTGAGATGTCCCTTAAATGACACTTTCCAAGTGTATATGACGCAGTCAGTGTGATGTCTCATAATTGACCCCTTTCCAGTAAATTGGGCTATCCTCAAACGAAGAAGTCTGGGCACTAATTAAACATTTTAATACAAGTAATAATGTCTTCAAATCTGACCCGATTCAATTTTGTTCAAAGATGCTCAAGAGAAAATCACTTTTAAAGCTGACAAATGTTTGAAAATGTTTTTTTTTTTTGCTTTGTAGTCCCTGGAACAATATCAACTAGCATTGGCATAGCCATTAGGTCTCGCTTTTGGGACCTTATAAGTATTTAGTTATGCAGCACAATATCCTTGGTGCAACAACATTAACTGTTGAATGGCTAAACACTTATAAGGTCCCAAAGGCGAGAGCTATGGGCTAGGCCAATGCTTGTTCTATCTGGCACTCACTCTTCAACATTCAGTATGACATTCTCACTCGCACTCACTCTCACTTTTCCTACTCTGATTACCTCCTTCTACTTACAGTGTCACTTACTCTACGTGACTCATTCTCACTCACTTTCTCTCACTTTCAACCACATACACTCTTTCACTCATGCTCAGTTACATCCAGGCACTCAATCATTCGCACCCACATTTACTTACTCACACTCATTCTTCTTTGCAGGACACTTGAACACATATGTGCTATACTATGTTTGAGCAGCCAGCTGGCTGACATGAATATGAAGGAGCCCTTGTGGGTTATCGTGAGTCCAATCCGATTCTCTTGAAGAATTCCTTTCTCTTCTGAGCCCTGCTTGACACATATGTACAGGAGGAGCCCTATATTCATGTCCTCAATGTTTGAGACACAAAAATACTCATTGATTTCTGAACAATGAGAGTAAAAGCGTTAAGGTAACATGTCGTTCCTGCTTATATTTTGCATGCTTTACATAATCCTGCATTCTCTATGAGTGTTTACTTTTTCCAGAATGTTGTTACTTTTTTTCAGGCAGGGATGAAATGAGTCACATCCAGGTGTTTTTATAATGGGGCAGAATTGGGTTGTAGCTGAACACACAGTGCGAGTTTCATTCAGTGGGGCCGAAGGGTGTTCGGTGGGGATAGGATGTGCCACTATGACCGGAGCTACCAAATTTGGAACTGGGGAACCTGGTTCAGCCTTCATGCCTAGTCCATCAAACCACTCCTGGGGGAGCACAAGATATACCTTAGAAGGCCCCACTAGACCTTAGAAGCCCTGGTCACTTAGCAACAGCAGGTGAACCCTACCGGTGGCCGGTGTTGGTTAACCTTGAAGCCCTGTCCACCACAATCCATACTGAAGTTCACCTCCAGTCATGCGGGCAGGCCTACAAAACAGCACACCCTAGAGCAGCAGTGACTTTATCACAGAGGTCACAGGACCCTTGAGGCCAGTCCACCTCACCCATTGGTGCCTCCATTGGCCTTGTTCCAGTAGTACTAATGCAACTCACCAGGGATTTGCAATGCAGGATTTGCATGCACACCAGACAAAGGAGCATGTTTTCAAGGGCCTTGCGTCATGTTTTAAAAGCCAAGTAAAGCCAATTTGCATGTCTTTAAACAACTTTATAGATATTGAGTAGTGCAACGCAGCACAAATGCTGCAAAATCAGCCCCCAGTAACAAAACAAGCAGAACTGGGCAGCATAATGACTCATTCTTAAAAACGCATACATCACGGCAGAGTTCCTTGTAAACCCAGTAGTTTTCCTGCAACAATAAGTCTCTCACACAGCTCCCACGGTTTTTGACGCATTCACAGATTTACAAGGACTTGTAATCCCGGGAATGCGTCAAAATCTTGCGCTGCCCCAGGGGAGGCATCACTAGGAGAAATATCTTTATTTCTCCTTGTTTTTTCCTCTTTCAAAGTGTGCTTCATCTGCAGCACACATAGAAAGAGGAAAAAGCCTCTCAATATTGTTTTTGTACAGGAAGGTGCCCCTTCCTGCATAAAAACAATCCTGCATGCAAAGGAGGCACCCTTGCCCTATGGGGCAAGTGTGCCTGCGTTGACGCTAGGCTGTCGAAATGGCACCAGCGCAGGGGGAAAAGACAGGAATGCAACATATTGGATAAATACCGTGCTTTCTTGCCCTTTCCCTGTGATACAGGGCAGTGCAGCAAAGTAACTTGCTGTGCTGCCCTGCGCCCAGGCCCGGACTGGCCGTTGCGGGCACCGGGCAATCCCCCGGTGCGCCGCAAGGGTGGGGGCCGGTTTTGGGCCCTGGGGGCTGTTTTTGTTACAGGGCCGTTTTTGCAGCATAGCTGCAAAATCGGCTATGTAACAAAATCGGCCGAAAACCGGCCCTGCAAAGAGTTCCGTCGCACCCCCAGGGGCCGGCCGAGCACTTTGCCAGGGCCGGTTTTGGTTCTCAGTCCGGCCCTGCCTGTCCCACTATTCCCATAAATATGTCCCTAAGCTCACAAACTTCATGGTATCTCTGCTTCATTGGCAATCACTTTTAGCATGTGCTGCCTGCTTTAGGGCCACTGCAATTATGCAGCAATGGAGGACAACAATATGTTGCAGTGTTGACTAAATTCTGTAGCAAAAAAAGACTGCAGGTTATGTAGTAAATTTTCTGATACTTTATTATTTTGACATTTTTACACATACTAACAGTCTCTGGAAAGCTTTCACCTCATTAATCCCAGTGTAACATGCAAATGCAGCGGTGAGAAAGGTGGCCAGTCAACCTTTGCCCACAGCCTTCCACTTCACAGCAACACAATTCATGTTGTTTAGTAACTTTTGATCCGTTTGAGCTACAAACAATTTTTTTGATAAAACCATCAGATTATCCGGCAGATGTATCATGTGGAAAAATACGGACTAACTATAATTATGTGGAAAACATCTGCAAACTAAGATATTTTACCATTCATGTTTGAACATCTAATGCTGGCCTTGTGCATGCTGCGAGAAGCACATAAAAAAACATAGGACTACAACTTTGCTTTGCTCGAGTGTCTAATCTTAGATACCTTACTTGCATGCTTACAGAGACATGGTTTTACTGATGAGTATTTAAAAATGCATTTGGTTCAGCTTGTAACAGATGGGGCTTCCAACATAATAGGTAGAAAATCCGGTGTGGCAACTCTTCTGAAACTGAAATATCCACAGTTGAGTGTATGGCACTGTGCTAACCTCAAGCTGGAGCTTGCCGTGGGTGATGTTTGTAAAGAAGTCACAGGCATTAATTAGCTCAAAGTTTTTTTGATAAACTTTATACCACCTACCATGCCTCTCCAAAAAAATCAGAGAGAGCTTGGGGAATGTGCTCTGGAGGTAGAAGTAAGACTTCTGGCAGTTGGAAAGGTGCATGATGTACGTTGGGTGTCCTCAAGTGAAAGATCTGTGAGAGCTGGTTGGAATAACTACAAAGCACTTAGTAAACATTTCATGAAATCTTCCAAAGACTCAACGAGGAGGGACATTGAACAGAGGAAATATGCTGGTTTAAATCGTTTATTAACGTCCCTGGTGTTTGTTGAAAATATGGGCATATTATATGATGTTCTCACAGAATTGGGTGACCTATTCAGAAGGCTGCAGCGGCGTGATATGACCATATATGAGGCCGATCAGTCAATACAGATGCAGATTTTAGTGTTTGAATCAATGGCTGATTCACCTGGGCCCTTTGCTACAACTGCAATAAATGCTGCTGAACGGATGAAGTTTGATGGTGTAGGACTGCAACAGAACAAAGGCTGTGTTAGCATCAATAGGGCACAGTTCTTTCGGAGCTTAGAAAATAAACTGCGAAAAAGGATGACAATGTCTAATGCATCAAATGTTTTCTAGATGCACAACCACAAACAATCACCAAATCGAATACAAAGAGTTAGTACACAGAATGAAACTCCTACAACCAGTTAATTGGCCAGATCCAGTAGACATCTTATACGGTGAGGGAGAAGTACAAAACCTTTGTAGCAGGTTGCATGTATTTGATACTAGGCAGTACATCCTTCGTTTCAGAGAGTACAAACAAAATAAAAATTGCATCCCTGAAAGGCGGAAACCATTAGTGCACATTATAAACACCTTTTGTACCTCAACTGCTGAATATGAACAGGGCTTTAGTGTAATGAATGATGTGATCACACCACTTCGGAACAGAATATCAATCAATCGTCTGTCTTCTATAATGTTCATAAAAATCGTGGGGCCTCCTGTCAAATAATTTAAACCTGAATTTTATGTTCAGAAATGGTTAGAAAAAGGGAGGAGAAGTGCCAATGAAAGAAACTGCATGGCTCGGAGACAAATGGCTTATGATTCCACTTATAAGCGTATTTGGAATATTCTGTGTTTGGAAACATGTCCCACATTGTAAATGAATTAAATATAAACAACTCATATATTAAACCTCAAATAAACATGTTTATCGATTGTTTGAATTAAATAACGTTATAAGCTGTAACTGGTCAGTGAAATGCCAAATGCACTAAAAATTGGTATGTTTTGCTATTTTTAGCCAAACCTCCGACTCCGCCCACGAATCCAATCCTCTGCTTATTCCCGCCCCCTGAGTCTCCGCCCACAGTTCCCCTACTTTTTTGTCCCCACTTCGACCACTGATTGCGGCCATTGAAGTGTTGATCCTCAGGGCCAAGTAAACACCTCAGATCGTCTTGCAAGTTCATAACATACCTAAATTTCCACAAGGATCTATTCCAAGTAAGACAAACGTTCGCAGGAGCAGTGCGGAGGCAGGGAAACGCTGTTCACAGCTCAGAATAACTCATGCTGACCCCCTCACACATTGTACATTTCACCACCACTTCTCATACGCATGCTCAAACTGACATAAAACACATCGTACATTCTATCAACACACCACACTCATCTAAATAGACCAGGACAGTTGCACAATCCTTCCCGCTTATACGCACACATGCTCAAACTGACATAAAACACATCGTACATTCTATCAACACACCAGAGGAATTGCGGACGCAGCCGCCAGCCAGCTCTCACCACAATCTCTCCTGCTCAACCACCTAACATTCTAAAAGAATGTACAAACCCCTTTTTGATTAATAACAAGTGCGAGCGTGAGGACACCAGCGTGTGGTGCTCGAGCCAGAAGAAATATGGCACAGGCTCGAGATACAACAGACAGTTGCACAATCCTTCCCGCTTTCAACGACGTACAATAACACAGCATTACAACAACCAGCACCGAATATAACAGAGAACACATAAAGACACGAAGTACCACACAGTGCAACAACTACCATTCCATAATAAAGTCCCTAAACTTCCCTGGACTCCTTATCGGGCGAGAACTGTGTTTTGCTAATCCCTCTCCTACATACAGATGTTCCCTCCTCAGGTGCACAACTTCTCCCCCATCAGCACCTCCAGTTGCACAACGTGTTCCCCATTCTATCACACACCACACACATCCAAACAGACGGGGACACTTTTAGATGAAGTTGTGTGTCATCAGCATAAGATGAATGAACAATCCAGCTGCTAATGATGTCCATCGCTGATGTCATAATCACGGGCCCTCAGCCAGAGCCATGGCTCTTTACCTTGAGCCTGCTTGTACATCACCCTGCTATTTACAGAAAACTGACTGCCCTTCCTTACACCAGCCGCATAGAGGGGGATCCTGACAAAACATAGGTGGGTCACTTTGGTCTTTTCATATAATTCCTTCTCTCACACCACCTGTCCCACCTTCTCTACCCAAGAGCCTGAACTCATCTGCTATCTTGGAATTTGCTAAGAATCATAATTGTATACAGATGAAGGTCCTAACAATGAGTTGGCTTTTTCCAACATTACCCTGAGCCATACTTGTGACCTAGTAGAAAAGATTTTATGTCGGTACAAACCATAAAAAGCATACAACCATCAATCAGACTATACAGCATAAGCCAATATATAGTATCTAAATAAATGTCTAATTAATCCTATATACATTTAAAACAAAATAAGGATAAAACGGTAATACAATGAATCCTCTATCTATTCCAAACCCTTTTCCTTGCGTACCAGGTTTACAGCAAAAGGATATCTACTAAGACTAAAAACTTCTGTTTTTAATATGCTTAATGTTTCCAGATCTTTTCTAGTCCTCATATTTTGACGGATTGGTTTAATCTATTTTTTCCTCGAGGTAACATAGGCTGGGCAGAAAAGTAACATATGAAAAAACATTTAAAGTGTATAGTGAGCAGTGAACCGCCCCTACATCAGCAGTACCACATAACTATATTTGATTTAATCTGAAGAACGTCGACACGGAACTTCATGTGCAGTGATTTTACTAATTGTGGTTGTACTTCGTCCAGGTATGGTTCTAGGGCACGAAACGGGTTGACACATAAGAACTGTGTTGTCAGCCTTCCTACACTGGGGCTATAATAGACACTATTTAGTATATACTCCCAATACGAGTGATATAGTGTGGCAGTGGTCTTACAAATGGGTGTATTTGTATTTTGTGGGACAGGGTGAACTGGAATTAAGTCTTAAATTGAGTTAGGCACCATGTTGTATTGCCTGATGAAATGTAGGTGTATTCTAGAAATGAGATTTGCATTTCAGAAGTCTGTTGTGAGAGGCAATGCCCTGAAGTTGTGTACAGTAGGTCTTTTTTCTTCCCGGACACAGTGGACAAGATTTTCTCATCTCATACTGGGCCCTTATCTTCCACTCAGACAGTTGAAGTAATCCTGTGCAATTTACCAGCAATAAGGGAAGTTCTCTATGTAAGATAAAGCTGAGAGATGATGAGTGAATTTCTTGAATTGATCTCAGCCACTGGTCATTAATCTGAGCCTTATTCCGGAATATCCTTTTCAGCTCACTGTGATACCACAGACCGATGCTAAGCATACCAAAATTAGCATCAGTCCTGCTACATAGGAACAGTTTACTTGGATCTGCTAGAAATAAAATGCAAACATTCCAGATATAGGTCTTCTTGGCTGTGCCTCATCAGGTAGGTGCAGCTTAAGACCTATGGCATAGCATGCAAAAACAATGGACTGGATTGCAGTCCAGAGTAATTACCATAAATGAAAATTCGAATGATAGGCTTTGTGATATCCTGTATGAATGGTATAGCCAATCTAAAGGCTATCTTTCTACAGTTATTAGTAATCCTCTTGAGGGCAAAGGCAATTCGACTATGTTACCAGCTTGAAAATATACAGTGGTCTGTAGCATGTAGCACAACCTCGAAAGAAGCTAGAGATGATTAAGGAAGTCTTGTTAGGATGGAACCAAAATGTGACTTTGTGCATTTGACACCTCCACTTCTACAGCTACTATATTCCCTTATGAAGCTCCTACACTTTCATGAGAGCGTGGCAGAGCATGAAGAGTTGACAGAGGAAGGGAGAACCTAGTCACATTCCACTTAGAAATTTTAATGAAAATCCTTGACTTATTTCCCAGAATCATTACAAGATTCAGGGATTCATTGCCACTGATAAGAAGAAAAGAAGGACAAAAGTACAGCTGTATTTACTTTGTGGTGGGCGTTTTATGAGAGAGTAAGATAAGAAGCAATCATTTTCAGAACACCAATGATCACTCACCAAGATGATAAGGGTTGCTGCTAGGGCTGTGTGGAAGCGTTTTAAAATCTTAATTTGTATACAATAAATAATGATAATAAGTAATAATAATTTAATGTTGTATTCAATATACAAATGATGAGTTAAATGACTATAGTTTAAACAAGTTTAATATGAGTTAGAGAAGTGTGTTTGTTCACAAAAATTATTGTGAGTGTCTGAAAAGTTTCAGTGGTCCGTCCATCATCTCTTGGTGTTTGACATAATTAATTGTGGTACTCCATTTTGGATAAAAAATATTCTGATTCTGTCATTCATTCCTGTATTCACCCACTCCCATCATGTCGCCCTGCGCATCTCCTCTCCTCACATGCTCCGCAGAAGCGAATTAAACTAGGGAACTCCTACCTAGGAGACTGCACATCTAGTGAGCAGTAGTGCTATTGGTTGTTTACAGTACTAGTTGTGGAACCCACTGGTAACACCAAAGCACATTAGGTAGGTTTCATCATCCTATTTGGTTACATGAATGCATAGCAATAGTATTAGAATTTTGACTCTTTCTTATACTTCTTGTTTGTTTATTTGTGTTTACAGAGAGAATACAACAGTCCTTTAACTCATCCCACTGGCTCTTTAGTATGTTAGCTAGCTGTGCTCTACCTGTCCTATATGAGGGAGAGATTTAAGGCTTGCAAATACTCTTTAGCCATGCAATTTGGGCTCGAGGAAATCGCTCTTGCTAATTCAGTGACCCCTCGATGGTGTCCCTCTTGATCTTTATAAATCCATAGTTCTTGTTGTATATTAACAGACTTAGTCTATTCTTGTCCAAACACAGCCTAGTTTTGTCCTAGGTAAACGCAATTATGTTATCCACCTTGTTATATGCTGACATTGCCTGCTTATTTACCGAACTCCCAACGGTCTGAAATTACTTATTGATAAATTTACGGTGTTTATGAATCAGCTTGATCTTGATATTAATCCATCGAAAATATGCTCTATGGCTTGTGGGCCATTTTCTTGCAAATCTAGAATCTTTAGCATCAAGGGCGTGAGTGTTGAAAGGGCAAATCAGTTTTCATATTTGGGCATCACATTTAATGCTAAGTAAACTTGGGGCCTTTGCGTCTCCATTAACCCCTTTGCTGCGGCATTGCCGCCGCAGCGCTAGGGGGCAGCGGGGGCCGCGCAGCACTCCCATGCCGGTGTCGGAACCACTCCGTCACGAGCCTCGGGCGCGCTGTGCTTGTGACGGAGCGGTTCCGTCACGGCCCCGCCCGCTCAATAGAACGCACCGCGCAGGCGCAAAATCAGCACCGCGCAGGAGCGGCTGCCGGGCCGTGACGGAACCGCTCCATCACCAGCACAGCGCGATCGAGGTTGGTGACGGAGCGGTTCCGTCACCAGCATGGAAGGGGTTAAGTGCACCAAACATGCTCAGTTCATTTGTCTCCTGTTAAATGTTGCCAAAAAAATAGGCAAGTCAGTTAAACTGATCCTGTAAGTATGTAAGTGCTGGTGCCTCACAATCGCTTCTTTCTGGGCGGTATTATGGGACTCCCGCAAAATCAAATTTATCCAGGGAGAGGAACATTGTTTCTGTATGAGATTGTTGGGTGTCACTCTTAATTGTTCCACGTATTTCGTGCATTAGGAGTTAGAGCTGGGTTATTTGGCAGTTTCAATTGCAGTGGCCCATAAGCTTCTCTGGCTGTATATGTGGTGAATCCTCATGCTTCCCTTAATACAAGATACTCAAAGTATGCCCTGGCAGCTGCATGCAGCCCTCCTGACCTTTACATGATGCCCCCTTGACAACAGCAGACCGGGACTGCTGTTTACTCGATTCAGCACTAACATAAAAAATATGGTAAATAAACAGGCAAACATTTACTTAAAGGTTAAAAGAAGTTAAAGAAAGGAAGTAATTAGGTTATCCTGTACTCTTAACTTTAGAAACACCTTCATTTTTAAAGAGATCTTGCAGCAGAAGTGTAAATGTATGATAAAGTCTATTCAGAATTCAACAAGTGTGTTTCATTAACATGTAGAACCGTTTCACTTTAGAATGAGAATATACAGCCATGATGTTTAACAGAAGATTCATTCTTACAGTCCGAGCAATTTGACAGAGCTTTATTTAAAAATGGCAACAACAACGTTATATAAAAAAACACATGATGAAAAAGTCAGTTAATTGAATATATAATGCCATTGGATTAAATGTAGAAGGTTATAAATTCCAAGTAAAGATTAGAAATGTTTACTGTCAACAGATCAATGAAGGAATAACATGTTAAAATGGGACATAATTGTGTTATACTATACTATGAATCATTCTCGATAGTATGAATGAGGATGTATGAATGGTTTTGATTCATTATTAGCAATGATAAGATATTTTTATTTTTAAAACAAATTGTGATAAAATAAATATTTATTCATTTTCTATTTTTGATACAATAAACAAACCAAATCTAATTCAGTATTTGGGTCGTTTCTGGTCATTACGTTTTGAAACCCCCCTTTGTTTAGCAGAATTTTTAAAACGTATAGTTGCCTAAGCATTTTTTAGGACAATTACCATTTCACCTTAGTACATCAGATTATATCAGTGAATTGAGAAGTTTTGTTTTTAAAGTGATAGTTTTCAAACATGAATTTAGAAACATACCTTCTTCCCTCCCACCCTAACAACAATGTAAATAGTGAACCAAGAGGCAAGTCAATTGTTATGTGCATTCTTTGGGTGACCTGGGTTACTATTATACATAGTTTAGTTTATTATAGTTTATTAAATCAAACACAAGAGAAGGTTTTGTACAGCACACATCTTAAAATCATATTTCAAGTTCGTCATATGTGATAATGAAGAAAAAAGAGCAAAAGTTAAATAAGACAATTGTTGATGATCACACAATTTGGTTAAGTGGAGAAGCTAGAATTAATCCCAAGTATTTAGTTTCACATTGTGCAATTCAGACACTATATGCTTCACTTCCCCTATATCCCCTTACAGCCAAACACCCCTCCCCAAACCCCACTACCACCCACTGTTTCAGTGCGCTCTCGGTCACATCACCGATAAAGCTTTGTGGCCCCTGGGAGAATGTTTACCAGTACCCATGCTTCAATAGAAAGATTTCATCAGATTGCTTGGTGTGTGACTAAGGACATGTTATTCCATGGCTCCAGTACATTAAATCTATCACCAACCAAGTAGGCAGATCTGATTTGTATAGTGACTCTTGTAGTCTGAAATAGTCTGATATCCAATGGGTCAAGAATCAATTTAGCAAACAACAAAATGATGAACGGAGTGCTGAAACTTTTCAAACACTCGCCCTCAGTCAAGTGATCTGGGTTAAATCCATTGTTCTTTTGCTCACCATGCCACCCTAATTTAGACCCTGTCATATGCAATCAATCTTGACCCTGCTCCACATGGGAACAGCCCATCCCGAACTGCCCATACAGGTCCTCCCTGGACTGGAAACAAGCATCCTGGGACCGGTTTCGGGGTCTCACCCCTTATCAGCCAGGCTAGCTTGAATCCAGTGGCACAGTGAGCAAGAGACCGACGTCTGGGCGTACCTTTGGCCACTTAGGGCAAACATAGCAAACACAACAAGATGATGGGCGTTCTGGCATTTTAGCCAATATCACTTTGCATTCCGGGGCTTTGAGCCCATAAAGAAAGTGGCAAGACAAAAAGACAAGTCCCACAATGTAACATGTTGTTGGCTGAAACTAACTAGAGGAAAGGCTGATATATCACAAGGCACTTGACTGTCTAGTGAAATACAAAATACAATTTCATTCCTGACTTTCTTCCTTTTTTCCTTAGGGTAAGGGTCTCTCCTGAGGGAGAGATGGCATATATAGCCTCTTTTATGCAAATAAGAACATCTCACTGCTAATGGACTAACATTAATACTCCTTGGGGAAAATTGTATGCTGAAACAACATTGTTTCCCAGAACAAGCAGCAAAGACAGTGTGAAAGGAAAAAACAACTGCTGGCATTCCTGTACCTGAGCGCCTTCCTGGGACACTGCCTTCAAATGGTACAGTACGTGCTGCAGGTGCTGCACCATGTGGATCACCATTTGTTCCTTGCAGTCAGTAGTCCCTGGCGGAACACTTAATGGAAAGTCTACTAAAGTCAGGCCATATGGGTACGTGCATGCCTGGTGTCTCTCACCAGTGTCACCACATTTTAGGGTTTTACCAGTTTGTTTGTTTTTGGATATAGAGGACTAAGCCAAGGTTTGTCAGTTTTCTAGATACTACTTACACGATTTCTAGTGACTGAATGTTTTCATGGTGACCACATTCTCCGTCAATATTTCTTATGTTGGCGTTAGTCTTAACAATAGTATTAATCATCCATAGTGTCTTGACATGTGGACCATTTTATTTTATATTCTTGGACCATGTTTGCCCTAACAACCTGGGCTAACTACTTACTCTCCTTATCTGCCACTTCAGGTCTCCATTGCTGTTTAGGGTGCTCGTGTTCCATGCAACAACTTTACCCCCTCTGAAGATCTATTTCTATATTAGACTAATTAGTTTCTGTGCATCACAAAAAACATTGACCAAGTTTTAACTCTAGTGTGAAATACAGGTTTTTCTTTAAAAAACTTCTCTTGGCTGTCCCACCTTGGGTCATACCTTTCCTTCCTCTGTACTCCCAACTTGCTCTGTTAAGCAAAAAAGCCTTGGCAAAACGTTCTGTGTCCCTTTAATGCAGTCCTCCTTACTATGTAAACAGAATTTATGTCAGGTAGACTAACAAAATCTTACCAACAGCCTTTCTATGTGTTCCCTATCCCTTCTACTCTCCCCCCCTTTTGTCCTGTTATCCCACCCGATACTACTGTAAAGCGCTCTGATACTCTCAAGGGTCTGGTACACGCTCTATAAAACACTAAATAAATAAATAAATTCAAACCAATAAGTCGCTCCTCGACATTCTTGCCTCGTCTCTTAATTGGAAAGTTTGAACCATATCCCTAGAAAACTAAGTGAGTCAGTTCACCCCAACGCCCCAAGTGTGGGGAGGTGTTCTCCTCCTAAGAACTTTGTTCTTTATAGCATGGCTAGATGTTTTTTTACAACACAATGTTTTCTGAATTTTAGCGAAATGTTTTTCTGATGGTTCTAAAATAACCCTCAGAAAAATTAAGCACTGCCTGTGTGCTGCAGCTAATTCACCATGGAGTTGTAAGAGGACTTCCTTTTGTTTTCCTGCCTTCCTTTTGCCTTCCTTCATTTTTGTCCTTCCTTTCTTTCCTACTTTCTTTAACCTCTGGTTAACTATTACACTTCCTTAATTTTACTTTGTTTCATGCCTGTCTCTCTCTCAATGTATCCATTGCCCCTCTCTTTTGCTCCCTCTGCTTTCTTCATAATTCTCATCATCAGTATTTCTCTATCTCTGTTACTCTTTCCTTTGCTTGCCCTTAACTCTCTATCTCTCAACTCTTCCACGGCTTTTCTGTGAACCTTTATGTCTAAACCTGATGGAGTGGGGTTACTTGAGTTTTAATCTCTTAGTAAATTCATTAAACAATTCCCCACTGGTCGTATGGACCTTTGATTGGCGACCAGAAGTGTAAGAAAGGAGCCAACATCAAAAATGCAGTTCAAGTACACTGAAACTGATATGGCTCCACAAAAATGACAGAGAAGATAATGTCCAAACCTTAAGGGTTTTATAAACACATTTGACTCATGTTACAAGTTAAACCAGTCAACAAAATTGACATACTAATATGGTATGGTAATGGTATATTTAAATGTTCATGCAGTCTGAATTTGACCCAAGCAGATTTAAGAAAGGAACTTCTCTATTCTAAATGAAGTATCAGAAGTAGCAACGGGAAAGTCTATGAGGAAGGTTTCAGCATAAGATAAACCAGATTTAAGGTACAATGGAACAAGTCTGAGTATTCAAGCATAAAGCTTACGATCTTGGCATGTGAATTCAGCAGAATCTCTCAGCAAGTCAAGTTAGGGTCTGGTCTGCTATTCTAAAGAATACACTATTAAAGCACGAAAGAAGATTCTAGAAGGCTTCTTTTTATCATCTTTACTCAACAAACGAGAGAAGATTCTAGAAGGCTTCTTTTTATCATCTTTACTCAACAAACCAATCAAAAGACAGTGTTCTCATGGAGCAGGTAGATACCCTACGTTCCCAGTTTCCTTCAATGAAGCAATTATCCAGACAACCCTGGATGTAACATCAGCCTGTTCTGCCTGGTACAGGGTGTTGCCTGCCCCCGGTCTCAGTCTCCATATCCGAGCCTTAAATTATTTAGAAAGCTCAGTAATCTGCTAATCTAATACAATGAACCGATTCTGGGCTAACAAGGACAAAGATAGAGCACCTGCAAACATGAGAAAAACAAGACACTTCCAATTTACTTTATAAAACGTAATGTATGCACTGAAGCCTGGCTACAGGTTAGACCAATACTAGATTTAAACAGGTTCTAAATAAGTACAGTTAGCAGACGTGATTATACCAAATTCAGTTTTAAAGATGTACATTCCTTTCATGGCGAGTACATTATTATAATTCAGCTATATTTACGAGTGACTCTCATTAACAGGAATATATAGCCATTTACTACCACTGATTAATGAAATGCGCAGTTTAGTACAATTCAAATCAAATCAAATCAGGTGTTTGTTAAGCGCGACTACTCACCCATAAGGGTCTCAAGGCACTGTGGGTGTTGGGGAGGGGGTTCAGAGGTTCCAGTCCATCAAGAAGGAGGTCTGTCGAAGAGCTAGGTTTTGAGGTTTCTGGCGAAGATGGGGAGCGATGTTATCTGTCTGAGGTGGAGCGGAAGGTGGTTCCAGGTACTGGCCACGTGGCAGAAGGAACGGCCTCCCGATCTGGTCTTTCTGGTGAGGGGGACCACGTCGTAGGAGAGCTGGGATGATCATAGGGTCCTTTGGGGTGCGTGGAATTTGAGTTGGCTGTTCAGGTATGCTGGTCCGGTGTCGTGGAGGGCCTTGTGAGCATGGGGTAGCATCTTGAAGGTGATTCTAGCTTCGATGGGGAACTAGTGGAATCTGCGCAGGTGCTGGGAGATGTGGCAGTGGCTTGGCAGCTTGAGGACCAGTCTTGCGGTGCTGTTTTGAATGTTCTGTAGCATGCGGGTGAGGTTTTGTTTATTCCGGTACTGAGTGCATTGCCGTAGTCGAGCCTGCTGATGACCAGGGTGTGAGTGACGATCTCTCTGTGTTCGAGGGGGATCCATTTGAAGGTCTTACGTAGGAGGCGGAGGGTGTGGAAGCAGGAGGACGAGACTCAGTTGATCTGGTGGTCCA
Organism: Lissotriton helveticus; assembly: GCF_964261635.1. Classification (NCBI taxonomy): domain Eukaryota; kingdom Metazoa; phylum Chordata; class Amphibia; order Caudata; family Salamandridae; genus Lissotriton; species Lissotriton helveticus. Next base: position 1,856,671,568 of record NC_136061.1, on the reverse strand, counting down.
TTTTGAGCTCTTAGTCCAGGATGATTCTCAGGTTACGTGCGTGGTCCGTGGGGGTGGGCGGGCTTCCGAGGGCGGGGGCCACCAGGTGTCGTTCCAGGCGTCTGGGTTTGGGCCCGTGATGAGTACTTCCGTTTTGTTTGTGTTTAGTTGTAGGCAGCTCTTTTTCATCCATTTGGTAACGGCTTCCATGCCTTCTCAAAAGTTATGTCTGGCGATGTTGGGTTTGTTGGATAGGGAGAGGATGTGTTGGGTGTCGTCTCCATATGACACAATGTTGAGTCTGTAGGTTCTGACGATGGAGGTGAGTGGAGCCATGTAGACGTTGAAGAGCATAGGGCTGAGGGAGGACCCCTGGGGAACTCCGCAGTTGGTAGGTGTAGGGTCTGAGAGGAAAGGGGGGAGTCTGACCCACTGCATTCTGCCAGAGAGGAAGGAGCGGATCCAGTTGAGGCCCTTGTCTTGGATCCCTGCATCATGGAGTCTGCGTATTAGGGTGCGGTGAGAGACTGTGTTGAACGCCACTGAGAGGTCGAGGAGGATGAGGGCTGCTGTTTCTCCTTTGTCCAGTAAGGTACAGATGTCATCTGTTGGGTCAAGGAGGGCGGTTTCCCTACTGTGTTTTTTTCTGAAGCCGGATTGGGAGGAGTCGAGGATTTTGTGCTGTTGGCAGGCTGGCTGTTGATGGCTTTCTTGATGACTTTCGCTGGGAATGGGAGCAGGGAGATGGGTCTGTAGTTTTTGAGGTCGGTGGGGTCCGCCAAGGGTTTCTTCAGGAGGGGGTTGATCTCAGCGTGTTTCCAGTCATCAGGGAACGAGGCGGTTGCCAGGGAGCTGTTGATGGTGTGGCAGAGCATGGGTGCGATGGTGTCGGCTCTGTTGAAAATGTGGTGGGGCAGGGGTCCGTAGGGGCCCCGGAGTGGATTGACTTCATTGTCTTCAGTGTGTTTTTGGTGGGGAGGGCTGTCCAGTTGTCGATTGCTGGCCTCAGGGTGTTGGGGGTGGTTGGTGAGGGTTCAGTGTGTTGGTTGTCTTCGTCGAAGTTGTCGTAGATGCTCTTGATTTTGTGGTGGAAAAAGGTGCTGAGGGAGGGATGTCGGTGGACTCGCCAGTGGGTTTGGCGAACTCCTTGATGATGTTGAAGAGTTCTTTGCTGTTGTGTGCATGAGTGGAGATTCTGCCTTCAATCGCTTTTTTCCTCGTTTTTCTGATGAGTTGGTGGTGGGCCTTGGAGGCGGCTCTGAAGTTGTTGTGGGCTTCTGTGGATTTGGTGTTCCTCCAGGCCTTTTCGAGGCGGCGACAAGTGCGTCTGGACTCTCGAAGTTCGGTGGTGAATCATCTAGCTTTCTAGGCGTGGGTGTTGTTGTTTTTCTTGAGGGGGGCTATGGTGTTGGCGCTGTCGGAGATCCATCTGTGCAGGGTTCGGGCAGTGGTGTTGGCGTCGTCGTTTTCCCGATGGTTGGGGTGGAGTTGCTGAGTGATGAGGTTAGCTGGTCGTCGGTGATTCCGCTCCAGTTTCTTCGTGGGAGCAGGTTCTGATGTCTGTGGATGCTGGGTGTTCTGAAGGTGAAGTGGACGCATCAATGGTCAGTCCATGGGAGTTCGGTGGTGTGGCTGAAGGTGATGGAGTTTCCTGTTATGAAGAGGGGGTCGAGGGTGTGTCCTGCTGAGTGTGTGGGTTCGGTCACGATCTGGCGGAGTCCAATGTTGAGTTGGTTGTCGAGGTGGAAGTTGAGGTCTCCCAGTAGGGTGTAGTTGGTGGAAATGATGGCATGCGGGGAGATGATGTCCGTGATGAAGTTGGCAAAAAGTCTGCGGGGTCCAGGGGGTCGTAGATGAGGGTTCCTCAGAGTGTGGAGGTAGGGCTGGTCAGTATCTTGAAGTGAAGGTGCTCCATCAGGTCTGTGGGCTCGTTAGGGAGTGTGCTCATGTGGAGGGTGGATTTGTGGACGATGGCAATTCCTCCTCCAGGGTGGGTGGGGCGGTCCTTCCTGGAGATCTTGTATCCTTGGAGAATGGCGATGGCGATGTCCGGTCCCGAGGTGGTGCTGGTCCAGCTTTCAGTAAAGAATGCTATGTCTGGGGTAGTGCTGTTGAGGTGGTCCCAGATTTCACTACACCACCAATAACCAGATCACCCTTTCTAACTGTTACGAAATTAGTAATAATTTCATTTCTAAGACTGCAACTCTCTGTTTAACCTTTTATTCTTCTTTAATCTGCTTCCATATCTCTCTGACCCAGTCTTTGTTTCTTGCTTTAGTACCAAATCGAGCACACTCCTGTTCGTCACTGACACATCCTGCTAATTACCTTCTGATTCTCTTTCACCGGCTTCTATCCAATCATTTTTTAAACATCTCTTGGCATATATTACTATGTTATTAAACTCTTCAATAGCTTCAAGCTTATTTCCAATTTTTTTTAACCATGACACAATCTTCCCATTTATTGTAGAAACAGCTTTACTTGACTTACTTATTATCAGTTGAATCCTATTTTATTTCTTTCATTCGAAGCTAAGTGTCTTCAAAGTGTTGATTATATCCAGTATCTTCTTATTGTGATATTAATCCTGGCCTCTCCTGCCAGCAACCAGCTTTCTGCATCCCAAATCCATCAGAATAGCTCTTCTTTCTTGGCGCTGTTCACATACTAAAATTGGAAATTAATGTCCGAAGTCTTGTACTCACAGTTAAGGTAAATTTCTGAGTTTTTATGAAATATCAAAGGATTATAAAAGGCCTCCTGTGAAGCGTTAACAATTCTTTGTGTGTAGGATGTTTGTAACTACATTTTCAGAATATATGTACCAGTTTTTACATAAAATGTCCAGCATTTTGGCATATGCTTGATAGTTTGTGAAATCCTTTAATAATCTTTGTCTTTATGGAACAGATCCTTTTCAAGACATTGTGGGGTGTATTTTTCGAAATGAGAATTCTGCACAGAGTAAAGAGAAGCTATTTTATGAAAGGTAAAGTAGACACGTCCCCCCTTCAGCGTCCAGTGACATCCACTCAGAAGAATATAGGAGCAGTAAATTCACTAACTAATCATCACTAACACCTATGGGTTATCCAGTTGTTGCAGTGTGCCCTGCTTTTCTGTATCTAGGATTATTGTTCCTTTCCTGTTGACTCTTGCCTGCATGTCCATTGAAACCGAAACGCCATGTTATTAATGTTCGGTCCATGCTGAACAGGCTTGACTATTCAGCACTCCTTACGCTGGGATTCCACTACAGCTAGGTCCTTGATTCAACTTCCTCAATCTTTTTTTCTTCCTTTTTCTGATAACCGCTATATTGCAAAGTCCTTATTAAAAGCATTAAATGAACTAATTATCCCAGTAGTACATTCTACTCACAAAGGCCCCCAATTATTATGTATTGATAATTATGTTATAATACATGGGATTCTGCAAACCCTATATAAAAACCCCTCTCTATTTTGTTTATAAGCAGCGACTTGTGATGCACCCAGTCGTTGATTATAAAGAATCAACATCAGACCTCAACTGTAATAACTTCACGCCGGCAACTGAGGGGAAACGCAGGTCACGAGTATAATTAAAACAGCTGTTTAAAGAACGAAAAACAAAAACTTGCTTTTCCTTCTTCTCTGTTTTTGAAGCTGTATATTGACAAGAAGAAAGGGGATATTTATGAAAACAAATACATGTTTTGCACTCCTTGCCTAATTATAAAAAAGTTAGAATCTTTCTGCAAGTTTCTACTGCCTCTTTTTAAAAACAATTAACATGTTTTTAACTGCATCTAAAATCTTTTTGCTTCAAATTTCTAACAGAATTTTTGATGTGTTTAATTTTTAACTAGAAATTCTATTTTTATTCTTCATGTTTGCACGCATGCACTCTCTTTCATACAAAAGAGCTATTCACCAGGGATTTAAGTGTTTGTGGGAAAGGGTAGGTGAGACCATGTATTATAAGGAATAAAGCACCCCTCTGCCGTACATGATAAGGCTATTGCAAGTGACCAATGAGTTCCATAACTGTATAAAGGAACTTAGTATTCTGCTGCTTTCCTCTATAGGGTCATGGAACTCTTGTATGACTTGCAATATTCTTATATTGTACAGCAGAGAGCACTTTATCTCATATGTAAATACAAATATTAAATCACATATAAATTATTGATTCCTGATTGTTTTTAGCTGCATATGATATGATAAACATGGCGGCAGGCAGTGATTTTGTAAATGGATTTTTAGTAAATAAGTTCAGAAGGAGCTCTATTTTTTAATAAAAACACATCCTAAAGTTCTACCTTATAGGAGCACTCACTGCCCATCCTACTTATGTGTTAGTAAGAATATTACCCCCTGAAGCCTTTGTAATGTATGTAAAAAAGAGATGCAGTCACGGCTGTTTTCCTTTGAAGTTTAGAAACTATATACAAGTGCTAGTAAAACATATATTTGTTCTCCATTTTTAAACATACTCTTTTTCAACAACATTGAGAATTTCACCCTTTGCCCATGCACTTCTGTTTCTGCAAATGCAGGTGGATTTCAGCACCTACTTACATAAAAGGGGTTAGGAGTGGATGCAATGGTGTACTGAAAACAGTCTTTATTTTAAATGAACCAATGTCTCTAAAATCTAAAACCAAAATATAAGAGCTCTGGGTCGAGAGTCGAGTAAACTCTTCTATGCGTTCTTTTCACATTTTCCTCTACAAACTGCATCTTTGTTACCTATGTACTGCTGTATGACCACATCCTCTTCTAGAGGACTCGACATTCCAGGTAACAGAGGTAACGGAGACTGCTGCGCTCCATCTCGCTCCTCAAACCAGCATTTATTTGTTTTTAAAGAACTGCTATTAAAAATTCACGTTGCTCTCACCTGCTACACACCCCCTTCCCCGGTCCACCACTGACATCGTCAGATTGCTGTGGAGGGAAGGCAGGCCGGAAGTGAATACTACTTCCCCTCACCTCAGAGCGCAGGTTAGCAGGCTAGTTGCTCTTCCCACCAGGAGTACAAGAGCGGAATACTCCCACGCACCGACAGACTCGACATTTCAGGTAACGGAGACTGCTGCGCGCCATCTCGCTCCTCAAACCAGCAATTATTTGTTTTTAAAGAACTGCTTTTAAAAATTCACGTTGCTCTCACCTGCTACACACCCCCTTCCCCGGTCCACCACTGACAACGTCCGCGCTCGGCCCGGGCTTAGGGACAGTCCCCCTGGTTACCCAGCCGCAGGAAGGCTATATTACTCCAGAGATGTTCTATTGCATCTAAACCCGGTGCATGCAGAGGCACTTTGCCCTCGGCTGTCACCTGACGAATACCGAGAAGGGCTAGCCACCTGTTGCCCTGACTGCCTACTACCTCTCCCACAAAACACAACTCTCCCACAATTGCCAGCTAGGCACCCAGTGGCGGCTGGTGACATTTGAAAGTGGTGAGGCAGAAACTCGTCAGTATACTGCACCGTAGCGAGCGAGCGTAGTGAGCGAGCCCGAACCCCCTAAGGAGAAAAATTAGTGGAAAAATGGTGCATTTTCAAGAAAATTTGAGGAAGCAGGAAGGTTAATAAAGCAATTGTGAAAGTGCAGGTATTACATTATTAAAGAGCTGTCATATAACATAGGTAGCTGCTTATTCAGTATAACCACAGAGCTTTATAACAGACTTCAAGATACAATGCTGAGAACCTCACAGATTGTTTTTATTTAAACTGTAAACAAAAGAACCAACTAAACAGGTCACAAACTATCACCATTCAACATATTTACTTTTTGTATCTAAATTCTGCACGTCTGTCTTTAAGCGCAGCAAATTTTTCAATTACTTGAATGTTAAAGTCAGCAATATTTTGAACAAGCTCGCTCTCTATAGAGAGCATTGCTAATGCATTGAGTCTTTCCTGAAGCATTGTGTTCCTCAGGAATGTCTTAATCCTATTTAAGGTGGAAAAAGATCGTTCTGCCTCTGAGGTGGTCATAGGAGTGGTAATTACTATTTTTAGTAAAGCTACTGTCTCTGTAAATGTCTTTTCCATATGAAGTTCATGAATTAAAGACAGCAAAGACCTGGCATTTGTGGCCTTCTGGTACACAGGCATTGAGTACATTACTGTCAACTCACTTTTCAGGTCCTCTTGGTTGAGCATCGGATAAGCCTCCACAGCCGCATGCAGAGCATGCTCAGGGAAGGATTCATTATATTTGGCAAAGTATGTACTTTCCAATAATGCGGCACTCTCCAAATGTTTTGTGAAAGCAAAACGGTCTTGTGCATGTACAATTACAATGTCACATATCTCTTTTGCCCTTTGTACCAGAGTGGTGATGTTTGTCCTGTGGTTTGAAAAAATTGAACCGGCTGGCAGTTGGCTGTCTAAATTGTCAACCTCATCTCTCACTTTGTTTATGCTTGCAACAAAGTCCGTGGTACATCTTTTCACAAAGACAGTATCTATGTCTCGTCCTTGTAACTGATTGTATAAACTCTCGACTTTTAACATTATCTTATCAAATAAAAATAGAAAGAACTGAAACTCTCTATCGTTTAATGTTCTAGCAAAGCCACGGGCTTCACTGTGACTTGTGTAATCAAAGGTTTCATTGGTTTCTATGGCTTGAAAACATTTCACAAGGTCCTCCCTATATTGAAATATTAGTTGGACTGTACGTACGTTATAGTTCCAACGAGTTGAGGCTCCCCTCGGAACCCTTTTGTCCACAATCTCCTGAAGTGCTTCCATTCTTTTTGGGGAACGTGAGAAGAATGCTGCCATGCCTCCTATATCCTTAAAGAAAATTCGTGTCTCTCGGATCTTCGATACTGCCTGTTGCATGATAAGATTAAGTTGGTGGGCATGACAGTGCACATAATGAGCATACGGGTAGACATCTCTAATTCTTTTCTGTACGCCACCATGGCTTCCACTCATTACGGACGCACCATCATAGCTTTGTGCAATACGTTTTTTTCTTTGATGTACCTCTGGGAAAATAAAGTTGAGTTGATGCAGTAGAGCAGCAGTAATGGTTTCTGCAGTGGAGTTTTTTAAATGAGTGAAACCATAGAACCGCTCCACAACATTATAGCCTTTGTCCAGGTACCGAAAGACTAATACGGACTGCGTTTGCGTGGCCACATCAGTGGTGTCATCAGCCTGAATAGCCACAAAGTCTGTGTTTTGCAACTCTTGGACAATATGGCTTCTCATAATTTCTAGCATACACTCCAGTAGTTCATTTTGTATCGTTTTAGAGGTGCCCTTAAAGACTGTAGCACTTGCTAAATGTGATTCCATTTCCTTGTCTATGCTTGCTACTAAATCTACAAGACCCATGAATATTCCAGGATTTGTGGACCCTTCCGATTCATCATGGCCTCGCAATGCCAGTTCGAAAGCACCACAGAAACGAATGCAATCAATTATTTTCGATAGTATGTGTCTATTTCTATCAACTGTTTGATTGTGTTTCTGTATTGTTTGTCGATATGCATCGCTGATGTGCTGCTCAATCGGTGCGTCTCCTAACATTCCCAGTCTCGTCACGTTTTCCATATGCTTTTTTGAGTGTGCATGCTTCTTTATTTTTTCAGACAGATGCTTCAAGTCCAACACGCCTTCTTTTGTCCAAGTAAAGTCACCATTAAACAGCAAGCAGGGGAAGCAGAACAGTCTGTTTTTTGAAGGGCACCCTGTAAGCCAATCAGCTTTTGTGTACCAGGTTTTGGAGAATGTACGATTGTAACATTTTCCTCTGTCCTTGGTAACTTGTTGGAGTTGAAGGTCAGGCTGATGAGGTCCTAACCTCTTTATCTGTAGTTTATCTTCTAGTGGGCGTGCATGGAATGACCGTGTAATTAACTCTTGTACCGTATTCATCTTGCTGATGCTGTCCGTACCAATATGAAAGAAGCCTGTCAATAGTCAAAGTACAACGTATAAGATTTGGTGCAATAATATCAAATGTCAGTACAAATACATATATCTTGTGCATGACAGCAAGTGATATAGCTCCAACAGCTCATGTTAATGGCCAGCCAGGGGTGGCATAATACATGCTCCAGCCCCTGGTAGGCCTTGGGTGCACCTATGCCCTAGGTACCTATGGTACACTATACAGGGACTCACAAGAGTGACCCAATACCCAATTGGCAAATGCACCTAAAGTACATTGTGTGAATTTAGAGAGAGAACAGCTGTGCTGTGGGTCTGATTAGCAGGCCCACAGCCTTTCTAAGTCATAAACCAGAAAAGCAAAAAGCAAAGAAATGGGGTAACCATAGGAAAGCAGACCCTACTCTCCTACATAACGCTCCCCTTTGGACAACAGGATAGGGAAAAAAATACAGCCTGACTGCCTGCTTCCTCTGTGTGCCATAGTGGCACTGAAACAGACACAGTTTGAATTGAGGGCCTTTAACAAGGCAAGGATAGATAGTGCATTTAACAACCGTTATTGCCCAAAGCACAGGGCTAAGGGCAGGCTCAGTATTACTAAATTCCATCCAGTCAGGGTAAAATGTTCAGAATGTGCACCCACCCCAACCACCATGTAGAGTGAGTGACCACAAACATAGCCCTATCTCAAAGCTACAAAAAAGTATCATCAGTTTCCTTACCTTGATGAAAGAGCAGCAAGGAGGTTGGGCCTCTTCTTCTTTCTTCTCCAAAAATTGCCCAAAAAGTTGGGTAAAGGTTCAGGTTGTCAGGCTTTACCAGGTGCTGGAAATAAAAATATAACAACTTATTTCCATGTCTCTCATATGGGGGCAAAGCTACATTGGCAGCTGAGTAAGAAAATTATTTTGTACAAATTACTCTGTTTGATGCATAAGGTGGTAGACAGCTCTACTACAGTGATGAGTAGGACAACAATCAAACAGTAGTCAATAATAAACACATGGCAGGCAAGCCAGTCGTTAATCCCATGTAAACTTGACCCTCTGGTCCCCAGTTATGACATTCCAAAGAAGGTCGTAAACTTGGTATGCAGTTTTTGGGAACACTATCCCGGGAAGTGCTTTCATACGAATATCGCCCCTTGCGCTAGAGTACGCTCCTCAAATACAATTATAGGTCGAAGACTGCCTCAGGAATCTATTTTCAGACCACACGACTTTCAGATCATGCGCTCCCCCTCGCTAAACATGCCTTCTGTACTGTTAAAGCAAAGCAGGACAGCCTCTTTACAGGATCGTATACCAGTATTTAAAACAAAAGCATTTTACTTTGTGGCTAAAATATAGGAGAGCAGCACATGACGTGTGGTAAACTTTCCCTTTAGTATGTGACCTACAAAGTTCGTGTGCATTTTAAATATTCAGCATGTGCGTGATGCCTTGAAGCATCGGCGGGATAGCGCACATTTGTCATTTGTATTGCCTCGTAGCGCCCTTTGGTGGTTTGGAGTGTCTGCAGCTTACACAACAGGAGTAAGGCCTGGCGGATACACATCCTGGTTGATTTGACGCTCCAATGATATGGCAGATCGTAAGGAACTTTTGACAGTGCTTAATTTGTAAAAAAAAAAAAAGTGCCTGGTCTCTCCTCAGGAGGACACTGCAGCTTTCACCACACAGTGCCTTGCCCAGCACTGCCACTGATAGTAACAATACCACTACTAGTCAGCGCACTCCTACAAACGTGACAATTCGGACTATTTCAGGCTCCCAAACCATAAGAATGGCTTGGACGGCACGTAATAGTCATTTTTGATAGATTGAATTATTTATTAATTGTTGTTGAGGTCATCTCTAAATTAGCAGACTGTCAAGCGCCGCTGTTGATTAGTAAGTGCAGCGCACCGGAAACCACGGGCTCAAATTAAGCGCTGCTTTTAAATAGATTGGTCCTCCACTTCAGAGCTTTCTATCCCCGCTGGGAGGCGATATAACACAATACAGATTAAAACTAACTCTACTGACACCATTGAAATCTCTACACAAAGCCAAACACACAACTAACCATGCTTGACTGTGGTGTCACTGTCTGTGTGTAGGACAGAGAAAGTGAGAGAGCGTAGGGCCCAGGAGAGTAAATAGACTGCTGATCCTGTCTGTGTGCACACGTATATGTTTGTTTTATAGTCCGTGCACACATAACGTGTTTATGAAGGTTCACGTAAGTATGCACGTGCAGGTACACATGAGTTTAAGCCCATGTACAAGAATGAGCAAGAGTGTATGTCCATGCAAACACCTCCTTGCATGTTTGGGCATGTACATGCATGTATTTGTGCATCCAAGTCCACATCCATGGTATGTGCACATGTGCCAGTGTTTCTGTGAAAGTCTGTACGTGTGTCTTCAATTGTGCGCATGATAAACCTGTGTATTTGTGTGCACGGACGCGTCTGTGTGCTTGCATATGTTTAAGTATGTGTGTCTGTACCTTGTTTGATACATACTTGTTTTAGGGCTCGGGTTGGACAAGTCCTTTTGATTTTTCTAAATGTATATATAGGTATATTACTTACTCATAGAGGCTTGTAGTCAACCATCTTCATCCATTGGTGTGTTGTTGAGTTAGTCACTCTTTTCTTCCATACACTGCAGCATGCAGCACGGGGCAGTTGACCAGACAGCTTCGACCACTGGCTAACTTCACTGAGAGTGAATTTAAGCCTCAGTCCTTTCCCAATGAGCTCATCCTCAGGCAAAGCAGCTTCCTTCAGTGCCTGAAGCTACTATGGCAATGTGTACATTTTGATATTACAATTGTTTTTAGCTTGCAGACAATGGTTTTGTTTACATTGGCGAGGGAGTAGCAGCTACCCATCAATATGATTTTACCCCCCCTCCCAAATAAAAACTAAAATGCTGAGAGCCAAGGCAGACAAATTGGCTTTGCCAATGCTTCTTTTTTTAACGCAGGCCATGTAATGGGATTTCAGAGGAACACTTCCTTTAGAGCTTCAAGAAGTACTCTGCCATTTCATCAAGGCGCTGTGCTTTGATAAAAGAGGGAGTACCAAGCAGGCACCATCCACAATGGCATAAGTACACCTATTGTGCAGTACATTTGCTTTTGGCTGCGTTGTGAAAAGGAAGATTTTTACCGAGCACATCCGTCGGGCCATTTCCGAGTCAGTAAGGCTTCTGACATGCTCCACCTCCATGGCCACAGCTATGTCCCGGCAACTAAGACATTTTCACCAAATCTCCCGGCATGCAGCTGAAAACCATCAAAGCAAAGTGATGACCCTGAAGGTTATGGACCCTGGGCTCTAGCATGCTATGACCTGTTCCTGAAGGTGAAATGACATCTGTGACTCTTCTGGAGTGTCCCAATCTTCAATCTTTCAGTTATTAGTAAATAACACTGGAAATAAAGGCAGAGCCACTCGAATTATGCGGCTGGGGGGACCAAATTATGTAGCAGGGCAGGGGTGAGTACATTATGTGACAAGAAAAGGTAAATTATCCAGCTCAATGAAGACATTTTGTCATAGTACTGTATTACTTTATCATTTTGACATTTTTACACTTGTTAACACTGGGCATTGGTTTCACATCATTCACACTAGCTTAACACCCAAATATAGCAACAAACAACAGAACCCTGACTAGTCGACGTTTGCAGAGGGCCTTCCACAGTGCAGACACACTTTATGTGTTTTTAGTAACTATTGGACGTTTGAGCAAGAAACAAATCTTATTTTTACTGAAATCTGCAGATTATGGATCAGAGGATGGATTGTGTGGCAAATACAACAAATATTCAATTATGAGAAAAACGCCACGGCCTCTGAACAGCATAATTCCAATGTCCATGTGCCTGAAAACCCTGTGTCCGGCGTCCAACAAGCCTTTCCACACTCAGGCAAGATTTGGGGCATAATTAAGGTTGTTCTTGAATGCTCAAATGATGCAAATCATTGCACGAATTCACTTGCCGTCATAAAAGCCCAGAGGCATAGTGCATAAGTGTGTAGCCCTTAGTAGATCTATGCCCTGGTGCCCAGACCAATCTCCAAAATTCTTTATCCACCTTGTAAAAACACTGGAGTAAACTGAAATTATCTGGTCTCACATCCGACCACCACAGCCGTCAGCAGGTTTACTTATTTTTTTTACTGGAATAAGCGGATCATCGACGAATGGCATTTACAGAATCGCAGAGCATACAGTTTCACTACGCACTCAGGGCCTCTTTGAGTGTAACCAGCCGCCCACATGGGGAACACCCCAAATCCGCCGTGTCCGTGCAAGCCTTCGACAGCTATTAAGTGGAATGACACAGATTCGGGCTGGATAGTCGCACCCGGCCCATGTTTTCTTGAACAGACCCCGACGCAATGTTTAAAGAGGCGTCTACACAGAACCCTCCCTCCTGGCTTTATTTAAGATAGGCCCGCAGTTTCCACAAACTTTGCACAACCTACCTCGCCCAATTATGTCTCATAACATAGAGATTATGTGACTCAAAGCGCTCTGTGGGTGGCCGTGAAACTTTGCAGAAATTTAAAAACAACTCTAAAAGCACCACACCATAGTTTAAAGACTATCAAGTATGTAATATGTTTGCCCCCTTCCGCTGTAAAATTAATCTGAACAACTTGACAAAAGCGCGTGATCTTGGGACACCTCCCTCCAGGATCCCCAAAGCCGACTGTCGTGGTCTGTAAAAACCCAACGCTCCTTGCAAGTCAAGAACACTTTACGCGGCCGCACCACTTTCAAATTTCACCAGCCGCCAGACAGTAATAAAATAAAAACGTTACTCACATTAGGGGGAGTCAGTAGTCTGACAGTCACACGCTCATCGACTGGTCTGGAAGACTGGAAATGAGGAAATCAGTTCACTTCTAGAACCTTCTGCACGAAGTGAGTCACGTCACTGTCTGCAATGGCCAATCACCTCAACATGGCTTGATATAGCCATAGGTGATTGGCCAACTACACAGAGCAGCAAACACCCACGCGCGGCACCATGATCCTGCTGTCTTAGCCAATCCTGGCGCAGGCTTAACAGCGCCACTGCGCCAAGCAGCGCCAGGATTGGGCTACGAGCAGGAGAAAATCTGCCCTGGTTGAGACCGGGGCCCCGGGTCCCTGCCATTGTCTCCAAGTGCTACAGGGGGGGGGGGGCGAGGTCTACTGGGTACTACGCATGCGCAGGCCAGTCTCAATTATGAGTACTCCTGCCTGTTGCATGCGTAGTCACCCCGACCCCGCTGCAGCTGCTTACGCTCTCTGGCCTGCCTGTGCGCTGTCACTCACAGTGACTCACTCTCTCTGCCGCAGCCCCGCCCGCCCACTTCCCATAGGCAATGCCCGATTCTGTCGGGTTCGTCCCGGCCCTGTAGCGCTAAGTCAGTGCGCTCGGATTTCTTTTGACAAAGTCTTTACTTTGTGTTGGCAGGCACCAGTGGCGGTCGTCCATGGCTAGTGGGGCGCTGCCCCAACGCCCCCAATGGACGCACAGCCACTGTAGGCACCCCAATACCCACACTCGACATAGTGAGAAATGTAACATACGTAGGCCAGGCGCAACCTCTGGGACTCTCCCTGGCGCTCGGAGGCAGGGTGCTCTCAGTTGTGGCCTGCTTAATGTAAGATTTCTCCCTAAACACTCCACCGAAATACAACTGCTGGTGGAGACGCATAGTTTAGACATGCTGTTTATGATGGAGACCTGGACCACGGAAGGACTGGAGATGGAGCTTGACTCGGCATGCCCAGTGGGATATAGAGCCCTTCATAAACCCAGATCCAGGAGGAGGGGAGGTGGCACTGGTATTACCTTTAGAGACACCCTTAATATCACCCCTTTGGACATTGATGACGTCTCTGGTGTAGAAATACTCTGCCTCTCTATTAAAACAATGACAGGGCTGCCCCTCACTGGCATGGTCTGTTACAGACCACCAGAAGCAATGAGTGCGCAACAACAGCTTGAGTTGATTAATGAAATCAATAACATGGCCCTCACCCATACTTAACTTCTGGTCCTTGGAGATTTCAATCTCTGGGCCAATGGAAGGCTGGATACAGCATTTAACAACTTGATCGAGTCCTGTGATAATCTGAGCCTTAGACAATGGGTGTCCGAACCAACACACACGGAAGGGCACATTCTGGACATGATATTTGCGGAGGAAGGCCTGGTCACCATGGGGAATATAATGGTAGTGGGTTGGACGGATCACCATCTGGTCAATTTTAGCATGGAAATCCTAAATAAGATGGGACCCACCAAGGGGCTTGCAAGGACCTTCCAGGGGAGAGACTGGAAAGGTCTGCTGCGAAAGGCAAAAACGGGCCCTTTGTTCGATCTAGATTCCCTGGTTGATCCAGAGGAGCAAGTCACAGTGAACTATACTGCTCTCTGTGAACAGCTCACCAGGAGGATCGACCAACTCGCCCCTCTAAAAGATATTAAAAAAAGAGGGAATCCCTTGGCCCCTTGGTACTCTGAGAAGTTGAGAAACCTAAAGTTAACCTGCAAGATGGCCGAAAGACACTGGAGGAAGACCTATGGTGAGAAAGAGAAAGCCAGCTCGAGGCTCACTTTAATAAAATATAAAAATGAAATAGCTATCGCTAAGGCAGAGTACTTCGCCTCTACCATCCTTAATAGCGCCAATAAATCCAGGGATATCTTTAGGATTGTAAGAGATATGACTCACCCGACTCTGTCAACAGTAAAGTCAAACCAACACAGGAGCTGTGTGATGGCTTGAATCATTTCTTTCTAGAAAAGGTCAACCCGATCATGGAAGGTCTGAAAGAGTCAACTACTCCTAGGCCGCCAGATCAGCTGGACGGACTTTGGTGTAACTGCCCCTAAGGTCATCTTGGATAGTTTCCCGATCCCCTCGGAAGAGGAGTTCACCTGAACAGCTTTGGGAATTTCATCTGGATCTCTTTTGGACCCTATCCCCCATAAAATACTGAAAGAGCTTGGATCCGAGTTATTCTCCATTCTGTACCTACTATGCTGCCAATTGCTCAGCAATGGACTTGTACCTTTGAGCTGGAAGCAGGCTATTATAAGGCCTCTGCTGAAGAAGCCCACTCTTGATCCAGGCAGCTATAAGAACTACAGGCCCATCTCCCTCTTGCCTTACCTGACCAAGATAGTGGAGTGTCTGGTTAGCAGGGCGCTGTCCCCCTTTTTGGAGAAAAACAATAAGCTGGCGGAGGAGCAATTTGGCTTCCGACGGGCCACGGAACAGAGACGGCCCTAGTGACCGTCTTGGATAATCTCCGAATGCGAGCGGACAGGGGTCAATCGGCAACTTTGGTGTTGCTAGACATGTCCGCCGCATTCGACATGGTCAGTCAGACATGACATCCTTCTGAAAAGACTGGAATTCCTAGGAGTAACTGGGGTGGCACTTGAATGAATGCGTTCCTATCTATCGGACAGGTGGCAAGCAGTAGCGCTCCCGCCCTATCAGTCGCAAATTATAAAAAACGAATATAGAGTCCCACAGGGTTCGTCCATCAGCCTGATTCTTTTTAATGTATATTTGCGACCACTGCTGGGAATCATCAAAAGGTACAATATCAGTGTGATCAACTATGCCGATGACACCCAGCTCATTGTCTCCCTGGACGGAGAGCAAGCAAACTCACTGGAAAGCTTTCACGCCTGCCTATCGGAAATGGCCAATTGGCTAAGAAGCAACTCACTCCAATTTAACAAGGAGAAGACAGAGATCCTTCACTGTAAAGTGGGAAGGATCTCTCGAGGACTGCCAAATGATTTCTGGCCAACAAATGGAAACGGCCCACTGACACCAGTCAGTTCTATTCGGAATCTAGGGGTCAGTTTCAATGAAAAAATGAACCTGGAGTCACATGTAAATAAAGTAGTGGGAGCTTGCTTCACCCTCACTCGAGGACTGCGCAAAATACTGCCCTTGCTGCCGGTCCAGGCAAGAACGACAGTAGTCAGGAGCATTATTTTAAGTCGTCTTGACTACTGCAATGCCCTACTTTTGGAATCCCCGGGATATCTGATTGTCAGACTCCAGACTGTACAGACCACGGCTGCATAGCGCGCACTGAGCCGGCCACGCCAATCTTCAACAACACAGGCTTCACTGGCTCCCAGTAGCACAAAGGATTTTGTTTAAGTCCTTGTGCGTAATTTTTAAGGCGCTTCATGGGCAAGGACCTAAGCCGATCCAAGCCAGCTTTCAATGGTACGCACCCAATCGCAATCTGCGCTCCACATCTGCCCACCTGGTCAGGGTACTTAAGACGAAAAGGGCAACCATGGGAGGTAGAGCCTTCAGTGTGGCAGCGGCCCGTCTCTGGAACAGCTTGCCCTTGGACATCAGGAACACACAGTACTTGCTGCCCTTTCGCAAGAAAGTAAAGACCTGGCTCTTTCCTAAAGGCCATCCCCTGAATCTCTAACTCCTGTACCTAGTATCTCCTGTACCTAGCATTGTCTGGTCTGTATGTTGTCTTAGCGCCAGGATGCCCGTTGGGTGACAGTGGGCTCTACAAATGTCAAAAATAAATAGAGTAGCCTATACTTCAAGCCCAAGCATGGCCATTGTCTTCTGCCCAATCTTCATTGATTTTCCACTAACCTTTTTTCCTACTCTCCCAAATCAAGCCTTGTGTAACCACTACTATCTATCACTTCAACGGACTGAATAAACGAAGCTGTCTGCTTACCTGTGACTTCATTGTATTTTTGGAGGCACCGTCCCTCTTGGTTTTTCATCCTAGTTTGAATACCATAAATAACTTTTGGGTTTCTCTCTGTGCTACTAATATGTCATAACTTATAAGCAGTTATTGGGAAGCTGCCTCAATTCTAGCCGTAGAATAGATCCTTATAACAATGCTGGACAATGCAATGTATGGACTGTTCATTTAACCCTTTAAAATACCGTGTGTCAGGAAACCCAGAGTTTGTGCTCTATGAAGATCATATCTAGTGTCGCAGGGAACCAGTCACATTTCTCAGACCCCACAAAACATGCTTGCTGCACAGTGGCAACTGGTGAGGCAAAGGAAGGTGGAATTTTATTTATTTATTTATTTTATTTAAAAGGTTTTATATAGCGCTGCTGGCCCCAAGAGTATCAGAGCGCTTTACAAGGTAGGTGAGCATATTAAGATACAATATACAATTGACAATATGTAGAAAATTCACATGAGATAAGACATTGCATTTAAAGAACGAAGGGGCAAAGAGACAGTGAGATAATTAAGGGGATAATGAATATAGAAAGGAAAGTCAGAGAAGGGGGTATCAGGAAGGAGAGTGAGAGTGTGAAAAGAGGGAGAGGGGTTGGGTAGAGGTGTGAAACAAGAGAAGAGAAAGAGTGAGCAGGGTCAGAATCAGCCCAATATTTATCGAGGAGAAGTACTTTGAGTCTCTTTTTGAAGAGAGGGTAAGAGGGGTTGCAGCGAAGATCTTTGGGGAGATCGTTCCAAATCGTAGGAGCATTTCCAGAGAAAGCACGTGATTGGGTCTTTTTATATTTTAGTCTAGAAGGGATCAGGACAAGGGAGTTAGTGCTCCTCAGAGACCTGGAGCACCCTGCTTTTAGGAGGTGTTTTGGTGAAGAGCTTTGTGCGTGATACAAGCAATCTTGTAGTAGGATCGGCCTTCAATTGGGAGCCAGTTGAGATTTTTGAGGACTGGAGAAATGTGGTCACATCTTTTACAGTCATAAATAAGTCTGGCAGCTAGGTTGAGAACAGATTTAATCGGTGCAAGATGGACTTTAGGGGTGCCAGCAAGTGTGGCGTTACCATAGTCAACCTTGGAAAGGACAAGAGATTGGACAACGATTTTGAAATCATCAGCTGGAATTTATTTATTTATTTATTTAAACTTATAAGGTACGCAGCTACCCGCAGTGGGTTTCCCGGCGCCAAGGGATAGACTAAAGAAGGAAAGAACTGCCAAATAAGCTTGCTGAAAGCACTGCTCTAATCACAGCTGAAAAAGCCAGGTTTTTAGTCCCTTGCGGAAGCTAAAGAGATCCGTTTCCGTCTTTAGAGTCACGGGCAAGGCATTCCAGGATTTAGGACCTAGATGAGAAAAAGATCGACCGCCCATCTTTACTAGCTTAAATCTAGGAATGATGAAATTGCCATTACCTGAGGATCTCAAGGAGCGCCTGGGCTTATAGGCCTGAATGAGACCCTGTAGGTACTTAGGGGCTGTGCCTTGTTTGATCTTAAAGACGTGGCATAGAGCCTTGAATTTAATTCGGCTCGTGGACCTAAGCCAATGAAGATCGTGAAGTGCTTGAGAAGCAGATATTCTTCGAGGAATGTTACGAAGAAGACGTGCAGCCGCGTTCTGAACGACTTGAAGTTTATTTACTGTTGTCAAGTCAGTTCCAAGGTAGAGGACATTACCGTAGTCCAGGTAGGAAACAACCAGTGCCTGGACTACAGTCCTCTGTGTTGAAATAGGGAGCATCCACAGGATTTTTTGAAGCCATCTTAAGTTGGCAAAACAAATGGAGGCCACCTTTACTGCCAGCTGCCGCATCGTGAGCTTTTCATCAAGGAGGAATCCGAGATTGCAGACTTGAGCAACGGGTTGGGGGGTAGGGCCCATACCCTTGGGCCAATGTTGAGGACCCCATAGATCTTTACCCTTGCCCAGGATCACAAACTCGGTCTTATCCCCATTTAGCTTGAGGAAATTGCTCCGCATCCACTCGGAAACACGAGTCAGGCCCTGCTTCAGAGCCGAGATTTTAATACCTTCCACATTAGAAAGGGAAAAAATAATTTGCGTATCATCGGCGTAAGAAAATAAAGTAAGACCGGCTTCCTCCACAATAGTGGCCAGGGGTCTAACATAGATGTTAAATAGTAGTGGGCTGAGGATAGACCCCTGGGGAACGCCATACGCCGATGGATGGATTGTAGAGGATGCTTTAGCGGAGAAGACTTGGAAAGTGCGACCGCTTAAAAAGGAAGCTATCCAAGCTAAAGAAGGGCCCTCAACTCCTAGGGACCGAAGAGTTGCGAGAAGGATGGAATGTGACACGGTATCGAACGCCGCACTTAAATCGAGAAGAATGGGTGCAGATGTTTCACCGCGATCGATACCATGGCGCAATCTCTCGGTAACTCCTAAGAGTGTGGTTTCAGTGGAATAGTGCGCTCTAAAGCCTGATTGAGACGTATGCAGGAAGCCTGAACTCTCTAAAAAGTGAGTCAACTGTGTGTTAATATTTCTTTCCAAGATTTTAGAAAAAATGGGCAGCAGCGAGATAGGCCTAAAGTTGGATAAATTAGAAGCATCAGCTCCAACCTTTTTCAGAAGAGGAATAATCATCGCATGTTTCCACTCCTGTGGAACATGTGACTCTGTCAGGGAGGAGTTAAGGAGTTTCATCACCACACGGCGGGGATCCAAGTCAAGTTGCTTCAGGATCTTATCCGCCAGATTTGATACTTTCCAGACAGTGAGCAAAAGAAACATCGTCAAAAAGTGACCAATCAGTCAGTTTGACTGCCAGGGAGGGCAGACTGTTATGGGCAGACACTGACATAAGAGGTAATTCCTCATCGCAGGTTGAAGGGCTCAGAGAATCATAGATACGTTCCACCTTAGCTATGAAGAATTCTGCAATGGAATTACATTGTGACTCATCCAAAACAGGGGGGGTAGGGGTCGAATCTGCTCCTGTCAGCTTTTTTTAACCACAGAAAAAAGTGTGCGGGGGCAGTTCTGGGCATGTATTACAGTATTGGCAATATAAGCAGCTCTGGCCATTTTACACTGTTTGTGTAAAAGGTTTAATTTTTTTGAGGTGGTGAAGGGTGAAAAGAGCACTTTTGGCTGCATTTTTAATGTGGGGGTTGAGATTAAGACTCTGATCAATGCTGATGCCTAGGGATTTGACAGAATTAGAGGTGGAGAGGGAGCAATTTAGTGCTTTGATATCATTGATCCAGAGTTGAATGGGAAGGGAATTGTTTTTGGGAGTGAAAAGGATGATTTCAGTTTTTTTAGGATTCAGTTTGAGATGATTGAGATGGAACCAGGCTTGGACTTTAATCAGGGTATCATTGAGGTGAAGGATGTCATTGTGGGATTTGATCTTGTAGTATAGTTGAGTATCGTCGGCATAGAGGTGGTAACTGATTTCAACTTGTTTGAGAATGAGGGTGAGTGGTTCCATGAAAAGATTGAATAGAGTTGGGGAGAGGATAGACCCTTGAGGGACACCGAGTGAGACAGGTTGAGGTTTAGAGAGGCAATGACTGAGCTTAATTTGTTGTGACCTATTATGGAGGAACGAGGAGAACCATTTGAGTGCAGTGCCTTCTAAACCAAAGCGATCTTTGAGAGTGTTAAGAAGGGTGGGCTGATGGACAGTATCAAATGCAGCCGAGAGGTCAAGGAGGACTAGTAGTGAGGATTCACATTTGTCTAAAGCTAAAGAGCGATGAATGTCATCTGTAATATTGAGCATAGCAGTTTCGGTACTGCATCCCTTTCTAAAAACCGGATTGGAAAACGTCAAGGAGATTGAAGGAGATGATATGGTTATCTAATTGAGACAGGACACATTTTTCAAGGGCTTTAGAGAGGAAGGGAAAGTTAGAGATAGGGCGTAGATTGTTAAAGTCATTAGGGTCAGCAGAGGTGTTTTTAAGAATGGGGGAGATTTGACCTAGGTGAAGAGAGGCAGGAACACAGCCAGTGGAAAGAGAGGAGTTGATGATATCGGTCCATGTTGGGGCAATGATATGTTTGAGTTCTTGATCCAAATGGGCGGGAAGAGGATCTTTGGATTGTGAGGATGGTTTGAGTTTAGAAATGATGTTGATGATAGTGGTTTCTGATACTGGACTAAATTCGCCCCATGATGCATTGTTTTTAGCAAGTTGACCCGAAAGGGAGGAGTCAGGTTGGGGGAGAGCAGGGAGGGGTTGAGAGGGATTGCGATGTGGGGGAGAAGAGGACAAAAGTGAATTAGGAATGTTAGGGAGGGTGTGTTGGTTGAGGGGAGGTAGGAGAGAGAGAGGGGGGGGAGAGAAGGATAGTACGATCTTGTTGACTTTGTTCGTAAAGAATCTGGCAATTTCTTCGCATCTTTCCACAGAGGCTACTAATTTGGGAGGGCCAGAGGAAGTTTGTTTTTTAATGATGTGAAAGAGTTCTCTGGAGCGGTTTCTAGCCTGGTCAAGTTGTGACTGGAGAAAGGAGGCCTTTTCGTTAAAGATATGTTTTTTGTAATGGGCTCTGGTAATTCTCAGGAGAGCCAGGTTATCAGAGGTGGGATGACTCCTCCAAGCACGTTCTGATTGCCTGAGGGCCCGTCTTTCCTTATTGAGTTCGGAATTGAACCAGGACTTGGGAGGGCTGATTTTTTGTTTTTTGAGTTTAATTGGGGCAATAAGTTCGAGGGCTTCAAGAATAGAATTATTGTAATGATCAGTTAGGTTGTTAGTGCTGTGAGAGGTATGGGGGAGAAGTACGCGAGTTTTAATTGTGAATTCGAATTCTCCAGGTGGAATAAGGTGAAGGTTGCTAGTAGGTTTCATAGGTAAGGTGCTGATCGAGGCGGGGTGAGTAATGGAGCTATTCAGGTTGAAGAGGATAAGGTGGTGATTTGATCAGTCAACAGGAAGTATATTAGAGAGAGAGACCAGATCCTTGCTCATCAAAATAGCATCGAGGGTGGCACCTTTGGTGTGAGTAGGGGCATGGCAGAGTTGGGTCAGGTCAGGGATGTCCATCACGTCTTTAAATAGGATGACAGCAGGGTCATCATTTTTGTTCCAGTGGATGTTATAATCCCCAAGGAAGAGATTCTTGGAGTGGGAGAGCGATGATTGAATAATATCAGACATCTCTTCAGTAAACGAGAGACAGTTTCCTGGGGGGTGGTAAATAGTGTGCAGCCGAATGGTGGGAGAGCCAGGAATAGTGAGATCAGCGCAGAGGTATTCAAAGGATGAAGGGTCTTGGAGATGGACAAGTGCGATGTCAAGTTCTTCTTTAAAAATTAGGGCAAGGCCTCCTCCTTTTTGATCGATTCTATCTTTCTTAATGATAGAATAGCCTGGGGGAATGAGCAAGTCGAGGATAGGAGTGGAGTGGGTATTGAGCCAAGTTTCATTTAGGAATGCGATGTCTATGTTTTCACTGAGAATGGTTTCCGCAACCTCAGTTGCATGGCGGGAGGCGGATCTGCAGTTAATCAACATGCAACAGAGGGGAGAGGGGTCAGGTATTTGGGTGGGGGGGACAGGGGGCATAGATCTCAGTTGTCTAGATGATGTAGGATGAGGGGGTAGTCTTTTCGTTCCTAAGAGAACTGGGATAGTAGATTGACAGATAGGGGGGATAGTGGATGAGGGTGATGAGCGAGATACAGGGAAGTTCCAAGAAAAGTTGTCTATCAAGGGTGTAGAGCAAGTATCAAGTAGTGGAGGGGAGGTCGTGTTGGCATTGCAGGGTGGGACATTTAAGGAAGGTTCAGCGTGTTTGGATCTGGGAGGAGGAGGAGGAGTGTCGGTGTTGGTAATAACAATTGGTCTGCGGTTTGTGGGTGGATTGAGCTGAGTGTTGCTGTGAGACGATAAGGTGTTTTGAGAGGCGATTGATGTGTGGACATGATCAGAGGATTGGGCTTTTACAAGGAGTGAGATATCACTTCTGAGTGAGGAGAGTTCTAAAACGAGGGACGAAAGGAGAAGTTCAACCTTAAGGAGAGATTGAGTAAGAATTGAGGAGTGAAGTGGATCAGTAGTTTTTAGGAAGTTGGTAAGGTTAGAGTTATTGGGGGGGATAGTCTGGGGCGGAAGGGGGGAAACCTGGGGGAGGGAGGAGGGGGGAATTAGAATGCGGGGAAGGATAATTGTTGGGGAGAGGGGGTGTAAGGGAGGTAGTCATAGGAATGGCATTCATTTTAGGTGGATAGATAGGTGAATGAGGCAGAGGGACAGTAAGGGTTGGCATACCTGGTATATTGTGGGATGTTAGAGAGAGCAAGGGAGTGTGAGAAGGGGGTATCGGTAGCGGATATGAGGTAGCTGTTGGGGGGGTGTGGGGGACAGTAAAGCGAGGGCGGAGAGGATGAAGTGCATCAGAGGGTGAGGTGATATGGGAGTCATTGGGAGGGAGGTGAATAGAAGACAGAGCATTATTGGAATGGAGGGATAAGGGGGGACTGGAGGCATCGTTGAGGAGTTGTATAAGGCGGAGGATGAAGGGGTATTGTTCAAGAGGTGATCAAAAGGAGGGGAGCGTGTAGTCGAGCATAGTGAATTAGGGGTAAAAGAGGGTGATGCTGTGGAAGTCACAGGTGGAGGAGGATGGAAGGGAGGTATATACATTAGGGGATTGGGAGACATTAGTGGACTGGGAGACAAGGGTGTCGTAACAAGTTATAATGTTGAGAGCGAGGGTGGTAAGAATAGATTGCGAAAAATAAACTTGATTGGGGAAGAGGAGTGGGAAATAGTGAGTGGGGATAAAGATGGAAGGAGGTGAGGGGAATCAGTATTTGTATTAGTCATGGAGGCAGGGGAGGTCAATTGCTGTTGGGAACGGGTCACAGTGTTGGGTGTAAGAGAGGAGGAAGGTAAGTCAGGTAGAGGAGATGGGGGTAGGAGACAGGATGGGTGATGGAGGAACTGAGAGTTGGGGTACATCCGAGAGAAGAGGCAGAGGGCCCGGGGGCAAGATGGGAGAAGTTGGGTCTAGGGGTTGGGGGGGTTGAGAGGGAAGGGTTCGTGGATTGTGTGAGGGATTGGGATAGAGCGCTAAAGTGGTATTCAAAGATGTGGAGGTGGTTTTCAGGTGCTTGGATGATAATGATTCCAGATTTGAAGATGGAGATATCTATTTCACCCGGAAAGGAAGGGGAGGGAGTGGTGGAGAGTTTCAGACCATATGGGATATTGCGGGAATTAGTGATAGGGAGGTGTCGGAGAAATAGGCTTTCCATTTAGATGTGCGTTTGGTGAAGAAGATGTAGTTGGTGATAATGGAGGAGTTAAGGCTATTATGGTGATCTGCAAATAAGGTTTCTGGGTGGAGACAGAGAAGTTTGTGCTTGAAATTTCTCTAACCATGTTTGGTGAGATGGGAGGGGTAGAGGATAGACCAGGAGTTAGGGCCGAGTTTCGAGATGGGTGAAGCTGAGATAGAGGGGGGAAGAGTGAGGGGAGGCATGATTGGGAGTATAGGGAGCGAAAGTAGGAGCAAACAAGTTAGACCGTACAAACCCAAGAACAAGTATATAGAAAGTGGAAATGGGGGAAGAGGGAGTCAGGTAGCATATAGCCACAGCAGACTCAGACTGTGAGTGGTGTGGGTGAGGCCAAACAGAAGGACCACGTGTGGTGGGGCAACATATTAAAATAAAATATACAGCACAATCTAAAAAAATGGACAACCAAAAAGAATAAAAGGAGGAGCAAGGAGACGGGGGAGTGGAGTTACGTTTGGCCACCGCAGGTGACAGCGATAAGAAAAGAGGGTGATCAACAGTTCCAGAGCGAAGTGGAAAGAGCCAGAACATTCCAGAAGAGCCAGAACATTCCAGAAACTTCAAACTCTCCAAGTCATCCTGGCTCCTGACGCCTCTAATACTGGAGGCGGACCATATTCGGTTCCTGGACTATATCCTGTCATCTGGGTTCTAGTCACAGTCTCTCCACTGCCATCCCCTGGTAAGCCATTCTGCTGTTAACTACAAGACCTTGTATCCTGATCTAGATTAATGGTACCTTGTCTTGTGAGATAACGGGGTTACCAGTCAATGCAATGAAGACCTATGGTCCTTGCCGCACACATTCCACCAGCCCGTCCTCCCGAGGTCAGCGGTTCAAGGTGCTAATGGAGTGTTTCTTTTCTGTTTACCTCTCCTCCTTTTTTTCCCCCTGTACATTCACTTCAGATTCTGGAATTAAATACTGATCCTATTTGACTGAAAGCAGAAGGAGTGGGGTTAGCATTGGAGTCCCAGGCCTGAATTTCAGTGAAATCTTGATAGTTTGCCAGGCTCATATCCTCCATGGATTCTTATGTTAACCCATTACAGGCCATGACCCAATCTTTTGGTAAAATGCAGAAAGAGACAGACATTCTGTCACTCTGTAATGATTTTCCAGAGATCCCAGGCCTTTGAAGCATTTTTGTCTCAAAGCAATTTACAGTTTTGGCAATGCCCGGG
The DNA here is from genome assembly GCF_964261635.1 of Lissotriton helveticus. NCBI lineage: Eukaryota > Metazoa > Chordata > Amphibia > Caudata > Salamandridae > Lissotriton > Lissotriton helveticus. Next base: position 1,856,646,435 of record NC_136061.1, on the reverse strand, counting down.
CTGCTTTCCAGTACTTCATTCACAACAGCTTCAGGAATCTGCTAGACTGTTTTGTTGTAATATATCTGGATGAAATTGTAACCTTCTGCGGGACCAAAAAGTAACATCGGCAACATGTTAAAGATCTCTTGCAGAGACTGTGAGACAATTCCCTGTACATAAAAGCAGAAAAGTGCTTATTTGATATTACAACTGTCACGTTTCTGGGCATGCATCTCACCATTCATGGAGTACAATAGGACTCAGATAAAGCTAAAGCGGCATGTAAATAAGTAAACAGCTTATTAAGCACATGAATGCCAAATGGCGTTCTAGCGCTAGCGTCCCCAAGAAGAACCCACAATTGGAAATCTTGTTTGATATGAATTGCCAGTTCCTTGAACAGAGATTCCTTAATTTTGCTAATTCTTATCAAAAGCACATTCAAGATTTCTCATCCAATGTCCTTACACTCATTCAGTTAACCAAACAAATAAAAGGAGAAAGCATTTTCTAAATTAAAGGAAGCTTTCACAACTGCTCCAATGCTAAGGCTTTGAGATCATTCGCTCCCTTTCATCGTGGATACTGATGGCTAATCTTATGCCATTTGTGCTAATCTATCACAATGGCATCCAACCCTGCTGTTGGCCACAAATTAAGCATTCTGATTCTGTGGATATTGTCTGGAGGAAAACCAAAGGAGATGATGGACGGAGTGCTGAACATTGTAAGCACTCACCCCCAGTCAACTGATCTGGGATTAATCCATCATCATTCTTTAGCTCACTCCGCCACCCCAGTTCAGACATGGGCATATGCAAATCAGTCTGACCCTGTGCCTCACGGGAACAGTGCAGCCAGAACTGCCAAGCCATGTCTTCCCTGGACCGGAAACAAGCATCCTGGGACTGGTCTCTGGCTAATCAGTCAGGCTAGCTTGAATCCAGTGGGAAAGTGAGCAAGGGACCCACGTCTGGGCATGCCTTGCCAACTTAGGGCAAAAAAGCAAAACCAAAGGGGATGATGGACGGATTGTTGAACATTGCAAGCACTCACCCCCAGTCAACTGATCTGGGTTTAATACATCATCATTCTTTAGCTCACTCCAGGACCCCAGTTCAGACATGGCCATATGCAAATCAGTCCGACCCTGTGCCTCATGGGAAAAGTCCAGCCCTAACCGCCAAGCCATGTTCGGGCTGGACTTTTCCCCTGCACCGGAAACAAGCATCCTTGGACTGGTTTCATCAGCCAGCCCGCTTGAATCCAGTGGCAAAGTGAGCAAGGGATCCACGTCTGGGCATACCCTGCCAACTTAGGGCAAACAAAGCAAAACTAAAGGGGATGATTGACGGAGTGTTGAACATTGCAAGCATTCACCCCCAGTCAACTGATCTGGGTTTAATACATCATCATTCTTTAGCTCACTCCGCCACCCCAGTTCAGACATGGCCATATGCAAATCAGTCTGACCCTGTGCCTCATGGGAACAGTCCAGCCCGAACTGCCAAGCCATGTCTTCCCTGGACCGGAAATAAGCATCCTGGGACCGGTTTCTGGCTAATCAGCCGTCATCAGCCAGGCTAGCTTGAACCCAGTGGCAAAGTGAGCAAGGGATCTTTAACAAAAGAGGGATGGAGAGGGAATAGTGGATTCTGTCTCCCCTAGCAACTATAATAAACAAAAAGGAATCCACTAGGTGGACGGCGGTTGTTACCACAATGGTGGGGAGCAACCAGTGTTGTTAAAATACCCCTCACACACCAACAGGCCCCTTGGTGTCATGCTTCATCATCGGGGTCTTCGCAAACCTCTACGGAATGCGGCGTGCTACGACTTCACGACTACGCAGGAGCACTTTATGAGTGAACTATGTGTTTGGTGTGTGTGAGAGTACCAAAATGTGAGTGGTGAGGTGAAAGTGAGGGATTAAAAAATACCTGGCACGTGAGTACTGAAATTTTTTTTTATTAAGTCTCCGGCTGGTATTGTTAAAAAGAGTGCTAGAGTGGTTGTGGTTTACTAATTAGGGTAACCCAACCAAGTTAGTGCGTCGACATGTTTCGGAGTTATGGAACTCCTTCTTCAGGACGGGAATATGCACTACTTATCCCCACCTTACTCACATGTGTGTAGATTTTAAAAATGTGTGCTCTACAAAAATAAGATATGGTGAATAATGTACCTATCTATGTTGAATGTACGGTCCGTTGCGCCCAGTTGGCGGTTCAGGATACCTGTAAACAGAAAAGTCATGTAAAACACGATGACACAAATTATTGTGTCCATACTGTGCAAACACACAGAAGGGTAATAAGGAACAAAAGTGAAGGTCCAGGAACCCTAAAAAATTATTACTAAACAGGATAATACATGTTCTCGTATTAATACTGTGTAAATACACAGAAGGGTAACAAGGAACAAAAGTGAAGGTCCAGGAACCCTAAAAAAAGGAAAAAAACGAACAACATATAGACTGAGACACATACACATTCAAAGTATCAGATAGGTCTTAGAGGGTATGGTTTCTGACCCGGATGTGTAGCTTACTTATTAAGAGAGGTCCAATGGCCTCATGAGCCACAGCGTGTTGTTTTGTTGCTTTTTGTTTATTATAGTTGCTAGGGGAGACAGAATCCACTATTCCCTCTCCATCCCTCTTTTGTTAAAGATTATTTGTAGACAGCGCACAGCTGTGGGAACCCCTCCCTTATCGAACAACACTATTTTTTGACGACACACTTCACATTCATCATTAGATTGACCATCCACAGAAACCACCATGGAGGATGAACACGGGCTTACTTTCACTGAGGATGACATTGACAGGATTTTGGCGCAGGACAATCCATTCGAGGGTTTAAGCACCGACAACCCTGCCCCTACAGTAGGAGATTGGGATGAACTGACCAATGTGCGGAAGGTACAGATCAGAGCTGCCCTACATGGACTGCTAATGAGGGAGTACTTAAGGAACAAACTAGCCCCTCAGGGCTTGCTAGTAAAAAATGAACCTTTTATCTTCCAGGATGATTTGGCCTTCAAAAAAGCATGGTCTTTAATCTCCTGGCATTGTACCAGGGACTGGTTAGTACTCATAGTGCAGACGGCAAGTAAAAAATCCCAAGAATTAAAGATTGAAATACAGAGACTGGAAGTCCAACTAAAAGGTTATATCCAACCGGCTGATTTAAAGAAAGGTTTAGAAGAACTTAATAAACAAATGTCTGAGTTCGAGGCCACTCTAAAACAAAGTAAATTTAATAAATTCAAAAAAGATAAGGACCGCTTTACAGCTGAATGGGCTTACCCTTACACCAAAGCGGACTATGTGGCTAGTGGGAATACCAGTGACGCTGACAGCGTCAACTCTGATGGGAGTTCCGCCAGTAACAACTCTGGGGGATTCAGGAACAAGAGACATCAAAGGGGCGGCTATCGGCAACAGAGAAACCAGTATCCACGCCAAAGGGGATGGCGGGGTTTCCAAGGACCACCCATGTTCAATCCTTTTCAGGGCCCATTCCAGTTTCCACAGTACCAATATGGTCCACCACAAATGGGACCAATGTACCCACAATGGGGGGATGATCAGTCCACCGTACCACAACAAAACCAACAACCTTTTTTATCGTGGGGCCCAGGATCCAACAGGGGCAGGAACAAGAGAGGGAACAATGTCACTTGGCAACCGGTGACAGAATCAGACCCCAGAATGCACACCAGGAGCATGACAGCGGGTCAAGCCTCAACCAGCAAGAGAGGGACTTAGTTATCAACATATCCCCATGGCCATTAACTGAGATACAGCAAAAAGTACTGAACAAGGGTCTAGGTTATGTACCAACGAACAAACCAGAAATTTTTCTTCTACACAGAGAGGTCCAGGATTTTATCAGGACCATCAAGCTGAAGGCCTTTTTCTATAACCAAGAACCCAGTGTCGAGACATCAGACACGGGTTTAAAACCAAAATCTTCCTTCACACCACAGGATAACCAGCTCCCAGTGGAAGTCTTAGCTTTTGAAAAAGCAGTCATGACTGAGTTAGGCAAATTGGATACAGACTCCAGGGTCTTTCAGAACATGAGCAGACTAGAGAACGAGGCTGTGAGGGAATTATCAAGAAACAAATTGATTATCATAAAACCCGCGGACAAGGGCGGGGCCGTTGTGATTCAAACAACGACGGCATATGATCAAGAATGCAGGAGACTCCTCGCAGACAGGAGGAACTATCAGGTTCTGGATGAGGACCCCACAGAGTCCATACGAATCCAAGTGGGAGCAATGACCGAAGAAGCTCTCAGCCATGATTGGCTCACGAAAAAAGAGGCCCTGTTTCTGACACAGAAAAACCCACGGGTACCGTATTTTTATACGATACCCAAGGTTCACAAGAACCTCGAGAACCCCCCTGGTCGCCCCATCGTGTCGGGCATCGCTTCTATTTTGGAACCCCTTTCCAAGTTCGCAGATGCCTTCCTGAGACCTTTGGTACAGGCCACTGATACGTATCTTAAGGATACGAAAGCCGTCCTTCAATTACTGAAGGACCACCCTTTCAACCCAACCTCACAAATCTTACTGAGCCTCGATGTGGAGAGCTTGTACACCAGTCTCCCACACGATGAAACCCTGAACATCATTGAGGAAGTCCTATATAGCAAGCAGTGGCTTTACCATACCCCACGAGGTGTGGTGATGGAATGCATCTCGATGGCCCTCACGAAGAACTTTTTCGAGTATGAAGGTACCCTCTACTTGCAACGCCATGGGACTAGCATGGGGAGCACCTTTGCTCCAAGCCTGGCGGGTCTCTATGTCCACCACCTGGAGACTACCAAAATCCTTCACCAGGACAATCCGTTCAGGAGTAAAATCCTGTCATGGAAACGTTATATCGATGACGTCTTGGTCATATGGGAAGGCAATAACCAATCTGTCTTGGATTTCATGCAATGGATTAACAGCCAGAACGATTTCCTGAAATTTACTCACCAAATGTCCAATGAGTCCATGGTCTTTTTAGACCTCAACATTTATCATGAGGCTGGACATTTAAAAACAGAGACACACTTTAAACCGACAGCAAGGAACTGCCTCCTCAGGTTCGACAGTTTTCATCCACGTCACCTGAGGGAGAACTTACCATATGGACAGTTCCTTCGCCTACGTCGGAACTGCAGCGATGTGGGAAAGTACAAAATCCAAGCACTGGATCTGAGCAAAAAACTACAACAAAGGAAATACCCAGATAAGATCATTAACCAGGCTATGAAAAGAGCCCGGAACAACAACCGGGAAGCTCTTTTAGATGACAACCCACCAAAAGAGGAGTCTGTCAGACCAGTCTGTGTCACGACCTTCAGCCCCGTGTCAAACCAGGTATCCAAACTGGTAAACAAACACTGGCGCATCCTTACGAGTGTGAATTTAGATCTGGAAAAACCCATCTTTGCACACAGGAGAGGAAGAAACTTGAAGGATATCCTGGTCCATACAAGACCTCAAACCAATGTAACACAGCAGACAAGGCTAAAAGGACTACATGGGCATCACCCATGTGGGAATTGTAATAGTTGCCACCTGACGAAGAAAAGCCTGACTCTTGAATTTAGTAATGGCGAGAAATGGGAACAACGCGCTGTCACGAATTGCAACAGCCGCAATGTGGTGTATCTTATCACATGCCCTTGCGGAAAAGAGTATGTAGGAATGACCACACGTGCAGTCAAAACCAGAATTAATGAACACAAGAGCAATGTGAGATGCAAGAAACAGACAACGAAAATGGCATCCCACTTCCTAGAGGCACAGCACTGTGTGAATGATATACATTGGACTGTTATTGAGCAATTGAAATCTGAAAGAGGCTTGTTTGAGAAGGAACAAAGATGGGTGTTCCGTCTGGGCTCAGATGTGACTGGGTTGAACGACTCCATTCCATGGAGCCAATTGCGCTAAATAACCCCCATTTTTGCCAAGCACGCCGAGATCTGTTAACCACCGACTCCATTCCATGGAGCCAATTGCGTTAAATAACCCCCACTTTTGCCAAGCACGCTGAGATCTGTTAACCACCCTTCTCCAGTAACTGGTAACCCTCTATACTCATTTTCTAGAGTTCCCTGTCCCCAAAAACTCACTCCACAGGAGAACATCCTCGTTAACATCCAGGTCAATAAACCCTACTGTTCCATTTGGCTCATAGGGATTCAGTGATAGATGTAGTTTATTAGTCTTTATTTTGAAATTTTACCTCACAACTGGCTTTTTACCGGGCTTTAAATACTTGTAACATCCCCCCCTAATGCCCATGGTTAAATATTATCATTATCCCTTTTTGTGTAGGCGGCTTATACATGGCGCCTTTTACTGTCACCAAAGCTATCTCAGCTCGTTTCCTTGTAACTCACGAGGTTTCTGTGTTAAATCTATTCGAATACAGGCAAATATATCGCCTATCACCATCTCCGCGCATGCGCGAGGCGGCAGACACTGAATCCGGGCCGTCACCGGTTTCGCGCATGCGCGAAGCGACTCAGTGTGGTCACTGACGAGTAGAGCTGGGGCGCATGCGCACCACTTCAACACTACTCCTCCGCACATGCGCATTCACACGGGAACGCCCTACCCGGTGCGCGCAGATGCGGAATGCAAACTAGGGGTCCGGACCAGTTATGGGCTTTTTCCGCTTTCAATTAGGGGCTAATTGAAGTCTTCTGAGACTATTTAAACTCGCTCCTCAGTTCACAGTCTCACTCGTCGGAGCCGCGTGGAGGGGGAGCAAGCCAGACAGCCCTGTGAATAACCGTGAGTGTGTATGGATGTATGAACAAGCTAAATGGTGTGTGATCTTTTAATTTCGAGGGATTACAACCTTTTGATCCATTCCCTTAAATACCTCACAGGTTGCCATACCGGGTAGAACGGACCCCCCAACACGCTGTGGCTCATGAGGCCATTGGACCTCTCTTAATAAGTAAGCTACACATCTGGGTCAGAAACCATACCCTCTAAGACCTATCTGATACTTTGAATGTGTATGTTTCTCAGTCTATATGTTGTTCGTTTTTTTCCTTTTTTTAGGGTTCCTGGACCTTCACTTTTGTTCCTTGTTACCCTTCTGTGTATTTACACAGTATTAATACGAGAACATGTATTATCCTGTTTAGTAATAATTTTTTAGGGTTCCTGGACCTTCACTTTTGTTCCTTATTACCCTTCTGTGTGTTTGCACAGTATGGACACAATAATTTGTGTCATCGTGTTTTACATGACTTTTCTGTTTACAGATATCCTGAACCGCCAACTGGGCGCAACGGACCGTACATTCAACATAGATAGGTACATTATTCACCATATCTTATTTTTGTAGAGCACACATTTTTAAAATCTACACACATGTGAGTAAGGTGGGGATAAGTAGTGCATATTCCCGTCCTGAAGAAGGAGTTCCATAACTCCGAAACATGTCGACGCACTAACTTGGTTGGGTTACCCTAATTAGTAAACCACAACCACTCTAGCACTCTTTTTAACAATACCAGCCGGAGACTTAATAAAAAAAAATTTCAGTACTCACGTGCCAGGTATTTTTTAATCCCTCACTTTCACCTCACCACTCACATTTTGGTACTCTCACACACACCAAACACATAGTTCACTCATAAAGTGCTCCTGCGTAGTCGTGAAGTCGTAGCACGCCGCATTCCGTAGAGGTTTGCGAAGACCCCGATGATGAAGCATGACACCAAGGGGCCTGTTGGTGTGTGAGGGGTATTTTAACAACACTGGTTGCTCCCCACCATTGTGGTAACAACCGCCGTCCACCTAGTGGATTCCTTTTTGTTTATTAAAGTGAGCAAGGGACCCACGTCTGGGCATACCCTGCCAATTTAGGGCAAACAAAGCAAAACCAAAGGGGATGATGGACGGAGTGTTGAACATTGCAAGCATTCCCCCAGTCAACTCCTTCCTTCATCCCCTTTGGTTTTGATATTGTTTGGAGGGACAGAACATCCAGTTACTCTCCGGACTGACCTCAAGAACCTGGTTGTTACAAAGCAATGAAATGCTCTGATCTTTGGCAGGCATGGTGGTCCCTTTCCTTCTTTAGATTACTATATAAAATAATTTACAGACCATGAAGTTGTCACAGCAAAGCAGATGCCTTGTCCCACCCTACAGGAGATGAACAACACATGGGGTGCCACCTAACAACTTAGCTGTTTAGTCGATGGAAGTACAGAATGCTCACTCATTCCTAACAGAACTTAAAGATCAAAATGATGTCTCAACCAACAGAAATGCATAAGGAAGGATCCTTTGAATGGGAAAAGTTTGAACGGTCTGTTATGACATGCAAATCGTCTGTATACACCTGAAAATAATTTTAAATAACATCTTATAAATTAGAGAGAGAGAGAGCAGAGGTTTGTATAGTGAAAGCTTTGATTCATGGTAAGGTAGCACAGAGGGCTAATATACCTGCTGCAAAGAACGTTTACGATGCTGATCACACAAAGTGCATATAATGTAAATAGGTAAGTGGTTTGCTACTTTTGTGTGGGAGATTCTTTTGTTACTTACAGATTATAGGTTAAAATCCTAACATAGAGCAGCAAGCTATTAACGGTCATCAAAGACCTTCATGTAAACTGCAAGTTATAGATTAGAGCGTTATGATTTGTCGGCAGTCTTTCATTATCCCAGTGTCACAAAATTCACCTGGGTTGAAATCAGTTCTTATTAGAAAAGCCAACCCACAACCATGGTGTTAAACGTTTTAAAGTGTGAGTTTGTGCTTCTCCAGACCAAGCACTCTTAAACTATACTGTCTATCAGTAGTTATGACTTGTGACTCCTACACCTTGTAGTCCTCTGTCTTATGTAACATTTCCTATACACTGATTTACAACTATTATTGATTGTCTCTGTGTAGCATGTGTGATGTAAAGCGCTCTGACACCCTACACTGGTAGGAGTCGCACTATACAACTAATTAAATGCATCTGAGAGAGAGTGGTTGTGTAGTCTTGAGGGGCACTGTTTAAGGATGGTAGTGAGGGAATCCGTGGACTAGGTGGTCATTTGGGGGCGCCAACAAACATTGTCGCACTGGGCCCCACCAGAGCTAAAGCTGGCCCTGGATGCCTCAGATAGATCTTGGGAACCTGAGTCTGTCATTCAGGCACTCCACTTAATCTGGTAATTGTGCCAATGTTTCTCTAATAAACCTGGTCCTGCATTGATGAGGTTTAGGGTGGGCCCTTTGAGGGGAGGTTATGTTGGGAATCCTGAAGTTCGTGCTCTCGTGGGATCATGTACAGTGTCACAAAGACACTGTCACACTTCTCATACTCCATGATACATGCTTGCTATGTGACTGTGGCGCATGGCCCGCTGGCAGCTAAGGAGGCGAAGAAAGGTGCTGTAACAGAGCAATACAGATCAACACTTCTGGGGCAAAGTGGAAAGAGAACATTCTGGGACAGCCGTAAAGCATTCTGGAAGGAGCCAGAAGGTTCTGGACACTTCCAGGTTACTAAGAGCTTAAAAGATGTACACGCTCATCACAGTGGAACACCTTGCCTGACAGTAGCGGTAGATGGGTTGTCTACTCTGGTTGCATAGTTCGCATTGTTTGCATCCCCTGCACCTTTTTTGTTTTCCTCCTCCTTGGTTCCCTTGGGTGGTTAGAGAGGTTGAGGTTACCCTTTCTCCACAGATACTAAGTTTTGCTTGCTATCGCTCCAAAATTTCTGATGCAACTTCAAACACTCCAAGTCATCCTGGCGTCTTTACTATTGAACAATTGGAGATGAATCTTCATATTTGGTTCTCAGACTGTATCCTGATTGTCTGGGGTCTAGTCACAGCCTTTCCACTGCCATCCTCTGGTAAACAATTCTGCTGTTACTCCCAAGATGGGATGTATCATGTTGTGCACCAAGAAATGTAGATTAATTGTACCTTCTCTGATAGGATTGCGTGGGAATTGCAGACTGGGGGTTCTTGCCACTCATCTTCTACTGGTCTGTCCTCCTGAGGTCAGTTGGTCGAGACACTTATGGAGTGTTTCTTTTATCTCTACCTCCCTTCTCCATTCCTCCCGTGTACAGTTACTTCAGATTCTGAAATGCATTACAGCTCTTATTTGACTGCTGTAAGGAAGGAATGGGATTAACACTAGTGTCCCTGGCTTGAATTCCAGTGAAATTTTGACCCTCTGTGGCAGCCTTTTTCAGCAATTCTTTCAGAACATAGTTTTACCTCACAATAATAAATTATTGTTTTCCTAAAGCCTTTAATTAACGCATTTTGGCAATAGGTATTCCGATTCATCATTTTGCATGAAGAATTACAGTGATCTGCATAGGACTTGTATTTATCCTTCGCTTGTAAATACATTAAAACATTTCTAAATAGACTTCCTTTAATTTTTGAAGTAGACCATCACATAGGGGGTTTAAAAATGAAAGGAGCTTCCCAGCACCGTTTCACTTGGAGATAAAAAAGCCTCTTCTAGGTTGCAAAATGAATTCAATTCTATTCCATGTATATGATTCGGAACTCCAAGGAGTTCCACATAAAATATACAAAAAGAAAAAAACTCCATTATACCGTAGCATACATTTCTTAATAACAGAATAAAGTACAATAATTCAAATAATGTAATGTAATTAATTCTAGTCATCTTGTCTAGCATGGTTGAATAGAAGAAATTGTGTTGTGGTTTGGTGCAGGTGTTGGAGGTTACATGGAGCATTACTGAATGCACCTTACCACAAGACCACAGCTTCAGAGAAAACAGAAAGAAATTCAGCATGTCACTTTGGAAGTTGTCAAAAATACACTACAATCTGAAAGTGTTGTTCATTTTCTCCAGCTCTCTATGGAAGACATGTAGTTCTATTTGTATTTTGTGGGAATGTAAGGTATTTAAATGAATCATAACTAGGGGTCCCGGTTTTATGGTATTTATGTTTTTTAACACTTCCGTCTGTATTTATCCATATTTATTTTTGGGCCATTTTATCTGTATTTATCCATATTTATTTTGTGCTCGGCGTATAAATGAAGTTGTAAAACTGTACATTTCCATATTTATTTAACTGATAGACGCACACTCATACTTTGAGGTCTGTTGGGTTTTAGCTGTTTAAGCTGGCAAATATTACATAATAATACATCCACTGGTAAATACTATTGTTATACCATAAATCTATGTTGACATATGGCGCTATTTAAAGAAATGTCATCCTGCTCTTTTAATTTCCATGCTGTCCATCTGCTCAGCTGCTGGCCTATAATTCATGAAAGACAGCACGGAGAGTCACTTGAAAGTAGGACAATTTTCTGTATTTATCCACGTTTAAAAATAAATGCAGAGAGAAAACACATTGTTTTCTCTGCGTTTTTATCTGTAAAAATCTGTAAAAACGGAAAACAGGTAGCCTTAATCATAATTATTATATCATGCAAATTTTATATTTAATATGTTTCTATTACCTTCTTACTGATCCCTTTCATCAACCTTAGAATAGTGAAATATTGCAGCTGAGCCACTAAAGCATTTTAGAGTACAGTAAGTACTACTTGAGGAGTACTCTTTCACTTACTCTTACACATCTTTGCAAGTTTCCCCCAAAACATCCAAAATGAGAATATTTAAATACAACTAGTACGAATCAAAATGCCTTTGCCATCTTTGCACTTTTACTAATAGTGAATAGGACGTTATGGGGCGATACACAAAAAGCATGTAGGAGTACATGTAGGAGCATGTAGAAGGACCGTGCCATATTTGAACTTTTACTAATAGGTTGTTGGATGTCTTGGGCGATTCAGAAAGTTATGTAGGAGTACCAAAAGGAGCTCTCCCTGTAGAGCCACTTCCCAGGTTATAAATAGTTGGGTGCCACTAGTGCATAACATACTTGTTTTATTAGAGCTGTTATTTATATTTTAATTGTTTTGCTTATGTACTCAACAAGAAAATTGCTTCAATCAAGTCGCTTTAACAATGCCAAAGAATTAAGGGACTAATTATGACTATGGTGGTCTGATGGACCGCTGTAGCCACTGTGGCGGGAGGTCAGAGATTTTACTTGGTGGAGAGGAGCTGTGAGGCTGCAATAAGATTGGCATGGCAGCTGCGTTCCCACCAAGCATACTACGAGTTTTCTCACCGCCAGTGGTCTCATGACGGTGTTGATGCCATGAAACTGCTGGCGGTGATGAAACTGGTGCTGTGCTTGAACGTGATGTAGCTGACCCTTGACGATGCCTTTTTAAGGCTGTCCAATGAGCCTTTGGAAAGCCAGCTTCATGGACTGGAAGCCTCAGGAAAACCAGCGATGTTTCCTGCAAAAGGGAGATAACCTCGCTATGTCTGGAATTTGTATCGCCCTGGAGTAACGCGTTGTTATTTACTCGCTACCAGGGCGATAAAAAGCAGAGATAGCCTGCGATAATCTAATTATCGCTAAACGCGGCGAGCGATATTTATCGCTGGCCGTTGCTAATATGCCCAGAAGGTCTTCAGAATAAGTGTCCCTGGGTTGTGATTTTTGTTTTTTTTCACCTCCTATCCCCTGCTATCCCATTTACATAAGACAATGGTGTTTGCGCTAGAGCACATCTGTTCAGAAAAGCATCTAGCGTATGCACTGACATTTGAAGTTGGTGGTATTGCCTAATGGGGGTGCATATCTGGAGTCAAAACCTGAGCTTAACACTCTGTTTTTCTTACAGTGGGAGTTTACCTGTTTGTAATCTTGACCTTCGTGACCTTGGTACTTGCAGTGGTGTACATCGTGTGGACTATTCGCAGGGATCCGTAAGTCTTGCTCCTCTTCCTCTCTAAAATAATTAAGGCTGCTTGAGCAATCCAGTGGGGTAACACAAAATGGTGGTGCCTCCTGTAGAATGTGATGAGAGGCCCTTGGGTCTCCCATATGTCACAGATATTAATTTACTTTGTAATTTATGCGTCCCCATGAAGGGTTGGAGGGACCACTGTGCTGAAGAGGCCTGCATCACTCCCCTGGAGCAATCACTTTCTGAATGCTGGCCCCCGCTCCAGGCAATGTTCATTGCAGAATCGTCAACAGAATGTGCCTACTGCTCATAAACAAGGGTTATTATGAGAGATGTGAGGATCTGTTTTCACTCATGTAGCAATGTACGCAATTTAAAACTTTATGAAGTTGGAACGTTTGTTAGCCTCACCATTGGACAAAGTAGTTTAATTTTCTTGTTCAAACCTTTCTGTGTTGGAATTTGTTTGCAAAAATCGAATTTTGGGACAGGCTTCACCCTGTACAACTCTATTTTTGAGGGATTTTCCCATGCCCTTACTTGAAACTTGCAAAGTCCAGTATTAATTTGTCTTAAGGCCTGGAAATGGACTCCGGCCTAGCAAGGCATGCTTGGCTTAGGTTACCTCTGTCCTGAGACTTGGGAATGGACTCTGACCTAGCAAGGCATACTTGACCCTGGTTGCCTCTGTCCAGAGACTTGGGAATGGACTCTGACCTAGCAAGGCAATCTTGACTCTGGTTACCTCTGTCCCAATACTTGGGAATGGACTCTGACCTAGCAGGGCATATTTGACTCGGGTTACCTCTGTCCCGAGACTTGGGAATGGACTATGAACTTGCAGGGTATGTTTGACTCAGGTTACCACTGTTGTGAGACTTGGGAATGGACTTTGACCTAGCAAGGCATATTTGACTCGGGTTACTCCTGTACCGAGACTTAGGAATGGACTCTGACCTAGCAGGGCATGTTTGACTCAGGTTACCCCTGTCCCGAGAATTGGGAATGGACTGTGACCTAGCAGGGCATGTTTGACTCGGGTTACCTCTTTCCCGAGACTTGGGAATGGACTTTGACCTATCAAGGCATGTTTGACTCGGGTTACCCCTGTCCCGAGAATTAGGAATGATCTCTGACCTAGCAGGGCATGTTTGACCTTGGTTACCTCTGTCCTGAGACTTGGGAATGGACTCTGACCTAGCAAGGCATGTTTGTTTGGCTCAGGGTACCTTTTTCCTGAGACTTGGGAATGGACTCTTACCTAGCAGGGCATGTTTGACTCTGGTTATCTCTGTCCTGAGATTTGGGAAAGGACTCTGACCTAACAAGGCATGTTTGAGTCACCATTAGAACAATTGAATTTGAATTATTTATGTAGGGTGACAAGCACGCCTACGTATGAATTCTCGTCTGTAATCACTGAGCATTGTTAAGCACTATGTGGGAATTATAATACTCACTGACCTACAAGTCCTAGGCTGACATTCCCTTTCTTCCTTATTTTCAGATCCTTTAAATACACTTACTTTTTACTACGGATTACTTGGAGATATAGGTATGATTTAGTGAAATCTTTTGTTTCCCAGGTTTCTATAATACTCGATGTAATGCGTATTGCGTTATTTATTCATGATCTGTCTCTCATGACTTGGTTTTGGAAAACAGAACTTGGAATTATCTACTATTGGAACTGTCATACAATTGTTTCTACTTAGTATATGTGAGTTTAAGATATAGATAGGCAGCATTATGGTTTTAGGTTATGTTTATAATCTGACATTGACATTCACAAATGTTTTCTCTTTCCACGTTGGTAGGGACTATTCAACCTTTGGACTTAGCCTATCTCACTCCAGTGGCACAAGTAAATTACATTTTCTTCTGTTATACTGTCTCTTTCTCCACCCACTTCATTCTTACTTCCTAAATATCGGTTTCTAAGAACAACTAAAACGAAAGGTCTACATTTCTCGGGGGTTTTCTTAACACCCTGACCAGACTAACCCTTGAAAATTATGACATCATAAATAGTTATGGGGTTTATTCTGCTCTTGTTGTTGTAGCCCTGAGGAAGTCGAAGATGATTACCCAATGACGAAACACGTGTTGGCTACATCTAGCACCTGGCTGTGACTGTATCAACCACTGTACCAACTAAACTGTAACAACTGTATTACTGGATAGGACTATCATGAGATATGAAGTGAATACATAGTATTAAAGAAGAAGATCTTCAACCACCATACATTCTCAAACTCTTGGACATTATTGTTTTTGCTCAGGATAAAGACTGATTGTTACTTATAATTTTGGGACTTCTTAGTCCACAGAATTCTTTGGAATGTGGGTGGCCATTTCTCCTTTATCCTTGGGAGCATTGAGAGAAATGATGGGAACCGTACTTACTTTATGGTTGTGCACAGAATTTAACCGAGCCACGCTCATTATTAAGTCATTCCAAGTTGGCCTAAAATGTTAAGCAATGTGATGGTATGACAATGCAGCTTATTTTTATATGTTTTTTCTTTGAAACAGCATAAAATTATTTCAATATATAATATGGCGCACTGGGTTGATTTTAGGGTAAACAAGAACTATGTTACTTACTGATAGTTTCCAACACCACTGTGGGGGAGATCTCAACAAAAACAGTAGGAGAGGTGCAGAGGAAGGTGTCTGCGCACACGGTTTGTGAATAGCATTTTATAGTACATGAGATGCACCACTGTAGTATTACTTTATGGAATAAAGCCCTTTGTATGTGTTCACACTATTACCTGTCTCTGTCTTGTTTACCTCTTGAGCCTCGCACCAAACTCGACACAAATAAGATTGTGCATTAAAATAAGCTCCTCAGAGAAACACAAGATTGGAAAACAATTCATAAACTCTTTTTATAAACAGAGACAAAATCACTAAATATCTCCACTTGATGTACAGTGAGCATTCTTATTCTACCGAAAAAATTCCAGATTTGCTTTTCTAGATCCCACATATAGAAAAGTAATTCACTGATCAACAAAAGCCCCACAAAAGTGCCAGCAATCTGAAATGGTGTCCACCCTGATTCTTAAATATGTCATTCGCCACAAAACGAGGCTGATAGCTTCACTAGCAACTTGTAAAAGAGGTGCACCCCTCCAGCAAAAACATCTGCATTAGTACTATATGTTTCATGAGTGGTGACAGGCAGGGGCGGCTCCACCATGTGGGCGGAAGAGCGTGTGGAGCAGAGAAGCAGTGACCACGAAGGATGACGCCGGATCGGGCCAGTGAAGGTAAGTTTTTTTATTTAAATTACATCCCTCCTCCCCCCACCTGTAGTCATGCCGTCCTCGACTGATGGCTGTAATGTCTTTAGACTGCATTCGTGCAGTCTAGTGTTTGCGCACGTAGCCGTGCACCGGCGGGGCGTAACACGTCACCCTGCTGGAACTATAAATAAAGGAGGCGTGGTCACGGAGTTAGTCCGGACCACGCGGAAATTGAATATGGTGTCCCGGGTCCCATTCATCTGCGCAACGAGAACGGCGCTGCGCAACAAAGCCTAGGGGCCCGACAATGGCGACGAGGGCTGAACGAGCCCATGTAGTGCAGCGAGGTATTCTTCTGGCCTGATCAGCGGCCGCGCATTTTCGTGCTCAAAACCTCGGCGAGGCCCCGCACGCGGCCGCCTGGAGTGCGGCTGTATGCCCCACGTGGAGGTGTCGGACGTGCCGATAAGGCCTCACAGGAGAGCATTGCAGCGGTGACTGCACCGAGGTGAGCGGCAGGAGACGCGCTGCACAGGCAGTGAGGACAGTGGCCACAGAGCCCCACTCGTGATCGGCCCACACATCACTCACACCTCCTCCATGGCGCAGGGAGCCCATCCCACAAGCTAACCACCCTGTCCCCGCAAGCTAGGCCATAACCTGCATTTCGGAGCGGCCAAACAAGGGGATTGCTCAGAGGGGAGCCCCAGCCCTACGGCAACCACCCTTGCCCGCTCCCTGAGGAACGGTTGAACGCTGCCTGCAGCCATGGCGTCCATTCCGCCCATCGAACCGTTTGTGGTCGACGGAGCTCCAGCGTCCCTGGCACCGCGGTGGAAGGACTGGACGGAGCGGCTGCAATTTTACTTTGAAGGAGCCGGCACGGCAAGAGAGAGGCGTAGAGCCCTCCTTCTCCACCTGGGTGGGAAGGATATCCATAGGATCTACAAGACCCTGGTGGAAGCAGCCCCTCACACGTATGTCACGCTCCTCAACGCACTCAATGCGTACTGCGAGCCCATGGCCAGTAAAGACTACGAACGTTTCATCTTCAAGCAGGCGCGACAGGAAGCTGATGAATCCCTCGACGCTTTCCATGCTAGACTTAAAGAACTGGCGAGCACATGTGGTTTCCGAGACGAACAAGAGGAAATTTGCGGCCAAATCATTCAAAACTGCTACTCCTCCGACCTGAGGGTGAAAATCCTCCAAGGAGACGGGAAACCGTTAGCCGACATCTTAAAGCTAGGCCGTTCCAAAGAGCTGTCGCGAGCAAGGGCATCGCACATGGAAGCAGCCCTCCACCGGCCTGTCAAGACAGAACACGCCAATGTGGCCGAGCAAGTCAATGTTGTCCGACCGAAGCAACGCCCAGTTGGGAGAGGTAGACCGCCTGAACATCGAAATGAATGCGGATACTGTGGTGGCGCACCACACCGGGCTCAAGACTGTCCAGCGCGTGGGAGAAGTGTGGATCGTGTGGGCGGATGAACCACTTTGCATCGGTGTGCAGATCATCAAAGCAGAAGCCCGAAGCAGCCCACGCTGTGAGAGAAGACCCGGACAGCGAAGACATGGACGACGACTCCAACAATTACCCGGTACACTATGTGTTTGCCATAGACCAACCACAGAAGAAGAAACGGCGACTCCCGAAGTGCAGAGTAAGAATACTACACCAAGAGGTGAAGGCAACAATCGACACCGGTGCATCAATTGAACTCATGGCGGCAAATGTCTACATAACAACAACAAAATACCAGAGGGTCTCGAAAGAAAAATGATTTGGTGAAAATACCTTTAGCACTGCACTGCATCAGTCACCCTACACTATTCCACTCATTTTTTTTTGAGGAGTGGTACACCATACTACCGGTTTTCTCAACCAAGGAGATCTATATACATCTCGATATTCTTCGTCTTGAGAATAACCCACTCGGGTAGATGGCAATGGAAGAAACCCAAATGATGAAGGGTGGTTCCGAGTGGTGACTGATGGGTATCTTTGTCATAGAATACCTATTCAGTTGAGGTTCATTGCAATCTTCTTTGTTGTCTGTCTTCACACACACCACAAATCATTTTTCTTTCGAGACCCTCTGGTATTTTGTTGTTGTTATGTAATTATTGGGGACATACACAGAGTCTGGTCTATAAATATTCCCCTGGGTCCCACTTTATCGTTCTGTTGTTGTTGTGGCAAATGTCTACAACCAGCTGCGAGAAAAACCTGTGCTGAAGGCAGCCAAAATCAGAGTATTTGCCTACGGACAGAAAACGCCGATCCCGTTAATCGGGTGCTTCCAAACAGAAATACAACACCAAGACCAAACAACTCCTTCAACCATCTACGTCACCAATGAAGGCAGTGGGATGCTACTCAGCAGCCAAGCGGCCGAAGACCTCCGCCTGATCTCATTCGCGATGGCGGTGCTGGAAGAAGAATTGGACACGATTCTCAAAGAATTTGACAGCACATTCCAGGGCATCGGATGTCTCAAAGGAAAAGAAGTGTCTCTCCACATAGACCAGTCCATCCAGCCAGTAGCTCTCCAACATCGCCGGATAGCGTTCCACCTGAGAAAAAAAGTGGAGCAAGAACTTGAGACTCTCGAGAAGCAAGGCATAATCGAGAAAGTCAGCGGGCCCACCCCGTGGGTATCGCCAATCGTGGTGGCGCGGAAGCCCAAGCAGCCCGGGCAGGTCCGCATCTGCGTCGACATGCGCCTACCCAACGCAGCTGTGAAAAGGGAAAGGCATCTAACCCCTACAATAGACGATATCCTGGGAGAGTTAAATGGGGCCAAGTGGTTCTCCAAAATGGATTTGAGATCAGGATACCATCAGCTACCTCTACACCCGGACTCCAGGTACATCACCACTTTCTCCACCCATGTGGGCCTCCGGCGCTATCGTCGACTCAACTTCGGGATATCAATTGCTGCCGAAGTCTTCCAAAACACGATCCGGGAGGTCCTGAGCGGACTCACAGGGGTCCTGAATGTCAGCGACGATCTGCTAATATACGCCAACACTGTGGAAGAACATCACCAGAGGGTCAGAAGTGTGCTGCAAAGAATTAAGGAGTCAGGCCTCACGCTGCACCGTGAAAAGTGCCAGTTCCTGCAAAATAAAATCAGCTTCTTCGGATATACATTCTCCGAAAAAGGAGTAGTTCCAGACCCGGACAAGGTGAGAGACGTGCAAGCAGCTCCCGCGCCGACCAATATTTCGGAAGTCCGGAGTTTCCTAGGAATGGTAAATTTCTGTGGCCGGTTCATTCCTGACCTGTCCAACATCACCAGACCTCTACGTGAACTCACAAAATCCACCACCCCCTGGCAGTGGGGAGAAGAACAGGAACTAGCATTTCAAGCCACCAAAGCTGCGCTGTCGGCCGACAAGACTCTATTGTACTTTGATCCTGCTAAAGCCACCAACATAGCCGTTGACGCCAGCCCGTACGGACTAGCGGCGGTGTTAACGCAGAGCCAAGGGGGTGATGACTGGGCACCCATCGCCTATGCCAGCCGGTCCCTGACCGAAACCGAACAACGATACTCTCAAATCGAGAGGGAGGCAATCGCAATTCATTGGGCCTGCAGACATTTCCACGTCTACGTATACGGGCATCCATTCACTGTATCTACGGATCACAAACCCCTGATCCCACTCTTCAGAGGGTTCAAATGGATCCTCCAACTTCAAGAATACGACTACCAACTGGAATTCAAACCGGGGGCGACCAACCCGGCAGACTACCTCTCCAGGCACCCCAGAGCGGCAACTGACCGGGAAAGAGAAGATGCCGAAGAAACGGAGCAATATGTGAAAATAATCCTGGAAAGGTCACGACCCCTGCCCACGGGCATCGACATGATCGTGGAGGCGACTCGCACCGATGAAGTCCTCCAACTCGTAGTGAATGCCGTGCGTTTTAACGACTGGAAGACCCTTCAAGCATCACTAAGCAAGAGGACACCGGAGGCTAAGCGTGCACTGGAAACCATCCTCAAAGTAAGAGATGAACTGTCAGTGGATAACCAAGGGTGCCTCCTCAGAGGACCGAGAATTGTGATGCCGACGAGTCTAACCCAGCAAGCAATTGAACTAGCTCATCGGGGTCACCAAGGAATGGTGAAGACGAAAAGCAGACTTCGAGCAAAGGTATGGTTCCCGGACATGGACACCAGAGTAGAACAGACTGTCAAGGAATGCCGATGGTGCCAAGCAGCGGGACCACCTGAGTCCCCGCCCCCAGTCATCACCGAAGACAACCCGAGGAAACCATGGGAGCGAGTGAGCGCAGACTTCGGACACCTTCCGGATGGCCGTTACATGCTCGTCATCATTGATGATTTCACCAAATATCCAGAAGTGGAAATAATAACATCACTGGCCGCCAAGGAAGTGGTAGCAAAGTTCGAAAAAGTCATCGCCACCCACGGTATCTTCGAGCAGGTCAAGACCGACAACGGGCCACCCTTCCAGGGGCAAGAGTTTGCGGACTATCTTCAAGAATGGGGAATCCAGCACCAGAAAGTGACCCCCAGATGGCCTCAAGCGAACGGAGAGGTAGAGCGGTTCATGCGGACCCTTAACAAGGTCATCCGGATCGCCCATGCTGAAGAGGCACCACTGGAGAGAGCCATCTACACATTCCTGAGGGAGTACCGGCTCACACCCCATCGCACGACCACTGCGGCCCCGGGGCCGTCAGCAATGGGAAGGATAGTCCGAGACACAATAACCCATAATCCTACCTGGACCCCGGCCAAAGCAAGCTCCCAGCTAACCCTGCTCAATCGAAAGCGCTCCAATGACTACGCCAGTTTCAGACGCCGAGCAAAGGAATCATCCATTGATGAAAGAGATCACGTCTATGTGAGAGACCGTTATCCAGGGAGCAAGTTCCGACTCCCGTTCGAACCCAGGCCCTGGACAGTCACTCGCCGATCTGGCACCATGATAACAGCCCAACGCGATGGAGAAACCGTCACCCGCAACGTCTCCTTCTTCAAGCGGGCGTCCACTCCTTCTGGAGACCAATCCAGCCCAGAACCAAACGGATCACCACCAAGCCCAGCAGGGGGCAACAACAACAGCCCATCAGAAAGCGAACATGAAAACACAACAGACAGGTCTGCTATGGACTCCTCGATCTCAGGACGGTCCAGTGCTGCCAGCCCCTGCCTGTCAAGGGGAGTGTTATCGCCAACCCCGACCCGACACGAAGCTCCCCAGAGAGTTTTGCTTCGTGGAGAAGCAGCGGGCTATGGACTGAGGAGAAATCCGTCCCCATCTTCACAGTTGGCGGACTTTGCAGTGGGCTGAGATCGAGGCGCCTGATCACCGGATGGGTAACCGGCCTGCCGGCCACTTCATGTTTTGTTTTTCCTGGCCTAAACATGCATATTGACTCTTGTTTTTGAAAACTGTTATGTTCTATTTTTATTAAAGGTTGAAAGGAATGTAATGTCTTTAGACTGCATTTGTGCAGTCTAGCAGTCTAGTGTTTGCGCACGTAGCCGTGCGCCGGCGGGGCGTAACACGTCACCCTGCTGGAACTATAAATAAAGGAGGCGTGGTCACGGAGTTAGTCCGGACCACGCGGAAAGTGAATATGGTGTCAGAACGGCGCTGCGCAACAAAGCCTAGGGGCCCGACAATGGCAGGCATACCTCATCTCCCCTCTAGCAAATACAATATACATTTGGAAGGATCACATTCTATATCCTGTCTATATCAAATAAACATGATTATTCTCTATCAAGCAAAAATACAAAAAACAAAAAGAACCCAGCTTCTTATTTCCTGCCCATGCCTCTCAAATGAGCAGTAGTAAGGGCAACTACACCACATTTGGTTACAAATGCACACATATTTTTTTTTTAGCTATGCTTACTGTAAAGTATGCATCCCTCCCTGCCCAGTCACATCCTCTGGCTGAAAAGGTTGACTCATTTGCAGCATTCACTCGTTTAGTAACACCAGGATTTTTAACAGTCCCAATAATCTTACTGAGGTCAGACCACTGACCAGCACCCTTACAACAGAAAACCTTTCGCAGCACCTGACTGTAAACATACATTTTTTTTAAAAATTATTTTCTAACAACATACACATATACATTTAACATTTATGACATTTCGCTGTTAACTTTGGTATCTATGAATTACATAAAAAGCGTTTGGTGGTACATGTCTTTTCCGGCCTCTGCCTGACACAATCTAAGCATATAAACAAGTGGGCGTTCTGCCATTTCTTGTGGGCCGATATCAGTACATCTTTTAGGGTGATTTGCTGTGTCATTTGGCAATAGCATGTTACATGAATATCGTTTGGTAGAATGTTCATATACACATACATATACATATAGCCCTTGGGGCATTCCGCTTTTTACTTTGGCAGGCGCGTGTTACAATAGTATATTTTGTCAGGCACGTGCTTGACCTAACATGAACATATAACGTGTAAGCGTACATCTCGTTGCCGTGGAACGACCGTCAGCACTATGGGTTGATCTCTCCAAGTTTTTCTTTACAACTGTCTATGGTGGTTTGTAGGGGTCAAGGAAGCTGTCTAAAGATGACCACATCTCTCTGTTGGCCTTTCTCCAGGGTGTGTATCTTAGTGCCGTTAAGTCAGCACCTCTTAGGAATGTCACCCAGTTCAGCCATCCTTTAAAAGTGGCCTTGGTGGTGTCTTTCCACTTGGCTATTACTGTTTTTGTTGCACTGGTCAAGAGGAAATCTAGAAGGTGTCTGTCTTGTAAGTGAATGGCCGTCTGGGTTGAGGTGTGCTGTGGCTATGGTGCTAAATTCTTCTTTTAGGGTGCAGCCTAGAACCTTTTTGATATAGGTGAATACCTTTTTCCAGAATTTGGTGACTTTACTGCAGTGGAAGACAAGGTGGGCTAGGTCACCTGATTCTCTATCACAGTTCCAGCATTGGTTGTTCTCCCTTAGGCCTAGTTTCGCTAGTTTAGCTGGAGTCCAATATGCCTGGTGCAGCAGCCAGAATTTTGTTTGGGCTAATACTGGCGATATTATGTTGCGAGTGGGGGCCTTCCATATAGACTGTAATTCTTGTTCTGTTACTTTTGTGCCGGTCTGTTTTTCCCAGTATTCTGTGCTTTTGGCGTTGAGTTTTGTGGATGTTGGACGGAGGAGTTTATATAGTTGTGATATCTGATGGCCTCTCTTGTTTATGTTTTCCATGTATTGGAATATTGAGGGGGTCAGTCTGTGTAGGTTCGCATTTGAGATGGCCGTTTTGATTGCTAGAAAGTTGTATAGTTCTACGTCAGGGAGGGCGTGCTTTTCTTTCATGTTGTTGAAGGTTAGTGGTGAGCCCTTCTCTTCTAACTGAGCAGGGTGCGAGAGGCCTGTTTCTTTCCAGGTAGCTATGTCGAGGGGTCTGCCTCTGTATTTGATTTTGGGGTTTGACCAGATTGATACCCATAGGGAGTTTTTGATGCTCGTCTCTAGTTTTTGGTCTACTTTTAAGAGTGCCTGTTTTGTTATCTTGAATATAGGGTTCCCTTTTAATTATTTTTTGTTGGCTGTTAGAAGGGTGAGAGGATTGCTGTTGTCGAGGATGGCTTTTTCTAGCGATAGCCAGGTTGGGGTGTAAGGTTGATTGTGTAGCATCCAGTGCATTCCCTGTCTGGTAACTGCGGCTAGCTGGAATGTTCTAGGGTCAGCAACATTCAGGCCTCCTAGTTCCTTTTTTTGTCTCAATTTTGTGAGGCTTATTCTGGGTTTCTTGTCACTCCAGATGAATTTGTTTATAATTTGGTCTATTTTCTTGTAGAAGTCGTTTGACAGCTCTAGGGGCAGCATGCTGATTAGGTAGTTGACAATAGGGGAGATCATCATCTTGACTGTTTCTATTCTGCCCCACCAGGTGATGTATTTGGGCGACCATTTCTCTAGCAGCCCTTTTATCTTTTCGAGCGTGTTTTTCTCATTTGGTTCTAGGGTATTTTTAAGGCTCCTCCCGAAGTTGATGCCCAGGTATTTGATGGATCTTGTTTGCCAAGCTAGTCCGGAGTTGCCTAGAACTTCCTTAGTTATATGTATGTTTAGAGGCATACATTCCGACTTCTCCCTGTTGAGTTTATACCCGGAGTGTGAGGCGTAAGTGTCTATGGTGTGTATGAGCGCAGGTATTGATTTGGCGGGATCCTCTGTTGCTATAAGTATGTCGTCTGCGTAGGCAGCTAATTTGGCCGTGGCCTTGTTTATTTTTATGCCAGCTATTTCGTCATTAGCTAGGATGTCTCTGATCAATGGTTCTAAGGCTAGCAGAAACAACAGTGGGGATAGTGGGCAACCTTGTCTGGTCCCTCTTTGTAGGTCGAAGGAGGTCGATGTTGTACCATTGATGGCGATTTGCGCTTTGGGGTTCTTTTATAGGGCCATGACCTTCTTGGTGTATTTGTCTCCCAGGTTATATGCCTGCATGCATTGTTCTAGGAAGTGCCAGGAGACTCCGTCAAAGGGCTTTTCTGCATCCAACGTGATTGCAACTGCCGAATTGTAAGAGTTCGAGCAGTGCTCAGTGATTTGGCAGAGGTGTCTTGTGCTGTCGCTAGACATTCTTGTTTTCATGTAGCCTACCTGCGTATGACTGATAAGCTGCAGAAGTAGTCTGTTAAGTCTTGTTGCTAGTATTTTGGCCTGTATTTTTTGGGCCATTGCGGATCTTTGCCTTCTTTGGGGATGACTATGATTTTGGCTTGTAACATTGTCTCTGTCACTTCCCCTTCCTCACCGCAGTGGTTAAAGACTCTTGTTAGGATTGGTGTTAGCTGGTCCTGAAAGGATTTGTAGAAAGGTGCTGTGAATCCGTCTGACCCTGGTGCCTTGTTATCTTTGAGGCTCTTAATGGCTGTTCTAACTTCGAGGGGTTTGATGTCTTGGCCTAGTGCTGTTGCTTCTTCTTTCGATATCTTAGGTAGTCTAAGGTTTTCAAGGTAGCTCTTTGTTCCTGCATTGTCTATGTTTACATCTTTGCTATACAGTTCTTTGTAGAGCTCTGCCAAGGTGTGTATTATATCGTTGTGATGGGTGTGGGACTTATCTTTGTTGTCTGTGATTGTTGTGATAGAGTGTTGTCTTTGCTTGCGTTTGAGGTACGATGCTAGAGTTTTGCCTGCCCTGTTAGCTTCGCATAGGTTTATTTCTTTGTACTTCTTTATCCACAGACCTGCTCGTTCGCTTACAATTCTATTAAATTCATACTTTTTCTTTGTCAGTTCTGTCAGTATTTGTTGGTTTGAGGTGTCTGCTATGGGTTGTGATTCTAGTCCTTTGATCTCTTTTTCCAGCTGGGACAATTGGGCTTTCGCCTCTCTGTCTCTTCTTGCCTTGATTTCTATTAGTTGAATTGAATTGAATTGAATACGCTCTTCTATAGCGCATGGCTACCCTGAGGCATCCCAGCGCTGTAAGACCCAAGGACAGGAGAGGACAATCAGTGGAACAAAAATGTCTTCAATCGCTTCCTGAATGCAAGATGATTAGTTTCCAGCCTGATGTTATCTGGGAGTTTGTTCCAGCCCTTGGCTACATGGAAGGAGAGCTGGCGGCCGCCCATATGGGCTCGCTTCACCCATGGTACCACCAGCAAATTTCGCTGATTGAATCTCAGGGATCTGTGGGATTGATGATGGCAGAACAGGGGTTGAAGGATGGTAGGACCGACATTACAGATGGACTTATGCGCCATGCAGAACGTTTTAAACATGATCCTTTCCTGAATTGGCAGCCAGTGGAGCGACCGAAGAGCCGCCTTAGCCGAACAGCGTCTAGATAGATTCATGAGCAGATGAGCTGCACAATTTTGCACTGTTTGAAGGATTTGAGTGGAGCCTACTGGAGCTCCTAAATAAATGGCGTTAGCATATTCCAGTCGCGAAAGAGTCAGTGACTGGACCAGCACACGTCTGGCCTCAACAGGAAGAAGGAGCAGCACTTTCCTGATGACCCTAAGCAGTCCATAACAGGTCGCCGCCACCTTCTTGGCCTGAACCTGGAATCCCAAGGTGGTGTCCAACCAGACCCCCAGGCTCTTTATCTGGGTCTTAGGGGTGGGAGGGGGCCCAGACAGTGTGGCCACCATGGGTCATGGTTGATGGGAGCTTTATAACCCAGGAGCATGATGTCAGTTTTGGCCCCATTTAGCTTTAGAAACGAAGCCGTCATCCACTCCAAAACTTTGGTGAGACATGGGGTCAAATTATTGCTCACCTGGTCTATAGTATCATCCCTTGCTAGGGAGACGACCAACTGCATATCATCAGCGTAGATGATAAGCTGAATTCCCCAGGGAAGCACCACCTCAGCCAGTGGTCTCATGTAGATGTTAAACATGGTAGGACTGAGAGAGGATCCCTGGGGAACGCCGTGATACAATGGCAGTTGGTCCGATGATACCTCCTCCTCAAAAACAGAGAAGAATCTCTCCGCTAGAAAGGACTGGAGCCATTTGAGGGCCATTCCGGAGACCCCTGCCCGGCGGAGGCACTGAAGCAGGAGTGGATGATTGACAGTGTCGAAGGCTGCGCTGAGGTCCAACAGGACCACTGCCTCACAGCCCCCGGCATCCACAATACTCCTAGTCGCCACCACCACTGCCACCAGGGCAGTCTCTGTGCCCTGTTTGGCTCTAAATCCCGTCTGAGTGCACCCGTAGTCTCAACAAATGAGGAGAGGATCTGATTGACGTGTCTTTCAGCTATCTTACTCAGGCCCGGTAACAACGAGATAGGCCTGTAGTTAGCTAAATCTTCTGGGTCCAAGTTTTTTTTTTTTTAAAGGGCCTTAATTTTCGCCATCTTCCAGGAAGGAGGCACCACTCCCGATTCCAAGGACGAGTTGATGACCTGCGTAATAGCGGGGCACACCGTCCTTGATACCTGTTTAAGAGCTGAGGGCGGTGCAGCATCCAGAGGGGAACCCGACTTGAGGTTACCGAGGAGTCTTTCCACAGTGGCCAAGTCGAGTGGCGGGAAGGCGTCGAGTCTTACACATGCATCTGAAGCAACCTCCTCCGGAGTCCCATCCTCGCTCTCCGTAAGGCCAAAGGCCTGTACGGTTGACTCAAAGCCAGCATAGATGTTAGACACCTTGGCTGCAAAAAAGGCAGCCAAGTCATCACACCGTTTCTGGGGATCTGGAGTGTCAATAGTGGCCAGGGGGGAAGTAACCAGGGCTTGAAATATTTTAAAAATTTCTCTTGGCCTATTGGCTGCTTCCGTGATTTTAACCTGATAATAGGCCAATTGAGCGATTTTTAGTTGATTTTTATATAGTCTTAGCTCTGACCTATATTCATTTTTGGAGGCAGTTGCGAAATCTTTCCTCCATTTCCTCTCCGCCCTTTTACAACGTTGTTTTAGCTCCTTGAGTTCCCTAGAGTACCAAGGTCGTTTACTTGGGCCTGTCCGATGGTGGACCACTGTTTTTGGCCGAGTGGAATCTAATGTTGAGGTAAGCCACTCGTTAAAGGCCTCATTGGCGATGACAGGGTTATCGTGAGGAACCAGGGGGGACCTCCTCAGGGCGTCCTCCCAATCCTCCACTGAGAGCCTCGACCAAATTCGGCTAACTTTCTCTGATGGTTGCTTTTAGTGCTTCCCACAGTATTTTGGGGTCTACCTCTGGAGTATCGTTAGTTTTGATATATTCGTAATGGCGTTCTGAATTTTGCTCTTACCCTCTTGTTTGGTGATGGTAGTTGAGCTAAGTCGCCATCTTCGTGTTATGTGTTCGTTGTGTCTTCCTATGAGTTGTAGGCTAATGCAGGCATGGTCCGATACTGTTCTGGCTGCTATCTCTGCGTGTTCGATCAGGTGTGTGTGTGTTCCTGATATGAGAATGTAGTCTATTCTACTGTATGAGTTATGTGGATTAGAGTAGAAGGTGTAGTCCCTGGTGTCAGGGTGTTGTAATCGCCACGGGTCAGCTAGGTCGAATCTGCTGCATAGGTTTGTTAAAGTCCTGTGTGACGTGGGTGTGCGTGTTTGGGATTTTGATTGTCTGTCCAGTGTTTGATCTAGCGCCATGTTGAAATCCCCCCGCTACCACCATCATCGTGTTGTGTGAGCTGTTGCTCCTTTGTTACCCCCTCCCAGAATTGTGTCGTCGGTGTTTGGTGCATATATGTTCGTCACCAGTATTGTAGCCTCCTCTCTCTTAAGTCTCATGATTAGTAGTCTACCCTCTTTGTCATGCTGTTCGTTTTCTATTTCTATTTTTGATTTGCTACTGGTCAGTGTAATTACCCCTCTCTTCTTACCCACGGCTGGCGATCAAGCTACCTTATCTATCCATTTGGCCCTAAGTTTGCTTGCCTCATCCAACAAGTGTTTAGTTTCCTGTAGCAGGATAATGTCCACTGTGTCATTTTTAGTGTTTCTGTGCGCTATGCTCGGACTTTTCCTGGTAGGTCTATCTCTCGTCCTGCTTCCCTTTGAGTCGCTTCCTTGTATATGGTCTAGTGTTGTTAGTGTTGACTGTGGTCTTACCGCGGAGCTCCTGTTAGTTGCTTCAAGGACATGAACAGGACATACAAGACAAACAAAACATGACATAACATGACATACAGGATGAACCTTCCCCCCTACCCCTCCTTCGGTACCCCACCAACCCTCTCCGCCCCCCCATCCCCTCCTACATTGTGCTGTGGGTGTGCGACAACAAGGTCCCCTCCGCCCCGTCCCGACCCCGGGATTCTAGATCTGAGGTAGTATATGGTTCTGAAAGGATATGTAGTCCCATGGACAAGTCGTTGTAAACTGAGGTAGATTTCATTGACTCTCTAGTTTCGGCGGTCTGTTCTTAGCGGCAGTTGTGGGAGGTTGTTCATTGTGCTTTGTCTTCTTTGTTGCAGTCTCTGGATCGCCTAGTTGCCAATTGGTTAGTTTGTGAGAGGATTCAGAGACGCCCCTCTTTTGGCAGTGGGTGCTGACGCTTCCATGTCCTGTATGGGTGGGCCCCTTAGATATCTTGAGAGTTCTCCTGGGTCATCGAAGGTTAGCGAGACACCCTTGATGGTTATTCTGAATCTTG
The DNA here is from genome assembly GCF_964261635.1 of Lissotriton helveticus. NCBI lineage: Eukaryota > Metazoa > Chordata > Amphibia > Caudata > Salamandridae > Lissotriton > Lissotriton helveticus. Next base: position 1,856,617,292 of record NC_136061.1, on the reverse strand, counting down.
TCGGTCCTGCAAAGGAGAAGGTTATGTTTTCTTTTCTCAGCTTGTCCCTCTGGGCAAGAAAGCCTTTTCTGATGTCTACTGTTGGCTTCGAGTAGTCTTGCGTAAGGATAATTTTATGTCCGTTCTACAGTAGATTGGGGTTCTTCCTCGCCACACCGAAGATGGCGTCCGTTTGGTGGGATCAAATAGGTTTGCATATTATAGGTCTGGGGCCTGCTCTGCTGGTTTGTCTGCTGGCAGGGACCCTATACGCTTTGTCAAGTTCGAAGGGGTTCTCAAATTGAAGTTTTGTTAGATCTGGTATGAGCTTTTGAATGAGCTTGACGCATGATCCTTCTTTATCCTCTTCTCCCTCCGGAACTCCTAGTATTCTTATGTTGCATTTCCTATTGCGGTCTTCGAGTTCTGCTGTTTGTCTACGCAGATAAACTGTAGCCTTAGCAATGTTGCCTATTGCCTTCCCCGTGAGTTGGGCTCTGTCCTCGATATCGCTTACTCTTTGCTCCACCGCTGCCACTTTATTGTTTGTTGCGTGAATGTCTGCTCTTATTGCAGCCAGTTCTAGTTCGATCTTATCTGTCGTGTTTTTTGTGGACTTGGCCAGGTCATGTACTTCGGCTAGCTTTTTAAGGATGCTTTCTAAGGTGCTTGCAATGTCCGTTTTCATTTTTATTGGTGATTCTGCGCCGTTCTCGAATCTGTTTTTCTTGAGTTTCTGTGTTTGTTTGCCTTCACTGCCTGCCATTTTGCTCTTTGTTTACTCTGCTTATATTATGTCTTCTGTTTGTTCTTCAACCGAGTTTCTAGGGCCTGTGCGCGTTGTTCTAGCTGTATGTTGCGTCTCCTGTCTGTGGTTGGTGGTGTTACTGTCCCGACCACCTTGTATTTTCCCGCTGGTCCTTAATGCACTCAAGGGGTCCTCTTTCCTCCCTTCTTCTGCCTTTGCTAAGAATGTTTTGGTTCTTGTTGGTGTCGATTTGGCCTCTGTGAGTTTCGTCTACAGTGCTATATGAAGTCTGGTGGCTCCGCTTCCTTCTGACTCGTCCTGGTTCTTAGTGGCACTCACATTGCCCGTTGAGCCGTTTTAGATTTTTTATTTTTTTTGTTTGCCGGTTTATGTGCTTGTCTTTGCTGTCTCGCTCGGTGCCCCCTTTCTGAGACGCTTGCGGTATTTATACGGTATTGGATCCTGCACACGGTGGGCGGAAATCAGGATGGCTCTGCCTCAGGCGGTTTCTCTTTCGTTTGCCTGTGTCTTGCTCCCTTTGTCCTCCAGGCCCGCGTGAGTGAGTAAGCTCTTGTATTTCCCGCTATTACTGTGGTTGCGGCAGTGAATTGCTCTGCTTCCAGGACCTGAAGGTTCTGATTTCGGGCAACTCGTTCTTTCTTTTCACCCAAGATGGCGGCGCCCAGGTGAACTGTTCTTTCTGGGTTTCAGTTTAGCCTGCTTCTAGTCCTATTTTCGCCTTTGGTGTAACTTTGCTGCGCTACTTTGGGCAGCTGCCGCACTGACCATAGATGTGGGCTAGTGTTTGTGTGCCTTTTGTAAGCCCTCCTGCCGTGTGTCTCTGTTCTTGACTGCTCGGGAGTTGTTATTTTCTCCAGCTATCGATAGTCTGCAGCATTCCCCTTAGCTTTCCTCTTAGCGACGGCTTAGTGTTCTAAGGTCTTATTCGGCCCGGCGTTGTACCGGGGGGGCTACCGTGCTTCTGGTCTCCCGTTCTTCTCCCCCTTTTAAGATGGCAGCACCCTGCCGACATTCCATTTTCAGTTTCACCAGTCTCTATATTGATATTACTTCGCCTAATTTCCTGGCGCTGTTTATCTTTGAGTAGGTGTGGGCTGGCGCAGTGTTTACATTTGGTTTGGGCGCTCTCTCGTTTTTTTACTTCCGCCGCTTATCATCTGTGTCCTCCTCGGTAAGGCGCTGCTCACGGGGCACAGTATTTCCGGTCTCCTGCCCTTTTCCTCATCTAAGATGGCGACTTTGGGTTTCAGTTTCGTCTACTCCAATGTATGTTTTTCTTTTTTTTTTTTTAAGGAAGCCGCTTTGCTCAATTTACTTAAGTTTCCTGGGGCTTTAAGCACTGTTTATCTCTGCGGAGCTGTGGGCTGGCGCGTCACTAACCTTTATTGTGAGGGCGCTCTTGTATGTTTCTGCAATAGATCGGCTACATCCTCTTCGGTGCCATCTTCATCTTGTTTCTCGGCCCCTCTGTGTCTCTCTGTTAGATTGTTGATTTCCTCCTCATTCGGCTATACTGTAGCCGGTTCTGTTGGCATGTGTGTGTTCCTGATCCCTTCCGATTCAGTCCGAGCCTTGTCGTTGGACTTGCTGTATGGGATTCGCGCTGTTATTTGGATTTTTCACCGGGGTCTGACGGAGCCAGACCCCGGTGCCATCCAAGCCACGCCCCGTAAACATACATTTTATAAATCAAACTTTCCCTCCTTTTCAGTCTGCGAATGCCTTTGAGTTAAAAACAAAATTAACTATAACTGCCAGTATGCAACCAGGATTGTCACCTTGAGAAAGCGGTGGCTGAGGCAGAAGAGGTAAAAAAACAAAAAAAACAATCCCGACCTTCCAATTGCCAGCGATACCAGCTGATTAATGCTGCCCTAATCTAGAGACATGGGGCCTCATTTATGGCATTTTGGCGAAGGGCAGTACAGCAAGGTACCTTGCTGTACCACCCTACACCAAAGTGAAATGGTACGAATGCACTGTATTTAACGAATAAGGTGCATTTCTGTCCGTTGTGCATATGCTGGCACCGTTTTGGCAGCCTCGCGCCAATGTAGGCACCCTTGCACCCTAGTGCAACAGTGCCTCAGTTGCAGGAAGGAACAGGAGCACCTTCCTGCACAAAAACAATCCTACGAGGCATTTTCACTTTTTCTATGTGTGCTGCTGAATGCAGCACACATGCAAAGAGGAAAATACGGGGAGAAATAAACATATTACTCCTCGTTACATCTCACTTCAGGAGTCGTACAGATTTGACGTTTCTCCAGGTTTCCATCACTTTGTAAATCTGGGACAGCATCAAACTCCATGGGTGTTGTGATGGGAAAACCCACCACAACGCCCATGGAATGCCTCTAAGGCGCAGAGTAAGGCGATGCAGTGTAAATCACTGCGTCGCCTTACTCTCACTCGTGATTTACCAGGCCACTCAAAGCCTCGCAGGGTAGCTTTGCGTAGCTTCATAAATCTTTCTGAGAGCCCTGCGTCACAAATGTACCACTTTACTTGGTGCAAATGCGACGCAGGTCACTTATAAATGAGCCCATGAATGAGTGAGAACGCAACCCGAGCTCCTCCTTCCTGTCCTGATCATTAAGTATTCAGTTCCCCAGCAGCCCCTGCTTAAGCTTTCACTTATTCAGGGAAGTAGGATAAGTGGCCAGCAGGACTTGAATGGGTTGAATACTGGATACACCACAATTAGCTGCAGTGAAAAAGGTCCAAATGATACAGCTTGGAAGGATAACCTACAGAATCCTCTATTTATTTAGCCAAAGTCCAAAACTAGCTGTTAGACTTGGCTTTTTCAGCGGGTTTACCTCCAGACTTTTTGCTTTCTGACCTCCTGTTTTTGACATTGTTTTAGTTGGTTTTAAGACTCAGGGCACTTTACCACTGCTATTCAGTGCTAAAGTGCATATGCTTTCCATGTAAATTGTGTATGATTGGTTTTTCATGATTGGGATATTTGATTTACTAGTAAGTCCCTAGTACCGTGCACTGTGCGTGCCTAGGGCCTGTAAATCAAATGCTCCTTGTGGGCTTGCAGCACTGGTTGTGCCACCCACACACGTAGCTTTTCAAAGGTGTCTCGGATCTGCCACTGCAATGTCTGCACACAGTTTTTACTGCCATGTCAACCGGGCAAGTGCACCCACTTGCCAGACCAAAATCTACCCTTTTCTTACATGTAAGGCACCCCATAGGTAGGCCCAAGATACCCCCATGGGCAGAGTGCAGTGTATGGTACATGTCCTGATAGTGAAATACAATTCGTTTTATATTATTGCCAAGCTAGCTGTCTCATACGTTAACATGGGAGTTGCTTTGTAACATCTTACAAGCTTAACTTTCCATGGGGACAAGATGGAGAAATGGAGTTTGGGCTTCCTGAAATCAGAAATTAAAAATACATCTTTTAGTAAATATGATTTTTATACTGTGTGTTTGAAAATGCAAATTTTAGGAAGTGGGCTTTTTCCTTGCTAAACCATCCTGTGTGATTCAGACATATGTGTATTCCCTGTATGGGTTTAGAGTGACAGAAGCAGGGAATGTGCATTCACACTAGACAGACACGGGCGGGTTGAGGTGTGTCCTGCCTTTCCTGGGTGACTCATAGCCAAGCTGAATAGACCTGGCTGCATGTAGAGTAGTGGGAAGAGTTATTACTTGCACCTAAATGGATTGTGTCCGTCTTCCACAATGCTGTCTCCGCCTCTTGTAGTGAACCTGTCCGGAGCAGGACAGAACTCATTTATGTGTGCCAGAGGAACTTTGTTTTGTACCAACTTCAAAGGAAAATGTGTTATAAGTATTGGGACCTGACCCCAGAACTTTAGATTACTGCTGGACTAAGGAACCTGCCAGGAAGAAGAGCTGCCAGGAGGAGTACTGCCCCATTGCTGTTGTGCTTTGTTGGGTTGGCCTGCAGTTGCTGCTTCTGTTTTGGGCAGGGAAAGGACTGGACTGTTCTTTCTGCATACTAAGTAACTCCAAGTGCTTGATGTAGAGCTTGCTTCCTGTGGGAAGTCTCAGGGAAACCAAAGACTTCAACATCTTCTGGGTACCGGCTTCTGGAACTGGACGTTTCAGCTGCCACAGAGGAAAAAGGTAACCTGAATCCGCCAATGTCGCCTCTGCCGGCTTTGTGACCTGATGGCATGGCAGAGGGCACAGCCGCACTTCGCACCGCAACCCTGGTTTCACCAACGCCACCCTCCGCCTCTACCACTGAGCCACTGCTTGCATCATGACTTGTGGGCACAACACTCTGCACAGCCCTCCTTTACACCGCTGCCCTGGTATCCCTGATGATGACGCATTGCCGTCTCTGACGCAGCTGCCTGCACCATGACCTGTGGACACCGCTATACTGCAGCCCTGGTCTTACCTACAAAGCTTCTCCAAGATGACATCAACGCTGCTGCCTGCACAGTGGTTTTGGGGCACCACTCGTAGGTTACTTGACGCACCGCCCGTCATACAGCAGCCGTAGCCCACCGACGCCAGCGTCATTGACTCTAGATCATCAACCAATGCCAAAGCCTGCACCGCGACCTGTGGGCCCTGCACCCTGCATTGGCCTGTGTCGCACCACAGCCTTAGGTCTACCAACCATAGCACTTCGGCAACGACGACGCTGCTGCTTGCACCATGACCTGTCAGCACCACAATGAGCATCGCCCCACTTCACACTGCAGCCCTGGTCTCACTGACGCCGTTGGACGACCATCACCGAGCCGCTGCCTGCAGCATGACTTGAGAGCACAGCACATCACACCACTCCGCTTCACACTGCAGACCTGACGCCTGACGGCGCTCCTGATTTCAAACTCACAGAGTTTGACCTGCAACCCATGTGAATTCAAGGGCCCGATGACTCCTGCACCGACTCCCGGAAGACGCTTGCCGACGCCACAAGGTCCGATACCCTGCATCTCCAAAGGTACTGTTTTACGGGTCTCTCCACGACATCGTAGCTGGGGCGCGACGCTGCAACCATCTGGAATTGTTGGATTTGTTTGTTCACGATGCCGTGATAGCCGCGGACGGAGCTGTCAACTTCAAGGAACTGTACATAAAGCCTATTCTTGCTTTATTCATACTTTAATCACTGAATGTTGGATTTTTATTGTTTTGGTCTTGTTTTATGCAGATAATTGTTGGATATTTATTCTAAAACTGGTCTGGGGTCATTTTGTGATGTTTTCACTGGATTACTGTTGGTTAAATGCAAATGCTTTACATACTTTTTCTTTGTCAGTTCTGTCAGTATTTGTTGGTTTGAGGTGTCTGCTATGGGTTGTGATTCTAGTCCTTTGATCTCTTTTTCCAGCTGGGACAATTGGGCTTTCGCCTCTCTGTCTCTTCTTGCCTTGATTTCTATTAGTTGAATTGAATTGAATTGAATACGCTCTTCTATAGCGCATGGCTACCCTGAGGCATCCCAGCGCTGTAAGACCCAAGGACAGGAGAGGACAATCAGTGGAACAAAAATGTCTTCAATCGCTTCCTGAATGCAAGATGATTAGTTTCCAGCCTGATGTTATCTGGGAGTTTGTTCCAGCCCTTGGCTACATGGAAGGAGAGCTGGCGGCCGCCCATATGGGCTCGCTTCACCCATGGTACCACCAGCAAATTTCGCTGATTGAATCTCAGGGATCTGTGGGATTGATGATGGCAGAACAGGGGTTGAAGGATGGTAGGACCGACATTACAGATGGACTTATGCGCCATGCAGAACGTTTTAAACATGATCCTTTCCTGAATTGGCAGCCAGTGGAGCGACCGAAGAGCCGCCTTAGCCGAACAGCGTCTAGATAGATTCATGAGCAGATGAGCTGCACAATTTTGCACTGTTTGAAGGATTTGAGTGGAGCCTACTGGAGCTCCTAAATAAATGGCGTTAGCATATTCCAGTCGCGAAAGAGTCAGTGACTGGACCAGCACACGTCTGGCCTCAACAGGAAGAAGGAGCAGCACTTTCCTGATGACCCTAAGCAGTCCATAACAGGTCGCCGCCACCTTCTTGGCCTGAACCTGGAATCCCAAGGTGGTGTCCAACCAGACCCCCAGGCTCTTTATCTGGGTCTTAGGGGTGGGAGGGGGCCCAGACAGTGTGGCCACCATGGGTCATGGTTGATGGGAGCTTTATAACCCAGGAGCATGATGTCAGTTTTGGCCCCATTTAGCTTTAGAAACGAAGCCGTCATCCACTCCAAAACTTTGGTGAGACATGGGGTCAAATTATTGCTCACCTGGTCTATAGTATCATCCCTTGCTAGGGAGACGACCAACTGCATATCATCAGCGTAGATGATAAGCTGAATTCCCCAGGGAAGCACCACCTCAGCCAGTGGTCTCATGTAGATGTTAAACATGGTAGGACTGAGAGAGGATCCCTGGGGAACGCCGTGATACAATGGCAGTTGGTCCGATGATACCTCCTCCTCAAAAACAGAGAAGAATCTCTCCGCTAGAAAGGACTGGAGCCATTTGAGGGCCATTCCGGAGACCCCTGCCCGGCGGAGGCACTGAAGCAGGAGTGGATGATTGACAGTGTCGAAGGCTGCGCTGAGGTCCAACAGGACCACTGCCTCACAGCCCCCGGCATCCACAATACTCCTAGTCGCCACCACCACTGCCACCAGGGCAGTCTCTGTGCCCTGTTTGGCTCTAAATCCCGTCTGAGTGCACCCGTAGTCTCAACAAATGAGGAGAGGATCTGATTGACGTGTCTTTCAGCTATCTTACTCAGGCCCGGTAACAACGAGATAGGCCTGTAGTTAGCTAAATCTTCTGGGTCCAAGTTTTTTTTTTTTTAAAGGGCCTTAATTTTCGCCATCTTCCAGGAAGGAGGCACCACTCCCGATTCCAAGGACGAGTTGATGACCTGCGTAATAGCGGGGCACACCGTCCTTGATACCTGTTTAAGAGCTGAGGGCGGTGCAGCATCCAGAGGGGAACCCGACTTGAGGTTACCGAGGAGTCTTTCCACAGTGGCCAAGTCGAGTGGCGGGAAGGCGTCGAGTCTTACACATGCATCTGAAGCAACCTCCTCCGGAGTCCCATCCTCGCTCTCCGTAAGGCCAAAGGCCTGTACGGTTGACTCAAAGCCAGCATAGATGTTAGACACCTTGGCTGCAAAAAAGGCAGCCAAGTCATCACACCGTTTCTGGGGATCTGGAGTGTCAATAGTGGCCAGGGGGGAAGTAACCAGGGCTTGAAATATTTTAAAAATTTCTCTTGGCCTATTGGCTGCTTCCGTGATTTTAACCTGATAATAGGCCAATTGAGCGATTTTTAGTTGATTTTTATATAGTCTTAGCTCTGACCTATATTCATTTTTGGAGGCAGTTGCGAAATCTTTCCTCCATTTCCTCTCCGCCCTTTTACAACGTTGTTTTAGCTCCTTGAGTTCCCTAGAGTACCAAGGTCGTTTACTTGGGCCTGTCCGATGGTGGACCACTGTTTTTGGCCGAGTGGAATCTAATGTTGAGGTAAGCCACTCGTTAAAGGCCTCATTGGCGATGACAGGGTTATCGTGAGGAACCAGGGGGGACCTCCTCAGGGCGTCCTCCCAATCCTCCACTGAGAGCCTCGACCAAATTCGGCTAACTTTCTCTGATGGTTGCTTTTAGTGCTTCCCACAGTATTTTGGGGTCTACCTCTGGAGTATCGTTAGTTTTGATATATTCGTAATGGCGTTCTGAATTTTGCTCTTACCCTCTTGTTTGGTGATGGTAGTTGAGCTAAGTCGCCATCTTCGTGTTATGTGTTCGTTGTGTCTTCCTATGAGTTGTAGGCTAATGCAGGCATGGTCCGATACTGTTCTGGCTGCTATCTCTGCGTGTTCGATCAGGTGTGTGTGTGTTCCTGATATGAGAATGTAGTCTATTCTACTGTATGAGTTATGTGGATTAGAGTAGAAGGTGTAGTCCCTGGTGTCAGGGTGTTGTAATCGCCACGGGTCAGCTAGGTCGAATCTGCTGCATAGGTTTGTTAAAGTCCTGTGTGACGTGGGTGTGCGTGTTTGGGATTTTGATTGTCTGTCCAGTGTTTGATCTAGCGCCATGTTGAAATCCCCCCGCTACAACCATCATCGTGTTGTGTGAGCTGTTGCTCCTTTGTTACCCCCTCCCAGAATTGTGTCGTCGGTGTTTGGTGCATATATGTTCGTCACCAGTATTGTAGCCTCCTCTCTCTTAAGTCTCATGATTAGTAGTCTACCCTCTTTGTCATGCTGTTCGTTTTCTATTTCTATTTTTGATTTGCTACTGGTCAGTGTAATTACCCCTCTCTTCTTACCCACGGCTGGCGATCAAGCTACCTTATCTATCCATTTGGCCCTAAGTTTGCTTGCCTCATCCAACAAGTGTTTAGTTTCCTGTAGCAGGATAATGTCCACTGTGTCATTTTTAGTGTTTCTGTGCGCTATGCTCGGACTTTTCCTGGTAGGTCTATCTCTCGTCCTGCTTCCCTTTGAGTCGCTTCCTTGTATATGGTCTAGTGTTGTTAGTGTTGACTGTGGTCTTACCGCGGAGCTCCTGTTAGTTGCTTCAAGGACATGAACAGGACATACAAGACAAACAAAACATGACATAACATGACATACAGGATGAACCTTCCCCCCTACCCCTCCTTCGGTACCCCACCAACCCTCTCCGCCCCCCCATCCCCTCCTACATTGTGCTGTGGGTGTGCGACAACAAGGTCCCCTCCGCCCCGTCCCGACCCCGGGATTCTAGATCTGAGGTAGTATATGGTTCTGAAAGGATATGTAGTCCCATGGACAAGTCGTTGTAAACTGAGGTAGATTTCATTGACTCTCTAATTTCGGCGGTCTGTTCTTAGCGGCAGTTGTGGGAGGTTGTTCATTGTGCTTTGTCTTCTTTGTTGCAGTCTCTGGATCGCCTAGTTGCCAATTGGTTAGTTTGTGAGAGGATTCAGAGACGCCCCTCTTTTGGCAGTGGGTGCTGACGCTTCCATGTCCTGTATGGGTGGGCCCCTTAGATATCTTGAGAGTTCTCCTGGGTCATCGAAGGTTAGCGAGACACCCTTGATGGTTATTCTGAATCTTGTCGGTCCTGCAAAGGAGAAGGTTATGTTTTCTTTTCTCAGCTTGTCCCTCTGGGCAAGAAAGCCTTTTCTGATGTCTACTGTTGGCTTCGAGTAGTCTTGCGTAAGGATAATTTTATGTCCGTTCTACAGTAGATTGGGGTTCTTCCTCGCCACACCGAAGATGGCGTCCGTTTGGTGGGATCAAATAGGTTTGCATATTATAGGTCTGGGGCCTGCTCTGCTGGTTTGTCTGCTGGCAGGGACCCTATACGCTTTGTCAAGTTCGAAGGGGTTCTCAAATTGAAGTTTTGTTAGATCTGGTATGAGCTTTTGAATGAGCTTGACGCATGATCCTTCTTTATCCTCTTCTCCCTCCGGAACTCCTAGTATTCTTATGTTGCATTTCCTATTGCGGTCTTCGAGTTCTGCTGTTTGTCTACGCAGATAAACTGTAGCCTTAGCAATGTTGCCTATTGCCTTCCCCGTGAGTTGGGCTCTGTCCTCGATATCGCTTACTCTTTGCTCCACCGCTGCCACTTTATTGTTTGTTGCGTGAATGTCTGCTCTTATTGCAGCCAGTTCTAGTTCGATCTTATCTGTCGTGTTTTTTGTGGACTTGGCCAGGTCATGTACTTCGGCTAGCTTTTTAAGGATGCTTTCTAAGGTGCTTGCAATGTCCGTTTTCATTTTTATTGGTGATTCTGCGCCGTTCTCGAATCTGTTTTTCTTGAGTTTCTGTGTTTGTTTGCCTTCACTGCCTGCCATTTTGCTCTTTGTTTACTCTGCTTATATTATGTCTTCTGTTTGTTCTTCAACCGAGTTTCTAGGGCCTGTGCGCGTTGTTCTAGCTGTATGTTGCGTCTCCTGTCTGTGGTTGGTGGTGTTACTGTCCCGACCACCTTGTATTTTCCCGCTGGTCCTTAATGCACTCAAGGGGTCCTCTTTCCTCCCTTCTTCTGCCTTTGCTAAGAATGTTTTGGTTCTTGTTGGTGTCGATTTGGCCTCTGTGAGTTTCGTCTACAGTGCTATATGAAGTCTGGTGGCTCCGCTTCCTTCTGACTCGTCCTGGTTCTTAGTGGCACTCACATTGCCCGTTGAGCCGTTTTAGATTTTTTATTTTTTTTGTTTGCCGGTTTATGTGCTTGTCTTTGCTGTCTCGCTCGGTGCCCCCTTTCTGAGACGCTTGCGGTATTTATACGGTATTGGATCCTGCACACGGTGGGCGGAAATCAGGATGGCTCTGCCTCAGGCGGTTTCTCTTTCGTTTGCCTGTGTCTTGCTCCCTTTGTCCTCCAGGCCCGCGTGAGTGAGTAAGCTCTTGTATTTCCCGCTATTACTGTGGTTGCGGCAGTGAATTGCTCTGCTTCCAGGACCTGAAGGTTCTGATTTCGGGCAACTCGTTCTTTCTTTTCACCCAAGATGGCGGCGCCCAGGTGAACTGTTCTTTCTGGGTTTCAGTTTAGCCTGCTTCTAGTCCTATTTTCGCCTTTGGTGTAACTTTGCTGCGCTACTTTGGGCAGCTGCCGCACTGACCATAGATGTGGGCTAGTGTTTGTGTGCCTTTTGTAAGCCCTCCTGCCGTGTGTCTCTGTTCTTGACTGCTCGGGAGTTGTTATTTTCTCCAGCTATCGATAGTCTGCAGCATTCCCCTTAGCTTTCCTCTTAGCGACGGCTTAGTGTTCTAAGGTCTTATTCGGCCCGGCGTTGTACCGGGGGGGCTACCGTGCTTCTGGTCTCCCGTTCTTCTCCCCCTTTTAAGATGGCAGCACCCTGCCGACATTCCATTTTCAGTTTCACCAGTCTCTATATTGATATTACTTCGCCTAATTTCCTGGCGCTGTTTATCTTTGAGTAGGTGTGGGCTGGCGCAGTGTTTACATTTGGTTTGGGCGCTCTCTCGTTTTTTTACTTCCGCCGCTTATCATCTGTGTCCTCCTCGGTAAGGCGCTGCTCACGGGGCACAGTATTTCCGGTCTCCTGCCCTTTTCCTCATCTAAGATGGCGGCGCCCAGGCGACTTTGGGTTTCAGTTTCGTCTACTCCAATGTATGTTTTTCTTTTTTTTTTTTTAAGGAAGCCGCTTTGCTCAATTTACTTAAGTTTCCTGGGGCTTTAAGCACTGTTTATCTCTGCGGAGCTGTGGGCTGGCGCGTCACTAACCTTTATTGTGAGGGCGCTCTTGTATGTTTCTGCAATAGATCGGCTACATCCTCTTCGGTGCCATCTTCATCTTGTTTCTCGGCCCCTCTGTGTCTCTCTGTTAGATTGTTGATTTCCTCCTCATTCGGCTATACTGTAGCCGGTTCTGTTGGCATGTGTGTGTTCCTGATCCCTTCCGATTCAGTCCGAGCCTTGTCGTTGGACTTGCTGTATGGGATTCGCGCTGTTATTTGGATTTTTCACCGGGGTCTGACGGAGCCAGACCCCGGTGCCATCCAAGCCACGCCCCGTAAACATACATTTTATAAATCAAACTTTCCCTCCTTTTCAGTCTGCGAATGCCTTTGAGTTAAAAACAAAATTAACTATAACTGCCAGTATGCAACCAGGATTGTCACCTTGAGAAAGCGGTGGCTGAGGCAGAAGAGGTAAAAAAACAAAAAAAACAATCCCGACCTTCCAATTGCCAGCGATACCAGCTGATTAATGCTGCCCTAATCTAGAGACATGGGGCCTCATTTATGGCATTTTGGCGAAGGGCAGTACAGCAAGGTACCTTGCTGTACCACCCTACACCAAAGTGAAATGGTACGAATGCACTGTATTTAACGAATAAGGTGCATTTCTGTCCGTTGTGCATATGCTGGCACCGTTTTGGCAGCCTCGCGCCAATGTAGGCACCCTTGCACCCTAGTGCAACAGTGCCTCAGTTGCAGGAAGGAACAGGAGCACCTTCCTGCACAAAAACAATCCTACGAGGCATTTTCACTTTTTCTATGTGTGCTGCTGAATGCAGCACACATGCAAAGAGGAAAATACGGGGAGAAATAAACATATTACTCCTCGTTACATCTCACTTCAGGAGTCGTACAGATTTGACGTTTCTCCAGGTTTCCATCACTTTGTAAATCTGGGACAGCATCAAACTCCATGGGTGTTGTGATGGGAAAACCCACCACAACGCCCATGGAATGCCTCTAAGGCGCAGAGTAAGGCGACGCAGTGTAAATCACTGCGTCGCCTTACTCTCACTCGTGATTTACCAGGCCACTCAAAGCCTCGCAGGGTAGCTTTGCGTAGCTTCATAAATCTTTCTGAGAGCCCTGCGTCACAAATGTACCACTTTACTTGGTGCAAATGCGACGCAGGTCACTTATAAATGAGCCCATGAATGAGTGAGAACGCAACCCGAGCTCCTCCTTCCTGTCCTGATCATTAAGTATTCAGTTCCCCAGCAGCCCCTGCTTAAGCTTTCACTTATTCAGGGAAGTAGGATAAGTGGCCAGCAGGACTTGAATGGGTTGAATACTGGATACACCACAATTAGCTGCAGTGAAAAAGGTCCAAATGATACAGCTTGGAAGGATAACCTACAGAATCCTCTATTTATTTAGCCAAAGTCCAAAACTAGCTGTTAGACTTGGCTTTTTCAGCGGGTTTACCTCCAGACTTTTTGCTTTCTGACCTCCTGTTTTTGACATTGTTTTAGTTGGTTTTAAGACTCAGGGCACTTTACCACTGCTATTCAGTGCTAAAGTGCATATGCTTTCCATGTAAATTGTGTATGATTGGTTTTTCATGATTGGGATATTTGATTTACTAGTAAGTCCCTAGTACCGTGCACTGTGCGTGCCTAGGGCCTGTAAATCAAATGCTCCTTGTGGGCTTGCAGCACTGGTTGTGCCACCCACACACGTAGCTTTTCAAAGGTGTCTCGGATCTGCCACTGCAATGTCTGCACACAGTTTTTACTGCCATGTCAACCGGGCAAGTGCACCCACTTGCCAGACCAAAATCTACCCTTTTCTTACATGTAAGGCACCCCATAGGTAGGCCCAAGATACCCCCATGGGCAGAGTGCAGTGTATGGTACATGTCCTGATAGTGAAATACAATTCGTTTTATATTATTGCCAAGCTAGCTGTCTCATACGTTAACATGGGAGTTGCTTTGTAACATCTTACAAGCTTAACTTTCCATGGGGACAAGATGGAGAAATGGAGTTTGGGCTTCCTGAAATCAGAAATTAAAAATACATCTTTTAGTAAATATGATTTTTATACTGTGTGTTTGAAAATGCCAATTTTAGGAAGTGGGCTTTTTCCTTGCTAAACCATCCTGTGTGATTCAGACATATGTGTATTCCCTGTATGGGTTTAGAGTGACAGAAGCAGGGGATGTGCATTCACACTAGACAGACACGGGCGGGTTGAGGTGTGTCCTGCCTTTCCTGGGTGACTCATAGCCAAGCTGAATAGACCTGGCTGCATGTAGAGTAGTGGGAAGAGTTATTACTTGCACCTAAATGGATTGTGTCTGTCTTCCACAATGCTGTCTCCGCCTCTTGTAGTGAACCTGTCCGGAGCAGGACAGAACTCATTTATGTGTGCCAGAGGAACTTTGTTTTGTACCAACTTCAAAGGAAAATGTGTTATAAGTATTGGGACCTGACCCCAGAACTTTAGATTACTGCTGGACTAAGGAACCTGCCAGGAAGAAGAGCTGCCAGGAGGAGTACTGCCCCATTGCTGTTGTGCTTTGTTGGGTTGGCCTGCAGTTGCTGCTTCTGTTTTGGGCAGGGAAAGGACTGGACTGTTCTTTCTGCATACTAAGTAACTCCAAGTGCTTGATGTAGAGCTTGCTTCCTGTGGGAAGTCTCAGGGAAACCAAAGACTTCAACATCTTCTGGGTACCGGCTTCTGGAACTGGACGTTTCAGCTGCCACAGAGGAAAAAGGTAACCTGAATCCGCCAATGTCGCCTCTGCCGGCTTTGTGACCTGATGGCATGGCAGAGGGCACAGCCGCACTTCGCACCGCAACCCTGGTTTCACCAACGCCACCCTCCGCCTCTACCACTGAGCCACTGCTTGCATCATGACTTGTGGGCACAACACTCTGCACAGCCCTCCTTTACACCGCTGCCCTGGTATCCCTGATGATGACGCATTGCCGTCTCTGACGCAGCTGCCTGCACCATGACCTGTGGACACCGCTATACTGCAGCCCTGGTCTTACCTACAAAGCTTCTCCAAGATGACATCAACGCTGCTGCCTGCACAGTGGTTTTGGGGCACCACTCGTAGGTTACTTGACGCACCGCCCGTCATACAGCAGCCGTAGCCCACCGACGCCAGCGTCATTGACTCTAGATCATCAACCAATGCCAAAGCCTGCACCGCGACCTGTGGGCCCTGCACCCTGCATTGGCCTGTGTCGCACCACAGCCTTAGGTCTACCAACCATAGCACTTCGGCAACGACGACGCTGCTGCTTGCACCATGACCTGTCAGCACCACAATGAGCATCGCCCCACTTCACACTGCAGCCCTGGTCTCACTGACGCCGTTGGACGACCATCACCAAGCCGCTGCCTGCAGCATGACTTGAGAGCACAGCACATCACACCACTCCGCTTCACACTGCAGACCTGACGCCTGACGGCGCTCCTGATTTCAAACTCACAGAGTTTGACCTGCAACCCATGTGAATTCAAGGGCCCGATGACTCCTGCACCGACTCCCGGAAGACGCTTGCCGACGCCACAAGGTCCGATACCCTGCATCTCCAAAGGTACTGTTTTACGGGTCTCTCCACGACATCGTAGCTGGGGCGCGACGCTGCAACCATCTGGAATTGTTGGATTTGTTTGTTCACGATGCCGTGATAGCCGCGGACGGAGCTGTCAACTTCAAGGAACTGTATATAAAGCCTATTCTTGCTTTATTCATACTTTAATCACTGAATGTTGGATTTTTATTGTTTTGGTCTTGTTTTATGCAGATAATTGTTGGATATTTATTCTAAAACTGGTCTGGGGTCATTTTGTGATGTTTTCACTGGATTACTGTTGGTTAAATGCAAATGCTTTACATATTGCCTCTGAGATTAGCTTGACTGCTCGTGCCAACCTACCAAAGGGTGAGCAGGGGTTATTTTAGATGTGTATTCCCCTCATCCTGCCTAGAGTGGTGGATTCTGCCAGGCTTAGGTGCACACCCTAGCCAACCAGAAAGCTCATTTATAACACAAGCACTTTAATGTAAGAACTTTGAGGTTCTCTTGGACACACGAGTATCCAGGAAGGGATAGGCGTTCCACACAGCCTACAGCAATACTTCCATACTACATAGCTGTGTAAAAAATAATTCACTACATCTCAGCCCCCTTGAGCTAAATAGTAATTAGATCTGTGGCCCATTCCAGTTTAGGCTACACCCAAAGCCTATATCCTATGATCACAAAAAACAGACATCAAACTGAAAATGAGCACAAGCATGGGGTCATACTTCAGGTGATTCTTGGGCTGCCAAGTATTTATGTGACAAGCAGGTGCTTCCAAAGCATCCAGATTCTAAAATCCCTAGACAATGGTGTGATATTTTAAAGTACACTAGAACAAAACAACAGAAAGGAAGGCAAAGGAGGGCAAAGGAGGAAGGAAGGGAAAGACAAGCAAAGGGCCAGAAAAGAGGAAAAACAGAGACAGAAACAAAAGAAAGAAGAAACTTAGCGAAATCTCACACGAAAAGTACGATATCACTTATGAATACGTACGCTAAAGTGAACTAAAAAATAATGGCCACTCGACTACAAAAGACCATTGTTGCTCTCATATCACCTTGGCAACATGGCTTTGTTCCCGGCAGGGGGACCACAGACCATACAAGGCAGGTTATCTCAATCTTGGATATAGCAGAGGTGGATAAGGTTGAAAGGGCTGTGTTCCACCTGGACGCGGAGAAAGCCTTTGACCGAGTGGCCTGGCAATATCTATGGAGTAGCTTGGTCAATAGGGGATTTGGTTCTGGGATTGTGAAGGTCCTTCAGGCAATGTATTTTAAGCCACATGCCCAGATTAAAATTATGGGACATACTTCTAGGAGGATAGAGATAGCTAGGGGGACGCATCAAGGCTGTCCTTGCTCCCCTATTTTGTTTGCGTACTATTTAGATCCTTTTATTAATCGCATTGTGCAGAATCAGCTGATAAAACCAGTTAAAATCTGTGATTATGAGACCAAAATTTTGGCATATGCTGATGACATCGTGAATATTACAGCTGTACCTCAAACTGCTATTAATCAAATCGAAAGCTTGGCAGCTAAATTTGGACAAACATCTGGAAATCTTTTAAATAATACTAAAACGCAAATTATTTGCTGCTCTTCGAAATGCTCTTTCCAAGACCCACATGCAGTTAAAACAGCAACATATTTAGGGGATAAAATAACAGCTGATATCAGCGCAATTTGGGCGATTAATATTGATCCAATATTGCAAATAATAAGTAATGACCTGAGGCGTATCAATAACTTACATCTTACAATCATTGGTCGAATAAATGTAATTAAGATGAAGATCTTTTCCAAAAATTCTGTATCTTATTCGGGCAATACCACTGGAGCTTGCTGCTACTAAAATAAATAGAATTTAGACAGTATTCTCCAAATTTATTTGGGGGTATCAAAATGTGCGCCGAGCTTATAAATATTTGACCCTACCAAGGGATCGGGGAGGATGGGGGCCCCTAGTGTATTACTGGGCTACGGGCCTGCAACAATTAGGGACACTATATCATCCTCAAAGGGATGATGTGGAACAATCTCAAATCCCCACAATATATCAATTGGCCATGGGTAGGAAGGCTAAGGGACTGCTACAACGACAAACAGACAAATTAAATAAAAATCCCCGTTATAAATATATCCAGATGGTGATAAGAATTTGGAAAAAAGTGAAAAAATGCTGCAAAGTTAGTAGATATAATAAATATACCTCACTCTGGCACTCTGACTTTCTGGCATTAACAGTGTATGATGGAATGGCTAGGAAATGGGAACAGGCGGGGATCGCACTATTAGAAGATTTATACTCAAATACGGAACGGAAATCTTTCTTGGAGTTAGTTCAAAAATTTGGTATACATCAAAACTCTTGTTTTAAATATTTACAAATTCAAAATCGAATTAGAGGGTTTCCTATAGGCCTTATCAACATGGACCCGATCCCTATTTTGAAACTGATGGAAAATCTAGAAAGTAAAATTAAGTATTTTTATCAAGAGCTATTAGCAAAGATACCAGATGATATGGGTAAAACAGAATCTAAGTGGGTTGGTAAGCTTGAAGATGGGGAAATTGATTTAGATATGGTGTTAGAGATCGGGAATAAGGTACTTATGGCAGCTAACCTCAACGCTCAGCAGTATGAAACTGTTTATGATCTTTATTACACGCCGGCTAAATTATTTGGATGGCGGAAGAGGCCAAATGATAAATGCCCAAGATGTCAGGGGGGCCCAGCAGATAGCATACATATGTTTTTCTCATGTGTAAAGTTGAACCCGCTAAAGGAGGGTATTGAAAAATTCCTGGCTCAAGTGCTTAATAGAGAGATCAAAATTACATCAGTAGTGATGCTGTTAGGCTTTGATGCTCGACTAAATGCAACTCTGGGGTAGCGGGATTTTGTGTTTTTAACAATGGTGATAGCATGCTTATTGATAGCAACAGTCTGGAAGGATAGTGAGGCACCTTCATATTTTCAATGGCTATATAGGGTATTATATCTTGGTGGCCAGGAAATTGCTCTGTATAAATGTAAAGGGAAAAGGGCCAGGAGGAAAGGCGAGAGTATATGGGAACCTCTTATAACATGGATGGAAAACAAGGGGCGACAAGGGATTGGGTAGGTATGTTTATTTATAAAAGAGAATATGATTTACATGGACTCATAAAGAGCGCTATAGAATGTGGCCTGTAGAAAAACTGGTAATGGTTCGGAAAAGATGTGATTTGATTTGTTTGATATCTCTGATTTCAATTAAAAAAAACATTTTTTTAAAAGGAACAGAACGAGGTCTATTGCTCCTATGTAACTCAAACGGAAGAGGAACATCTGAATGTGTGTCGTCTGGCAACCTGGGAGAACTGGAACAGGAGCTTCTGGAGGGGACATGTCCCATCAACTTAACAACCCTGGACACGTTCCACCAATGTTTTTTGTTCACCCGGACAGCATTTCCTCAAACCTTGTCTACAACCATGGGCTCAGAGAACTTAGCATTTCCTTTTATACAGTGAACAGGAATCTTCACACGCAGTGTCCACAATAGTAAATGTATGCTGAGCCGTTCTTTTTCTGGCACCAAAGTAAGATTTTTGGTTTGGATACATTTTCCATGACAAAGTCGTCCACACCCTCAATGGCATTCATCTTCACCCATTTAGACATCCAGCCTGGACACACCTTGGAGGAAGGCTTTCTTCCCCGCAATAATTCAAAAGGGGAAGTCTTGGTGGATGAATGGGGGCTGGCGCTGTAAAACATGGCAAGGAGTGCACAGCATTCTGAACAATACACTTGCCTGCAACAGCCCATTGTATACAGTTGTTTAAGACCCTTTTCATGCACTCCACATTTGTTTATAGATGATAAAGCAAAATCTAGGAGTGAGCAATACCACCCTGTGCTAAAAAGTCTTGGAATTCTTTACTGACAAACTACACACCGTTGTCAGAAACAATGGCAGAAAGAAAACCCTCCAGCAAGAAAATGTCCTTTAGGAAATCGATAACATTTTTGGAATTTGGCTCACCAAAGAAACAAACCTCTGGCCACTTGGAATAGTAATCAATGGTAACAATGCCAAAGCGAGAAGAGGGAGGAAGAAGGTTGAATGGACCAACCAAATCAATGGCAACTTTTTCCCAGGGCCTAGCTAGAAGCTCAATGGTAGGAGGGAAGGAGACCTTACCTTAAGTCCTTTTTTAGCATTGAAACATACAACAGACTCTCCCACAAAAGCATTGATGTCCATGCCCATATGTGGCCACCAAAAACTCTCACGAAGCCTGCGCTTGGTGAGAGTTTTATCCAAATGTCCCTCGTGGGCACCACAAATTAATCTATGCCTGAGCTTTTTAGGAGAAATCAAACTATCACCACGCACCAGAATACCGTCCTCAACAGAAAGCTCAAGGGAGATTTTACAAAAGTTTGCAAGGAGTACAGTGCATTTTTTCCTTTGGCCAACCACCCTAACACACTTTATGACCTGATCAAGCAAAACATCTTTAAACAATTCATCTCTCCATTCCTCCTCACTCACAGCACACGTTATCCATAACCATAAAGGCAATAAAACAATTATCCCGATCCTCATTTCCATCAGAAAAAGTGTCTTCATCTGTGACAGGAAATGTCAAGAAATAGTCCGCCCTGACTTTCTTGTAACGAGGCAGGTAAGAAACTTCAAAATCATACTGCAACAACTTAGTGGACCACCTAGCCATTCTGGGATTGTGTTCTTTGATTTGCTCTCCAGAAAGGATGGAAACAAAGGGACTGTGATCGGTCCTCAACACAAAATGGTTGCCCCAAATGTAGGGATGAAATTTTCTGATGGCCCACCAACAGGCCAACAGTTATCTTTCAATAACAGAGAAATTCAACTCTGAACCACGCAAAACTCTAGAAGCATACCCCAAGGTGTTCTCCATACCATCCTTAGTCTGGGTGAGATTGGCACCCAACCCAAATCCGCTTGCCTCAACTGTGATGGTGCACCTGACATTTGGATCAAATGGTTTAAGAATATTTGGACCAACTAATTGGGACTTGATCCATTCAAAAACTACTTGACATTGTTCGAGCCAGACGAAAGCCTCATTTTGCTTTAACATGTTGGTGAGGGGTTGAGCCTTCGATGCAAAGTCAGGAACAAACTGTGAGTAAAACTCACAAAGACCAATGAACGACTTGAGGCCAACCTTATCAGAAGATGCTTTGCTGTCAACTAAGGCCTTCACCAGACCGGGCCTCAGTTCCAGCCCTTGTTCAGACAAAACATGTCCTACTACTCCCCTTTCTTTTCTAGAAAAAGGCACTTTTCCTTTTTGAGAACAACACCTTTCTCCTGCATGATGTCAATAACACGGAATAAAGGATTCATCATGCTGTTCTATGTAATTACTATAGATCAAGATATCATCCTGAAACACAGCAACGCCCTTGACACCATTAAGCATGTTGCGCATGATCCTCTGAAAAGCCGCCACTGCCGAGCCAAGACCAAAAGGCATCCTACAATACTTAAAATAACCAATAGGTGACACAAACGCTGTGAGATGTCTCAAAGATGGTTCCCAAACCACCTTGTGAGAAGCTGACACTAAGTCCAACTTACTGAACCACATGGATCTGTTAATCATGGTCAGCAACTCCGAAATCTTAGGAAGATAAGAACCAACCCCGGTGTTTTTATTGAGACTGCGTAAGTCAACACAAACGCAAAGGTTTCCGTCTTTCTTCCTGGCCACAACCAAGGAAGAAAGACACAGAGAACACTCAATAGGCTCAATAATGCCTTTCTCACACAAATCAGGCCCCCACAGTATAGCATCATATCAACTATTTAGCATTGGAGGCCGGAGTTTCTCCACTGTCGGCCAGGGCTCTGGAATCCTTTCCCACACATTCTAGAGCTATCAATCTTTGACACAAAATTATATTGAACTACTGAAAGCTACTGAGTTGTCCATCTAGATGTTTGGAAGTAATTGGCACCACATTTCTAGAGACATATTTAAATTAAGTAAATACTTATGTACTTTCTTGCTTTTTATGTTTTACTGTAGTGACCTCATAGTAATGGAGCTACGCTTCCATTGGGGATCAAGGGAAGGGGCATGTGGAGAAGCGTGGCTCAGTGGTTAGAGGTGGCAGACCCGGAAGCTGAGATCAGCAGTGGACCAGGGTTCGATTCCCTGCCTCGGTGGGGTCTCGGGCTCAAATAATTCCACTGACTCGACAATTCTCACTCCGGTGCCTACTCGACTCACGGGGTCACACTCTGCGACTCTGGGCAATAGCTTGCTTAATCTCCACTACGGCCCCTCGCGGCGGGATGCCTGGCTTTCACCTTGTGAATACCCTGCTGGGGTATCTCACAGGGGAATACCAGGACGGGTTCCCTAAGCAAGCGCCTTGAGACCCCTGGGTGATTAGTGCGCTATATAAATCGAAATACATACATACATACATACATACATACATACATACATGTGCCATCTGTTCAAGCAGTCGTCCCTTCTGATGTGTGCTGCATCAGTGCATCTCCCTACAGGGACTGAATTTGTTGTCTCCTCTGGAGAATGGGGTTGTCCCTTACCCTAAGCCAGTCACTCCTGTTGAATTGAGAGTCTACCTAAGCCCTCACTTGACAAATTTAATGTCACCTCTTCCTCCTTCGCTCGTGGTGTTGATAACTACAAGAAACGAAAAGGTAATCATTCAATAACCATAATTCTCTTTTTAGGCGCTACGAGAATGAAATGAGCAGTGAATCGAGCAGTGAAGAGGACTCTGAGGAGGTCTCCGAAGAGACCAGTGAATCGAGCAGTGAAGAGGACTCTGAGGAGGGCTCTGATGAGGACTCTGAGGAGGACTCCTAGGAGGACAAGGAAGAAGACGGGGAAGAAGACTGAATTTTTATTTTTAGAAACTCTTCAAATTAAAATCTTCTATATTGTCAAGATTCAGAGGTCGATGCTTATGTGTAAATGAATTTTAAGTGTGTTTTTTCTTCTACTGATTTAGATTATTTGGCAATGTTTGGGAGTCTTTGGCATCAGTCCACTGGGGACTTAGCTAGGACAAACCTGTCTCTCCACAGCTGCATCCCGAGGTGTGTACAGTATTAATAACAATCTGTACACCCATGTAGCACACTCTGCAATTTGATTTGTCTTATCTAGAAGTGTTAATAGGTGTCAATTATTATCCAACTCATTGAAACCCATTTTAGCAGCCTAGAAAGAATGAAAGGATCAATGTACCTAACATAATTCGTACCTTTCTGGCTACACAAAAGCCATTACAATAGATAAATTAGTCCACTGGTGGCCTGTTTGTAATGGAACAGTAAACAAGATGTAAAAGTGCAAAACATGTGGAAAACTTACATGAGGTTATTTATTTATTTATTTATTATCCTCATTTTGTGATTATATGTGTAAGGAGTATAGACGGGAGCCCGTTGCTATAACATTTGTGCCTTCACTGCCCCATATTGGCCATCCTGGGGTGGGGAGTTTCCCTTTAACAGTTGTTTCAGTCTGGGGTCTCCCTCATCCTTTATCATAATCAATAATTCCTGTTACTTGTGGGGGAGATAATGAATGTTTCCCGTCTGAATTATTGTCACTTCTTTAATCATTGGATTCTGTTTTCCGAGACCACATAAGTGCGTTAAGTGCCTGATTGAAAATGATTTTCCCAAATTTCCCAGAAACTGAGCTTTTTGCTGGCTTTTCCTTTCCTATCCAGTTTATTTATTTGTATTATGGAATTCAGCCAATCCCCTTGTAATCGTGGTACTGGTTTAACCCAGTTTATGCATATCTCTCTCCTTGCTAGCAGTATCAATACAAACAGCAGGTTTTCCTGTTTTTTTGTTAACTTACCCAGGTCGTAAGTGATGTTGATCCCAAAGATAATAAGAGTTATACTTACTTCTAGTTGTTTTCCCAATACCAGGCTTATCGTCTTACCGACTTCCTGCCAAAAGGAGTCGAGGAGGGGGCATTCCTGGAACATGTGCAGATCGTTCGCCTTCTCCATTCCGCATTTGGGGCATGTCTTTATGTTGGCTCCCTTGAATTTTGATAACCTTTTGGGGGTCCAGTAGGCCCTGTGTATTGTAAATAGGTGGTTTCTCTTCAAGGCGGCCGGTTTGATGGTAGACCTG
The DNA here is from genome assembly GCF_964261635.1 of Lissotriton helveticus. Taxonomy (NCBI): domain Eukaryota; kingdom Metazoa; phylum Chordata; class Amphibia; order Caudata; family Salamandridae; genus Lissotriton; species Lissotriton helveticus. Next base: position 1,856,593,569 of record NC_136061.1, on the reverse strand, counting down.
CACTTTTCTAGGGATCTTTGCCATATGTTTTGTAGGTCTAACTCTGGTATATCTTTCCTCCAAACTGTTTCTGGGATCAGGAAATCTTCTTCCCCAGCTATAATGAGGGCCCAATACCACCTAGATATTTCTTTTTTTATGGGGGTGGTTTTCATCATTTCTTTCTCCAGATCCTCATTTCCCTTTTTTTTCTCTGTGAGTGATTTGGCCCAGCTGGTAAGTTGGTAATATTTGAATTTGGATACGGATGAGTTGGAAATTTTGACTAGTTGATCCCAAGGAATTATGAAATTTTCTGTCATCAGCTGGCCCCATTCTTTGATTCCTGCTGTTTTCAGTGGTGAGGCCATGGAGTCTTTTAAGCAGTCTGGAGTGCCCGGAGATTCCCATATGGGGGCCATAGTGCTGTAGTATGGTATGTTTAGTGTGCTTCTGTCTTGATACCATAATTTTGCTGCGTTGATTAGGATCTTGGGTTTTATCTTTTTGAAATATTTGGGGTGTCCGAATTAATATAGAAAGTGGTCTGTTTTACTTGTCATATTTTGTAGGAAATATGGGTAAAATTGATAGTTCTTTAAAAGAGGTCTTATGATTTTAAATTGGAATGCCCCATAGTATTCAAAAAGGTCAGGACTGGCTATTCCCCCTTGTTCTTTTTTCCTCCTTAGTTAATCCCTGCGATTCTTGTTCCTTTAGATGACCAAATAAAACTCATTATTTCTCCCTGAATTTTCTTCAATACGTCTCTCTTGAATTCCAAAGGTATAGTGTTAAAGAGGTAAGTAAATTTGGGTACAATGGACATTTTTATTATATTAGATCTTCCCAGGAAACTTAATGGTAGCCCGTCCCATACTTTAAGGAGTCTCCTAGTTTCTCCAGCGATTCTGTTGAGGTTTATTTGGGGCACTTTATCTAGATCCTTAACCAGGTTAATCCCCAGATATTTTATTTTGTCTTTAGAGTATGGGGTGCTGGCGTGCGTGTTCCAGCTAATGGCCTCAGTTTTTGCCTGGTTTGTCAGGTATCCTGACACTCTGCCAAAGTTAGTTATTGTGTTTTCTATTGCTGCAGTAGAGTTTTGAAAATTATCGGTGAAGACCATCAGGTCATCTGCGTATAATGCCACTTTTTTGGACCATTCATGATATTTAAAGGGCGTTATTGAACTGTGGTTTCTAAGAGAGCATGCAAGCGGCTCAATGTAGAGATTGAACAGTAGTGGTGACAACGGGCATCCTTGCCTTGTTCCTCTTTGTATTTCAATATTCTTGGTAATGCTCCCGTTGATTAGTATCTTCGCTCTTGGTCTTTTATAAATTTCCACCACCATATGACTAAAGCTCTCCTCTAGGTTGTACTTGCTAATGGCTTTATTCAGGAATGTCCAATTGACTCTGTCAAATGCTTTGGCAGCATCGAAGGTGATTATAGTCAGAGGCACTTTTTCGCATGTTGCTATGTCTATTGCGGCAAAGAGTTTGTGAGTTATCTCTTGTATTTGTCTTCCCTTCACGAAACTTTTTTGGTCGGGGTTAATCAGTTTTGTCATTACCACGGCTAACCTCCTTGCCACGATCTGCATAAAAATGTTGTAATCGCAGTTCAGCAATGAGATAGGTCTGTATGATTCACAGATTATTGGGTTTTTTCCTGGTTTTAGGATGATGCTGATGGTCGCGTCATTCCATGAGTCGGGAATTTTATCCTGTTCTTTATAAATTATATTTAGTAACTCTGTTATTGACGGAGCCAAGATCTCCCTCAGGGTTATATAAAACTTGTTGGGTAAGGCGTCAGGGCCGGCTGCTTTCCCTTTTTTCAAACCCTTTATCACAGATTTTACTTCTTCAATTGTGATTTCGTCGTTCAACTCCTCTTTTTCCTCTTCCGATAGTCGTGGGAGTGGTAGGAGATCTAGATACTTTCCAATCTGTTCCTCCATGGGGTTTGTGTCTTCCTTGTTTAGGTTGGAGAAGAAGTTTGTGAACTCCTGCATTATTACGGAGTCCTCAGAGCTTGGTTCATTTTGGTTATGCTGCTGAATGCTGGATATTTTATTCCTGGTTTGATCTGTCTTCGTTTTCCATGCCAGCATTTTACCGCATCCTTCTCCATACTCATGATTTGATAATTTGCTGGTTTCCCACTTTTTCCTTACTTTGTTCTCGAGAAGGTCAACTAGTTTCTCCTTTATTCCTAGCCTTTCCTTTTCTAGTACTTCTTTGATAGCTGGAGTATTCTCTGTCGCTATTTGTGAGTCAAGTAATTTTATGTCTTTTTCCTTGTTGCCAATTTCCTGCTTCGTAAGTTTGGATTTGTAGGCTCCCATACTTAATAACTTTCCCCTTATAACTGCCTTATATGCATCCCAGGTGGTTTGCTTTGTAGTGCCAATTTGATTGTCCTCAAAGAAGTTAGCTGTAGCAATCCTTAGTTCTTCCGTTGACTGTGGGTCTAATAATATAGTGCGATCAACCGTCCATCTAGGTTGTGTGTTGATCTTTGATGTTTGTAGAGTTAATTGGACTGCCGAGTGGTCAGACAGGTGAGCTGGTAGATGATCTATGCTCCTAACATTGCCTAGTAGACTCTTATTTATTAAGAAATAGTCAATTCTAGACCTGTGACCCAGCTTTTTATTATGAAAGGTGAAAGGTTGTCGTTTGTCGCCCTTTTCTTTCCACATATCCATCAGATCCAAATCTTTTTTGTAGTTACCTAGCCACTCCCTCATTTTGGGTAGGTTTGCTTGTCTTCCTGGGGGGATCTATCCAGTTTGGGATCTAGTATAATATTGTAATCACCCCCTAGTATTATCGGTGGAGTTGTTGATAGAAGTTCTGTGTAGAGTCTTTGGAGGGGAGTTGGGTCATCTGAATTTGGACCATAATAGCCTGCTATGGTAAATATGTTATCGTTTATTCTTACTTTGGTTATAGCCCATCTTCCTTTGTTGTCCACTACCTTGTATTCGATCTTGGCTTTGAGTGATTTTTTAAAAATTATTGCAATGCCTTTGACATTGCAGTCTTGATTGGTGCAGACATAGGCATCAACCCAATTAAGATTTTTCATTATTTGGTCCCACTCCGCACTTAGAAGGTTTGTCTCCTGTAATATGATTACCTCGTTATCTGCTTCCTTCAAATATTCAAGGATCCTTCTTCTTCTACTAGCTGTTCTAAGTCCATTGACGTTCCAAGAGAGAATTTCTAATTTTTTGGAGTTTGTCATCATTTTCTTATATTATGTTGGGGGGGTGAATGGACTTGTTTCATGTTTACAGGCCCCGTATGCTGCTTTTACTTTAAGTAGTGAGGATATATTTTTTATTTTTTTCCCTAGTTTGCTCCCCACCGTGCTCTCTTTTTGTTTTGTATTTGTACTTTTTTGTGAGGTTCATCGTTACCCACTCTGAGGAAGCCTCCCTTCTTCTTTTTGGGCGGTATTGTTCGCCCTCTTTGAGCTCCATGCTTCGCCTGGTTTGCAAGTTTCGCCTTTTTTGGCTTTATGTTGCGGTCCGCAGTTGATCCTTAATTTGTTCTAAAACTTCTCTGGGGTCCCTGAAGTTGTGCATTTTATTTCTCCACATGATCCTCAGAACAGCAGGGAATTTCATTTGGACTGTGGCTCCGAGGGATTTTAGTTCTTGCATGAATTGCCCCAATTCCCACTGTCTGTCCTGGGTGGCTTTGGACATGTCTGAGCGAATTCTGAAAGACCAGTTGTCCTTACTTAGGGTGCCCTTTTTTAAGCCCTCGCCTAAGATTCTCTCTTTCAGTGTGTAGGTTTTAAAATTTATTAGGATTTTTCTTGGTGTCTTTCTCTCTTTGTGTTTGCCGAAAGGATCCCGGTGAACCCTCTGTATGTCATCCGTTAGATTAGCTTCTTTAGCCCAGGGGAAATACTCTTCTAGGAGTGAGATGTTTACTCATGTTCCGGGTTATTAGCAAAGAGGCAGAATCAGAAGACTGCAAAGATGAAGCCAGACTTGCATCCTCTCTTGGACTTTTCCTTTAAAAGATAGGAATTACTATCTTGACTTGAATGTGCACACCAATGCACGCACTCCCATGAAGTGGATATTGTATCCGGTTGAGTCGTGACTGCTAGATGTTATGTTATGTGGATTTGTGTAACACAGCCTATCACCTAGTAGGGTATCAAGTCGCTGGAGCAGGAGTATAGGTGTGGGAATGAGGGTGTAGAGTCATTATGTTATGTGGATTTGTATAGCGCGACTTAAGTCTTCTTTACTGGCTCTACATAAGGTACATTCAAAGTCAATGTCAAAATCATCCTCTTATCTTGAGACTACAGGATGTCTGCAGCCTCAGTGTATAACTAAGACAGCGCTACCAAAAGAGTATCTCCCAATGAAAACCTAATTTACTAGGCTTAGGTCGAGGGCGAGTAATAGGTACATACATCAGATTTGAAAAACATTCTGATCAAATACCCTTTCTTATAAAATAAGATAATTGCTCCATCTGGAAGTGAGATTTTAGAAGGAAAAGGTATTAAAAAACTTCATAACTGGTCCTCATCTTTTCTATGTTTTACTCTACTGAAGTATAACGAGGGGGGCATTCCCTTGGCCTCTACACCCTGCTGCTGCAAGTGATTGGTTGGCAGTGAAACTAACAGCATCAGAAAGTAAAGTGAGTAGTAAGGCATTATCTTCTGTTTAGAAGATGTTATTTTTCTATGTGATCTTTCCATTTTGACAGTAGGTGTCCCTTTTTGATATGATGTAGATTTCTACACCTTTATTTTTATTTCCCTTACACCAACCCTGGGATTTGCCCTTCACCAGACTTACCAGTTCTCGAAAATGGCTATTTTACTATTCTAATTAATTCATAGCCAATTTGCGGACTAGTGGCAGTTCATGTAATGCAGAATCTCTTGTACATCAAAGGAGTGGTTGGGTACAAAATGGAAGTGTTCAATAACTTTATTTAGTTTCAGACAAAAACCTTTCTACTAAAAAAAACTTCTGATCAAAGTGCATGTTCATCTTTTTTCAATAAAAGCGTATTTCTCACATACGGTTTCTACCAAAAAGCCTAATGAGGGAGACAATATCTCCCCGTTGTGTACCCATAACATGGAAGTATGTCACAACATTTAAAGTCTCTCCATTGTCTAAGGCTGCTTCACCACTTCACACGATGGTCTCATTACGAGGTCTTTGTAATCTACTGTACAGTATTATAGCACATGGAAATCCTGATGGCGTGGGGTGCAATATTTCGCAGCTGTGATATTACCACACCATTATGTATTGTGGACCCTGGAGTAGTTATGTGCACCAATTCCCCTCATTCTGGACCCTTTTGCCCCAACCGCATTTGAGAAGGTCTTACCTGTCAGAATTTATGCGGTCGAAAAAATCCAGAGTGTGATATTTCCATACAAATTGTAATCCTGATCTTTTGTTACCATCCAAATAGGCATTTCCCACATGCTCAGAGGGATCCCACCAACGTTCTGCAAAGCAGCACTATTCTTCTGTGCTCAATCGGATAAAAATAATGGTCATCTTTGCGATTTACAACCTACCAGCAAGTTGTATATCCAAAGCTAAGTATGACCAGAAATCCTGAGCCCAACAGCATGGCTGCAGAGTACTCGCTATCTCTCTGTATGCACAGCTGCAGAGTACACGCAGAATCCCTGTATGGTTTTGATCCAGCCTGTCTAACTTTCAAAGCTATGTTCTCTAGAACACTACATCAAAATGCTACCCTCTCTCATTGGGCTTTACCTCCAACATCTTGATATGATTTCCAGATTCTCTAAAAATACTCCTGTAAATTAGGCTTTCTAAACTGAATGGCACCAAGGACTTAGTAAATGTGAAAACCCAAAACAGAAAGACAGACACCCTTCTACGATCCACTAAGCAATGCTTGAGTGAGATGCTTTTCTGGTAATGATCTGTTCAGCTATCACTGGGATAATTAGCAGAATCCAAACCCTCTTTCTCATTAAAAAGTCACATGTAAGAACATTAGGAAACAATGGATGCATTTTAAAGATTTATCCAGGGGGAGGAGCTACGCCAGCAACCAAGATGGCCGCATAAGCTCCCGGCTCCGCCGACCTCCGCCAGCGGCTCGTATATCCTGCTGTTAATCCTGAATTTGCACCAGACTCCCGGGTTCATGAAGTATTTCTGCTTCTAAAGGCGTAATCCCGAGGTTTTTATCTTATCGGACTCCGAAGATATGCCGTGTTCCCATTCTCGGCCTAACATCGTGTGGAAGCCGGGGCCTCGATTTCTAGACTATCCGGGTTGGAGTTGATCAACAACGGCCGCTGGACCTGGACTGAGCCCGGTCCCCCCAAGTGTCTCTTAACCTGTTTGTTTTCAGACGGTGGCATTGTGAACGGTCTACACCGTTAACACAACAGCATATCGCGCCGGCTGCCGTGTCTGGGGGTCCGACGCCCGGAGACCCTGCTGACCTCCCGGGGTTGACGGGCCGGGGCCCTCGCTATCGGCGTCGGTGTCGATCTTATGAGCCGGGGAGCGCCCACTGTGATCACTGGATTTGCATGACCTGTTGCCCCGGAGAAGCCGGCCTCCGGGGTACGAATCCAGCTCTGCCTCTTCGTGAGAGGAGATGGGGCGGACGGAAGGTACGCCATCGCTGCAGGCCGTCATGGCCGCCATTGAGGCGCTCCATTCACAGTTCACCGTTGTATTCCGGACACTGAGCGTGCTAGTGGACGGTATCATGGGACCGGTCTCTGACTTTCCGTTAAGTACTCATCCACCTGCGATACCAGCGGTGCAATGTACACCTAAGCCCGAGGTCCCCGGGCATAACCCGGATTTACTGTGCTTTTACGATTCCCAATTCACAGTCAGCAAGCCCGTGTTTGTCGCTAGCGTTCCCTGCTTGTTCCTGCTGCTGCCTCATTCAGCTATGGACAGTTTTCTGTGCTGTTACAAATTCCTCAGTGACTGTTGGAAAGACTTGACATCTCTGGACACTTTCCGTTGCTCGTTTTGTGGAACTCGTGAAATTTTCTCTGTTTGCCGATCCTGCAACACCGAAGTGAACTTTGACGATCGTCTTGCATTTTCGATTGAGTTGGTGGTTCGAGTGGACAAGACTTTCATGAAGTACCGTACTGGCCAGGGTTGATCTTGAGGGCCTGGGTTCGATAAAATAGCTTGATTTAATGCCGGGATTGTACCTGTAACGGGAAGGGAGTTGGGTGGTGCCTTGCTATACCCCCCCGATTGGTTTGTAAATTGCTTATGTCGGTTTGATTGTATCTCGGGGTGATGGCTTCTGGCGGGGGGTACGGGAGACCGGGGGTGTATTTGCTTTGCTTTTTACGGTTCTCCTCCTCCATCTTTCCCTTCCTTGGGGTTAGTTTAGAGGGCGACAGGCACGCTGCTAGTGGGGTTAGGTCGTAGCCATCCGCAGGGGTGCAGGGTGGGGGGTTGAGGGTTTTTTTTTTTTTCCTTTATTTTGTTCTATGACCTGTCTATTTCCCTTTTTCCTTCTTCACAAGAAATGTGGCATGTTCTCCTGATCATTTAATCCTCATATCCGGGTGTCTAGTTTTGGAGTCTCATATTCTGTATTCTGGCTGGGCGGGATCCGATGATGTTGCTCAAGGCTATCTGTACCGTATTGCTTTATCTCAGTTCCAATTTATATCGATGTCTTTCAGATGCCTATAACTATTGTGTATTCCTAGACTGATCTGCCCGTTCACTATTTCGATATGTTCCATCAAATGATGCCCGATATGTGTATTTCTATTCTTGTGTTATAATTAATAAAAATATATATTAAAAAAAAAAAGATTTATCCAAATCAAAACCCTATCCTAATGCATAATTTTTTTATTGTAAGTGTAATAAAAACAAGCAAAATTGTAACTGCAATATTTAAATGTAATGTGAACAGCAGAAAATATTCCAATATGTTTTCTGTGCAATATTATATCAATTCCATCCTCATATCTTTAGCTTCTAAGCTAATTCAGCACTGAAAGAAAACCTAACTTGAGTTTCAAAGATGGTTCTCACACTCATATCTGTTTTGAACAGTGGAGTAGGTGTTCCGTATAATAGCATTGTCTCCTATTCTCATCTGCACTGGAAAAAGGTTGATAAGCCCCAGCAAATGAAGGCTGAATATGCCTCCTGTTAGTGTTCGGCAAAAGTAGGTGAAGCGATTCTGCATTGCATGTCTTGTCTCGGTTCCTGGTATGAAGTACTTTCTCCCTTGTCACACTCTATGTCTAACATATATCTCATTATGTAGCCATTGTAGAATCTTTTAGAATAAACAATTAGCAGAATGTGGCCTGATGCTCTTTCACCTGTTTTCATTCTGTGAACCCGTGCTGTTTGAACAATAGCAGTAAATGAGAAATTAAAGTTTTCATGAAACCTCGATCACAATTCAGCAATAATTATTTTACCATCGAAAATATGGCTTAGATTAAATACGATTGTGAGAAAGTGCATTTTTTGTATGCTTAGCCCATCACTTGTTGCCTGATTTTGATGTGGTTTTAAATGTAGTGCACAGGGTCCCTGCCAACCAGGTCCCCTGTACCAGTGCTTCTTCCCTAAAACAAACCACCTATTTGCTCCCTACAATAGAATGTCTAAAGAGTAAGCCTAAGACCATCCACCACTGTCTTAAAGGATATAAGTTGCATCCATGCGAAGTGTATGTACCGACAAATCCTCTCGGCAATGCATATCCAATGTCTGCGAGGACCGTCCGGTGGGACCCTGGGTGGGAAACTAAAGACAAGAATTATATCTGATAGCGTTTTCCCAGGGAGATGTCATTATTGAGTCCTCATATGTGCATATCTAGAGTGAATATCCAAAACACTTCCCTACTGCATTTTTTGTAAGATGAGGCATCTTATTTCTTCTGGTTGATGCCTCTGTTCATGATAATGCTTGACCAGTTGTGCAGTCATGTTGATGGTTCTGATAGCTGATCGATGTTTGGTCAGGCGCGTGGCCAGTGGACATGCTGTATCTGCCACATGACCAAGATGACACCAGCAAACTAATAGATACACTATGCTCTTAATTTTACAGTTAGTGAACGTCTTTAGGTTGATTGTATAGTTATTGAAGGCAAAGGCCTCTGTCTCGATGTCTGAGTCGCATGCCTTGCATTGGGTACATTTGTGATTTCCAACAATAGGGGTGCCCCTGTCAATAGTTTTCTGCATAAAGGGTTTGGTGTTCTCTAGACGAGATCTCACCACATAGTCCTTAAGAGTTTTGTTTTGTGTATGTGCAAACATGGGTTTGGGGACCATCTGGCGTTGCTCTGCACTGCTGTTCAATATATGCCAATTAGAGTATATGATCTGGCGAACCTTTTCGTTCAGCACAGAATGCCTCGTCACACAAACTATTCTGGATTCAGCTTGAGGTTTTTGATTGTACAGTAGATGGTCCGATTGTAGAACTTAGATCTTTTGAATGCTTCGTGCACTAGTCTCTTTGGGGCACCTCTGGTGATGCATTTCTCTTTCATCACGATTGCTCTCCTGTCATAATCGTGTAGATTGGTGCAATTTCTCCTCCAGGTTAAAAATTGACCAAAGTGATATCTGCTTCTGGGTTCTTGGGGGGAAGCTATTGAAGTGCAATAATATATTCCTGGCAGTAGGTTTCACATAAAGTTCTACTTCAAGCTGATTGTCATTGTGTCGTTTGAGTATGTCCAAGAATGCGACTTGACAAAGGCTGGTGTGAGCCGTGAATTTCATATTTGAATCATAGAAGTTAAGCCACGATAAGAAGCCACAGAAGTCTTCCAATTAGCCCACCCAAATGAAAAGAAATAGTGCGTATGCAGCACGCCCAGTGGTTCACCGACTAAAAAAAAGGGGACTACCTCATTGTAGATTAATTTATCCTCACACTGAGCCATATAGATGTTAGCATGGGCGCACAAGACGCCCCCATGCTGACTCCCTTAACTTGTTTGAAAATCTGACCTCCAAATTCAAAAGTGTTCTCCTCGAGTACAGTTTGCGAACACTCAAGAATAAAAAATCTAGGGTGATCAATAAGACGTTCTTCCATGAACCATTGAACTGAGCTCCTCCTTTTGGGGGATGTTGGTATACAAAGCTTACATGTCTAACGTAACTGGGATGTTGTAAGTAGGGCTTTAAGTCAGGCCTTTGACTGTCGTAATGATATCTCTTGTGTCCTTGATATAGGACTTGATCTTGGGGACATGGGGTCGTAGGATGAAGTCAACATACTTGGAGAGTGGCTCTGTAACTGAGCCAATGGTGGTCAAAATCAGTCTATAAGGGGGGTCTTGTGTCATTTAGGTCTTGGCTCAGTTCAGTGAAGAATTGATCTCTCACATAAAGCTGTTTGCTGCTGAGAATGTATCCTGGATGTGTGATGCAGCCAAATGCAAGCAATTAGACTAATTTTCAACTTTTATCCTCTCTGAATCTACCTGCTGGATCCCTCTGCTGTGTCTTGCTCTAAGGTGTTAATACTGCATGTGTTAGCACATCAAACTAAGAATTATTGTCTGCCACTTCTTGTTTTTATAGACGTGCTGCTGCACAGGAGCAGCCCAGAAACATAGCTAGAAAGAAACTGAATTTTGTTTCAGAGAATTAGGATCCTGCCCGTGTTAAACCATCAAAATTCTAACTTAATCGTTTAGCAATTATGAGCCAACGTTCCTGGAGGGTTCATTCTAAATACGATTGCTCAGAAGTCATGGAAAATCTATTCCTGAAGGATTAAGGAAAGTCTGTCAAAGATATTACACAACAGTTTCCAGTTTGCCTTATTCCTGAAAGCTGTAACATTCTGAGAAGGACAATATTGTAGTATTATTTATTAAGTATGCTATGTAGTATCAATTATGTGCAATCTACATAAAAGCACTAGTGGTCCCCGTGGGGATTCCGTACTGTGTTCATTCTTTGTGATGTAGTATGATAGAGCTTATGAGAGTAAGGCTTCTGTGGAAGACGGGCTTTTGAGGGTTGTGCTACTGACAAGCTCCTCAGGCCTATTATAGTGCCAGGATCATTATGTGAAAAAATATCTGAAGTGTGCCAATATATATATATATATATATGTATATATATATATATATATATATATATATATATATATATATATTAAACACACAAGAGTTGCCCCAAATGATGGCGCCCACACAGGTGTAGATTTCTGTATTCTTTAATGAAGTCTGCAGCTGAACAGGTAAGATGCATGCCAGCAAAAGTTCATGCGCCAACGCGTTTCGGGCTCCTGCCCTTCGTCATAGGCTCAGTAATGCATTGCGCACACACGTCTTTTCAAATGAAGTACCTGCCCCAGTGGGCGTGGCCGCTCTCCCGGCTTCATGGTACTTGTAGTTTATGCAGCGGTATTCCTCAAGTGAGTGTGCGTGCGGGCCGCTATTAAAGTCATTAAAACCCCAGTGGGCTGCTGAAATCACCTTTCCTCTGCTCATCCGCCGTAGCTAGGCTCCAAAAACAGCACCTGTCCCCATACAAAGGTGAAAACCGCCTGGTATCACCGAGGTCCGTGCTCGACAGCGGGGCTCCCATCGCGGCTTAGGCTTCGCCGCTCAATATTAAACACACAAGAGTTGCCCCAAATGATGGCGCCCACACAGGTGTAGATTTCTGTATTCTTTAATGAAGTCTGCAGCTGAACAGGTAAGATGCATGCCAGCAAAAGTTCATGCGCCAACGCGTTTCGGGCTCCTGCCCTTCGTCATAGGCTCAGTAATGCATTGCGCACACACAACGTCTTTTCAAATGAAGTACCTGCCCCAGTGGGCGTGGCCGCTCTCCCGGCTTCATGGTACTTGTAGTTTATGCAGCGGTATTCCTCAAGTGAGTGTGCGTGCGGGCCGCTATTAAAGTCATTAAAACCCCAGTGGGCTGCTGAAATCACCTTTCCTCTGCTCATCCGCCGTAGCTAGGCTCCAAAAACAGCACCTGTCCCCATACAAAGGTGAAAACCGCCTGGTATCACCGAGGTCCGTGCTCGACAGCGGGGCTCCCATCGCGGCTTAGGCTTCGCCGCTCAATATTAAACACACAAGAGTTGCCCCAAATGATGGCGCCCACACAGGTGTAGATTTCTGTATTCTTTAATGAAGTCTGCAGCTGAACAGGTAAGATGCATGCCAGCAAAAGTTCATGCGCCAACGCGTTTCGGGCTCCTGCCCTTCGTCATAGGCTCAGTAATGCATTGCGCACACACAACGTCTTTTCAAATGAAGTACCTGCCCCAGTGGGCGTGGCCGCTCTCCCGGCTTCATGGTACTTGTAGTTTATGCAGCGGTATTCCTCAAGTGAGTGTGCGTGCGGGCCGCTATTAAAGTCATTAAAACCCCAGTGGGCTGCTGAAATCACCTTTCCTCTGCTCATCCGCCGTAGCTAGGCTCCAAAAACAGCACCTGTCCCCATACAAAGGTGAAAACCGCCTGGTATCACTGAGGTCCGTGCTCGACAGCGGGGCTCCCATCGCGGCTTACGCTTCGCCGCTCAATATTAAACACACAAGAGTTGCCCCAAATGATGGCGCCCACACAGGTGTAGATTTCTGTATTCTTTAATGAAGTCTGCAGCTGAACAGGTAAGATGCATGCCAGCAAAAGTTCATGCGCCAACGCGTTTCGGGCTCCTGCCCTTCGTCATAGGCTCAGTAATGCATTGCGCACACACAACGTCTTTTCAAATGAAGTACCTGCCCCAGTGGGCGTGGCCGCTCTCCCGGCTTCATGGTACTTGTAGTTTATGCAGCGGTATTCCTCAAGTGAGTGTGCGTGCGGGCCGCTATTAAAGTCATTAAAACCCCAGTGGGCTGCTGAAATCACCTTTCCTCTGCTCATCCGCCGTAGCTAGGCTCCAAAAACAGCACCTGTCCCCATACAAAGGTGAAAACCGCCTGGTATCACCGAGGTCCGTGCTCGACAGCGGGGCTCCCATCGCGGCTTAGGCTTCGCCGCTCAATATTAAACACACAAGAGTTGCCCCAAATGATGGCGCCCACACAGGTGTAGATTTCTGTATTCTTTAATGAAGTCTGCAGCTGAACAGGTAAGATGCATGCCAGCAAAAGTTCATGCGCCAACGCGTTTCGGGCTCCTGCCCTTCGTCATAGGCTCAGTAATGCATTGCGCACACACAACGTCTTTTCAAATGAAGTACCTGCCCCAGTGGGCGTGGCCGCTCTCCCGGCTTCATGGTACTTGTAGTTTATGCAGCGGTATTCCTCAAGTGAGTGTGCGTGCGGGCCGCTATTAAAGTCATTAAAACCCCAGTGGGCTGCTGAAATCACCTTTCCTCTGCTCATCCGCCGTAGCTAGGCTCCAAAAACAGCACCTGTCCCCATACAAAGGTGAAAACCGCCTGGTATCACCGAGGTCCGTGCTCGACAGCGGGGCTCCCATCGCGGCTTAGGCTTCGCCGCTCAATATTAAACACACAAGAGTTGCCCCAAATGATGGCGCCCACACAGGTGTAGATTTCTGTATTCTTTAATGAAGTCTGCAGCTGAACAGGTAAGATGCATGCCAGCAAAAGTTCATGCGCCAACGCGTTTCGGGCTCCTGCCCTTCGTCATAGGCTCAGTAATGCATTGCGCACACACAACGTCTTTTCAAATGAAGTACCTGCCCCAGTGGGCGTGGCCGCTCTCCCGGCTTCATGGTACTTGTAGTTTATGCAGCGGTATTCCTCAAGTGAGTGTGCGTGCGGGCCGCTATTAAAGTCATTAAAACCCCAGTGGGCTGCTGAAATCACCTTTCCTCTGCTCATCCGCCGTAGCTAGGCTCCAAAAACAGCACCTGTCCCCATACAAAGGTGAAAACCGCCTGGTATCACCGAGGTCCGTGCTCGACAGCGGGGCTCCCATCGCGGCTTAGGCTTCGCCGCTCAATATTAAACACACAAGAGTTGCCCCAAATGATGGCGCCCACACAGGTGTAGATTTCTGTATTCTTTAATGAAGTCTGCAGCTGAACAGGTAAGATGCATGCCAGCAAAAGTTCATGCGCCAACGCGTTTCGGGCTCCTGCCCTTCGTCATAGGCTCAGTAATGCATTGCGCACACACAACGTCTTTTCAAATGAAGTACCTGCCCCAGTGGGCGTGGCCGCTCTCCCGGCTTCATGGTACTTGTAGTTTATGCAGCGGTATTCCTCAAGTGAGTGTGCGTGCGGGCCGCTATTAAAGTCATTAAAACCCCAGTGGGCTGCTGAAATCACCTTTCCTCTGCTCATCCGCCGTAGCTAGGCTCCAAAAACAGCACCTGTCCCCATACAAAGGTGAAAACCGCCTGGTATCACCGAGGTCCGTGCTCGACAGCGGGGCTCCCATCGCGGCTTAGGCTTCGCCGCTCAATATTAAACACACAAGAGTTGCCCCAAATGATGGCGCCCACACAGGTGTAGATTTCGGTATTCTTTAATGAAGTCTGCAGCTGAACAGGTAAGATGCATGCCAGCAAAAGTTCATGCGCCAACGCGTTTCGGGCTCCTGCCCTTCGTCATAGGCTCAGTAATGCATTGCGCACACACAACGTCTTTTCAAATGAAGTACCTGCCCCAGTGGGCGTGGCCGCTCTCCCGGCTTCATGGTACTTGTAGTTTATGCAGCGGTATTCCTCAAGTGAGTGTGCGTGCGGGCCGCTATTAAAGTCATTAAAACCCCAGTGGGCTGCTGAAATCACCTTTCCTCTGCTCATCCGCCGTAGCTAGGCTCCAAAAACAGCACCTGTCCCCATACAAAGGTGAAAACCGCCTGGTATCACCGAGGTCCGTGCTCGACAGCGGGGCTCCCATCGCGGCTTAGGCTTCGCCGCTCAATATTAAACACACAAGAGTTGCCCCAAATGATGGCGCCCACACAGGTGTAGATTTCTGTATTCTTTAATGAAGTCTGCAGCTGAACAGGTAAGATGCATGCCAGCAAAAGTTCATGCGCCAACGCGTTTCGGGCTCCTGCCCTTCGTCATAGGCTCAGTAATGCATTGCGCACACACAACGTCTTTTCAAATGAAGTACCTGCCCCAGTGGGCGTGGCCGCTCTCCCGGCTTCATGGTACTTGTAGTTTATGCAGCGGTATTCCTCAAGTGAGTGTGCGTGCGGGCCGCTATTAAAGTCATTAAAACCCCAGTGGGCTGCTGAAATCACCTTTCCTCTGCTCATCCGCCGTAGCTAGGCTCCAAAAACAGCACCTGTCCCCATACAATGCATTACTGAGCCTATGACGCGTGTAATATTGAGCGGCGAAGCCTAAGCCGCGATAGGAGCCCCGCTGTCGAGCACGGACCTCGGTGATACCAGGCGGTTTTCACCTTTGTATGGGGACAGGTGCTGTTTTTGGAGCCTAGCTACGGCGGATGAGCAGAGGAAAGGTGATTTCAGCAGCCCACTGGGGTTTTAATGACTTTAATAGCGGCCCGCACGCACACTCACTTGAGGAATACCACTGCATAAACTACAAGTACCATGAAGCCGGGAGAGCGGCCACGCCCACTGGGGCAGGTACTTCATTTGAAAAGACGTTGTGTGTGCGCAATGCATTACTGAGCCTATGACGAAGGGCAGGAGCCCGAAACGCGTTGGCGCATGAACTTTTGCTGGCATGCATCTTACCTGTTCAGCTGCAGACTTCATTAAAGAATACAGAAATCTACACCTGTGTGGGCGCCATCATTTGGGGCAACTCTTGTGTGTTTAATATTGAGCGGCGAAGCCTAAGCCGCGATGGGAGCCCCGCTGTCGAGCACGGACCTCGGTGATACCAGGCGGTTTTCACCTTTGTATGGGGACAGGTGCTGTTTTTGGAGCCTAGCTACGGCGGATGAGCAGAGGAAAGGTGATTTCAGCAGCCCACTGGGGTTTTAATGACTTTAATAGCGGCCCGCACGCACACTCACTTGAGGAATACCGCTGCATAAACTACAAGTACCATGAAGCCGGGAGAGCGGCCACGCCCACTGGGGCAGGTACTTCATTTGAAAAGACGTTGTGTGTGCGCAATGCATTACTGAGCCTATGACG
Organism: Lissotriton helveticus; assembly: GCF_964261635.1. Lineage (NCBI taxonomy): Eukaryota > Metazoa > Chordata > Amphibia > Caudata > Salamandridae > Lissotriton > Lissotriton helveticus. The sequence continues at coordinate 1,856,577,483 of NC_136061.1, read as the reverse complement.
AAGGGCAGGAGCCCGAAACGCGTTGGCGCATGAACTTTTGCTGGCATGCATCTTACCTGTTCAGCTGCAAACTTCATTAAAGAATACAGAAATCTACACCTGTGTGGGCGCCATCATTTGGGGCAACTCTTGTGTGTTTAATATTGAGCGGCGAAGCCTAAGCCGCGATGGGAGCCCCGCTGTCGAGCACGGACCTCGGTGATACCAGGCGGTTTTCACCTTTGTATGGGGACAGGTGCTGTTTTTGGAGCCTAGCTACGGCGGATGAGCAGAGGAAAGGTGATTTCAGCAGCCCACTGGGGTTTTAATGACTTTAATAGCGGCCCGCACGCACACTCACTTGAGGAATACCGCTGCATAAACTACAAGTACCATGAAGCCGGGAGAGCGGCCACGCCCACTGGGGCAGGTACTTCATTTGAAAAGACGTTGTGTGTGCGCAATGCATTACTGAGCCTATGACGAAGGGCAGGAGCCCGAAACGCGTTGGCGCATGAACTTTTGCTGGCATGCATCTTACCTGTTCAGCTGCAGACTTCATTAAAGAATACAGAAATCTACACCTGTGTGGGCGCCATCATTTGGGGCAACTCTTGTGTGTTTAATATTGAGCGGCGAAGCCTAAGCCGCGATGGGAGCCCCGCTGTCGAGCACGGACCTCGGTGATACCAGGCGGTTTTCACCTTTGTATGGGGACAGGTGCTGTTTTTGGAGCCTAGCTACGGCGGATGAGCAGAGGAAAGGTGATTTCAGCAGCCCACTGGGGTTTTAATGACTTTAATAGCGGCCCGCACGCACACTCACTTGAGGAATACCGCTGCATAAACTACAAGTACCATGAAGCCGGGAGAGCGGCCACGCCCACTGGGGCAGGTACTTCATTTGAAAAGACGTTGTGTGTGCGCAATGCATTACTGAGCCTATGACGAAGGGCAGGAGCCCGAAACGCGTTGGCGCATGAACTTTTGCTGGCATGCATCTTACCTGTTCAGCTGCAGACTTCATTAAAGAATACAGAAATCTACACCTGTGTGGGCGCCATCATTTGGGGCAACTCTTGTGTGTTTAATATTGAGCGGCGAAGCCTAAGCCGCGATGGGAGCCCCGCTGTCGAGCACGGACCTCGGTGATACCAGGCGGTTTTCACCTTTGTATGGGGACAGGTGCTGTTTTTGGAGCCTAGCTACGGCGGATGAGCAGAGGAAAGGTGATTTCAGCAGCCCACTGGGGTTTTAATGACTTTAATAGCGGCCCGCACGCACACTCACTTGAGGAATACCGCTGCATAAACTACAAGTACCATGAAGCCGGGAGAGCGGCCACGCCCACTGGGGCAGGTACTTCATTTGAAAAGACGTTGTGTGTGCGCAATGCATTACTGAGCCTATGACGAAAGGCAGGAGCCCGAAACGCGTTGGCGCATGAACTTTTGCTGGCATGCATCTTACCTGTTCAGCTGCAGACTTCATTAAAGAATACAGAAATCTACACCTGTGTGGGCGCCATCATTTGGGGCAACTCTTGTGTGTTTAATATTGAGCGGCGAAGCCTAAGCCGCGATGGGAGCCCCGCTGTCGAGCACGGACCTCGGTGATACCAGGCGGTTTTCACCTTTGTATGGGGACAGGTGCTGTTTTTGGAGCCTAGCTACGGCGGATGAGCAGAGGAAAGGTGATTTCAGCAGCCCACTGGGGTTTTAATGACTTTAATAGCGGCCCGCACGCACACTCACTTGAGGAATACCGCTGCATAAACTACAAGTACCATGAAGCCGGGAGAGCGGCCACGCCCACTGGGGCAGGTACTTCATTTGAAAAGACGTTGTGTGTGCGCAATGCATTACTGAGCCTATGACGAAGGGCAGGAGCCCGAAACGCGTTGGCACATGAACTTTTGCTGGCATGCATCTTACCTGTTCAGCTGCAAACTTCATTAAAGAATACAGAAATCTACACCTGTGTGGGCGCCATCATTTGGGGCAACTCTTGTGTGTTTAATATTGAGCGGCGAAGCCTAAGCCGCGATGGGAGCCCCGCTGTCGAGCACAGACCTCGGTGATACCAGGCGGTTTTCACCTTTGTATGGGGACAGGTGCTGTTTTTGGAGCCTAGCTACGGCGGATGAGCAGAGGAAAGGTGATTTCAGCAGCCCACTGGGGTTTTAATGACTTTAATAGCGGCCCGCACGCACACTCACTTGAGGAATACCGCTGCATAAACTACAAGTACCATGAAGCCGGGAGAGCGGCCACGCCCACTGGGGCAGGTACTTCATTTGAAAAGACGTTGTGTGTGCGCAATGCATTACTGAGCCTATGACGAAGGGCAGGAGCCCGAAACGCGTTGGCGCATGAACTTTTGCTGGCATGCATCTTACCTGTTCAGCTGCAGACTTCATTAAAGAATACAGAAATCTACACCTGTGTGGGCGCCATCATTTGGGGCAACTCTTGTGTGTTTAATATTGAGCGGCGAAGCCTAAGCCGCGATGGGAGCCCCGCTGTCGAGCACGGACCTCGGTGATACCAGGCGGTTTTCACCTTTGTATGGGGACAGGTGCTGTTTTTGGAGCCTAGCTACGGCGGATGAGCAGAGGAAAGGTGATTTCAGCAGCCCACTGGGGTTTTAATGACTTTAATAGCGGCCCGCACGCACACTCACTTGAGGAATACCGCTGCATAAACTACAAGTACCATGAAGCCGGGAGAGCGGCCACGCCCACTGGGGCAGGTACTTCATTTGAAAAGACGTTGTGTGTGCGCAATGCATTACTGAGCCTATGACGAAGGGCAGGAGCCCGAAACGCGTTGGCGCATGAACTTTTGCTGGCATGCATCTTACCTGTTCAGCTGCAGACTTCATTAAAGAATACAGAAATCTACACCTGTGTGGGCGCCATCATTTGGGGCAACTCTTGTGTGTTTAATATATATATATATATCTATATATATATATATGACGCTAAGACACGCCCATTGGGGGCGGTATCTATCAAATAAAGCAGGTGTTTCCAATCAATGGTGGCTGTGTTTTACTGCGAAGCTCGTGAACAAGGGGAAACCTGAAACGAGTAGAGCCGTATTTTGAGACGGATGGTGAAAGGCAGAGTGTTGTGGAACCCGTGTTGGCAGAAGATAACCTCAGCAGTGGCCCCCTCACTTGTGGCAACCTGTTTTGAATATTTTGAGCGGCCTTTGTCAGTCGCGAGGAGGCCCGCCTCATGTCTGCGGATCCCGGCACTGGACTTCTTTTGTGCCATTGTGGAGCGGAGGTCTTCAAAAACACAGGGGTTATTAATTTCCACGGATGCTGGTTTTAACCTACGTCAACCCACCGGGGTGTTTACAGCACGTAATTGGAACATTGTCACCAACCCACTGGGGTAAAAAGTATCGCTTGGACTGCCATTACCACAATGCATCATCGGGCACATGCTGAGTATGACGCTAAGACACGACCATTGGGGGCGGTATCTATCAAATAAAGCAGGTGTTTCCAATCAATGGTGGCTGTGTTTTACTGCAAGGCTTGTGAACAAGGATAAACCTGAAACGCGTAGAGCCGTATTTTGAGACGGATGGTGAAAGGCAGAGTGTTGTGGAACCCGTGTTGGCAGAAGATAACCTCAGCAGTGGCCCCCTCACTTGTGGCAACCTGTTTTGAATATTTTGAGCGGCCTTTGTCGGTCGCGAGGAGGCCCGCCTCATGTCTGCGGATCCCGGCACTGGACTTCTTTTGTGCAATTGTGGAGCGGTGGTCTTCAAAAACACAGGGTTTATTAATTTCCACGGATGCTGGTTTTAACCTACGTTAACCCACTGGGGTGTTTACTGCACGTAATTGGAACATTGTCACCAACCCACTGGGGTAAAAAGTATCGATTGGACTACCATTACCACAATGCATCATCGGGCACATGCTGAGTATGACGCTAAGACACGCCCATTGGGGGCGGTATCTATCAAATAAAGCAGGTGTTTCCAATCAATGGTGGCTGTGTTTTACTGCAAGGCTCGTGAACAAGGGGAAACCTGAAACGCGTAGAGCCGTATTTCGAGACGGATGGTGAAAGGCAGAGTGTTGTGGAACCCGTGTTGGCAGAAGATAACCTCAGCAGTGGCCCCCTCACTTGTGGCAACCTGTTTGAATATTTTGAGCGGCCTTTGTCGGTCGCGAGGAGGCCCGCCTCATGTCTGCGGATCCCGGCACTGGATTTCTTTTGTGCCATTGTGGAGCAGAGATCTTCAAAAACACAGGGGTTATTAATTTCCACGGATGCTGGTTTTAACCTACGTCAACCCACTGGGGTGTTTACAGCACGCAATTGGAACATTGTCACCAACCCACTGGGGTAAAAAGTATCGATTGGACTGCCATTACCACAATGCATCATCGGGCACATGCTGAGTATGACGCTAAGACACGCCCATTGGGGGCGGTATCTATCAAATAAGGCAGGTGTTTCCAATCAATGGTGGCTGTGTTTTACTGCAAGGCTCGTGAACAAGGGGAAACCTGAAACGCGTAGAGCCGTATTTTGAGACGGATGGTGAAAGGCAGAGTGTTGTGGAACCCGTGTTGGCAGGAGATAACCTCAGCAGTGGCCCCCTCACTTGTGGCAACCTGTTTTGAATATATATATATATATTTTTTGTTGTTGGTTTTTTTCACTGAAAAAACGTAGGTTTCAGGCATGTTATAGTTAGAAATTAGCATTTAAAAATTCACTGAAAAAAACATAGATTTCAGGGATGTTATAGTTAGTTGGACATAAGCGGAGCGGTCCAAATTATGCAACTCAGGAAAAAGGGAGAGGAACATAATGTTACATTAGATCTGTATCATTGGTACTTTTCCGGATCTATTATTGATGAGCACACTGGTGGAACGGGCTAGGGAGGCTACAGGGGGAGGGATTGTTTTATTATAAGATGGGCGCCCTGATTGATCGGATAAATAACACATAGATTGGAATAGAAAGGACTGTCACGTTCATCACATATGCTGCAGCGATAATTATTAGGAGCAAGCGTGTGAATGTGAAGGAATTAAGGCATTAGGTATATGGCTTGGAACAGATAATGGATACGACACAATCACTGTGAATGAAGAATGTGGCCCCCATTGATGATGATGTGATAACAAACAATGGATGTACAGTTTGTGGGTGAAAATCAATAAAAATAGGTTTAAAAAAAAAAGTTAGTTGGACATTTCACTCGTCATTAGTGATGTCACTGACCATGTCATGAATGATGTAATATGTGACATCATCAGCAATGCATTGTGGGGGCGCGGGTTATAGTTAGCTGAACTAACTATAACAGCGGAATTTCTCTGGTTTTGTACAAGTGAAATGTCCAACTAACTATAACGTCCCTGAAACGTATGTTTTTTCAGTGAATTTCTAAGGTTTTTTTAAAATGCTAATTTCTAACTATAACGTGCCTGAACCCTATGTTTTTTCAGTGAATTTCAATGGTTTTTTAAATGCTCAATTCTAAATATAACGTCCCTGAAACCTATGTTTTTTCAGTGAAATTCAGAGGTTTTTTAAATGCTAATTTCTAATTATAACATACCAGTTGCGTTTCCAGAGTGGTGGAGAAAGATGAGCGTGGCCTCCGACACACCTCTTAGCAATCCACCTGTGTGTGATTTACTGGAGGTAACAGGAGGAGTAGTTAGCCCCCAACATCAACCTCAGGGGCCAACAATCCCTTTTATTACCACCAGTATTGTCCCACACAGCAGGATTGCTAACTTGTTATATGAAGCCCCACCCCTTCCCTGAACCACTGTGCAAACGTGCCCCCTAGCATATTGTAAGTTGGGGGATTAAGTCCCCTTGAATCCTGAGGTTCCCTGGGGGCCAACTAGCCCACCAGGTAACTCCAGTAAGCGGCACAGAGCTGCTTTGCAGAGAGATGGCCCACGGCCATGCCCCTTTTTACACCTCTCTTCAACACAGCTCTGTGGCGCTTACTGGAGGTACGTGATAGGCTAGTTGGACCCAATATTCAGGGGGAATAAATTCCCCACCTTACAACGCTCCACGGATGTGTTTGCAGAGTGATACACTTAGGGGGCGGGCCCCTGGCGTGATGCCGTTTTTTAATTTTATTTTATTTTTTAGAAGGGGGGCTGTGTGGCCCGCTTCTTTTCCTATTTTTTGGGCCCTGTGGACCCAATACCCCAGGGCCTCACCCCAATTTTGTTATTTTTTTTAATATACGGGAAGGGGCTGTGTGCCCCCTCCCAAGGCCATCCCCTGGGGCATGGGCAGTATACATTTTTTGTTTTACAATATTTGGAGGGGGGCCACGTGGCCCCCCCTACTCAGGCCATTTATGGCCCCAGGGTCCCCATCCTGGGGCCAAACTTTCTTTTATTGGGGGGAGGGGTGCGGCGTGGCCCCCCTCTCGGGCCACTCCTAGCCCCGGGACTCCATCCCCCGAGGTCTGGCCATTCCGTTGGGGACCGCGGGGGGAGCCCCAATGCCCCCATGGTCCTGCAGGCTCCCCGTCTTCTGCAGGAGCCGGCATTGCTTTTCCACACAAAGCACACAAGCACACAAGCAATCTGCTTTGGATTTTGGAAGCGAGAGCAGGAAATCTGCTCTTGCTTCCAAAATCCAAACCAGAGTTTGCTATGACAGGGCGGGAGCCACTCGGCTCCCATCCTGCCATAGCAAACAGCAGACAGGAGCTTGCCCTGGGGGGTGGTGGTCCCCAGGGCCATCAAGGGCTCCAGGAGGGGGGCCGCACGGCCTTCCTCCCTACCAGTGCAAAGCCCCGGTGGTGGTGGTCCCTGGGCTCGGGGTCCGTAAAGGACCCCTGCATTTCCATATTTGGGGCCCGATGTAGGTAAATCTTTTTTACCACTTCTTAAATACCGATTCATACCAAATCGGTATTTAAGAAGTGGTAAAAAAGAGGAGGGCAGATGTAGGTAATTAATTACCGAATCGGAAGGAATCGGTATTTACCGATTCGGTAAATACCGATTCGGTAATGCCCATTGATTCCTATGGGCATTGAAGCCCATAGGAATCAATGGGCATTACCGATTCGGTATTTACCGAATCGGTAAATACCGAATTTTGCAAGGGTGCAGGGGGTGTCACTTTGACACCCTCTGGCACCCCAATTACAGGCATGTGTGCCATGTGACACACAGACATGCCCTTAGGGCATGCACAGATGTGCATGCACACCTGGATTCGGTATTTCACCACCCAATTGGATTGGGTGGTAAAATACCGACTCCTAAAAGCCTGTGGCACTGTTTGCAGTGCCACCTACATGTGAGATATACCAAATCGGTAAAATTACCGATTCGGTATTTTACAGAATCGGTAAATTTACCGATTCGGTAAATTTACCAATTCTGTAAAAATGGTCCCCTACATCTCAATGACCCATTTACCGGTCGGTAACGGCCGAATTCGGCCGTTACCGACCGGTAATGGCCACCTACATCGGGCCCTTGGTATCCCGGGGAGGTGATGGTCCCTGGGGCGTGTTGGGGGCTCGAGGCCCCCGGGGGAGGTTTTTTATTTTTAAAAAGAGCCCCGGGAGGTGGTGGTCCCCAGTGCAGCGTGTGGGGGATTGGGACCCCCCCACGCATTTTGTTCACAGCCCCAGGTAGGTGGCAGTCCCGGGGGCTGTGTGGGGCTGTGTGCCCCCCTGCAGTTGTTTCTGAAAGCCCCAGGGAGGCGGCGGTCCCTGGGGCAGCATCAGGGGGATTGGGACCCCCCCACGCACTTTTTTCACAGCGCCAGAGAGATGGTGATCCCTGGGGCTGCGTGGGCCCCCACGGGTCCTCGCTAATTAATTGGCAGTGCACCCGGGACCTGGGCCACCCGGGAAGTTTTTTAAAACAAAGCACTTCGTTTTTTAAAAATATTTTCGGTGGGATACGCAACCCCATCGCGATTTCCACCAAAATTATTTTAAAAAATGGTTTTTTTGGCACTGGGGCTCCTTGTGGGGCCCCCTGAGCAGGCCTAGGGTGTCAGGGTGTTCTTACCCTACCCCCTTTTATTGTTTTTTTACCTCTTTTTTCTACCTCTTTTTTCGAGTCACAAGATGGTTGCAAACACTTCCTGGTTTGGAGTGTTGCCAGCCAATCAGAGTGAAGCTCGTGTTCGGGAGGGTTCTCGAACCCACTGCTGCCCCAGATATAGAAACTTTCTTTTTCTAATTTATCAGGAACTACTGAACAGATTTATACCATTTAAAAAAAGGTCTCTTTCTGAACCAAGGGCTACATTGTTGCCAAATTTGGTGTAATTCCGTTCAGCAGTTCGGGCTGTAGCTTTGTCTAAAGTTTCCTATGGAGGACAGATATCGAACCCATTCTTTGTCTAATTTCTTACGAACTACTGAACGGATTTACACCATTTAAAAAAAGGTTGCTTTCTTGACCAAGACCTACCTTTTTGTCAAATTTGTTGTAATTCCGTTCAGCAGTTCGGGCTATAGCTTTGTCTACAGTTTCCTATGGAAATTTACATGACGCGAACGCGTTTTAGGACCCCCTTTTTTCTCGGCCCCCGCTTCACAATTCACCACGAAGCTTTCAATACAAGAGCTGACCGGAGCGCCCCACTAGTTTTGAAAATTTCGCTAAGATTCGTCAAACGACACCAAAATTATTGGGAAAACAAAAAACACTTCCTATGGAAACTAGGTCCTAACTATACCCATTGCGGCTTGAACCCTGCTATTTACAAAAATATTCTCCATCCAATTAGTATTGTTATTTTCTATCCCCTTCTCACCTACACTCTACTTTGCCACAGTCTTCTCCTTGTTCCTTAAAGCCACCCTCTTGAGATTCCATACCTTACCACTTCTCAGTCAAACTGCATTTCTCAAAACCTCTACAACTTCCTCCGGTTCAAAGAATTTACTTTCACCTTTGGTAGGTTTCTTCACCTGCACCTAGTCACCCACTTTCACCTGCACGGGTCTAAAGCCACGAACACCATGAACACTGTCATAATATGACTTATTTCTCAAATGTGTTTCATCAGAATTGGGGGGCCACTGTTCCACCTTACACTCCCTTAACCATTCAAGATTATACTTGTATCTGGGTCTTCTACCTCTCATTATGATAATTGGTGATTCTCCAGTGGTATCATGAACAGTAACCCTATACGTCCAGATGGCCTTTTTCACTTCCACATGCCAATCTTTTTTGCACTAAACAGCTCCAGCTCCTTGACTGACACTCATGACAAGGTGGTTAAACCTTTCCACAGTGCCATTCCCACTTGCATTATGAAGTGACGTTGTCTTGTGTTTCACTCCAATCCTTTCAAAATAACTTTTAGCCTCATCAGACGTAAATTGCACTCCATTGTCGCTTAGCAGTACTGCTGGAATACCCTCAGACACAAACACACTATCTAAATATTCCAAAATCGAAATAGTGTCCGCTATTTCTACGAACTCTACTACTGGAAATTTCTCAAAAAACAATAACATATTCCTGTAGTTCTCCTACCAGCCCCAACAGGTCAATAGCCACACATTCCCATGGTTGCCTTGGAATTAAACACTCACTCATTGGGGGACTCAATGTACACTAAGTCTTATCTGCGGAGGAGCACACCTTACAAGACCTTACAAATCTCTCCACCATTTTGTCCACACCTGGCCACTAGAACATCTCCTTAACCACAGCTTTGGTTTGGACTTTCTCAGAATGCCCTTAGTAGCACAACTTCAAAATTACATCACGTAAGCCACTGGGAGGGACAATGCGTTCACCCCTAACAACCAAATCCTTATCCACTGACAACTCCATCCTTACTTCCCCAAATGGCCTTAACTCATCAGACACTAGCTCCTTCCTAGGCCAACCAACATAAATATTTCAATATGCCCCGCAAAACACTGTCCTTATACTGTTCATCCTGTCACTGCCCCTTTTTTATGGACGGAGATCCTGAGTCATGCACCAGTGCTACCTTATAATCATTCCACGGGTCATCCACACATTCGTCTAAAGGAGCAGGCAAGCTTGATAAACAGTCTGCAATTATATTCTCTCTTCCAGGCATATACTTCATTTTATACAAAAAGTCCTAAATGCGCATAGACAATCTAGCAATCCTTGCTGAGGCAGACACACTCCCCTCCGTAGTCAAAAGATTTACCAATGGTTCATGATCACCCCTGATCGTTACTGATTTGCCCCATACAAATGCTAAAAAAAATCTAATGCCCGTGCGCAAGCCAATGCTTCTTTTTCTATGATGGAAGACCTTTCTTCCCCTGGTGACAGGGACCTAGAAGCAAACAAAATGATCTTGTCCTGCCCTTTTACATCCTTTTGTGACCCTTGTTACTCGCATCTGTGGTAATCCAGGAATCCAACCCTGGGTCCAAACTGCCTAATGCAGGTACCTTCTCCAAGTCTACATTGATCCTTCTGAACTCTTCATCACACAATGGACACCACTCGAACTTTACCTTCTTCCTAAGCAGTTGCCTAATATTGTACACTTTCTCCGCAAAATTGGCTATGAACTTGACACAATATTCCACCATCCCTAGGAATGATCCTACCTCTTCCTTGCTGGTTGGGGCGGAGAGACCCAAAATATCCTTTTCCAACTAGGGTTTTGGCCTGATACCATCCTCACTGATCACATGCCCCTAATAAGTTGCACTCCTTTCTGCAAATGTGCAGTTATTAATCTAAACTGTCAAACCCACATCCTGCAGTACACTCAAAACTTTTCTTAATCTCTCATCATGTGTTTTTCTTTCTACCCCGTGTACCAGGATGTGATCCTGAAAGAACAATACTCCCCCCCCCCATTCCCAAATAGTTTATGTATTAGGTGCTGGAAAACTGCGGCGGCGGATGCTAAGCCAAAAGGCAAACGTTTAAACTGGTAACATCCGAACGGGGTGATGAACGCTGTAAGCATCCTTGATTCCGGCGTAAGTTGAATCTGATGGTAGGCCACCGACTAGTCCATGGTTGAAAAATACATTGCCCCATTTAAGGACGAAAACATCTCCGTTATCTTTGGAAGGGGGAATTGATCAATGAAAATGCTATTGTTTAGGTGGCGCAAGTCCACACAAACAAATGTTTCCATTGCTCTTGCGTGCCACGACCACCGGCGAAATTCATTCTGAACTTTCAATCTGTTCGATAACATCCAAGTCAACCAATTTATCTAGTTCCTTACCCACCTCCTCTCGTACCATAATCAGTAACATCCTTGCTTTGTGTATGTTAGGGGTCACATTGCTTTTGAGTATGATCTCATGCTCGAAAGCTTTTAACAATCCTACTTTTTTATTGAAGACCTTTGAAAATTATTCTGCCAAGAGTTTACGTAATCTGCTCCCATCATCTATCACCAACACTTTTTCTTCACTCTTGGGATCAAGCACAATGTGATCTACCCGTCCCAGCACAGACGGTCCTTGTATTGCTAGATACAGTTTACCTCTCGTCTGCATGTCCTTAAAAGAAAAGACCAACATTCTAAATCCCAACATGTCAATGTTTTCCCCTGTGAAACTCTCCAGGTTAATGTCAGATGGAAACAGTTGAAGACCAATTTTGCCACGAAAATCACTCTCCCAAACTTTCTCATTCACAATTGCATATGGGAATCCGAGTCTGTATATATTTTAATAGGAACCCCACCTAATAATATGTCACACATAGGTTTGTTCTAGTTCAACCCTCCGTCCACATTAAGAACAAATGTACCATGTATGCTCTTAGTTTTCTCTGCTCCAGAATATTCGTTTTACTCCTCACTGCTGTTACTATTTGCTCCCTCATTTACACATTTTATTGTTCTTTTTTTTCCTGCAAGCTTTGCAAAGTGGCTATTGATTCCACAGTTGATGCATTTCTGCCTGACCGCTGGGCAGCTTTTATTGTAAGCCAGATGGTCTCTACTGCAACAATGGTAGCATCTTCTGTCATCACCTACATGTTTGTCTAGAGTTTTGTCTTCTGTTCTTTAGTAGGTGCCTTGATTTGATTGATTTGATCTCCACATTTATAAAGCGCTCTGTGATCTTACGGGTATCCTGGTGCTTGCACACGTGAACTAGATTCTGAGACTAAGGAGGGTGTATATTCAGAGGTTAAAAATATCACAGCTATATCTTAGGAAACAGTCAGGTCTTTAATCTTTTTCTAAACCGTGTCAGATGCCAGTGTGCCCACAGGAGTCCATGGTACTCCCACTGCCTCACCACCTCAACCACCACCTGAAATTTCCTCTAGGTAGTGTCTGGAGCAGGGGGGAAGGGGAAGTGGAAAGAAAGAGAGACTGCCTTTGTCTTGTAGAGTTGGTATCTTCTTCACTCTAGGGTCGTGTGGCACCTTCTATATCTGCACCTGGAGAGGACACAAGATATAAACACTCTGCCAGAAAACATTCAGGTGCATTAACAACTAATTATAAATGCGTGCATATGTTTAATCTAAGACTGTATTCCTTAACCCTCCCTTAATTACCTGGTCACTGCTTATGTAAGCGTTGTAATTCTTCAACTGAACTTCTTCTAAGTTCTTATTAGCAATACCTGAGGCTAATTACTTAACTACTAAACCTAACTTTGAGTAAACTAAGGTTAACTGTCTTGCTCAGGAGTTGCTTCCAATTATTACGCTAAACAAGTTCGGTACATTGACTGCCTAATTTATGGACACCCCAAATACCAGACTTTTGCAGGACGAGTCCCGCGCCGGCTCAATGAACTTTGGTTCTTTCTCTATTTCTTCTGAAATTCTCTTCTCTCAAAAAGGCTTGAATCCCTTGTTGCGCATGCGTTCTCTTCTGTCAGCGGTTCTGAATTTCTTCGCACAAGAACACAATGCGCTAATTTATGGTCTCTTGTGACTAAACACCATGCGCAACAAGGAGATGCTTCTCCTCGCTGAAAAGCTACAGTTGAAGTGCGCAGTTCCAATTACGAACGCGCACGTTGTTGGCTCTGCCGATCGTGTGCTGCTGAACACTAGACCGCCAACCTGCTCTCTGCCGATGTCGGTCTGTTCCGCCATTTCCTGCGCTACATTGTTGCAATGTTTTCAAACATTGTTTTAAACAGAGAATGGAAACTAAATATCGTCTCTTTCAACAGGGGTATTTAGACAATTTCTTTAGATTTTTATTTGTCTTGGGTTTAAGTCTCGCATGACTAGTAGCAGCCACAGCAGTCTTGACAAACTGTAACAGGTTTTCCACCTGCCTAAGTTCAGCTGGAAGTTTATTCCATGCTGATGCTGCTGCAGTACTGAAAGCCCTACCTCCTGTATTGGCTTTCCTAACCCTGGGCACTCTTTCCAATTTAGCGGAAGAGGAGCGGAGGTTGCGCACAGGAAAATACCACTCAAATCTCTTCTGTAATGGCTTGGGCCCAAGACCATGCAGAGCCTTAAAAACTATTCAGGGAGACTTAAACTGAATTATCTGCATGACTGGAAGCCAGTGAAACTCAGAGAGAGCCTGTGATGCCGACGATTGGCGTGGTTTCCCCAAAGCTAGTTTGGCCGCCATCGACTGGATTTTCTAGAGTATCCCAATCAGATATCTGTGAGACTCCAACAGTAACGTGTTACAATAATCCAGTCTACTTAAAATAATGCTCCCTACCACCAATGATCTTGCTTGTATAGGGAGCAACGGAAGGATCCCTCGCAATACTCAAATCAGAGCAAAACAGCTAGCAAATGTCTTAGTCACTTGGGGCTCTAAACAATCAAAACTGACACCTAAATTACGTACTACTTTAACAGGGGTCATTGGTGCTGTCACCGGGAATGGTCAGAAGTCCGTTGGCAACGGACGGGAAACCTTCTCGACTGGACAACACAAAATCTCAGTTTTGTCCCCATTGAATTGCAAATAGTTATTACGTACCCATGCAGCAGTGTCTTACATACATTCTTGACATTTTTCCAATGAAAGTGAATGGTAGCCTTCTAACGACAGAATCAGTTGGGTGTCGTCAGCATAATTCACAAGACTGATATTATGTGTTTTCATGATGGCAACTAGAGGTCTCAGATAGATATTAAATAAAATGTCACCCTGTATTTTGCAGTTACCATCCATGACTTTTTCCGAATCTGACTGCTTTAACTCTGTGGTGCATCTTCCCGACATTGCAGCCTTCTGGACAATCGCTAACACTTCCTCCAGCGGGGAATCCTCATTATGCACAATCTTTCCTGGATGGCTGCATTGCTAGAATGCATGACTAAATCATCATGTAAATTGCCAAATTTGCAATCAATAGACAATTTTTACATTCAGAAATGAGTTAGTTGAGGAATATGTTACGGCTTTAAAAAACATAGTCCTCACTTGTTGTTTCATCAATGTGCACGGTGAAATGAAACGCAATCAAATTGTTATGCATGCAGCATATTCCCACTCCCAGAAACATTCATGGGCCAAGGGTAAGTTGCCCAACTATTGACATAGTGAAAAGGGCAGAACTCACTGGACAGCATGCTAAAGCTGTCTTATGTGAAGAAATTGACACGCTGGTGAAAGAAACAGTTGTGAGGATTAGTTTCACAAAAACTACATCCCACCACAATGTGTTACTGGAAAGAAGGATTGTTTCGATAACAAAAATCATCTGCAAGAAGAATCCATTTTCAATTTTCTTTTACAGCGAGATGCTACTGTTGTGGAAACACTGGTCATCTGGAAAATGACAAAAATTCCTGCTCACAAGCAAACATGTTCTGGGTGTGGAGTATTTGGGAATTTTCGCAAAGTGCGTTGTACAAGGAAGGATAAGTCTGTGAAGCTAGTAGAATAGGATTCAATCTCAGACTCAGAAGACACGGGAGAAGGGGAAGGTTTAAACGTATGTGTTTTAAATATTGACATTGAAGTGTTAAATGTTAGGGTTGATGGAAAAAAGTATGTGTCATGTCTATTGATGGGGTGAACATTTTTATAGTTGCAGGTTCAGGTTCACCTTATAAAATTGCAGACAATGATGTTTGGCATGATAAGTTTGATCCTATTTTAGGGGTGGATGTAGAACCTACGGACATCAAAAACGTTCACTGGAGAAAACAATTGACATGGTTGGTTATAGGAAATTTCTGTTTAATTTTAAGGATACGAAAGCATAAGGTAAATGTGATTGTAAGTCAGTGGACCATCATTGCTGGGTCGGAGAGATCAGAGTTAGCTGGATAGTAAATCACAAAAGCACATAAACAGCAGACCAAGGTCGATCACAATGGTTCCGTAAGTTCTTGATATCAGGTGGTGCAACCGGTTCCTATGTAGTGTAGTTCCTATTATCCCAATAGGCTCTGCGCATTGGAATAATATCTTCAATAGTATAGACGTAGGACAGAGGTTAACTAGGTCTTCTACTGACGATATTAGACTTAAAGTTTAGTGTTTGCCAGCTAGCTCAGAGTTCACTAGGAACTTTCTCGAATAGACAAGGAGGAGTTTAACCTCCCTGGATAGACAAGAAGGGATTTAGTTTCTGACAACCATAGAACATGACAACTTTGCTCTCCCCTAATCAAGAGTGTATCTCTAGAGTCGTGTGAAAACAAAAGACAACTTATTTTACTCAGTCAGTTCAGTGCATTCTTAGTTTCACCAGATTATAGAGAAAAGGAAGAGACGGGCGTGTTCAATAAAAAGATGTTATTTATTGATCAGTCTCTTTTCTCATACAAGAGAAATGAATCGCTATTATTGCAATACTTATTGTTAAGTAAAGTGCATACAGTAATAACAGAATTATAAAATAATACTGTAAAAGCATTGATATGGTTTCTTAGCCATATGATACTTAAAATGGATAAAATAGATACATACATATATACATTGACTAATCGTACTCAACTGGTGCTTCTAACTACGCCTACCCCAATGTACCTGACCTAAGCCTAATACGTGGGCGGGAGTAGATAAGTAGCAGTTTAAGTTAAGTTTGCTTTGCCAAGGGTCTGCTTCAAGAATTCTCTGCAAGGGGTTATTCAGTTCAGTACCTGGGATTTAGAAGGCTGGAGGGCTGGTATCTCTATCTCAGGGCTTGATATCCCAGCTGCCTGCGAGGGCGGCTTGGAAGCGCCGGAGCTGGATTTCTCGGCAGGAGAAAAGGCAGCGTATCTCTCTCAGCACGTCAGAAAGGAGGGGCAGCGTCTGTGGGCTTCGCTGTCAGCTGGGCTCCTCGACAAGTCTCGCTGCTCCAATCTTGTCACCACCTCGTGTGTTTGCTTAAGGCAATGTCGGTATTATTTATACCTGAAAGGTGCCGAGATTGACGTAAGGATGGACATAAATACGTCAATAAGGATGTCATACGAACTGGTCGTTCGCACATTCTTTACTGAAGTTCTCGGCCAAATCAAAACAATGGCTGTGGGGATTTCCTAGGTCGTGGTAGGTTTGATTTGTTTTGAGAACACCGTATGCCTATTAGGGGGCTGGAGAAATAGTGCTTGCCTAATGAGATGACATGCGCTATGACCTAATCAGATAACGGGCTTCTGTGCCGTTGTATGGCTAATCAGATAACGGGTTTCTGTGCGGTTGAATGGCTGCTAGTTAATTATTAACCAGACAAGGGTCAGAAATAGGGGGATCAATACAGTACCCATAGGAAATACATCACACCCACTCCACGTAATCTATGTCCATATTTACAAATCTAGGCATAGTAAACAAAACTAGTAGTGCATGTGTATACCGAACCACCCCAAAATACAATCAAATGCATTCTGAAAATTGGAAATGTGAAATACACGAAAAGATGAGTATAGTTACTATATGCACTTCAAGCAGTATAATAAATGCTAAATCTAAACGCATATTTTGAAATCAGCATGAACGAAATGCGGAAATTACACATGAAATGGCTCTTAATACAGAAGAAAAAGTCGAGACCATCTCATCACAAAAATCATAAATACTTGTGAACATGCTAGAGGGTAGCTAATGTATCTAGAGTAGTTAAATTTAGAAATTTTGTTCTCTAAGAATAGTTTTACTTTAAGCAGAAGATAAGTGTCCCAAAAAATCGTAAATATTTTTGGAAATGGATGGGGGAAAAAAAATGTCTCGCTCTCCGTAAAAACTGGTGAGAAAATTTCTTATTGCTTTATTTTCAAAGTTGAAGGCCAAATTCAGGGTGTAGGGAACGCCGTGTGCCAGTTTGTTCAAAGTCATTCTTTCTGCTCTGGTGAAAACATCATATTGTTGAGACTTTCGAAAAAACTGTCAACTGCTTCTTGCGAAAGTTCCACTAACTCGGAAAAATTCATTAACATGCATTCATGAGCATGATTGCCTTCATTGATGTTTCGATCAGCATAGCTGACAGAAGGTCGTACCTGATCGATGCTGCTTTCATCTTGTACTTCACAACTCTTCAATCGTAGTGGTGAAGTCTTCACGAATGCCGTCATCAGGATTGGTAGCCGCTGGGGACAGCACAATGCATGAGCCGTTACCGGACCCAACAAAGTCTCTGCGTCCATTGGCACATCCGATTGTAGTGTCAGACAGGTGTCCAACACGCATTCTTCGCCGCATAGCAAGCACCTTAATACAGGCATAACACAACTTTGCCACATCGGTCTAAATGAAAGAAACCAAGTCATGTTTAAATCTCGTAGCCGTGCTAGTCCAAGGACTTTAGTTATGCGGTCCCGGTAGCCAATAGCTCGGATTGTTTCTTCCATTGTCGCTGGTGTCTTGTCTGTGACGTGGTTTGCCATAGCGAAGTAACAGGATAAAAAATAGGATGCCTGCCACTAGTCCCAAAAGGAGAGGAAGTCCGCCAAAGATGGAATGGACAAAATCAGGAAAAATACCCAGGATGGCTTTGAATGGGGTTAAAGCTCCCGAAAACACTGTCTTAAATACACTCGCGATTCCACTTGTATCAGAAAATTTAAGATTTCGCTCAGTATTTCTGCGAAATGTATGGGGGAATTGGTTGATAACAGTGAATGAATCTCAGCAGTTGTCCTTGCAACTTGGAGATCATACGTTTCTTTTGATGACGTTAACATGGTTGGCGTCTGTAGGAGCACTGTCTTCATTCTGCTTAAAGTATCAATTCGAATAGAAGAAATTTTCAAACTGGGCCATAACCTTGCCTCCCTGTCTCGGGCATCGTTTGGGAACAATACTCGTTCACAGCACATGACCTTCGTAGTCACGGTTATGAGATAAGGTTTTCCGGGCAGCAGACTGCAACATCTGCGATCTACAATTAGAATGTAACTCCCGTTCGAGAGTCTCCTAAAGAATGGTTCTATTTGTGTTGCAGGTGTGCCTAGCTGGTGACATGAAAGGTTATTTGAAGTCCCTTCACATGCTCCATGCAAACTAATACCCTGACACAGAAGTGTACCGCTTAGTGACCTTTCACAATTATTGCCACTAAGGAACACACTTTGTCCTTTATTACTAACACATGCGTGTGTATAGGGCAAGTTCCATGTTGACTTAATGTATCCTTTACCCAACCTTTCATACTGGCCTGCCTGTATATATTTTTGGCAGTATTGAAACTGGAAAGTTGTTATTGGAATATTTATTATCCCATGTATTATCCATTCAATGACAGGTCGTTCTGACATTGTCAATGGTAATCTCTCAAGTTTTTCAATGCTCAGAATTGTATAGTCAGCACCCTTCTGTGCCAAACTGATTTGTTTATCAGTAAGGTTAAAGATATTAAATAGTGACGTTGTGTTGATTAAACGCCAAGGCACATAGCCTGAACGCAGATTTTGTAACGTCCAGCCAAGTTGTACAATAGAACGCAATTGGGACTGACCGTGTTGTAACATCAGTAAGTCTTGCGATATTATATCGATTGCTGAAGACACAATACTGTCCAGTGAATATATTCTGGAGGATAGAGTCATTAACCCATTGTCCACAACAGAAAGTGATTTTTCCAAATTAATACGGTCAATTTCCCGTATTTTTTTCTGCTGTCTCAATTTGAGTTACTTTCCAAACTTCATTGTAAGCTGCATATATAGAGGCCGCTATGAAACGTTTTTGACGCTGTTTGCGTGGTCCCATAATGAAATCACGCAAGTCAGCACCCTCTTGAAGTAAAGTTAGGTGTTGCTTAATTTCTGCCAGTGTGGATGTTTGTAGCCATTGAAGGCAGAGTTTGCCCACACTGTAGGTAGTTACTATCCCTGGATGTTGTCTTTGGGAATATCTAGGGTCTGGCCTGGTCAATTTGAACCCCTGTATTTTGTTCAGGAATCTGTCTTGACAGTTATTAGTGTCTATGGGCCAGATCAACCATTGTTTCCAATCAGGATGTGTTCTGTTTTGGTTTAAAATATGGTTCACGTCTATCTCAACATCTATAGAGCTATTACTGTTCGTTGTTGGCTTTGGAATAGACGGTTTGTTTAAGTCTTTGATTTTGGCTAAGCCAAGACAGGTAGTTTGTTGAATAGTGTCATTCAAAAATATAATTTGTTCTGGGATCATACAGGCTCTGAACAATGATTCTATACCTTGTACTTGCCAATCTTTTGTACCCCAAACAGTTTTTGTTTCAATGTTATTGTTCCAGAAATCAAAACCAAATGTATTCATTTGCTCAAAAAATGAATCTGAATATATCAATTTTGTGTTTGTAAGCATGGTCTTCATACCTGTCTTATTCGACAATTTGAAATAAAATGTTTCTGCATTACTTGTGTTAAACCCTGAAACGTATAAATATTTATCATAAAATGTTTTAGAACTACCCTTTGGAGGAGTAGCACAATGTTCCCATTGGTTATAATTTAAAACATTTCTAGGTTGTGCAGATTTATGGAGATAATGGTTACCATAGTGGTTATAGCAGAACATTTGATCATAATTAGATGAACCCTGCAAATAATCATGTTCTGTAAATTTAGCAGACATTACTAGGTCAGACATCATATCATTTATACTTTCAAAGTCCCAATCATCAGCAAATGTGCTTGGTTTTACAAAGTCACTTAACGAGATCTTAAATTGGTGTGGATACTTCAGGATTTCAACCGGGCCATAGATTTCATAATCAGTATTGTCCCATGCTACACCGCCTGGTATAGGATTGGCTGTGAAGTTTACTGAAGAAAGTTCTCTTTTCTTGACATGTGAAGATGTGTGTGGTTTAAGGACCAAGTTGATTTTCTGGCTTGCTGTGTCCATTTTAGCATATTTTCCCTCAATGAAATGTCCCAAGCATAGTACCATGATGAGCCAAAGTATGAGGATAAATGCACCTAATGTCACCCAAATTTCAATCCATGGAGAAGTCAGATAGGTTCTTTTTAGTTGATGAAAAAGTTCCTTTGCTTTGTCTTTAAAAGTTTTTGTTGATGGCTGTACTTCTGGTTTGCTTTGTTCTTCTGAAGAATCATCGAAGTTGACGAAGTAGCCGGATGCCGTTCTGTCAATTGTTCCAATTGCTTCTGGATTACTTCTTGCTTTTGGCTTTTGCTTTGTTTCATTAGAAAAGTCTGTAGTTACATCATCGTAGGTTGTTGTTTCTTGATGAAAAGCTTTTATTTGGGTTTTAAGAGGTTCAAGTTCCATTGCTTTGTTGCATATTCCTTGTTGTTTCACTGTAGATTTTCCAAATGTGATCAGTCTTTCAGTTTGAACCTCTGTGGATGTAGCAAACTTTGGTGTTCTGCTACTTCTTGGGAGTCCACTTGGCCTACTATTTGTTATCGGCCACATGATTGTGGTTTAACCAGGTCGATGGATATGACTCGGTTCTCCTTTTTACCAGCAAGGGGCGGTAGCACTACTGATCTTGTCCCGTTGATAGACAAGACAGGAACTGCTTTTCTGTAAGAAGGCCCAAATTCCTTCTTTACCGCGATCTTCTCTCTGACCAGATCCCCGACTTTTGGAATCCAGACAGGCCTTGCTGGGACCGGTGGTTTTTCTTCAGTGGTTGTTGGCTGGTGTTTCAACTTTATGTTGCTCAGGTCTTTTCTTGTTTCATTTAAGTCCTGTAAAATAGCCAAGCGATCTTTGATATCAAAGCATTTTTCTTTAACCACTGAAGTCTGACTATCTAAGTCCTGGATTAACATTCTAGTCCCAAACAATAGTTCGTACGGACTGAGTCCTTTCAGAGAATTTCTTGGCAGGTTATTTAGACTACGTTGGACACTTATTAAATGTTTGACCCACCCAACTCCTGAACCTAATTTCTTTACTGTTATAGATTGCTTTATGCCTTGGTTTTTTCTTTACACCATCCCGTTTCCCTCAGGAAGGAAGTGAGAAGAGTCCCGCAATACAATGTTCATTCTGGCCAGGCACCCCCATAAGCTGTTTTAGAGCTAAAGGAAAGATTTTGGTCAGAACGTAACATGCTTCTAGTGTATATGCCATTCTAGACTTGCAAATCTTTATATAACAGTTCCGACGTCAGCCGAAAGTTGGGGTCTACTATATAAGTGAAAATAGTTTTTACATGTTAATGTGACGCATTATTCATACTGGTTTTTATTTTTTTTGTTGATTTGATACATTCTGGAGTGAAACGCCATGGTATTAAACCGTTTCTCTCGCCACTGCGATCTCTATTGCAGTCTGGGCAGTTTTTTACAAAAATGTGATGATGCAGGCTCATGCCTGGCCACCAGTACACTGATTGTAATTCTTCCAGAGAATCTTTTAGCTTAAGGTGTCTGAGACCCTCACCCATATGTGCGTCTGCTATTAACAAGCCTCTCCTGTCCGTTTTTGGAATTACTCTATCCCCCACTCCAGGGATTCGAGCAAAAGGGACTGAGTTTGCATCGATTATGTATGTATAATTGAGTGGGTAATTGATCGGTAGTGCTGAGCAGTCGCTTTTTGATGACGTTTTTACTGCCAGCACAGTTTCACCGTCAATGTATTTTACTGCACGCTTCTCTGTAGCTACGGAAACCGATTTAGTTGCTGCCGCTGTGGCTGTCTCAGCCAATGAATTCCCTGCAACGTGAACGCCATCACGCTGATGACTCAGTGAGTGTATCACGTGAGTTTTTGGTAGTTCTTTCTGTAAAAGAACTACTTGTTCCCAAAGCACTTTTTGCTTTATTGTTGCACCTGTGTCATCTTTGTAACCGTTTTGAATCCATTTCTGTAAATCGTTATTGTATGATTTGACGCAGTAATACGAATCGCACACTATTAGTGTCGGGAATTCGCGATCGGCATTATCTAGCGCCATTTTTAACGCTATTATTTCAGTTTGTTGTTCTGAATTATTTTCCACTGAGTGTGTTTTTGTAAGTAGAGGTCTTAATTTACCTCCGCGCCACACTTCTTTTACAATTTCGCATATGGCGTTGTAAGCCAGCTCTCCCCAAACTGAGGGTTGAGCATGACCGTCTGTATATATTACACAGGCGTACTGTCGTAAAGGCAGAATGTCGATTGGCAGGGGGTATTCTCTCTCATATTCTAGATATTTTAATTCTTTCATTTCCGGGTCAAAATAGTATTTTACTTTGTCTGTAGCAACAGAATTTACCCATTGTATCCATTCTGGATTCAGTGCCGTTGTCGGTAAATTACATGGTGTTGTTAGTGCCTCAAAAGCTGATTCTGCTGTTCTGACTGTAACCTGTCTACCGTCGGCTTGGTATTTTTCTTTTGCCACAGCTGTTTGAACTGCATGAACAATGTTTTCCTTAATGCTGAACCTTTTTTCAGCTTCTGTGTACAAATGTGATTTATATGCTATTGGTACCTTCTCTCCCTCATTAGAGGTCAGGTATGTGAATCCGCATCTTCCTGGGAAGACTCGAATCACAAGGTTGCGTGTGTTGTCACGTGTTTGTAATTTTGTTTTAACTAACATATCTGTTTGTAAAGATCTCAAAATTTCTGTGTGTTTTTGAGTCCAATTGATTCTTTTAAAATCTGGTTTTATAAGATCATAGAGAGGTTTAACTCTCTCTGCATAATTTATAATGTAAGTTCTTCCGAAATTTAGGAAACCTAGAATTGATTGTAAGTTTTTTAGTGTTCTAGGTGCTTGGATTACAGCACATTTCTCTAGGAAATTGTCAGCCAGGCTTTTGCCTTCACTTGATAGTTCATATCCTAAAAACAGGACAGTTAGATGGGCAATTCTTGACTTTTTAAAGTTGAATTTGTAACCCTCTGCTGCGAACCCAAGTATTATGGTGAGTATCCAAGTCATCATCTGTTAGATAGATGTCATCGACATAAGATAATGCCTCGTCATCATATATTTGTAGTAACTCTGTTACTCTTGCTGAGAATAATCCTGGGCTGTTCTTAAACCCCTGGGGCAAACGACAGAATTTTTTTTGCGCGCCATTTATTGATAACGCGGTCAAATATCTGCTCTCTGGTGCTATATTTTGACAGAAGAATCCATTAGAGATGTCTAATGTTGTTTTGTATTTTTTGCGCACTATGTTATTCATTAGTGCAGCACTATGCGAGTTTTGTACTGCAAAGGTTTTGCAACATGAGTTAAGGTGTCTGTAGTCCAAAACAAGACGATATGAATTGTCTGGTTTGGAGACAGGAAACAAAGGATTATTCATTTGTGAGGTGCAAGTTTCAATCACCCCCTGGTATTCCAGTTGATCTAGGATCTCTTTTACCCGTTTTCTAGCTTCTTGCTTAATTGGGTACTGCCTCTGTGCAGTAGGTTGTGATTTTAACTGGATTTTGTGAGGAGGAGAGTCCTCATCCCATCCCACATGGTTTTTATATAATGCAGGAGCTTGGGCTACTGCCCACTTTCTTGCAAGTGTATATTTTTTATGAATTGGAATATGATTTGAGAAGGCAGGCATAATTATTTCTTCGCCATGAGGGCACTCCCTGACAAACTCTGGTGGCCAGTCTCTTTCAGCTAGAAGGATATCATAGCCCTTGGAGAGATTATCCCAAAAGAGACCCCTTATTTTCCTAGTCTTATCCCCTTCTATACGCAATGTTATTTCATATATTTTATGAGGTTTGCTAACTCTGGTATCTGCAGTTTCCACCTGAATGTATTCATTTGTGTCCACTGTCTCCAGATGATTCATAAGGATCTTGCGAGCTATGCTCACTTCTGCTGCGCTGTCTAGCATTGTCTGAGCCCATTCTCCGTTTTTCAGCTGTGTCCTCAGTATTCTCGGCATGGTTGATTACTTTAATACTGGCTACCTTCTTTTTTGGAAACTGTAATTTTTTATTTTGATGAGCAGGTTCCTTGTCTTTGGACTTGACGTGCTCTTCCCTGTGTTCTGGCCGTCCTCTTCTTTCCGATTTCTGCGAAGAAGTCTGAAAAGATTGAGAGGGACGTGTATCAATATCTTGATATCTATCAGGTTTCTTCAGATTATCCCTATTTCTAAGGTTGTATTTTTTCTCAGAGGGCTCCCTTTGGGGAGACTTGTGTGTGGAAAATTAGTACGGGTTTGGTAAACATTATCTGCGCCATCTTGCCTTTTCCCCTGATGCCACACTTATTGTCGTGCGCACCCATCCATTTTAGGTGCCTCGATCAGAACCACCCTCTGCATGCCACTGACCCCCTCACTCACTGGCCACCCCCCGCTCTCACATGCCCTGGGTCATAAACCCCTCTTCAGCGCAGCCCTGCCTCAGATTCCCATCCTGTTCCCAGCGCGACACCTCCCTTCATTCCTTTCATGGTCCCAGGTCCCTTTGATACAAACCCCCTTTCCTGTGTGCCCGTTTGTCTTCCTCGTTCCCAGGCCGCCACCTAGCTCTGCGGATACTGTTTATTGCCCCCCCCCCGTACAGTAGGAAGCCCCTCCCATTAAAGGACCCTCGAGTTGATCAAAGCCCCCACCCTATGAGATCCGATCAACCCCCCACATTCCGTGAATCGGCGGAATGTCCAGCTGCGCGATGATCATAACCTGTTGTGACCGGGGTGGGGACTTCAACTGTAAATGTGTGTGGGAACGGGCCTGAAGGGGAGATTCCGAGGATGTCCTTTCATACTTCAAAGCATTGCAAGAATGTGTTACCTGCAATAAAATTCGTAAACTGTGTATAAGAGGCCAGGCCTCAGAGATGCGGTTAGAGCACCTCGTGACGATACTGGCTGTCCGAACTGATGTGTTCTCCTCCGGAGAGAATAAACCTTGTTTCCTGCCTTCCAGTCCCCAGCGCCTGCCTCTTCATTAATTAATATTTTGTGGGTTAAAGAGGCGATACCGCCGGGCAAATATTGATTGTGCTTGACCTGTTTTTACAATTGGCGTCCCAAGCGTGGGGCCCATCAGCGACACGTGGATCCAGTGGGAGAGGTCCTGACGACAGAGTGAACGACTGCAACGATCGGGAGAGCTCTTGCCCAATAGACCCTCGTCTGGCAGCCGATCATCCGTACTTCACTGGTTCCGAACAGACCTCTCTCGAGTGATCTACGGTCCTGACTGGGAACCATCAGGAGTGCCGTGAAAAATACGAGGAAAGGAGGACGATCGGGCGCTGGATTCGGAAGACAAGAAACTGTCCATACGGTCCGGGTAAGGTCGTGTAAACACGACGAACTGCGAAATGATTGTTTTATTTTTTTGGAAAATACTAGTATTGCTCTTTGTTGATTTATTTGGAGATTCGCTGTCTGCAAACGGAGAAACGACAGGCTCTCTCTCTCTTTGCAAGCAGTGAAGGATAGGTAACGCAGCCAGCGTGCCTATCTTTCTCCCCCACTGATTGATTATTTGTACCCACACTGATTAATTGTTTTTGACCCCGAACTACTGTTCGCGGATTGTTTTCTGGAGATTCTCTGTCTGCAAACAGGAAAGAACAGGTTCCTCTTTGCAGATAGTGAAAGGGTAGAGGACGCAGACCTTTTTGCGGGCCTACTTATTCTCCCCACTGATCGTTTATTGACTGTTTTGGTTCATGAGGTATTCACTGCCTGCAAACAACGTAGAATAGAAATATTCTGTCTAGTCTTTGCACGCAGTGATAAGATAGGCAGTGCTGACTTTTTGTCCTCGTTGTGAGCCGTCATGTCTGTCTTCGCCCCACTGATTGATAATTGGTTCAGCCCGGACCGTTTATTAGAGGTGGACCATCTAGCTCCGCTGGAAGGCACCCCTAATAAAGACATGTTCACAAAGTATGGATTAGTTACCATAGCCTATAGTAAGCTGTGGCACAGGTATACCAAAGAAAATCAAGAGAAACAGTGGCCACTGATAGGATCCTTCGACCTTGATAAAATAGAAACGTTAGAAAGAGCCCTTTGTAGTAATAAGACAACGCCTATTATGCTCGACAGTCTCGGTATGTGGCGCAAAGAAGCAATGCAACGAAAGAAAAGAGACGAAGTCAGAGTAGGTAAAGGAATATATCGACAGGACAACCCCAAGACACAACGACCCGAAAGTAATCCCCCGACACTACGCACAGGACGACCAGACTTAGGGCAAAACCAATGTGCTTTTTGTAAATGTTCCGGGCACTGGAAAGCCCAATGCCCGACTCTACTGAACGAGGGTAGGAGCAGAGGGCCGACAGAAATAACAGGCCGGCAGAAAGGGAAAAGGCGTGAGACAAAGATGAATCAGACTGACACGGACAGGCCAGATAGAACCACCACGTTTGATTATGCCCGATGGCACAGATTTCGCCAGACCGATTTCAGCGACATGTTTGAGTCCTCATAGATCGAACAACGCTAAGACGGGAAACCCAGTCTAGCTCTAAGTTACCGGGTGATGAACCCAGTACTACCGCTACTGTTCCCTAACACAAAAAGCCACCCTTTTCGGATAACCTACAGAAACAATACACAGAGTAGTCTCGGACAGATTAAGTATACATTCCATTAATGAACTCAAACTTCGAGTGCAATGGGACTGATCACTCTCTGCTGCCCCCCCTCTGTAAAAAGAAAAAGCAATTACAGGCCTGCATAGACAACCCCCCATTACCCAGACATGCCTGTCCAAACAAAATACCTACCCCCACTCCGGAAGTTCCCGAAATGCCGCAGGTCACCGGTCACGCCCATCCGGAAGGTGAAACACACAGCACGTGTGGGGCGGGGCCTGCTGACAGCCATCGATCGAGAAGATCGCCAGTGGGATGTCCAGGAGGCACCACGGGCCCGGCATGGAATGGCCTTCTCGTCCTCTTCTTCCTGGGGCGGCGTCCCCCGGGCCACGAGTAGGGAGGGGGCGGATGCAGATGACCCCCTCCCTCGTATCTCCTGGTCCGGCCATCACAAATACCTCCGCTGAAGAATTGGTACAGGGTGGGCTGGGAGGGAGAGGCAACGCGGACGAGCCTCTCCCACCTCCTCGGATAGGAGGTTTTCCAGCCCCGGTCCGGCCATCACAAATACCTCTGCTGAAACTGGTACAGGGTGGGCTGGGAGGGAGAGGCGACGCGGACGAGCCTCTCCCACCTCCCCGGATAGGAGGTTTCCCAGCCCCCGGCCCGGCGCCGAAATCCTCCAGCCGGGCGGCGCCCATACTTCCGCAGCACAGGACATGCACCGCGGCGCCCATACTTGCGCAGCACCGGACATGCAACGGCGGCGCCCATACTTGCGCAGCACCGGACATGCAACGGCGGTGCCCATACTTGCGCAGCACAAGACATACGATGGCCCTCAAGTGTACTTGTGGAGCACGGGAGGTGGGGTGGCCATCATGCATGCCCATGAAAGAGGGCAGTGTGGAGTGCACCGGGAGAGGGAGACGGCGCGAACGAGTCTCCCTCGCCCCCCCAGGTGGGGGCACCACAGCTGCACCCTAGCCGAATGCCCTGCTCCTACGGCACGGTGTTCCATTTTTTCACCCCAAAGGGTCTCTTCCACTCTTGCAGACTCGACGAAGGGCGGCTGCTGCGGGGTCTCAAAATGGCGTCTGGGCCCCCTGGAAGGCGGGTCTAGGCCGCTAGAGTAACTTTGACCAGCAATGTAACTCGGACGCTTGCCCACCGGGGCACAAGCCCCCACCTCCGACAGCATCCCCACAGCCTTGAAGATTGTACAAAAGTCCCCGGAGCCCTCGGCCCCTGCAGGCTTCCGATGAGGAACAAATGCCTTGATCGCCAACGAAATAACCAAGACATAGCCACCCCTTCTGTTAGCACGAGTTTTTGAACTGCCGAAAAGGACTCTGGTCCAACCGCCGGTTGTGGGAAACATTCTGTCCCTGATGCTACTTCCGGACTAACCCGGCCCCGCCCACAATGGCGCCGGTATCAATAGGAACTTACGAACACCTCGTGGTGTTTTTAGCTAATAAGACTTGATGTTCTGAGATATGTATATGATCCTTTGTACACTTGACGAAAAAGAGGGAGGGTACACTTGACGAACATGTAAAAAGGATCCCGTTAAAAATGTTGTTTTCAATGTACGATTTATTATGATATTATTGTAACTGATACATAACCTCGCTTATGACACCCACCCACGGTATGCATATAGGAAATTTGATTGCAACTAGTCCGACTGTGCTTCCAATTATGAAAGGAATGCCCCTTGATCCCTCAACTATCGATAGACGTTTTTAGTTTCCTGCAAATGAATGAATAAACCCTTTTTACATGTTTTTAATGCTGCAAAATAGCCCCCCCTACTGTACGCACTTTAGCCATCGCCGTGTCCGGCCAAATATGATTGCACCCTCATATCTACGCTAAACGATTGTGCAAATAAAGGTTTTCCAAACTATGAACAGGTATTGCATGCTTTTTGTAAAATGTGGGATCAGCGGGAGAGTTTTTCTGTGCGCTCTGCTTTGTTCTCTTTTTAAGGTTATTAGAAGACGGTTGCTCAGCCACGGATTGAGGATCGAATCTAAGGCACGATACTCTGCCCCCGAATATGCGACTGGCTCAGGAACTAATGCATGGAGAAGGACCTCGACTTCTGAGGACGGGTAAAATGGAGTGGTGTAAATGATAGAATGTTGTAAAGGTATGGTACTCAAAGGTACTAGGGAACGGGGTTGGCCGAAGAGCCGATATGCCTTAGAACATCACAGCGTTGGGAAAGATTTAAGGACCACGATAGCTAGATACATCTACCAACCAGATACCTCGCACTAAGCACCTCTGATTTTTTAACGTTTCCCTACACACGGCCTATAATGCCACACTCGGACCGTCTCCCTCGTGAGCAACCTATCGCTCGCCATCCTTGCCACACTGATGCCCCCCCCCCCTTGGCTTCAGAAACCAAGACCCCAGGGATTCTATCCCGAGGAGATAAGACGAGTACGTGGTAAGTAAAGGACTTTCGTGCCCATGCATTTAATATGCTCGAATGTTGTCCCCCTCCCTTCCCCTCTTTTCCTCCCTCTACAGGTTACATTGAAATCACGACTGAGGTGTGATGAAGATCTGAAGCCTCGCCATGTCTGATACATGAAGCGGACTAACGCTGCAAGGTGGCACCTATGCACACCCACAAACTGCTCTTGTAACGAAAGAGCCAATAAGTTGTATGATATGATGAAACCTGATCACCCCTAATCCGTGTTGCGTGAATGGGCACATCTCACGTACGTCTGAAACTATGAGAAAATGTTTTTATGCGACTGAAGCGTTGACTTAACTAGTCAAAGGACCGAGAGTGCGAGAAGTGCGACACAATGGTGCCTTTTACTCAATGCATGTCCCTTGTACCCGGCCTAATGCTCGTCCGTCCCAAACTGCATGCTTTCGAAATTCTAACACAGACCCGTAATGTCTCATGTTGTGAAATGCACGGAATAGCCTATCTTAATACACGGCCACTCCCCATGTCGCACGAGTACTATTTAGCCTATTGTTGCACATCTCTCTCTCTCTCTCTCTCTCTCTCTCTCCCCCCCTCTCTCTCTCTCTCTCTCTCTCTCTCTCTCTCTCCTCCACACTCTCACTCTTCTGAACGACTAGCACCTAACTGGCAAACCGCCACCCCTGGTACACCACCCAATTGGCTCCAAATACCGCAAGTATTTGCACAAATTTGTCTTAAGAAAAATCACCTTGATGCCATGTTACTACCTCTCCTTTCTGCTAAATATTGATGAAACTTAGGATTGGCCATAATGGAAAGGAAAGGTAAGACGACTGAGGTTCCCTAATCTGACCCGTAACAAGGGAACTACATGTCAGTGGCTTTTATGATAAAAATGCCTCAGGTAAACACGACCTTCCCCGTCCCGAATTGTCTCAATACCCAAACAGTAAAGGTGATCGAAACATCCCCATCTTCCCAGAATGCCCCCAGTTTTGTATTATCTGCCCCGGACGAGAGTTTAAAAACTGTCCCTCACCACCGGTTGTAAGAGATGGGTCGACTTACAACTAACACAGGCCAGCCGTTGTTCCTAGAAATGATTTGTTGATGAGCAAGCTACAGAGTTTAGAGTTCGAGAAATGTCACTGAACGCTTACCAACTGAACTGTGGCCTTCTGCTAGATAACGCCCTCATGACACAAAGCAAGACGATAGTCCCTCACCCCAGTTTGCTATGTTCCTAGTTGTTTTCCATAAGACTCCGGTCACCCCAAGGAATGAGTCGGATAGTTATCGCAAGCCCCCGGTTTTTTTAATATAAAGTAGTCAGGTTGTAAGAGACTATGTAGAAATTAGAGTGATGTTTGCAAAGTTAAGATTAGACCGAAATGAAGAAATTGTTACAATAAACCCTGTTAAAAGTAAAATGTTTAGCCGAAAGGTAGGATGCATTGGTAGAATGGAAAACTGTTTAGCCTATGTTCGTTCCTCAGAAAGATACCTATCAGACCATGGTGATAGCACGTTGCACTTTTTCGTAAAATATAAAGCCCTGGAGAACGGTATAGCTTCGTGAGGCTCGTACTAGGAAAGTGGGTCTCTGCCAGAAGAACTGACGTGACTGTAATAAACAAAATGCAATGAATAGGTACCAGATCTCGTACCACGACACTGAATGTAACACCAACAAACACCAAAGAAATAGTTACGAAGGAAAGTTATAGGAAATCCAGCAAGCCCATCATCAATTATTTATATGTTGGTTGTAAACCCCAATGTAACGGGTGTTTCTCAGTTGCTTGGAGCTGGGAGAGAAATAGACTTATGTGATTACCTTCCTCTGCCAGATTTTCTAAAGACTGTCTTTTCAAACTCATTTAAGGGTACCACTGTCGGAGGAGAGAAAGACCGGATGTGGGAGCACGCGGCCTGACTGCAGATCGTGGGACATCTGCGACATTGGCCAAGGCGAGACCGCAACAGTAAGAAGTCGCAGGACGAGGCACTGTTTTCGACAAATTGAGAGGAACGGGCTGATCTGATGCCCCTGCTCGATGATCAACATGTGCCGAAAAGTCCCCGCCCTCTGAACTCGGTCATGGACCCGCCTACCTGAAATTTTCCGTCCCCCTGGTCTGTTCCCGATCTGGCCCTGCTCCATCCCCTTTTCCTCCGACCTACCCTAAGGACTACTCACACACCCCCTTCTCCCACCTGAACTCTTTTGACAATCGACTCGACACAGGGCGAAAAAGGACCTTTTTGACCAGGAAAACGAGAAAAGGGTCATGCCCTGTAAACACAGGACCTAGAATAGAGCTGGACCCATAGCTCCACCGCCGGTGCTCAACAGTGCCAACAGAAGACTACAAAGAATGCTGAGAACTCACTAATAATGGTCCATGACCATAGGACTTCCCCTTCGAACAATGACACCCCTGATTATCATTTTTACTACGTCTCATTTCTCTCCCAGCCACCATTGTATTGATGGTGCTCCAACCGAATGCGATAAGAACTTACATATGTAATAACCTATCAGTTCATATTCCGAATGACTATAAGCATCTATGAAATGTACTCAACGCTCTCACTACAGAATCGTTTTTGTCCGATATTGCATTACTATGACTTTCCTGCAAACGAGCTTATCGATAGGCCCGCCTCCTAAGACGAAAGATTTTAAATGTAATGTTTGTAACTCCTTCACCTGGGTTCCTACTTCTTTACTTATGACCGCCACAGTAGACATGGATAGGAAATAGGCCAGCAAGATGTCTTGGAAATGTTAAAGGGAGGACTGTGGAAAATTAGTACGGGTTTGGTAAACATTATCTGCGCCATCTTGCCTTTTCCCCTGATGCCACACTTATTGTCGTGCGCACCCGCCATTTTAGGTGCCTCGATCAGAACCACCCTCTGCATGCCACTGACCCCCTCACTCACTGGCCACCCCCCGCTCTCACATGCCCTGGGTCATAAACCCCTCTTCAGCGCAGCCCTGCCTCAGATTCCCATCCTGTTCCCAGCGCGACACCTCCCTTCATTCCTTTCATGGTCCCAGGTCCCTTTGATACAAACCCCCTTTCCTGTGTGCCCGTTTGTCTTCCTCGTTCCCAGGCCGCCACCTAGCTCTGCGGATACTGTTTATTGCCCCCCCCCGTACAGTAGGAAGCCCCCCCCCATTAAAGGACCCTCGAGTTGATCAAAGCCCCCACCCTATGAGATCCGATCAACCCCCCACATTCCGTGAATCGGCGGAATGTCCAGCTGCGCGATGATCATCACCTGTTGTGACCGGGGTGGGGACTTCAACTGTAAATGTGTGTGGGAACGGGCCTGAAGGGGAGATTCCGAGGATGTCCTTTCATACTTCAAAGCATTGCAAGAATGTGTTACCTGCAATAAAATTCGTAAACTGTGTATAAGAGGCCAGGCCTCAGAGATGCGGTTAGAGCACCTCGTGACGATACTGGCTGTCCGAACTGATGTGTTCTCCTCCGGAGAGAATAAACCTTGTTTCCTGCCTTCCAGTCCCCAGCGCCTGCCTCTTCATTAATTAATATTTTGTGGGTTAAAGAGGCGATACCGCCGGGCAAATATTGATTGTCCTTGACCTGTTTTTACATGTGTCCTTGGTCCGGAGTTCTTTCTCTCCGCCGAGGAGACCTTCCTCTGGACTGGAATCTTTTTTCTTTAGGAGTGGATTGTTTATTTCCATCCCAGCTCTTTTTGTGAGTGTTTAGATTATTTTTAATAAATACTTTTTCAGGTTTTTCAATAAGTTGGGGTTTCACCGGTTTTCCACCCAAACTATCTCTTCCTAGTTCTTCATAGGATTTTTCTATGATTCTGGCAATTTCAAATGGTTGGTCTGCTATATCTGTCTCTTTCAATCTCTGGCGGATCGCCACATTTGCTGCTTCTCCTTTTATATTGGCTAATAATATTGCCGAGACCTGCTTGAAGTCTTTTAGTAATTTCATACCAAGAGTTAAAGCAGGTTCTGGACCGTATTCATCTTGAATTTGTTTTAGCACATCTGGTATTACTGACATGGATGGAACACCATGTGTTTTTGTGTAAATGGAAGCAAAGACTGTACCCCAAGTGTCACAGTCCTCCACATGTGGTGCGATTCCCATTGGAAGACAGATAGTCAGAATCCTGTGTTTCTCAACCGGGGTGGTATCTGGAAATACCGCCTCTATTTGAGTGATTTTTTGTGCTAACCAGAATGGAATTTGTTCCCGTTTTGCGGGTACTTTACCTAGACAGGACTGTATGTTCTGTGGTGTAATTTTATTTGTGTTCCCCTGGTGAGGGATCAGCTGTGGAATTTTAATAGCTGGTTGGACTGTTGAAGTCCGCATTACATATTGGACTAATTGTCTGTGTATTTTAATTAGTTGTTTTAGCTGTGCTAAAAGATCTGGTGCAGACATTTCTTCAATGTCTGGATGTGGTGTGTATCCGGCTAGGACCAGCCACGTTGCTCCTGGTCTACCTAGTGGACCGAGCCTGGTGATGTGATTATTATGTTTTAGGGCGCCATTAAACCAGAGCAGGTGCTCTTGGTATTTGAGTGGTATTTCCACCTCCTCGAAAGGAGTGTACTCATTAGGAGGTTCCTCTATTTTGTAATAGTGGAAGTCCTTTGTTACAGCGTTTGCTGCTGGAAAGTTTATCCATGAATAGAATACCTCTGTCTGCCGATATTCGTGTGCCTCAATTACGAATATGACTGTACCACCTCTCGGTGTCAGCCCATTTTCTATAAGTTTTAAAGTTATAGATTTCCTTATGTTGACCGGGATGAGTATTGCCTCCGGGTCTTGCTGTAGGAGACTATTGTCAGCCGCTATGAGTTCAGCTGCTATTCTAACTGTCTCCCTTTCTTCTTCAGCTTGTGACATTCTAATGTCAAGAAAGTTATTTTATTTATTTGCAGATCAGGTTTCTATGGAAACAAAGATTAGATGCACAATATTTTGGAACAGTGTATCCTTCAACGTTGAATAAACCAAGAACCATACATAGGAGTCTCCTCCTACTAAGTTTGGCGGATTTAACCTTTCACCCACTCCAGACGTCTTTGGAGTATTATGGGGAAAAGGGGTCTGTGTGAAAAAGCACGACTGAGTTACTCTAATGTCTTACGTTAGATTTATCGCCTATCCAAACAGTTGGGCGCCATGTAGTGTAGTTCCTATTATCCCAATAGGCTCCGCGCATTGGAATAATATCTTCAATAGTATAGACGTAGGACAGAGGTTAACTAGGTCTTCTACTGACGATATTAGACTTAAAGTTTAGTGTTTGCCAGCTAGCTCAGAGTTCACCAGAAACTTTCTTGAATAGACAAGGAGGAGTTTAACCTCCCTGGATAGACAAGAAGGGATTTAGTTTCTGACAACCATAGAACATGACAACTTTGCTCTCCCCTAATCAAGAGTGTATCTCTAGAGTCGTGTGAAAACAAAAAACAACTTATTTTACTCAGTCAGTTCAGTGCATTCTTAGTTTCACCAGATTGTAGAGAAAAGGAAGAGACGGGCGTGTTCAATAAAAAGATATATTTATTGATCAGTCTCTTTTCTCATACAAGAGAAATGAATCGCTATTATTGCAATACTTATTGTTAAGTAAAGTGCATACAGTAATAACAGAATTATAAAATAATACTGTAAAAGCATTGATATGGTTTCTTAGCCATATGATACTTAAAATGGATAAAATAGATACATACATATATACATTGACTAATCGTACTCAACTGGTGCTTCTAACTACGCCTACCCCAATGTACCTGACCTAAGCCTAATACGTGGGCGGGAGTAGATAAGTAGCAGTTTAAGTTAAGTTTGCTTTGCCAAGGGTCTGCTTCAAGAATTCTCTGCAAGGGGTTATTCAGTTCAGTACCTGGGATTTAGAAGGCTGGAGGGCTGGTATCTCTATCTCAGGGCTTGATATCCCAGCTGCCTGCGAGGGCGGCTTGGAAGCGCCGGAGCTGGATTTCTCGGCAGGAGAAAAGGCAGCGTCTCTCTCTCAGCGCGTCAGAAAGGAGAGGCAGCGTCTGTGGGCTTCGCTGTCAGCTGGGCTCCTCGGCAAGTCTCGCTGCTCCAATCTTGTCACCACCTCGTGTGTTTGCTTAAGGCAATGTCGGTATTATTTATACCTGAAAGGTGCCGAGATTGACGTAAGGATAGACATAAATACGTCAATAAGGATGTCATACGAACTGGTCGTTCGCACATTCTTTACTGAAGTTCTCGGCCAAATCAAAACAATGGCTGTGGGGATTTCCCAGGTCGTGGTAGGTTTGATTTGTTTGAGAACACCGTATGCCTATTAGGGGGCTGGAGAAATAGTGCTTGCCTAATGAGATGGCATGCGCTATGACCTAATCAGATAACGGGCTTCTGTGCCGTTGTATGGCTAATCAGATAACGGGTTTCTTTGCGGTTGAATGGCTGCTAGTTAATTATTAACCAGACAAGGGTCAGAAATAGGGGGATCGATACAGTACCCATAGGAAATACATCACACCTACACCCGCTGCTTAGGGATGTGAAAATTACAAATGAAGAAGCCAAAGCGGAAGGTGCACTCAAAATGAAGTCAATGGAACAAGAGATGTAAGGTGAATATTTCTTCTTTTATTCAAATTGTTAATTTTCAATAAGCATAGGCACAGCCAACGCGTTTCGTTCCCATTAGTGCCGTGGGAACTTCATCAGGGCATAAGTATGGAAATCACGAGAAGCAAAAAAATATATAGGAATAGCAGTTTCCAGACGGAACTTCTGGAATATGTAGTCCTTAATCAAAGGATTCTAGGAATTCTATATCTATCATACGTCCTGGTTCCCTGGATATTCCAAGTTGAAATGTGGCTTCATATAACTCCAATCCTTAATGACAGACAAACGAAATATATTGAGTTCAAATTAGACCTGATTTAAGCGTAAAGCAGCAATCCGGCACCTCGCTTGTAGTGAGGCAATAACGCGGTGTGAATAGCACCAACGATTTACCCCAAAAAAAGAAGAAGTGGAACGTAGCGGTCCAAATACGACATAGTTCGAGCGTGGTCCAGCAATACGGCACCTGTAATAGGGCACCAGCGATGAGAATCACCACGAATGGAACAATCAAGCCCTTGGTCGTATTTGGAGTTATTTTTACATACTATCGCCTTATCATAAGCGAGTCCAATCAGGATATCGAAATCCACGAGCTACACCTTCCTTACTTATTCTAAAGTTCGCAATAGTTCACTCAAGACTCTAAGAAATCGTTTTCTATATACTGCCAATTAATTAGTCGCTTTTGATACTGTCTGCTCTTCGGGCATATATGAAGCCACATTTCAACTTGGAATATCCAGGGAACCAGGATGTATGATAGATATAGGATTCCTAGAATCCTTTGATTAAGGACTACATATTCCAGAAGTTCCGTCCGGAAACTGCTATTCCTATATTTTTTTGCTTCTCGTGATTTCCATACTTATGCCCTGATGAAGTTCCCACGGCACTAATGGGAACGAAATGCGTTGGCTGTGACTATGCTTATTGAAAATTAACAATTTGAATAAAAGAAGAAATATTCACCTTACATCTCTTGTTCCATTGACTTCATTTTGAGTGCACCTTCCGCTTTGGCTTCTTCATTAGCTGGATAGTACTTTGAATCCCAATAGCCCTGAACCAGTTTTATCACTTTACCCTGAAGAAGAATTTACATTTTAAATTCTCACACCAAAATATTTACAGGACAAGAGGCAAACTGTTAGGATTCCTGTCACACTAAGGGTCCCTCACCTTAATTCCCAGCACTTGTGTGGAAGTAAAGATCTTCCACCACTTCACTCTGAGGTTAATCTATGGTATCAGAAGAGAGTACTATAACGGTGACTAACCCTGGAGAAAGGTGTATGGGAGAGAGAGAGTGAATGAGTGTTCTGGTGTGCCTGGAGTTCCCATGCAAAGATTGGTGGGTGGGTGTTAATTCCTATGAGCTAGACTTCTAAAACTCCAGTGATAAGGAATACTCCTTATGCCAGGAGAAAAACTATGCAACAAGAACGCAATCACTTAGGACAGCTATACATGAGTGCTCTACAATTAGCCTGAGGTGTAGGTCCTTAATGGAACATACCTAACAAGAATTACTATAAGAAATTTGAGTTCTTGTGGAGGGCCCTTGAACACTGACATTCCTGTGCTTAATCCTGAGCCTGTATCCTGTACTCTCTACTCAGATGATTCTGAACTCTTTATCTGTCCTTAAAATTGCGTAAGTTCTGACAACTAAACCTTTTCCTTCATCCAAGTGTTTCTTATTCAAACTCAAATTGCTAGGGTGTCTTTGAAGATAACTTGATAACAAAACTAGAAGTGCCTGGTTAGTGCACTAACCGAAGGTCCGTGCAGTGGACCAAATTAACTTGGGCATTGGGGGTGTGTGACAGAATGAGGGTCGTAGTTAAGGCGATGGGGGTATGGCCCCACCACCTAAACAAACAGAATCCAGGGTTCAAGATTATTAAATGCTTTCTCAAAGAGACAGGTAAGTGTATCTGACCCCCAGCTTCCAGGCTACAGTGTCCGGTTCAGTCTTGTTGCAGGAGGCAGGGCACGGAACTCATGGACAGCGTTGAAGAAAATACTCATAACATTATGAGAAGAGGAGGTAAAAGAGCTCTCCCTTCAGACAGGTCGATAAAGCCAACCCAAGGGCCGTATTTGAAAGCCGTATTTATAGCCTGTTGTGCAAGTATTTGTCTGGAGCCTTTTTGACGATTACTGAGTATTTCTTGCTAATTACAGGGCTGTCTCCGGCAGGAAACTGGTGCAGGAAATGGAAAGTTGAGTAAACAAACACATTAGGGATTGGAGCCTTCTTGAATATTCCTGAGCCTTTCCTGTCAATTACAAGGCTGTCCTGGGCAGGAAATGGAAGTTTGGGTAAACAAACATATTAGGTAATCCAACTGCAAGGAAGACAGCAGGAAACTGATGTCTTTAATTCGAAGGCAGGGCAGTTTAACAAATAACAAGCAAACATATCAGGCAGCCTTGAGCACAGCAGGAAACGTTTATTCAAGCAAAAATTCCAACAATGTGCAATTTGTTAAGCAGATCTTTTGACAGTCTACACTTACTAAAAGTACATAGAAGGCCTTTGAATTTAAACACTCAGCAGAGCAGAGTACATGTCACCTACCTAACTGGAATATAGTGGTGATAATGAGGAACAAACAGCGGAGGCAAATTGGGGTGTTTTAGATTCAAACATAAAATTATCCTTAAACCTAAGAGCTGTCCTTTGTATACACAAAAATAGGGAATATGCCCATAACATTAAGAGAAGAGCATGCTAAAGAGCTTGCAAAGTTGCACATGTCTGCTGTGATAGGAACAGTAGAATTCTTTGAATGGGTTGTACCCTTAGTAGTGGCGTAACTTCCCAATGGGAAGTTGAAATTGTATCAATCTGAGAGACCATAACAAAAATGTTTTAGTAGACCAATTTCCCTTACCCAAAAATTATTGAAATGCTGCCCTTAACCAAAGGTGTTAAATGGTTCAACACTATGGGCTAGATGTAGGTAAATCTTTTTTACCGATTCTAAAATACCGAATTTTACCGATTTGGTATTTTAGAATCGGTAAATTAGATGTAGGTAATAATTCGGTATTTTTTACCGAATCGGTAAGATTTGGTCATTACCGAATCGGTATTTGCCATTGATTCCTATGGGCCTAGGCCCATAGGAATGAATGTCAATTACCGAATCGGTAATTACCGATTCGGTAAATACCGAAAAATTCAAGGGTGGCACTTTTACACCCTATTGCACCCCTGATTAGTGCTTGTGTGCCATGTGGCACACATTCATGCCCTTAGGTGTAAATGCACAAATTTGCATTTACATAGGAATTCGTTATTTACCACCAACTAATAGTTGGTGGTAAATAATGAATACTTAAAGCCCTGTAGCACTGTTTACAGTGCTACCTACATCTCAAAACACAGATTCGGTAATTTTACCGAATCGGTAATTTTACCGAATCGGTAAATTTACAGATTCGGTAATATTACCGATTCGGTAAAATTACCGAACCTGTGTTTTTTAATGCCCTACATCTCAGTATCCAAATACTGGTCAGTAACGGCCGAAAATCGGTATTTTCGGCCGTTACTGACTGTATTTGGATACCTACATCTGGCCCTTTACATCTTACTACTGACTATCACCTGGTACCACAACATCCTGAGAGCAGGAGTCTCACAACTTTTGTCACCCTATTTGGATGTTACCATTTTCTGAAAGTACTGTTTGGCCTTGCCTCTGGTGCAGCTATGTTGCAGGGGCCAATGCACAATCTGTTTAAGGATACCAAATATCAGTCTTCAGAATGACATCCTAATCATGGATAGGAGTAGAACTGAGCATGAATTGGCACTAGATTTTAACATATTAGAATAGAAAGGCTTACCTGATGACTACAGCAAATTTGCAATAATACAACATATCTTAGTCATGAGGGAATTGGAGAGGGTATACATCCAAGAAAGGCTAGGAAAAGCCATAAAAGCTTCACCTACACCTACAATCAAGGATGATGTAAGGGCACTTTTAGGCCTAGCTGAGTTTTATTTGAAATTTGTCAAAGATGTTTTGAGTAAAATATACCATATTCATAAACTTTTGAAAATCAAAAACAAGTTTGAACTGTCAACTGAGAGTCAGATCTCCCTACAGGGGTGTGACCCTGTGTTAAAAATGTATAGTGAGAGCAAATGCAAGCATTAGAGGCATCGGTGTTCTTTTAACTCAACTGGATACAAGTGAAAAAGAAAGTGTTATTGCTTTTGTTTCTTGTTCTCTGATAGCTACTGAAGTGAAGTATTCTGTTATTGAGTGAGAAGCATGTGTGTGGGGTCTACAACATTATAGACAGTACATTTGGGGCACACATATTATACGACAGTGTGATCACAAACCCCTCACAAAAGTACTAACTACCAAGGAGTTGCACGAAACGTGCAAACATTTCACAAAATTTTCTGTTAGGTTATTAGATTATAACTATGAATAGAGTACACTCATGGGGTAAAAAAGGTGACAGATGTTTTAGTCCATTTGCCTCTGCTTTTGAAATGTGTTCCCAATGACTATCTGAGAAATATTGTGTGGCATGTATGAAAAGAGCGATTTCACGTATACCTGATGAAGAATGGTCAGTCGCCAAGGAAAATGATCAGGTGATGGTGATGGTGAAAGTATGTGAAATGAGAAAGGAGAGGGATGAGTTGTGATGGTATTTAAATAAGTATATTAGTAACAATGTATGTGGAATAGATATATGAGCACCAGTGCAATGTGTGGTATTGTACTGTGTTCATTCTCTGTAATGTAATACAGAACTTCTGAATGTGAGGATTCTGTGGAAGACGGGCTCTCTGGATCTGTGTTGCCAATACGCTCCCCGGTCATATTACAGTTCCAGGATGGTTATGAGGAGAAATATAACTTGTCTTACAAAGTTCTGGTGTATTTATCTTTACAGCCAACTGTTGAAACTTGCCAATCTGTGTCTTTTGTTGGCAGAATTCCAAAGGATGCAAATATTAACTTTTGGCCATCAGTTCAAGACGATGAAAATAAATTGTATTTGCCAAGATAGCCATCTGAATATTAGTGCATAATTTCTGATATGATCTACTTTCCTTTGCACTGTGCTTTGGATCTGCTTCTTACAAGTAGTCAAATTAACCATGCTTGCCACAAAGACCCACTAAATCTGCCCATTACCACGTCTCCCATCTTCCTCATCACAGTCCTAACATGTGACATGAGTCTTCACATTGGGGATTTCTATTTTTTTAATCTTTTTTTTTAACTCAGCCCCTCCTTTGTATAACTTATTCCTGGTCCACAGCACTTCCTGTCTTGTCTCTTACCTCCTTTGGGGATAGGGCTTTGATGTTCTCCCTTTCAGTAAGTGTTCAGACAGCTTTCCTTTCTATCAGTTTCACTGCTGTATCTTGACAGTCTGTTTGAACTAACTATGCACTTTTGATTTGTGTACGTTACCACTGTGTTACTGACTCAGCGACATTGTCTGCTGGCTCATGTGTTCTTTTAATATGTGATGTTCTGTAGGTTTTATATTGGATATTAGTTTTTTGTTTTCCCTGTCCTGTCTCATCACGGATACTCCTTTGGTGGCATGCTGCTGGGGACGCAAGGCATGGTCAGCACTGCGGAAGTGTTGGTTGGGGCAGACCGTGCTGAGCTGGTCTTAGTTTTAGTGTTCCTATGCCATTTTGGCTGTAGTATGCACTCCAGGGATTGTATTAAACACAGGGCCTCATTTATGAGATTCTCACGCAGGGCAGCACAGTGCAGAAAGTCACCTCGCTGCGCTGGATTTAAGTCAATACGGTACATTCCTGTCCTTTCCCTTGCACCGACGCCCTTTTGTCAGCCTGGCACCAACGCAGGAACCCGTGCAAGGGTGCCTGTGTTGCATGCAGGATTGTTTTGCAGAACGCAGCACACATCGAAAGAGGAAGAAAGGAGGGGAAATAAAGATATTTCTCTTCGTTACTCCTCCCTTGGGAGCACCCGCGCAACGCCCAAGGAACACCTACCCAGAGCAAAGTAACTCAATGCAGCAAATTTTGCTGGGTTGCGTTTCTCCAGATTTTTTAAACCATGCAAAGCAGCTTTGCGTGTCTTCAAATATCTTACTTAGAGGTTTGCCTCATGCATGTCCCACATTGCGTGGTGCAAACGTGACGCAACCCTGTCATAAATGAGGTCCTAGGTGCCTGGGGTGTATAACAGGCTTGTCCACCTGCTTTCTACACTATGAGGGCCCTTTGCTATTGCCATTACAGGAGAGACCACATATGCGTATGCATTATAATAGGTTGCAACAGTGCTACATGTGCACAGGTGGGATTTCAAGAGAGTATTCCCTCATTTGGATGGGGTGTGGACCCTAGCAAACGAGGAAGCACTTTGCCTCTGCACATGCGCCATATCACAGTTTCAGAAGCAGAAAATTATTAGGAGGCACTGCAAATCTTGTGTAAACCTTGAAAGGGAGAAAAGGGACCACCTTGTAGAAAGATGCAGTGACTAACTGAAAGGTAACCGCCTGCCTCAAATAACCGGCAGCCTCAAATAACTGATCCTTCTATCACTAATGTGCTGTTTCCATTGCAGGAACATGTTTTCGACTACAGTTGGAAGAGCGCATTTGTTGTGATGAAGCACAGTCTTTTTTTTTTAATGTTTAATAAGTGGACAAATGTGGATACAATATAACATATGCCTAAAAGCACAATAATATAAAGGATAACAAAGAAGCAAAATATAATAGGCAATAAATCATAGTAGAAAGCTGTTTACATTTTAAAGATATTATGGGGAAAAGAAAAGAAGGGGGAAAGGGAAAGAAAGAGGGTAAATAAGGGGTAGAAATAATAATTTACAAATCCTAATTAAGAAGGAATATGATAAAAA
The DNA here is from genome assembly GCF_964261635.1 of Lissotriton helveticus. Classification (NCBI taxonomy): domain Eukaryota; kingdom Metazoa; phylum Chordata; class Amphibia; order Caudata; family Salamandridae; genus Lissotriton; species Lissotriton helveticus. The sequence goes on along the minus strand of NC_136061.1, from coordinate 1,856,534,656 downwards.
TGCTCCATAAAATATAATATATGATAAACAAGTCAAAACTGTTGGAATAAAGATTTGCCAAAATTAGAGAAAGGAGGAAAGAGTAAAGAAGAAGGAATTCAAGAGTGTTGGAAGTTTTCAGAACGGTGGCGAGAATCAGCATTGATTGAAACTTTGTTTAAATATATAGTTAATGGTAACCAAGAAACATCTCTATTAACATGTGGCTTACATTGGGATGCATAAGCAACATCTAACCTATGATATTGGCAAACAGTATTTCACCATGACTTAGTTGAAAGTTTTGATAAACATTTCCAATTTAACGCAATTTGCTGAAATGCTAAAGCTAACATGAGATCAAATCACCCTTTTTCACTAGATGGCAGAGTGATGGATTCTGATAAACTTCCCATAAAGAGAAGAAGGTGGGATATGGGAGTATGGAAATTAAAAGTGGTGCATAAACGAGACCAAATTTGTGACCAAAAAGAGACTACATTGGGGCATGAGAAGAGGAGATGAGAAAGGTCTGCTGAGGGGAACTCACAAGACCAGCATTTCTTGTTGTCTGAGTGTGTAAAATTAGCTCTAAAGATGGGTGTGAGATACATTAGAAAAAACATAGACTGAGTAGTAGATGAAGATCTAGAGATCCTCAACGACCAAGCCCATAACCTATTCTACATATCAGTAGAACAATGAAAATCTAATTCCGATTCCCATGCAAGTTCCACCTCGGTTTTATACGATCGGGAGACGTAGAGTAGTGAATCTTGTGTATTTGAAGAGTCATCATTAGGGAGGGAATAGAAGACATTCAAAATTGATTCCATAAGAGTAGAGAATGTATATAAAAATATACTAGGACATTTGAATGTTTCTTTAAAAATTAGGAAAGAAGAAGGAGAAGTTCCATCAAACAAGTCTTTCACCCAGATAATCCCTTTTACTCTCCAGGAGGACCAATATACAAATCTAATATTAAAGGTAATAACACGACTATGCCAAAGAGGAGAATGTATAAAATAATTTCTGGTAATGGTTTTAGGATGAAATTAAGGCTTTAGGGAATTTTTGGCAGTAAAGGAAAGAACTTCATTAATCGAGAAGGGAGTGAATAAATAACGTTAAATTTTAAACCACAGGGGTGTAAATAGAGAAGGTTCCAAGAGGAGCCAATGAGAAGCTTGTTTTAAACAAAAAGCTTTGTGATATAATCAAAATCTGGAAAGTTTACTCCACCTACAAGTCTCGGTTTCCTTAGGTGAGATAAAGAGATTCTAGACTTTTTGTTTTTCCACAAAAACTTGGAAAGAAGAGAATCTATTTTTTTTAAAAAGGTAACAGGAATGAGGACTGGAATCACAGAAAAATTGTATAATAGAATTGGAGTAAACATCATCTTGATAGAATCAGGATGACCCCACCAAGAAAGAAAAAGGGGATTCCAAGAAGACAAAAGCTTGGAAATATGATCAAGAGCAACAGTCATGTTTAAGTTAACAGAATCTGTAATAGAATTAGAGAACCAAATACCTTTATATTTGTTTTTAGTACTGTTCCAGTGAAACCCTGTAGGCTCAAATTGTTGTTAAAGGCAAAATTTAGTAATTGGTAAAACTTCTGTTTTATCGGAATTCATTTTATAACCTGAGACTGCCGAGAAATCAGAAATTTCTTGCAGTAAGAAAGGGATGGAGGAGTCTGGATTAGAAATGAAGAGCAAAATATCGTCAGCATAAGCAGATAATTTCAGATGATCATCACCATTTGGGAAACCAGAAATAGAGGAGTTGTGGCGAATACGAGGGAGGAAAGATTCAAGAGAAAGAACAAATAAAAGGGGAGATAGTGGACAACCCTGTCTGACGCCACTATGAAGTGGAAAGTATGGCGAAATTTGGCCATTAACGATGGTGGAAGCACAGGGAGTAGAATATAAGAGAGGCCAGAGCAATAAAGTTAGCACCAAATCCATGCCAACGAAGAGATTTAAATAGGAAGGACCAGTCTACTCTATCAAAGGCTTTTTCTGGGTCAATGGAGATAACCGCAAGAGGAAAAGGTAAAATAGAAGCTTTGTTTGAAACATTAAAGAATCAACGAGAATTGTCAGAGGTTAGTCTACCCTTGATAAATCCACATTGTTCTGGACCTATCAAATGAGGAAGAAAGGATTCAAGAAATAATGCTCATAATTTGGTGAAGATCTTATAGTCAACATTTATTAAGGAGATGGGTCGATAATTCTTGCAAATTTTGGGATCCTTACTGTCTTTATGAATAAGGCAAATGGAAGCCTCCATAAAGGTACCGCTCGCTTTGCCCATGGAGGAGAAATGTTGAAAAAGTTTTACAAGTTTTGGTAACAATAGATTAGAGAAGTGACAATAGAATTCAACGGAGAATCCATCCGGACCCGGAGATTTGTGCAACTTTAAGGAATTCAGAAAAGACAAGATTACCTAAAGTGAAAAATCTTTATCTAAAGGAGTGAAATCTAAACCCAGAGAAAGAGGAGGAATAGTACTAAGATAATCATCAATTTGTGAAGGAAATGGGGGATTTTCAGGAGTATAGAGATCGCTATAAAATTTTGTAAACTCATTTAGGATTTCCTGATCCTTGAAAAGAATTTTACCATCCGAAGTTTGAATGGAATCAATGAATGTTCTTTCTTTTCTGGATTTTAGATATTTAGCAAGACGATAACCAACCTTATTGCACCCACCGTAATATCTGGCACTACTACGAAGTAAAGTGTAAGATGCATTGTCTGTTGAAATTTTATTAAAATCCATCTTTACCCGAAAAAGCTCTTGGAGGGTGGATTCCGAAGAGGAAGTATAGAATAGATGTTCTAATTGTTTGAAATAGGCTAATAAAGCCCTGTGTTTAGTAAGGGTCTATGTCTTCTTCTTGGAGACAAAATCTATAATAAAGCCAGTGGCTTTAAAGCTATCCCACACTGAGACTGTGGGGGTATAGAAGAGTTGTCATTTATAGAAAAGAATTCTTCAGCAAAAGAAGTGAATGAAGATGAGAAAGATGGATCTTGTCAAAGATAATTATTAAATCTCCATCTGGCAGCACACTCTCTTAATCTGCGTGTGACAGACGGTCGTAAGTGGGACAATGCGCTGTATTCAAAATTCTGCCCCTGGGCCAGTATAGCAGATAGACTGCACTGCAACGTGGCGCACCTTTTACTGGGTGCATAACAGGTCAGTACGTCCTATACAAATGAATGTGGTCTACCCAGTGCAGACAAAATATGTGCGCCTGCACTGGGAACAGCGCATTAGTGAAAGGTGGAGCAGCTGTTTGAAGCAGCTGGTCTGCCTTTCACTGTGCAGGCAGCAACCTGACCTTTGTTTTAAAGGCGGTCAGAGATACCCATGTAGTAAGTGAAAACACTCGCCTGCAGGGAAATCTCTGGGGGAGGCATAGGATCCTCTTTTCCCCCTTACAAGGGGGACCCTTGAGGGCATACTTACTGTGCACCACCTCTGTGTAGCACACAATCACTACAAATTCTGACTCCCTCTTTGCAGCTCTGCCCATGTCTATAATGTAAAAGGAACGTGGGAAACCCAATAAACCCTTGGAGGCTTGGGACATGTAGCAATTGATAGGTGAGGATGCCTACAAGGACCGAGGTAAATCAATGGTTTATAAAAAAATATATATAACATTGATTTAACTCGGTCTTTGTATGTAGTTTTATTACCTTGTACTCTTTCCATTTGCTTTAATTAAATAATCTGCGTTGTCAAAATATGCACACCCGGGTCTAAATTGTTTTTTGGTTGATTTATCATGATACAAATAAGCCAACCTGATTTCTGATTGTTCATTAGTCAGTCACCATTGGTGGACTTGACAATAGATTCATTCAAGCTATTAATGTAGATTCAGTTTTTCTAAAACAAATCCCTTGTAGGCATCCTTACCTATCAATGTCTATAATGTGGCATGGAAGTATAATGAATGCCACCTGCCGATCGCACCAGCAGACATGTAATGCTGGCACCAATCTGTACTACAGAAGGGATTACACAGGCATCTGCAGTCGCTTTTGTAATACCATCATGCTCCAGGGTGGCACAAAGTGGACACACACACCAGCTGCTCTCTTGATTATATGTACCCAGGTCTACTCATGGGACCGTCTTTTGTGGTGTGTTGGGTAGATGGCGTTTTTTTTTAATATGGCATTAGTTTCCATGGCTTGATTGTTGACTTGATAATGCAGGAAAGCTGGAACTGCAAATTGTTCCTGGTCCAAATATTTATATCTCGGTTCTTGTGCTTTTGGCACTCTGGTTTCAGTTCTAGAAGTGGACAGGTCGTAGATGATGCCATACTGGGTGGATGTTTGTTCCTGCTTCTGTGACTTTTCTGCTGTGGTGTTCAGGTTCTTGGGTATGTTGTTTTCATAGTTTGTGGGAATCATCTTCTGGATGCGTTAGGTTTTTTCTTTCTTTGCTTGTGGAGACTTGTCCTGGGTGCTGTGGCTTTATGGGACTTGCTTCCAGTCGCTCCTCGTTGTTTGGCATTTCATAGCACCTTTTCACTTTACTGAGTTTCGGATACGTGCTTTGCTTTGGGTTTTGTGTTTTCGCTGTTTGGTTCTCTCTTGCAAGACTGTGGGCCGGATCGCAAAATATTTTTGACTGGCAATGGCATTTCTTGTCCTCTTGGTAAGTTTAGGGGGGCTTGGTGCAAAGACCTTTTTCTACTGTATTTTGAAAGCAGATTTCTGGAGGGGATAATATGTGGCTGGAATGTTTGTATATTTTTGCCTTTGTGGCATTTTATTGTGGTGATATTTTCCGTTATTGTTTGTGCTGCATTAGTGTGACATATTGCACTGTTGTAGTTGAGTTATGTTTTAACTGTTTTGTTGTACCCTGTTATTTTTCAATAGTTATTTCATTTTTACTTATGTATGCTATTTTGCTATGCTCTGTTTAATGTAGACATGTAGACATAGCAGCGTGTGATGCTACATTTCCAGCCAAAAGGAATACATGCCTTTGAAGTTCCACAAGCAATCTTTACTATTGTGTAGGGTTGTAAAATAGATAGTGCTGCTCCTTCTCTTCAACTCTGTAACTCAGCCCAAAAGTGCAGCAGACTCATTTTCTGAAATTAACATTTGCAGTGATCAATGTATGTGATGCGGTCCCCTCTCTGCACTGTGTAGTGCATGCAGATGGTGTTCTAAGGCGGTGGCTGGACTGTCAGATAGTTTCTGTTTTCCTCCCCTTCATTCAGATATATGTTTCTGGCTTACTGTAGGTTTGCCCTCCGGTTTGAGTCTCTGCAATGAATATCCTGCTTCCGCTTCTATGGGTTGTCTTGGCTTTCTGTTCCCACTCCAGGGGGCATATTATCAAGGGATTTATCTCCGCTTTTTTGGCTTTAAAAGCCAAGAAAGAGGAGATAAAATGATCTCCCTATTACCTAGCTGTCGCTAACACCAGTTAGCGACAGCTAGTAGGAGATAGCGACCATCTTGGGCCCCGCTTTGCATATCAGAGAAATTTATCACTAATGACATGCAAAGTGGGCATGCCAAGATGTTAGCGACTGGAAACAGTCGCTAACATCGCTATCTCCTATTACCAACTTTTGGAGATCTAAGCGCGAATATCTCCAAAAGCTAACACCTGCCCTGAGTAGTTCTTAGCCATGTAATCCAATGGGAGGGGGATAACATGGCTAAGAGCATTTGCTCGGTAATGCATGAATATCGCTGACTTTTCAGCGATATTCATGCATTTCGGCCGATTTTTATCGCTTAGGAGATAAACCTTGATAATATCAAGGCTCCTAAGCGATAAAAATCGTCGCTACACGGCGATATAATTATTGCCGCTAAGCCAACCTAGCGATAATTATCGCTAGTTGTTGGTAATATGCCCCCAGGTTTCTTTCTTTGGCCACGGGTTTAGTGCAGACGTTGCTGATCTAGGTACTGAAAGGCACATCTGTTTCTAGCACCTAGACACCCCATGTGATCGTGCCTTTTACCTATGCTGTGCCATACTGTGAAGTGTGGTGTGTCTGCTATTTGGAGTTTTCCTGATAACCTAGTATCAGCCTTTTTCTCACCCCAGGTTACACAATCAATTGCCACATGTGTATTACTGTTTCAGACACCGAGGCAGCAAGTCCCGATTTAGATGGGTTGCTCCTGACTTTTTTAAGTAAAAATGGCTCATAGTTTCTCCCACTTAACGCCAGGGTCGGGGTTGGGCAAAATATAGGCCTGGGCACAAAACAAAACTTGGATAGCTAAAAAAGTGGCTCACAATTGCAAGTCAGCCTGTTTTAAAGTTTGAAGACCCGCTGTAAAAATGTTTTGCAAGCTATGGAAAACTGATTGGTTTTTGACAGTCGTGGCTGGCATGGCTCACGGGTGGGGTGGCGGGGGAAGAGAGTGGTCACGTGGAAAGGCGGGGTCACGCGAGGAGGCGTGAGTTTGAATAATGTAATTTTTTTTTACCTTTCCTGGATCCCGTATCTTTACTGCTGGGTCTGCTCCTGCTTTCCTGCCTCTGCAGGAACAAGAAGCAGGCAGCCTCCCTCCCCTCCCCTAAGCCAATCACAATGCTGCAATGGCAGCTTTGTGATTGGTTGGGACGCTGACCACACAGGCGTCTATGGGTAGGCCATTTTCTCTATGTAGGCTGCATGCTGCCTCCATGCAGAAAAGGGAGAGTGCGCATGACTGGTTTGATTGGCCCCAGAGGGCCGACCAAACAGTCAGGGCCCGCAGCAATGAGAAAGTCACTCCTCCCCTGCCAGAGTGCAAGACCCGCCCACCCCAACCAAACCCTTCTGTTTTCTCACAGTGCAAGAAGCAGAAACATAAAATTGTATTTATAATACTGTTTTATGTTTCTGCTTCTCGCACTGTGAGAAAGCAGTGGGCGATGCTCCTCCGCCCACATGAAGGAACCGCCCCTAGTTTTTGTCTTGGTGCAGGCAATGTTTGTGGTAATATCAGGGAAATAAACAGTACAAACTGGCCCACCTGGCTATAAAACAGGCCCAGAAACTGCTAAAAAAAGAAAAAACTGCCCACAAACTGATCTGTCAGACCAACCCATCAGGCACTCTCTGATTGCCCTATAGGCCTGCCAGTCCAACCATAAGGCACCCTCTTAACTGTTTCTAGATAATTGCATGAGTTCCAGTGGCTCATGCCTGTCGTTCATTGGTTAGCTTTCTTGTGCTTTAGCCTCTCTGAGTAAAAGTTGTGGGTTCTACCCCCACGGTGGCCATAGACCTAATGCTGTTTAGCGAAATTGTGAATATTTATTGTTATGTGTAGATTTTCCTTAATTCTTATAATTGCAGGTTGGTTCTGTAAGTCAAATACTTGTCTTTCATCTGCACATCATGAGTGCAAGTCCCTGGTGAGGCCTATTCAGACATTCAGGCATCTGACCTTGCTAAAGTGAGTACTGTTTAACTGTCAATAATGCTTTTTAAATCTGGATGCTACAGTGCTGCAGTTTGTCATATGGGTGTAGGGCAGTTCTTCTTGCTGTCCTCCGCTGAGTTCCTGGTTTCTTTGTACTCAACGTGTATTAGGCTCCTGCTCTTCCTCTATTCACCCTTGCAGTTTGGTGATTCCTGCCGCTTTCTCTGGGTTTTAATGGTAGCTGCTCACTTGGGTATTGACTACTCTAGGCAGCTTGTGCATTTGCTGGTTCTGAGTGCATGCTCTTGATTCTGCATGGCCAGAGTATTAACCTTTTAATGGGTTTTGAGGACTTCTCTGTCTATTGTGTTTGGCTATATGGAACTAGCCCAGGTTTTGTGGTGGTCTCCTTGTCTTGGTTAAGTGGTCTTGTTGCTCAATGGCAATGCACTCATTTGTGGACCTGGGGTATATCATTTGTGCCCCATTTTGTGCCCATCAAGGCATATTCCATCTGCAGTGGCAGAGACAGGGGTAGGCCGTCGTGAGTTGCCCGCCAGGGAACTGTTTTCAGCCTGTTAGTAGGCGTTGCCTCTGCCACTACCCGATGGGGTAAGATACCTACCACAATAGGGTTGGTCTCTATAAATACATACATTTGTGATTGCGAGTGCGTGTGACCCATGCACATATGAACCTTTAGTGACCCAATGCTTTGTACATTAGGTTCTCGGTCCTGATGAACTGCCGTGATCAACAATGACAGTAATTGGCAAGAAACAAGTCAACCATGTTGTATACTACATTTTGAGCTAGATTGGACAACCGTTTCCACTTCCAACCACTTATTGTTTTAACCATAACTAGGGGACCCCAATATTAAAGATGCCAGGATGCGCCTTAGTCATTTTTAGACTCACATCACACCAATCACACCTTCTCAACATACATAGTGCCCTAACTCTCACACTTCACATCGGGAAAACAATAGGAGATCCGGCAAATAGCCCTCCTGAAGGGACTGTTGGGCATTGCAACGCTGGGCCAGAGAGAAGCTGCCCCAGGATGAAGCATGACACCCATTAGGGTGTGTGAGGGCCACTGCTCCTGAGCAATCATATCCCCCGATATGGTTCCTCAGTTGATCTCCCCCCCACCCGAAGCCTCCGCTCTGCCAATCTCGCCCTTGCCACAGTTCCTCGTATCCGAAAAACCACCGCCGCCGGCAGATCCTTCTCCTACCTCGCCACCAAGACCTGGAACGCCCTCCCTACCAGCATACGACAGACTCAGGACCTGCTGGCCTTCAGAAGACTTCTCAAGACCTGGCTCTTCGATCAGTAGCGCCCCCGCGCGCCTTGAGACCCTCACGGGTATGTAGCGCGCTTTAGAAATGCAATGATTGATTGATTGATTGATTGATTGCTCTCCGACCTCCTCCCTGTTTCATCTTTTCTTATAGGAACTGCATACTCTTTGTATTCACATATTCCAGCCAGCTTCTGTGGTGCCCTACCTGTGTTTGCTATATGCTTGTCTTTGACCCTGTACAGGGCTCCACTGCTTTTTGGCTAGGTTTGCACTATAGAAGTGCCACATACATATTTACCTGTGTTTGCTGATCTATCAGCCTGGTGGAATCTTGGGTTGCTTTCTTCGTCTTTTTTAAGTATCTACCATTTTCTTGCCTATGTTTGGGTTTGTTCCTGATTTCCTACATAGTCATTAAACCATTCATAGTGCATTGATTACATATTCGTCTTTACACTTGTGGTGGGTTGTCCTGTACCCTTGCCGTAGCTATTCAGTGCTATGATTTTCTATGATGGTGAGTTCAAAGTTGGTGCTGCTGCAATTAGGTTGAACAGCCCCATTTGGTTGCAGAATATTTCCATGTGGTTTGCATGGCACTATGACTTCCTAGATTTATCTTTTTCTTGGCTGATTCAGTTTACTTGAGCCCTCTTCTACCTTGGGGTCAGAGGAGTGTACTTGGCTTTGAACTGGGTCGGCTGTGTCAGCTTTTGACACTCATTCTGCCTGTTGGTGGTGACCTGGGACCCTGTTTCTTCCTGGGCTCTCTCATTCAGTAGCATGAATCTCTGGTTTCATGGGGCTGAATCTCTGGTTTCATGGATCTGCATCTCCAGTCTGGGGGTGTCACTGTCCTTGTAGGGCTCTCTACTCTGGTTCCTCGCCATGCTAACTTGTTAGCTTTGTTTGTTCCCTGCTCACTTCTGCAGTTAATGTTCTGTGCTTCATCCTACTGGGCTCCTGCTGTTCATGTTGACTTTGTTCTGCCCTGATAGGTGTACGGACTTGCGACCTTTTCTTTCTAAATATTTTAGTAACACTATTTCCTTCGATGGGGCAAGTCAGATCCCATCTATGCCATCCTGTGTCTGGCATAGGGATTGTTTTCTCCTTTGTGTTCATCACAGGGTGTATATCCCTGTCAGTGTGTTCCTGGCGGGTCCTGGCCTTCTTATGGGATACATTTATGTAAAGTCTGGCAGGTTATCTTGTCTGGGTTCTGAAGGTGGCAACTGGCAATGTTTGACACCGAATGTCCAGCCATGGACTCGTTTGTGCCCTCTTGGGCTCTGCCCCTGGTTGTTCGTGCCCCTTTTGTGCCTGTGATCGTCTAACATTCTCTGAGTTTTCTAGCGGCTCTTGCCTCAGCTTCAGGATGGCCATTAAGGACACTTTTGTGTATCGCAACTTGTTTACAGTTTTCTTCCTGGTAGAGTGTGTTTTTTCATGTATTCCTCAGGGTCCCTTACTTTTGGGATCTGGTTTTGCAGGTTGTGTTCTGGGCTCCCATTTTTACAAGGAGTTTTCCCATTGCATCCCCATCGTGTAATGGATCCTCTTTGTGTTTGTTGCTCACACGACTCCCTTCTACATGTCAAGGGCTGTGTATGGCCTGCTTAGTCCCTTAGGCCCTAGGCAGGGTCAGTGCTCCCTCTCAGTGACTGATCACTGATGCATGCTTTTTATTTTGGCAGACTCCTTCGCATCTGGGCTCTTACTCTCTCATACTGATGAGCTTTATGTTCCTGCTACTATACGAGGGGAAAGTTACGGAGAGCAGGTTCATCTACTTTCCCTGGTGTAGCTCTATGGCTTGCCCATCGACATTTAAAATAAATGATACAATCTTATGATTGCCATCTATGTCTTCGTTGCTCAATATAAAATCTGTTACCTTGACATGTGGTCTCATCAAAGCCTTTACTAAGACCTGCCTTAAAACCATGTGTCCTTAATTCAACACACTTAAAAGTGCAACATAGGGATCATTAGGTTGTCAGGTTCTCTCAGATAACTAGTGCTCATGAAAGATATCACATCATGTCATTCAAGGAGCAAACTGGATAACGTCCTCACAATAACCTTGGTTGTTCGGAAGACTTCTCTAGATGGCAAGGATTTTATAGGGACTAACAAAACTGTGCATATTCTTTAATACTTTCAAAATTGTACTAGTCTGCAACAAGGCTTTTCTGAAACTATCTGTTTTAAATTCCCTTATGAGTTTTCAGGCTTGAACCTTCATGTTACCACATGTCTGCAGTTTGTCATATCTCCATTCCCCATTCTTTCAGCCTTTGCTCAACCAAGTCTATCTCCATCAAGTTCAAATGCATCACTTTCAATTTCGATACTTATGATATTGTGATCCATTGTCTTCCCTTGTCAATAAGTGTGGTATGTTATTTTGAAATACTTAATTTTGGAGTTTAGTCATTTGGATCCCAGTGCCAAGCACGGTGTGCCAGCTTGAGTGTTCTTCAGTACTCCGATCATTATTCTGAGTATTATAAGTAACAGCACTCACAACGTTGGTCTCATAGACTATCACACATTGCTGTTGAACTTTACTTTGTACCTATTCAATTGCTTTTTGATGCTGGTTAGCATTGGTGTTAATGTGTTTTACCATTTTCTTGATATGACTGGTCCAGAATGTATTTCCTGTAAATGAGAGCACTTGGTATTTCTATTCTTTGATCAATTTTTCTTCCTTGATATCAAGAGTTAATCTGTATCTTTGTCTACCAACACGAAAGTCTACCACTTTTCTTTTCTACAATTTCAACTGTAATTACCCAACCTCAAGCACAAGCAGTGGTTTGATATAGGCTATCCGGCGCCACTTAGAAAGTCTCACAATTTATTCTAGTACAGAAGTTATTTCTTACGGTGCTATAAGGTAGAAGGAGCCACTTAATCCTTCCAAACATGAGCATACGCTTCAGCAAATTCCAAAACTCCTTAGCACACGTATATCATAGTACAATCATGTATAGGCGTTGCCACACATTTGACACAATCACAGTACGTAGTTGTCAGTTAGTACAAGTATTATATTTATTCTTGATCGCTGGAAGTTCTCCACACAGCCGACACGTGTTTCGTTGTGACTGGGAGTGTAACCCACGACTTTTTCAAGGCTATTTCCAGATCTGTTCTCTCTTAGTTAATATGCGTTGATAATTCCAACCCGCATGGGGGTTCTACGGGGGTCTTCTGTTATGCTATCCACTTTGTGTTGTCCACAGTGTCTCCACATCCCATTCTATTTTAGTTTGCTTTCGCCCGTCTTGTTTGGTCCGTCGGTGCTCCCCGTTAACAATCGAGCGAACGCGCTGATTGTTAACGGGGAGCACCGACGGACCAAACAAGACGGGCGAAAGCAAACTAAAATAGAATGGGATGTGGAGACACTGTGGACAACACAAAGTGGATACCGTAACAGAAGACCCCCGTAGAACCCCCATGCGGGTTGGAATTATCACCGCATATTAACTAAGAGAGAACAGATCTGGAAATAGCCTTGAAAAAGTCGTGGGTTACACTCCCAGTCACGACGAAACACGTGTCGGCTGTGTGGAGAACTTCCAGCGATCAAGAATAAATATAATACTTGTACTAACTGACAACTACGTACTGTGATTGTGTCAAATGTGTGGCAAAGCCTATACATGATTGTACTATGATATACGTGTGCTAAGGAGTTTTGGAATTTGTAATTACTCAACTTTGAAGTCAATTTGGCTGCACTAAGGCTGTTCTAAAATCATTTGAGACTGAATTGAAGTAGCGTGGCTGCAAAATCATATAAAAGGGATTTATTGGCCGCAATGTTCAGCCTAAGTGAATCATATAATCCCAGAATCAATTGGCTTTCAAAGTTTTCAATGTAAGGAATAAAAAGAATGGATTCCAGGCAGTACTCTTGTCTAAGCTCCTCTATTTTGTCAAAAGAAGTAGTATTCCTTCAATTAAAACCATAACTTACTGCTACTGAAACTAAGCAGATGATTATTTTGTGCCACTACAATTGTATAAAAGAATAATCTGCCTGTTACTCACGGTTCTCATTATAAGTGGCCTGGAGTTTGGCCTGATATATATCAGTTTTGATTAAAATCCAACTATATTTAGTCTGAATTTTTAAAGGGCAATAAATAACTCCCACTTAGGAGCTTGTCTCTAAAAAAATAGACTAACTCGAAGACTTTGGTGCTTATCGCACCAAAGCCTGTATTTCCCAATAATAACGGACATTTTTCATCTGATAAATTTCGGCAGGTTTGACAGTTGGAATTGAATCGGGGAAAATTGTGGGAGTTACCATACACATTGCAATTAACTGGGCCACTTGTAATTAGGGCCCATTGCAAAAAATCTACACATAGATTACACTATCTCACTTCTAGAGTATATATATTGACCACCATTTTGAATGCCAGACATTAATCGAAAGAGTACACTTGGTGAAAGACTGCATGGTTGAAAGTGGTCATTTTGGAATAACCTCCTTAATTTTCTACATGTTAAAATCGACATTTAATGCATTTTCCACGCGATCTTTTTTCTAATAGTGAGGATTTGTATTTGGGCCTTTTTTATACAGAAGTACCATAACTCATATGATGCAGGATCCAGGCACACTCCCTGGGAACATTGTGGATTTAAGTATCTGAGTACTTTCATCTACCATTCTTGATTTAACCTAAATGGATGTGAATTTTGGTTCTCATACTCAGACCTCCCGGTCTTTTCGCACTTCAGGGATGTTGACGTTTTTTAGCGTTGTGACTGTGTGTGAGAGATTCTACCTCATTAACTTCTAAGATATGACTAACAAAAAGTATTTTCTAAGTTGTCAATCAAAAGCTATGGAAAGACCGGAGAGCCAAAATATAGTGTATGTCAGAATTTCCCTAAATACCGACTTTCCACTCGCCACAATTTAACAAATCCTGTCCTATATAGCAGGGGAAATGCCTTCATTTTTTTCTTTGATAATTTTTTGTAATAAACTTTCCAGGGAAGACTTTTTCTAAGAGCACTACTGGAAATTAAAAACAGTCACAGGATTCCAGGTGTACTACTGAGAATTTATTTGTTTAATTCCTTCTTTTTCCATGCATGCACAGCCAGTTGGCCATGCACAGTCTACAGTTGGACGCTTGAAAATGCCTACTCGATAGTAAAATTGCATTTCTAGTTGATTCATTTGTTTTGTGTCAACTGAGAAAATATTTTTAGCAAAAGGGCAACACGAGGCCTGTCGGAGGGAAAGGAGCAAATGAACTTGCGGTTTTGAGGGAATTTTAATAGAATATAGGGTATGTTGTTAAAGTTAAGAGTATCATGGTGATGTACTATGTTGCAGATCAAGTAATCATTGAACCTTGCTTTTCCCCTGAACGGAGAACGGACAATTTGAGAGACCTTAAAAGCATTGTTAACATTTTGGTTAAGTTGAACAGATTTGAAACATTGTTAAAGGTACTGTCACAGCATTGACGTGTGTTACCCATAACTATGTGCATATTAATGTGAAGATAATACCTTGAGGATAATGGCTTAAAGAGTATACTGAATTGTAATCAAAATAACAATCTAAGAAGTCTATAAGAGTATTTCCTAGTAAGGGAGAACGCATATTAGACCATGGAACCAAAGTCCTCCACATGATTTAAGATGAAGGTTGGGTAACCTAAGAGATGGCACCTCTGAAGAGGTTTTGTACTGAAGAAAAATTAAATAATGTAATTGATATTTTGTGTTTTAGACTCAGCCATGTCTGGTAAGAAATATACTAACTATGCAATGACCCATGGTAACATTGTAAGTCTTCGTCATATTTGAAACGGCACACTGAACAATGGTTTAAAATTATGATACCATTTTGTAGTGTAAACTCCTATTCACAAAATGACGGGGTTTGCAAACACAAAATAGTATTTGGACATGAACTGAAACTCCTTTGACAATCTGAAACTTCGACTTATAAAAAAGGATATGTGACTCAGTCCGGAGTGCAATTAGGTAGGGGGCATAAAAAGTATGTCCAATCCTAATTGCGAATCGGAATGGTATGCATCAATGGTTTGTGACTGCATTGCCTTTGCACACAATCAAAAAGTTACCAACACCTCAAAGGAAGAAGTAACTGATTAGCAAAAGGGAGAGCTGTCTCAGTGGGTGGAATGGTATTTGGTGGTCTCAAGGAAAGTGGGCTCCTCTCCAAACAGAAAATATTTTTGGGGTCGAGCCTAGACAGTGCAGCTGTCAGGTGATATGTTGTATGTACTTTGTGGGGTCTGACCCATCCCACCAGTTCGGATTGACTTCTGTCTGTGTCAATCCAAAATCATTGCCTGCAATTGGCTAATGGTTGGTGCATGCCCCACCTTTTCTTGGAAGTTAACTCCCATGGAGTATTGCCTCGGGCATGAGCAGCGCCGTGCACGCTCGCTTGCCTGCATCTTCTTGTTTGCTTCTGCCTGAATGCACTTTCAGTGGGCTGACAGCAATGAACCTCTGCTTCAGATGCACAGCACCTGCCCCGCCCCATAGAGTATTAGCACAGGAATCTTGTTTTGTAATTGTTCTCAGCACCTTTAATTTATTTACATGCCTCATTTGTAAAGGAACGGTGCTAAATAAATAGCGGGGTTTTCCGCCTTGCTAAGAAGCGTTCCTCTCTGGTTTTTGTTTGCTGTTTTATATATCAACCGGAAGGTATCAGATACCATTACGTGAGCACCAGTTCCTTTACAAGCGGACACATTTATTTTTAGGCACAAGGAGATTACGTGATTTGACCAGGATCACAGGATGTTTGAGCAGTCCTGACGAGACTCGAACCGGGTTCCCTAGCTCCGAAAGTCGAATGCTCTAGCCATTCTGATGCTCTAGCCATTCTGATGTGCTGCTGTACAGCCAAGTACATGTGTATTCCAGAGCTCTTGTTGAAGTGCTTCGGTTCTGACAGGTGAGGGTGCCATGACAGTGTCTGGGGCAACATGACCTGAAAGAGCTGAGCGACGATTCCCTGCCACAAGAAGGCTACATGGGGTTCAGCATAGGGGCGCGATCTATGTTGATTTATACAAAGGACCACGTAGTACCGTTTGCATTGCAGATGCCTTATCAGGCCTATAAGAGAGTTCAGGGAGTGTTTAAATGCTTACACATGATGTGCTGAGTCCATCAGTAATGCACTTCCTGTCTGCCTCAGTTAATTGAACAGTGGCCTTGCATACAGAAGATGCTGCAGAAGCACTGCGTGAAGATGGTGATACGTCAATTTCCTTCCCACTAAAAGCACAGTTTATGTTACTGGCAGTGTCTGTCTGAGCCTTTTCTTTGCTTGAAACAAAATCTGCCTTGTGCCTGTGAATAGATAACTTCCACAGTGGTGGATTGTTTGTATGAAGGAAGTGGTGTGAACCTCATGTGCACAATTTGGTCATGTTGTTCCTCCTCTATTGAACTAGGTGGGGTGATCCACCTGCTGTTCCTAGTGTTTACCTTTTCCCATGGCTTTCTGACCCATACATCATGTCTGCTGTTATATACATGACTGGCCTCCCCAGCAGGCCCATGCATACACCTGAATTAGTTGTGCATTTAATCACGTTCTCACAACATACATATATACAGTGCTTAAACATTGTGACATAACCTCTTTGGACGGTTTTTCAAGTCTGCACATTAGATAAGACAACAGGCAGCTTTCTGATACCCAAAAGACATATGCACAAATCCACTGTGCTTTCACTGTTCTCTCCAGGGATTGTAGCTTGCAGTATGTTGCAGTGTTGATGTTGTGTGCTTTTTGCTACATTGGTGCATAGAGTCCTATGCTCGCTTGCTGAACAGAATGTGTAGCAAAAGCGCCACTTCTCATCTATGGTCATTTCTACAGGTGCGGTCCACTTCTTGAATTATTCAAAGGGGGCTGGTGGTGGCATGCCTCCAGCAGAAATAGTTCTTGATTCACTGTACATGCCTTATAATCACAATAGCATTGCCTCTGTACTTTGCTTCTCCTGTTTGAATGATTGTTGCACTTCATCTTCCCCTTTATTGGTCTTCATCATAGCAGCAAGTTCAGTTTTCACAGTTCTGTCATCAGTTTCCAAGTGAATTAAGTTTTTGCTCCTCAGTTGCGCCCATTCGGTTAACTCTGTCTGTTGGGTGGATCTGTTCCACCAGGGGACTCTGACCTTAGCCAAGTTCATGCTTTTTCCAGGCAATCACATTTTCTGACCCGCAAGAAGTTGCTGCAAAGCTCCACACAAGCCATGCTCTCAGGCACCAGGCACCCCACCTAGCCTCTCTACACCGACAGCCAATATGGATGATTTGCAAGGCTTTCCAGGAAAGGCTTTAAAGGGAGTATTGATTGCAAAGCAATGTAAAGATTGAGGCCAACTTCTCACTTAAACAGTCAAGGTACATTTTCCTGCATGTCATCTCGTCACACATCACAAGCAGACTATGTCCTTTCTTTGGTACAGTGTAGTGCTAACTCATCTTTCTGTAGTGCAGAGAATAATTTCCAGTTCCTTTATGCATATAAACACACTGTCATGTTCAATAAAGTGCAAACCCTCTTTGCTTGTGTCAGCTAATAATATTTGCAGGATGGAGTTGTATTGTGAAACAGGCAGTGGCAAACATGATGAATTCCTCCTCCGGTTACCCCTCCACCCGAAGCCTGCCTCAGCTTTGCTCTGGGACACATTCTACACTTTTGCACATATAGCCTGTGGCACTAACCGGGGGAGGAAGGAACAGTCTCGGCAGATATCTTATTAGTCTAAAATAAATTATTCAGGAAGTAGGGCTGGAAGCAGATAGAAGGAAAATATAATGGAACTGGTTTTCCAAGACGATTTGCGCTATGAAACCCTGCTGTATGCTTTTCAGGAATTTGCATGAGTCGAATAAGTTCAGAATGAGGCTGCCGAGAAGTAATATTGCTGCCATCCAGCTAATGTCTGAGGAACAGCCTCCCATGCGCCTTCTTAAAACTGCGCAAATCTACTTCGTAGGCATTAAGGGCCAGATGTATGTACCTGGCATTTTGCGATTCAAAAATAGCGATCTTTACCAAATCGCAATTTTGGAATTGTGAAATGCTATGTATGTAGGAATCGCATAATATTTTGCGATTCCTTATTATTACCTAATTGCGATTTGGTAAATAGCTAATCACTATTATATAATATGATTCCATTCATTCCAGTGGACCTACAGACCCATGGGAATGAACGGTATTACATTTGCCATTACAAAATTGGTAATCGCAAATTAGCGAATGAAAAGCCAAAGGTGCCCGGGGCCTAAGGCCCCCCTGAAGCACCCCCAAAATGTAAATAGTTCAAATGTGTGCACAGCATTGCACTTTGAAAAATGCATTTATTTTGCATTTTTCGCCATTCGCACATGGTTACCTCAACTTGAAGTTGATGGTAATTAACGTTTCCTTAATGCACAGTTCACATTTAGGAAAGGCTTCTTACATGTGCAATAGGGATTCGCAAATTGCGAATCCCTATTTGCATTTGCAATTTTGGTAATCGCGATTACCTACATTGTGAATGCCTAAGCCTTTTATAGGGAAAGGCCTTTTTCCGTACACAAATGGGCTGATTCTGCGAATCAGCCCGTTTGCGAGCACAAAAAGGCTTGATGCATCTGGCTCTAAAGGAAGACAAGGAAAATATTTCCAGCCAGTAGAGAGGGAGCATGTGCTCTGCTTAAAATATATACAAATATTTATTGTATATCCTCTGTAAAAAGGTTGACAACCAGGGCTGCCAAGTCAAGGTCCCGGACATGACTCTCCACATGCTGCTGGTCCCACAGCACAGTGCACAGGGCAGCATTCGGTCTTGGGATGCGCAGACAGCAGCATGCATAACCTGAAGGAACACACTTAATAAAAAAGGAATATAGGGATTGTAGGGTAGGCATAGGTAGAGTAGATGAGCTTGAAAAAATTTACATTTCAACTTTTTATCTACAGCATTTTGTTCACTTCTATCAAATCCGTCTTTGCGTACTTGAATGCAGTAGCAGTTGGAGATGCACCTCGTCTCTGGTTGTTGCATCATGCAATGCTGTTGGCTTATTTGGCTGTCTTAGTTCAAATGTAGGGTGGGAGCGAGAGATGACGCCATCTCACATCGGATTTATTCTCAGAATCTGACTGGCGCTAAGGAAGAACGATGAAAAGTCAACATAAGTATACGGATGACAGAGCCATTTAGAAATGAACAAGGAGCAGTGTGTGTTTGCATATCTACAAGGAAACAGCAGGAGGGAAACAATGCTCCAATGAGCGACAGAGGCTTTGGTAGGGACAATTCTCTCCCCCAGGATTAGTGTTGGTAAATTTTCTGCGAGGCAGCAAGGTTTTTCTTCGGTTTTGTGCTCGAGCTGGTTCTTCTGTCAACATAAAAATCAGAAGAAAACAAAACCAAGCACATTGGAAACAATTAGAGGCAATGAGAGGAGAGGATCAAGGGGCAAGGGGCACTAGAACCACCAGGTCCTGCATGCCTTTTGTCCTGGTACAAGATGGCAGTCTTTAAAAAGAAGGTCTGGACAAGGAGACCATGCAGTTGGATCTGGTCATTACCTTGAAGTCAGTGAGTATACTCATGATCTTAGCTGATGCACCCACATTCTGAATTACTACAATAGCCTTGGCATTCTGATGGGCTCTGTAATGTTCATGCACTTAGATTAGAAAGACTGCAGACCGAACGTGTCCTTCTTTCAGGATCGATGTATTGCTCTTTCGTTTGTTTATCCCGTCGGTAACTTAATTCTTGTTTAACTTGTAGAAACTCCCGCCAGGAAAGAGAGCACCTCCGATAGAACTGTGAGCACCTTGTAAACCAGAAGCGCCTTGTGACATGAGAATCCTGTGCTAACTGGACAGCTAGGATCTAAAATCAGACAATATATATTAGATGGAACCTCAAATGATACAGACATGGTTGAAATGTTAATCATTTTGTTGGTTGTGCATCCAGCTCAAAATTATAATTTTTATCGCTTTCATGCTTGTGTTTGCGAAAATGTCATTCCAGTTTACAGCTGCATGGCCATTTTACATCAGCACAGTTCATATACACATGTTATGCACAAATCACATAACAATTTGTGATCTCTCCAGCTACCACATTCCAGGCAGTGTCAAACAGACCATGTCTGGAATGAAATACAATAGTGTGATTCAGAGGATAACACAACTGCAAGAAACGTTTGAGTTATACGCAGCAATGTTTTTGTATCGCCATCTGATTGTTTGGTTTCTGTTGCTTTTGTTCTCCCCTGAACACCCTTGGTGCTAGCTGCTTTTCCGGTCTCCTTGGTAATTCCTCATTCTAAGTCCTCTAGACAGTGCTGCTAGATTCTTCTCTGCTGCTATTGGTAATTTCTCATTCTAAACCCTCTACACAGTGCTGCTACCTGCTTCTCTGGTCCGAGTGGTAATTCCTCATTGTAAGGCCTATAGACAGTGCTGCTAGCTGCTTCTCTGGTGTCATCAGTAATTCCTCATTCTAAGTCCTCTAGACAGTGCTGCAGCTACTTCTCTGGTCCGAGTGGTGATTCCTCAATCTAAGTCCTCTAGGCAGTGCTGCAGCTCTGTCTCTGTTCTTTCATCCACTACACTAGGTAAACGCATTGTCATTTATAACAGCAATAGCTCCAACTCTAAAATAATGCAAGACCTATCGCATTGCAAATGCTTGTTTTAAGTAGCATCTGTTTTTTTCAGGAACAGAGCCTGCTTTAAAGAAAATGTTTCCTGTTTCGTAATGTGAACACAAAGAAGCAAAATCTGCAGTCCCTTGGAGGCCAACATTTTTTGTTGGTGGCCAGGCCCATGAGTTCATAATATTGGGTTGTCTTCTTATCAATAATTAGCTATGTCATTTTGCAACACCATCTTAATGGGTAATTTGCAGTGTGGAATCGGTTGCATTGTAAAATGATAGGATCATCACACAAATGAACCACTGTTTGTATATATGCATATATATATATGTATATATATATATGTTTGCAGTCGCAATCGGCAAGCCAAAGAAAGCGGGCACGCCAGGTAACCGGTATATTCAGCTGCTTTATTTTCAGTGAACTTAAACACTGACTCGTTTCGGCTTCCACAAGGCTTTTTTTCAAAGTGTACGTAGATGTATGTATATATACATGCCTATTTGCCCCAGTGTTTTGAAATGGTGGACACCGGGGCTCATTTTTAGAGATTGAGACGTCTGCTTCATCATCAGAATGTGACCCAGAGCACGCATGGAGAAAGCAGAAAAGGTAGAAAGATGTAATGGAAAGATAAGGAAACAGTAACAAAGTCAGAAATCAGGGTTGGAAAAGAACCTGCAAGATTGAGATAGAAAGACAGGTGGTGTAGAGTCATGGAAGAAAGAGGCGCGACCTGTAATTAAAACTACGGAGCCATGGTAATTCGCAGTCTCAGCATTCACCGACAGCTCCATTCCATAGGCATGTGAAATCCTAAAAGGGAAAGCCAAGAGTCCTTAGAATGCCAGCTCTAACAAAGAGTGCCAATGACCTCAACCTGGATTGAGAGGATGTGTGGTCCATACACAGCTTGGAGCCTCTGGGGAGTCAGGGCTCAACAGTGAAAGGAGGATGGGATTTGATAGTTGAGATTGATATGGATGTACTTGTCAATGATGATGAGACTTTTGGCAGTCTTCGATTCTCCGTTTGTAATACGAATCTTTCACTTGCCCATGTTGGACTATATAAGTGGTACTTGTATTGCAATTACTCTAATCTTGTGAGAAAATGCGGGATCGGCTACTATGATTGGTGATTGAAATTGAATTTTTTTGATACATGTAGCAAACACACCAAATAAATTACAAAGTCTGGAGGAAATAAATAGACAACAATATAATTATAATCGTTTCATCGTGTTGTACAAAAGAATTGTCATATAGCTCCTGTATATCCTTATATCGTGTTAAGTTAGCATAGGTACATTTGAGGTTTAAACGCCATTTTTCTTTCTTGCAACTTCTGCACACGACACTTAATTGTTGACTTAGCTTTCAACCTAGTAGTTTGCCGTGATGTATGTGAGAATAATATGTTATTGCTCTGATAACAGCTTTGCTTAATAAACTATGTCTGCACGAAGAGTGCTGAAGTTTCAGGAACAACACGATATGGAATTGTTATGAGGTCTGATCTCCACGCCTTCATAGTCATAACACAAGTGCAGCCTTTGCCAACTCTGGTTTCAGGCGGGATTGATATTGCTTTGCACGAGGCACATAGAACACACTTGATGCGGTGCACATGCAGAGAGAGCGGGTGTATGCTGATGTGATTCCTTCATGCTAGGACACTAAGGTATGGGCCCGCCCTGAAACAACCCAAAGAGACCTTCTTAGCTAATAATATAATATATGTGTTAGGGAGGGTGAGATATAAGTGTTGTTAACTCTTATTCATTACAGTATGTTAACATGCTGTCACCATTCGCTTTTTATGTCTTAGTAACTATGCTGATAATTCTGCTACTGATAATAAGTATACTTGTATTATCTAAGATACTGCGCCTGAGAAGACGGCATTAGTAAATAAACATTTCAAATGCACATGTGTCTTCTTTACTCCATGTTCTGGTTTGTAATGATAATATAACGAAAGAGTGTTCATGAGTCCCACGTAGCCTGAGGTACTGTAAGTTCATGTTCTGGTTTGTCTAAACATTGGGAGTTTGATATGTCCAATGAGACACTGTAGCTAGCTCGGTAAGGGGTGAGTTGGTTGCTAAGGTGAGTTTTGGGACACCCTAATTTGCCGAGGTTCCACTCCTCTGTGCACAGTTCTGTGTGAGAACAGAAACCCTGCGACATGGCGCCCAACGGTTTCGGTGGTCTTATATCATGACACTCGAGTAGTTTATCGTTCATACCTTAACCCCTTCACCTCCGTTTCCGGAAAGCGGGGTGTCGGTGAAACCTACCTATTTTTTTGCGATAGGTATTATTCAAGCTTGATTCTTTCTTAAACGGTTTCTTTGAATTGCTACCCAGTTGTGCTACAAAGTATTCTTTGTGTTTTCTTGTTTCCAGTGTTGTCATGGCGGCGGTGGCCATTGCGCAGCATAGTCGCGTAGCGGTACGCAACCATCTTCAGACGTACCAGGTCCCGGTGGATGGGATGGCTGTGATTTTCGTGGTATGTGCAGATCCAGCGTTCCCTTACGAGTTGTTTTACTCTTGGGTTACGTTTCCGGCTGTGGACGCTAATTCTTGTTTGTTCCACTCCTACACTGCCTCGGCTGTCCCGGCTGAGTATACACCGTACAGGGCATTGGAAATACCTATTGATCATTGGCAGCATCGAGTTTGGTTTGATGGCGCCCTCCCCCACTCTTTGTCCGCTGCGAGGTTAGGTCCACTCTCAATTCCTGGCACAAATTGGCCTGCGTTGGGTGGCTTTACCCCGCACCCGAATCACGGCGCTTGTACCCTGCAGGAAATTCGTAGGCTGCATGTTGTTTCCATTTCCGTGATTCGTGCATTAGTGCAATACATCGGTCGCCACCTCCCTGGTGGTCCCCAGGGGGGTGCGGCCGTTCCCATGGATCGAGGCGGAATGCGTCTCAATCCAGTGATGGTTAATTCGGTTTTTGGTGCTCGTCCAGTTGACAACGATGACTTCCCATTCTGGCTTGCTGAGAAGTTTGATCAACTGGAGGCGGTTTTTCCGAATTCTACTCCTGCTGATAAGCATAGAATGTTGACGATTACTTTACCGAAGGATTTAACTCCTGAACTTGTTGACTGTGAAAGCTGGGGAAAAACTTTTGCGGCAGTTTATACAAGGTGCTTCGGCACCCCGTCTATGACTGCCCTGCCTGACATCATTAGATGTGTTCAGAATGATCACGGTCCGGAGGCAGCGGTTGAATTGGGTATGCGCCTGTGTGGTTCTTTTGAGATTGTATGTGATCTCATTCTCTCCAATGTTAAAGGAGATGCAGTTAACTTTCAGGTGTCGAATGCTTTGGCTGCTCTGCCCGATGCCGACAAACCCCGTCAGTTGGCAAAAATTGTAGTGGCCGCTTATAAGACAATTGGCCGCACAAGTAGAGGTCTGAAATATTTTGCAGTAAAGGAGAAAAACCAACCTCAGGGACAATCTGCAGTTGCAGATGTCCCGCCCAAGTCCAAAAAACAGAATTGGCCTAAAAAACAGACACAGGGGAAGCAATATAAGCAGACTCAGGATTCTTTTCCTGCGCTTCAAGCTCCTGCGCCGACAGAGAAAGTATATGATTTGCGCGATCGCGCGATGATTAAATCACCTGATCGTTTTCAGGGTTCTGATCAACGCTCTCCTCGTTCCTTACAGGAAACATCGGCCCCAAAGACCGGTGGAGGAGGGGGTGGACGTGGACGTGGTGGCCAACAGGGACGTGGTCAGTCCCGCCAAGCTGACGGCGCAGTGAAGCAGGAGGATTCTACGCCTAAAAGACCGCAGTTTGCGAAAAAGAAAGTCGCAGCCTTAACAGCGCATCGATATGCCACAGATAGTGAGAACGCGGCTTCGGAATCTGACGTGGGCTCTGACCTTGCTGGACAGCGCGGCGGAGATAACCATAGTCAGAGAGGCGCTGCGTCCACTACTGAGGGTGACAGCGACTGATGTCTACGTTGTGATAGAAACAGCGGATACGAGACTTGCTCCCCCTGAAAGACTATATGAAATTGTCCTGTTAATTGAAGGTGACATACAGCGTACCGTTAAAGGTGTCTTTTGGGAGAATCTGTCTTCTACATATGATATTTTACTTTCGGAGGCTGACTGGCCCCCACCTTTTGTGCTCGCGGCGCCGCGAGGGGAGGAGGTGATCCTACCCAGTTTCGCGAAAACTGTCTCGAAAGAGCATGCGCAGCATTTTGCAGACGAGTGGGCTCGGGCTCTTGCGCCGGCTCTGTACCGTAACCAATGTGGTTGGGATAGATTGTCGCCTTGCCACGAAATTCCGTTGCGGTCTCAGCCGCAGCCTCAACCTCAATATCCCATTCGGCGTGAAGCTAAATCTTCCGTCGCGGAAATCCTTGAACAATTGGAATATCAGGGAGTTATTGAAACGTGTGTGTCACCGATGAATAATCCCCTTTTTACTGTGAACAAACCTGACGGATCATATCGTTTGGTTTTGGATTACCGGCATTTAAACTCGCATTGCCGTAACTGTGCGGTACAGAATACCCACGGCTCTGCCCTAGTGGATAGTCTCGTGCGTAAGCGTTTCAAGACAACGCTTGACATATCCAATGGTTTTTATGCCCACAGATTGGACAGCTTTAGCTCCCAATGGACCAGTTTTACGAGCGCTGGAGTCCAAAAGCAATTCCGGCGTCTTCCAATGGGCTATAAGAATTGTCCTGGTATATTTACCGCTCGCATTGTCTCTATTCTGGAGGCACTCGACCCTGATGCTTTTTCGTATGTGGATGACATATATCTCACAGACGACGATATTTGGGAGCATCTGTGTCGTGTAAATTCTGTTATTTGCAACTTCGCTGACATGGGTTACAAATTTAACTTTGCAAAATCGCACATTGCTGAACACACAGTGTTGTTTTTGGGCTATGAGCTCAACAATGAAGGTAGAGGTTTGGCTCCTCACTTCTTAGAGAAGTGCGCACAATTGCGCGCTCCTACAACACTGAAAAATTAACAATCTTTACTGGGCTTTTTGAATTTCGGAAGGACATACATTCCGGAATATGCCCAGCGTGTCAAGCCGTTGTATGCGTTAATACAACCTACTTTCTCAAAATCATGCTGGCTGCCTGAGCATTCAGCCATTTTGCAATCCTTGCAGGCTGATCTGCTCGCTTCTGAATACTTACTGACTCGTGATAACCACACCAACCTGGTGATAAGAATAATCCCAGGGGCGGTGGGTTTCACGTACCTGACTTTTAATGAGGGAGACACAGTGCCTATTGCTTACAAGTCACACTTGTACACTTCGGCTGAATTGCGGTTTCCCACTGTGGAGAAAGTTTTAACTGCTGTACAGATGGCGATTCTTAAAGAACGAGCTCTGTCACAGGGGAAGCGCATGTTAGTGGTAACACCCTGTCCTCATTTGGAGGCAGTCACGAAAGCCAGTGTACCGAATTCAAAAGCTTTGCACCCTCGGTGGATTCAGTGGGCTGCGTCATTGACATCCACGGATGTCACGTTCATTTTTGACGCTTCCTTACGGTCGCAAGAGTACTTGCAGTATGAGTTCGTTCATCCTGCTCCTCTGGCTATGCGACCTTTGGAGGACTTCCATTGCATCATTTACACTGATGGGTCAGCGCAGGTTGCGCATGGCTCTAAACATGCCTACGTTTCCGCATGCGCTATTGTGGTAGGTGCTATGTTGAACGATGAGTTCATTTCCAGGGAAGTGCACACCTTGCCCCTGGGCGATTGCACTGCACAATTAGCTGAGCTTTGTGCTCTTTTACTAGCGTTGGAGTACGCAGATCCAAGTGTTACTACTCTGATTGTAAGTGATTCTTTCTACTGTGTCCAGTCTTACAATGAGAACTTGTTCTTTTGGATTCAAAATGAATTTCATGATTCCAAAGGTAGCACAATAAAACATAAAATGATCTGGGTTCGAGTGGCAGAGCTTAAGGCTTTGTTGCCTCTCGTTTATGTGATTCATACTCTCGGTCATCAGCGCGTAGGAGTTCACGCTGTTGGCAACTCGCTTGCTGATGAAGCAGCGAAATTAGCAGTATCTACATACTTAGTTGCAGCGGTTACTAGGTCACAAACCAAGATTGATAGCGACATCTTGGCAGCAGTTGCTGCCTCTGAGAAGGGAAGTAAGCATCCTGCGGGATTCCCTTCGAAGTACAAATACCATTAAAGTCCCGAAAAGGTTCCTTTTGTGACAATTCCTGACGTTGGGGAACGGCTGATTCCCAACTCGGATCGCAGAGCAGACTTGATTACAGCGGCACATGAGGGTGTGGCGTCTGCGCATGCGGGCGTCTCGGCCACTGTAACTCAATTACAACAACGTTTCTGGTGGCGGGGACTGTACAAACAGACGCGTGATTATGTCCTTCTTTGTGACATATGCCAGCAGATTAAACCTTCAACTGCTACGCGTCCGCCACAGACTCAGTTGTACATTTCTAATAAACCACTAGGTTGTGTTTATTTGGATCACTGCGGTCCTTTTTCATCTGATACTGCGTATAAGTACATCTTAGTAGCAGTTGACTCATGCACACGCTTTGTGTGGGTATGGCCACATAGCAGCGCTGATTCACGGACTGTCATTAGAGATTTGCGTATCTTTATAGGGATTTTTGCCTGTGGTACCTTCCATTCGGATCAGGGTCCGGCTTTCGCCTCTAAGGCGTATAAGGATGCCATGACTTCGTTGGGGGTCCAAGTCAAGTTTTCGTCTCCCTACAGACCTGAGGGTAACAGTGTAGTTGAGCGAATGAACCGTGATTTAAAGCAATCTTTGACAGCCCGAGTTATAGGCACTGGCAGAAACTGGCTGGCTCACCTCTATGGCGTGCAGCGTGCTCTTAATAATCTCCCTAGAAGGTCTCTGGGTGGGCGGACCCCATACGAAATGCTCTTTGGCATCAAGATGTACGTCCCTGACCTTGACGGTCTAGACTATGTGGTTCGCGCCACTTGCTTTGACGCAGATGAACATTGCAATGTTTTACAGAATCTACAAAAGACCGGAGACAGTCTTGCAAAGGAACATTTGCCCTCCACGTCGGATGATGCGTTGCAGATCCCGGTAGCTGGCTGGTTACCCCAAGTTGGCGAACTGGTTCGAGAGAAGATCGATAACAAGAAAGAATTTGGTCCTTCCTATCGAGCTCCGGTTCCAGTCCTTGGAGTGAAAGGCACAAGAACTGTCATTTTACCACCACTTCCTGGACGTAAGGAAAACAGGTTTATTTCAATTGACAATGTCAAGATACACAGAGTGGCCGATTCTTCTTAGCATGACACCGGCTGTTTCCTGTCCTTCCATTGTGAGGAATTCAGTTATGCCCACTGCTTCTAATATTGAACCTGAAGTGGCCATCGAATTACCTGCTGTTTCCAGTCCGTTATTAAATAATTTACCCGGAACTAACATTGATGAGATAGACTATACCTACCCCACTGATTTGTCCATGCCTGACCTGCAAGCTCGTTTAGCCACGGAATCCAGATTTTCGTTTGACTCTGCTTCCCTTGCCTCGAAGAAACACTCTCGAATTGCAGTTTATGCTAGCCTGTGTAAAAAACATTTTTTGATACCCCCTTGGACTTACATTTGGCTGGTCCTTTTTTCAGTTTACCTTTTTATGTCAATTGGTTTCGTGTTTTATTTTTTTCGAATTATGAATGGACACTATGTCGAGGAGAGAACTTGCATTACTCATTTAAATGGAACTTTGGCCCCACTTTCCTCTTCACATTCTACACACAGATTAAAAAGAGACTTGACTTTGGTTAACATCACAGCATGGCCTGTCCTTGATGGAATCGTGTGGGATGCAGTTCGGTTTCAGATTCATGGCCCAACGGAAGTCGTTAATGTCCCTAATGTACTTAGAGTGAATATGGGGGATGTGGTGAAACAAAACATTCGTTCTGATGACTGGGATGTCAAAGCTGTAGAAAGTTTATTTTCTGATTTGCAATACTATGCTGCATTTGATGCTGAGGATTTATATTTAGAATCGGCTAATTATGGTGAATTATTCTGTTACCAACATTATGGCAATCACTTCTTACACAAAACATCATCCAGAAGGGATGCTGTTAACTTTACTCAGTGGGAACATTGCCCAGCGCCTCATCAGGGGAGTTCTGAAACATTTCTGACAAAGTATACTTACTTCACTGACTTTAATCAGTCCAATCCCGAGTCCTTTTATTTTAAGTTTCGAAAAATGCCAATGTCCAAGGTTAGACTTACCGATACTAAATTGTTGTATTCCAAGTCCTTCCTTGATCAATTAGTTACTGGAGGCTATGAGTTATGGAAGGATACGATAGACCTTAAATCAGTTTGGGGTTCAAAGGCCTGGCAGGTACAAGGCACTGAGGCTTTGCACCGTGCATGTCTCATCCCGAATCATATGCTGTTTCTGAATGAAACAATTTCCCAGACCACGTGCTTTGGATTGGCTACTTGTAAAAAATTAAACGCTCCTTCTTTCCCGGAGTTAGAGGAATATGATGGTTGGAGTAATTTTACTCAGTTATCCATTAGAGAATTACAGACTCTACTTCTAAATTCCTCCTTTAACATTTCCAGTGTGAATCCTAAGGGTTGGCTGCTTTGGCACCGTAGTGCTGATTCTTGCCAACATAGATTTTTGAATTTAACTGACGGTTTTAAAACTGTTAGCTCTGATCCCCGTTTTGACTTAGATCATACTGTCACATCGTATTCTGTAGGCAAATTGTGTCAAAACTGGCTGAAACATTCAACTTTACCTGCGGTTAAGAATCACCTTTCTAAACTAAATGCAGACGTGGACTTGAATGATTTCATTAAAGGCCCGGCTAGTGGCAGGTCGAAAAGGTGGTTATATGGGGTTTACAATGAAATTTGGAAGCTATCACAGATTGAGGCTGCTACACGCCTTAGGGCTATTGATCAAGCAAATCTTGAGAAAGTGCTTGCAGTTGTCGACAATAGCATTAATGTGCTTTCCTCTAGAATTTACACATTGGATAATATTGTGTCGTCGGTCGTCGACATTGTACATGATGAAGTGTCAGTATTGTACCATGGTCAAAATCAATTACGATCAATCATGCAGTTTGCATGGACCCTTCAAACACTAAAAATGGGTAAAGTTCCCTGGGGGTACATGAACGTTTCTTCTTTGTTTGCACCGTTTAATTTGACTGACAAACAACGCTTACTTTCAATGCGTGATGCTTCCTTTTCTATGTTACATATTGAAAGGTTAGAATCTTTACCTTTTTCCGTGGCTGAAGCCACTGCTGCAACGTGGCTTATCCACGGTTTAATAACGCTGCCTTTTGCTTTATATAAATTTTCAAATTGTATGAAATATGTACCCATAGGTCGTTATGAACCTTTAGGTAGCGGTTTCCTACATGAGGTCTGGTCACTCCCATACACATACAGATGTTTTAAGGATGACCAGGAAGTTTATCTGACAGGGGAGGAGTGCACCGAGACGCCAGATCATTCTTTAATGTGTAGACACATACAGTTACACGGTTCATGCAACAAGGACCGACCCAATATGGCTTGCGTTTTACAGGGCACGCCAGTTCCTGCTATCATCCCCACGTTTAAATTATTAGAGAATGGTAGTTATTTAATGCTCAATAATGAGGACTGTTGTAGGTTAATTAAAGGCATTCCTTTCATAGTAACAGTAAGTGAGCGGGTTTTTTGCTGCAGAAATGTGCTTTATCCTCCCACACGTGAACATAAGGAGTCTTCCATCTGGCCACAGATACCGACCTTGGGAGCAGAATTCAGCGTCATGGCAAGAATAAGGGCTCTTTTGTCCCAGAAAGAGGTGGCCTTGAGCTCGGCCCGTGAAACTTTCGTGCTTCACATTGCAAACACCCGTACAGAGGTTCAGGCTCTTTTAAATACTGATTTGCCTTTGCATTTCGGAGCGATGGTTCGAACTATCTTTAACGCATCCTCCACAAAAGGCCTTGCACATTTTTTTAAAGTTGTTAGCAGTGGTCTCGTGACTTCCTTTGAAAAGATTTTTGGAGTCATCCCTGCTTTCTTCCATTCTATTTTTTCATCCTTGTTTGGAGGGTTCCCGTTTTTACTTGCATTAGCAGCTGGCGCGCTAGTGGTTTTTTGTCTCTTCAAATATGGATGTCCATCCTGTGCAAGACCCCGCGCAACAGCTACTGACGCGGTTTCGCAACCGCATGCTTGAATATTATGGCACACTGCCGTTGGCGACATTGAGCACGGCATATGGATTATCTTTTCGATTCTCCTACTTCACCTGTGTCCAGCCTGTATTCCACTGCCTGACCTGTGATTTCCAGTGGGCCATTGATTTGTGTCTCTGCGGACCGGTTTCTCCTGACGTCGATTTTAATCAACTGATGAGTCCTATCATTGCTCACGAGTTGGTTTGTTCTGACGAGAGGATTATGGCCTTAGCAGTGGCGCATGGACTAATTGGTCCCTGGGATGTGTTGTCGGCAGCACGGAAATTCTTGGAACTGAGTTTTCTTGAAAACCCACCGAGCTGTCCTCTGATGGTTATAGAGGATCCGGTGCTGGAGGAACACGTATGTTCCTTTCATCTTTTAAATTGGATGGCTGAACTGTTTTTGGATGCGGACAGTGACTTCATATTGGAGGCTGTTGCTGCTTATTTTTCATATACAGTTTTGTCATAGACACTGCTTCGAATTGACTTGCTGATTTATAGCATTTCGTTGACTTATTTGTCATGAGTTTTTAATTTTTCTTGCCTATTGGCTTGAGCCACATTATATTTTTGGGCTATTTTTTAGCATTACCTTTTTTGATCTTTAGTTTCAATTCATGCTCGTTTACTGTTGAGTTCTGCTCTCATGAGATGGCACTTCTGTTATCATATTTAGTCCGTTCTCGGATCATGGGGGGGTGTCATATAGCTCCTGTATATCCTTATATCGTGTTAAGTTAGCATAGGTACATTTGAGGTTTAAACGCCATTTTTCTTTCTTGCAACTTCTGCACACGACACTTAATTGTTGACTTAGCTTTCAACCTAGTAGTTTGCCGTGGTGTATGTGAGAATAATATGTTATTGCTCTGATAACAGCTTTGCTTAATAAACTATGTCTGCACGAAGAGTGCTGAAGTTTCAGGAACAACACGATATGGAATTGTTATGAGGTCTGATCTCCACGCCTTCATAGTCATAACACAAGTGCAGCCTTTGCCAACTCTGGTTTCAGGCGGGATTGATATTGCTTTGCACGAGGCACATAGAACACACTTGATGCGGTGCACATGCAGAGAGAGCGGGTGTATGCTGATGTGATTCCTTCATGCTAGGACACTAAGGTATGGGCCCGCCCTGAAACAACCCAAAGAGACCTTCTTAGCTAATAATATATTATATGTGTTAGGGAGGGTGAGATATAAGTGTTGTTAACTCTTATTCATTACAGTATGTTAACATGCTGTCACCATTCGCTTTTTATGTCTTAGTAACTATGCTGATAATTCTGCTACTGATAATAAGTATACTTGTATTATCTAAGATACTGCGCCTGAGAAGACGGCATTAGTAAATAAACATTTCAAATGCACATGTGTCTTCTTTACTCCATGTTCTGGTTTGTAATGATAATATAACGAAAGAGTGTTCATGAGTCCCACGTACCCTGAGGTACTGTAAGTTCATGTTCTGGTTTGTCTAAACATTGGGAGTTTGATATGTCCAATGAGACACTGTAGCTAGCTCGGTAAGGGGTGAGTTGGTTGCTAAGGTGAGTTTTGGGACACCCTAATTTGCCGAGGTTCCACTCCTCTGTGCACAGTTCTGTGTGAGAACAGAAACCCTGCGACAGAATCAGATCCTTGGCAGTTAAAGGCAGAATTTTCAGAAGAGTGGCTCAAGATAGAATTCAAAGTTTAGCGACTATACCAGGTAATCAAACAAAATGTGTTAATACAAATTTAAAATAATATATTTATAAGACAAATAAAAAAATCATACAAGACAATTCTCACAATGGAAACTCAATTATGCGGTCAGGGAGAGAAATTCACGGGTCTTACTCTGTGGGTGAACTGATTAGGTGAAGAGATTGTGTGGTAAAAGTGAGAGATTTTTCTGATAAGTGGGGTGATTGAGCATAATGTGACCAAGTCACTCGGAGTTAAGATCAGAGAAGACTCTGAAATGTTACAAGTGAATGATGGAGGAGACTATGTGATGAGTATGCAAGATAGAGCAACGGCAAGCGATGAGTGTTGATGAGTGAAGAGACTGAATAAAGGGAAGTGTTATTACGCAAAGGGGCCTATGGATTGAAAGGGTGGATTCTTGGGGAGTGAATGTAAGCGTGCCTGAATACGTGATTGGGTTGATGCATGACAAGCAGGTGTGTTGTGGGGCCATGTGAGGCAGAGAAACATTAGGCTAATATTTCATTATTAGTAGGGATTTTATTAAGTGCAACATACACTCTAAAGAGTCTGTTGGCTCTAGTAGGGACACGTTCTGACCATATTGCCAACATAGGTTGGAGATGTAAAGCTCGTTGTCAAACAGCCAAGTTGTAATGCTTTTCTGAATTTAAGCAGAGAAGGCTCAATTATGACTAAGCGAGTCTTGGTAAACATGAAGACAAGCATTTTTACCATAAGACCCAGTACTTCCTGAACATGGCAGCGCAATTTGCTACGCCAGAATAATTCCAAAGAATATGCATGGTTACCTCTAAAAGCAGAAAGTTGCAAAGAAAAACCTTGCTTATGCGCAAGCACGGTCCTGCC
Source organism: Lissotriton helveticus (assembly GCF_964261635.1). Lineage (NCBI taxonomy): Eukaryota > Metazoa > Chordata > Amphibia > Caudata > Salamandridae > Lissotriton > Lissotriton helveticus. The sequence goes on along the minus strand of NC_136061.1, from coordinate 1,856,501,342 downwards.
ATGCCCCCATTAATACCACACACAAAATGAAGAACAGTACAAGGATTGTACAAGGTGTACATGTATATATATATTTATTTTATTTCACACAGGACTGCCAAGAGTTACATGTGTCTCGGAGCTGGGTACAGGTGCACAGTATATGACATCACCATCGAGTGGTCCCCGTGTACTTGCCAGGGGATAGGGTAACAATTTTTCATGAGTCCGCCTGCCTGGTTCACACAATGACATACCAAGTGAATGCTAGTGTCTGCTACAATCGAGGAAGCAGTGCGAATGCTAGGGGACACGGCGCCAGCCGCGGTACAGTGCTTCGGGTCACAATCATGGGACAAGCTAAGACTACTTTAGGTTTCAATCTAGTATATTCTATAGTCTAACTGCATTATTGCATTTATACGCTTGTTTCTTTAAAATTCAAAGTAAAGAAGGTACAGAATTGGGGCATGGGTGGAAGAAGATGGACAATCAGTGCTGTCTATTTAGGAAGTGATTTGCAATTCATTCAAAGTGTCGGCAAAATTGCATATTTCCAGAAATATGTGTGAAAAATTGTTAGGGTGGTTTTCCATGTTTTGATGCTGTCAACTTATTCCCACAGCTTCACCCCCTACTGCCTTCTTTTGAGTCCAGCCATCACATTGGTACAGGAAACTAGAAACACGTAGTAAATGAAAAGTTACCTTTCCTCATATGTGTACATTTTGCAAGTGCCACTGAGAGTGATTCACAGGACGGTGTAGGCAGCCAATGGTATTGCCTAACTGTACAAACCCATATTTGAGTCTAGTTGCATGTTTAAGCGTTGCTTGTCTCACAAGGATCATTGGTTGTAGTGGTAAGAGTTGCACAATTAGAGTGGACAGCTTAGTAAGAAAGAGTGTAAATACTGTACCGAAGAATTGAAAAGACCAATCACCAAGATAGCAGCTACTATGTCTTCTGATGAGTCAAGCGAGTGGTCAATTGCAACAAGCAGTAGGCAGTGCAGCTTTTGATATTGCCCTAAGATCAGTTGAGCCTGCAGTACCAGTGTCCCTTACCTCCCTGCCGTATCCCTTCCTTTCATGTCTGACAAGTGGCCTCCCTCCTCCATCAGCTTCTTCACAGTGAACATGTGTTTCCCTGCCTACTTCCCTTCATCTGCTGCCACGAATGCTAAAAGGTCTGTCAGGCAGTGTTCATCTGAGTATTTGTATTTTAGGCCACTTCAGCATCCAGTCAATGCGCTTAGTCAGTGTTCTGCAGGCGTATTCCGTTATTTTAACATGATAGCCAGTAAAACATAGAACTAAAAATATTTCTCTCCATTACTCAAAAAAACTACCACAAAGAGCAACAAAAGTGCAAAAAGAAACTCAAATCTTTTTAGAACTACACCGTCTTCCCTGATGAAAATGTATACAATAGGTATTATTTCAATAGGAAGTACCCGTATGTTTTGTAAAGGTGCCACTAGGAAATGAAAATAAAAAGCAGAGTCCATTTTATAAGTGGAAGGAAATGTTAGTTAAAGATCCGTTCAATTGGTAAGGAGGGTGAAAGATAATCGAAAATGTATTTCCTGACTAAGAAGGTGCCGAAGAGACAATTAGGCAAAGTATTCTAGTGAGACTGACATATACCACGAAATTAGTTTATCTTTTGTGATAAGATTAATAGCTATTTTTGAAATGAAAAAAAACGATTCAATACTTAAAATACAGGCTACACATTCAACAAAACAACTAGGCAGAGCCATTATGCTCATACTACTATGAGTACTACTACTAATAAGTACATAATTATAATATCCAGAGATCCAATCTCCATCTGAAGAATCTTGGAAGTTGGATGTTCAGCCTCAACTCAAAAATTAATCAGTATGGGCGCGTCTTCCTGAGTATTCTTTGAAGTATCATTTTACTGAGCATCCAATCCCATGAATGCCTCAAATGCTGCTGGTACCAATATCCAACGTCATTCTTAAAACCAGATAGATTTTGGACAGGAAGACCTACATTTCAAATACCACATACTCACCAAAACTCCTTTGCCAAATATCTTACTCCCATGAAATTGCCCATTATCAATATTATTCCACACTGTTCACCACAAACGACACTGCTAAAAATTCCACACAATCAATATGTAACTTATGCTCCACCAAAGAGCACTTTCCCCTAGTAACGTAAAATCCATAAAGGCCCATTGTAGGTTCCTACCCAGTTCTGTACGACTACAGGGTAACACTTAAACATACAGCACTATCATCTATTGCCCAACAGCCCACATCAAGAATCTCATCCTTACAACCTCCCTGAAAACTCGTCTGCCATTTATACATATTGTGTTACCTGTAGAATTAATGGTCTGCAGTCCTTATCTGGTTTGTTTTCAACCCTTTTATGATCCTAGAGCAATTTGCTGAAAATAGGTTCTCTTTGCAGAGCTCAGCAGATTAAGCAGTGGGTGATGGATTATGAGAACCTTCAGAGTTAAGAATTTCTAGTGGGCCTGTCTAAAGGGATTTGTATATATTTACAACAGGCCAACACCTCCAGAAGGTTGTTAGAGAAGGGTCGGAATAGGTTACAATTCCAATAGCTGATTCTGCCACATCTTTGCTGGCTCCGTACATGCACCAGTCAGACATCTGGCCTGTCCATCACTAAGTTTGAGCAGACACTAAAGCTCATCCTTGCTGAAAACAAACTCATACGTACTCTTTTTGTGGAGGGGTCACTTCACAATGTTATGTGAGATAATATAGAAGAAAGAAAGGAGATAGCTGAGTATTGCCAGACTTCAGGTAAATTGATCAATGTTATGTTCAATGAAACGTTTCGGCCATGGTTTCCATGTACGGAAAGACTAACTCATTCCAGTTGAGGTCACAAACAAGCATCTTGATCAGGCAAAGGGAAGCCATAATTTAGCGCAATGTATAAGATAGTATATCAGCCAACTCAAATGATAAAGCCTCAGTGAGATACCTCTCTGAAGAATATCAACGCCTATCTTTCTTGATTTCGTATTATTAGATTATGGGAAGGTGAAAGGAAGTTGTTGGAAACTAAATCCATTTTTAATCTTTTATCCTCATCCCCTAAAATAGGTGCAAATGTGCGTGTATAATGTATGTAAAATTGTCCCCAACCAACAGAGTATGTGATTATATTCTGGATCAGGCAGCTAGATGCAAGAAAGAGCAGCCGTTCAGCATGAAACAATAACATTTTCTCAATGACTTTTGGTGCATAATGTGCCAATAATAGTTATATGTCCCATTTGTTAATAGGTCAAAGAAGGTGGGATACTGTCAATTGAGTTAACACCGCCATTCTAATGTACCCACATTTATTGGTGAATATGAAGGAAAGAGGGGTATTTAAAGAAAAGCGTATGGGAATGATGTGATCGTGACACAAATGTTACCCTGGGGTTTTGGAAGATGGAAATTTACATGTCAGATGGTACAGGAAGTGTGTCGTACTACAAGACATTGCAGTAAAGTTTGAAACCATTCCAGAACCATCCGTGATCCATGCTTCTCAAATCATGGGCTGATAGGGAAGCACGCGTGGAAGGCTAGTTCAGCATCAGCTACTCACGTTATGCCATGTTCTTGACATCATTGAGAAGGAGTAATGGAATACTGTAGCCAAGGAGAGATTACTGGAAGCAAATGGATACCCTCCCGGTGTAGAACTGGCAATGCTCTTAAAACTGGACATCCTAGAGTTATGTAGGCTTATTTGACTATCTACTTATATTTGATGAGTATGTGTGGTATCCGTTACATGCATTTGATATTTAAACAAACTGTACAGTGAATTATGTTTTTGTTTTTCTCTCCTTCACTTAAGTTTCATTTTTTCCGAGCAAAGAAAGCCACTCCCAGAATCACAGCAAGAGCCGCCACTGCCACGCCTCCTGCAAGGAGCAGCGGTCTCATGTTCTCAAAGAAGCCGCCAGTGGGCTCCGCCTCGCCACTGTCCCCCTTGCTGTCCAAGTCAGGGGAGGTGCTGGAAGGCTCCTTGCTCCCAGTTTCCACCCCAGTAGGCTTAGGGGGGTTGCTATTTGTTCCTGCTGAGACTTCGCTGGCCCCTGGGGTCTTCTTTGCTGCAGGAGTCGGGGTTTCTTTGGATGCGCTTTCCTTCTTTTCAGCACCAGAGGCGGGAGCTGTCCCGGCACCAGGGGCAGGTCCAGTGCTGGCTTTTTCAGATTTTCCACTCTTGCTTCCAGTTGACCTTCCTTTTGCCTCCATGATGAATTAGAATTAAAGATCTTTTTTTCTCCTTCCCAACGGAGAGTCTTGGCAATTACAACTGTTGCAAGTGGTCCAATAAACAAAGGACTTCAGTACACCATTAAGATGAAAAAAGTACTTAAATCTTCCTTGTGGTATTGCAGTCACCAAAATGTCCTGTATCAGTTCGGCTCATTCCCTTGCCCTGTTAATGAGATGAATCCTGCAAAACAGAACAGAGCAAGCCACTGTTAACAATGTAGAATATACTGCAGTCAAATCTATTAAAGAAAAAGTGAATAATATATTTATGTGTTCAACTGAATATTTAGAGCCATTCAGAATTACCAGGGTAAATGCCCACCAAGTTATATCTAAAGATAAGATAGAAATCTGCATCCACATATCGACGGGTAGAGAGAATCAGCTGTCCTTGGGCAACAACCATCCTTATTGGCATATAAAAGGCATAGTATTCCAGAACTAACCAGAGTTTCACCTCCTCCCTCAGGACTGCTGAGGACCTCCCTTCTGCTCGCAGGTCAACCACCGAAACACTAGTAACACCAAGGAGAGCTTCCTTCATTGGCTTAGGGATTACAGGTACAATTGTGCAGATGCAAAAGTAATGTTGTGAGCACACTTAGATATTTAATGCAAGCCTGTAGATTATCGAGCTTACTTTCAAACGTTTTTCAGCTTAAGTACCACATTATCCTGTGTTTCGATGCAAATGTACCTCACTTAAAACTCATAGTATGCCTTGCATGACCACAATTGTTCCTTTTATTTAATCCTTGAACATAAATAGTTTACATTTGACTCCAGAGTACCCTCACTTAGTTACATTAATAGCCTGCACTTTTGTATGATACATTTTGATGTGTTGACTCCAAATATACTGCATGAGTGCTACTGCAGAGCACAAAGTAAGATAACTGATTAATTTAACACAAGCAAATCCTGAAAATAGGTTAAACACTCTTGAATTGAATACGTCTTTAGGATTTTCTGTACCATACGTTTCTTTGCTCGATCTCAAGGGCTCAGGGAAGGCAATTAGTTTTCTAGAGTTTACACTATAATAAACAGTCGCCCACTTACTTCAGAATTTAAGTACCACCAACTGGAATTTTTGGGGACCAATCTAAAGGAGACACAGATAACATGCTCAAGATCATGAAGTGCATCCACTCAGGAGGCCCATCGAATCCCTGCCCATTCCACATCTTCCCCAGAGCAGCCGCCTCCATCGCCAGCCAGCTTTGCCACACCATCAACTGCCCCATCGAAACCGCCACCTATCCAGAACGACTGGATACACGGCAAGATCAACCCCCTGCTGAAGAAACCATCTGCCGAACTGACAGAACTCAAGAACTTGTGACTCATCTCCCTCCTCCCCTTCCCAGCCAAGGTCATCAAGAAGGCCATCAACGCCCAACTCTCTGAGTTCATCGAAGAGAACCATGTCCTGGACACCTCCCAATCGGGCTTCCGAAGCTACACACAGCACCAAGACTGTTCTCCTTGCCACCACCAATGATATCTGCTCCCTACTCGACTGGGGAGAAACCACAGCCCTCATTCTACTGGACCTCTGGCACGGATTTAACACAGTCTCCCACCGCACCCTAATCACGAAACTCCACTGGTTCGCATATTCATACTAGCTTCTGCACACAGCCAATGATGGACAAGTCCTACCATATCCTTACATAGAAAGTTAATGGCCTCAGTGACAAATTCAAATGAGGTGTGATCCTTAACCATGTCAGGAAACTGGGTCCAGATGTTCTCTTCCTGCAGGAGACAGACCTAATGTGTAACCATTGCAAATTTCAGGGGCACCAGGGATACACTTAGGTGTGCTAGATGGGTTATGCCAAGGGTGCGAGGGGCTTCGCCATTCTCCCCATAGGTAATTCGATCCCACCTGTTCTATCAAACATTTCCCCAGACCCAGCGGGTCATTTCATCACCCTCATAGGAACACTAGAGGGACAAACATGGTCTATTGTCAGTGTATATATCCCCTCGAGACTATGATCAACTCCCTGCTAACTGCTCTGGTGGCCCAACTCACCTTATTGCCCATTGGCATCGTTCTAATGGGAGGACACTTTAATGCTGCGATGAACCCAGTATGTGACATCCTCAGTAGTAGGTCGACTGTCAGATCAAACCTTCTTAAAGCGTGGAGAAGTGTGGCTCAACGGTTAGAAGCGGCAGACCCGGAGGCTGAGGTCGGCCTGGGACCAGGGTTCAATTCCCCACGCGGCCGGGTGCAGGACCAATGTCAGCGGGCCGATAATTCTCGCCTCTGTGCCACTCTAACCATGGGGTCCCACGCTGCAACTCTGGGCAATAGCTTGCTTAATCTCCACTCTGGCCCCACCACCACCGGGGATGCCTGGCTTCACCTTGGGGATGCCCTGTAAAGGGACCATCTCACAGGGAAAGCCAGGACGGGTTCCCCAGTGGTAAGCGCTGGGACGCTCCAGGGTAACCACGCGCTCTATAAATCCAACATTCATTCATTCATACATTGCTTCAATTGGGCTGTGTGACATTTAAGGCCTTATTACGATATTGGTGGTGCAGCACCAGGTCAGTCCCACTACTGCACCAGCCAGAGCCGTGGTCAGATCACCCACCAGATTTTCCCTGAAAATAGGCGCCCAATGGGAACACCAAAAATAGTTCCTTCATGGCATGGACTGTTAAGTCCATGCAGTGTAGGAACAGGGGTGCATGCACACAGGGGAGCACATGTTGTGCCCTCTGCATGCATCCCCATGAGGGTCCGTCCCCCTTTGTTTCCTCTGCGCCACGGTGTTCATGGAGTAGGAACCTCCATGAACTTCCAGGAAACTGTAATATGCTTGGCAGGAAAGCGGTGGTCACACCAAGCATATTGAGGCCTCCCGACCACCGTGGCGGCTGTCGTGGGGAAATGGCGGTCCGACCACCCTAATCATAATATGGAGGTCGGGAGATCGCCACCGCCACACCCACATGAGTCAGGCGGTCCGTGGACCGCCAGACTCATAATCGGGCGCTTAGAGGCAATGGCACACAGGCACCCAACGTTTTATCTAACTCTCACTGCTCCTTTTCACGCATAGACCATTTTTTATGCCAGCTACAGGCTAACCAGGGGTGAGAGTAGTGAAAATCCTCCTTCAGCTTATCAGACCATTCTCTGGTAGTGCTACACCTTGAAGGAAATAGGCAGACCAATCTGAGTGACTGGCGCCTCTATACATGGTGGCTACAAGGCGGCATTTCATCGGCCTCTGGGATGCAATATCTACATACTTTTACACTAATATTAATTTAGGAGGCCTTCAAGGCACTGGCCGATGGCCGGATTGCACTCCTTATCACCGGCTCCAAAAAAAGACAGAGAGCAGGAGGTAACTGCAATTTAAACTGAAATAACAGACTCAGGGGCATATTCTCAAGGAGTTATCGCCGAGTTAAGGGCACTTTATCGCAGCCAAAGTCGCGATAAATTTAACACCCATTCACAAGCTGGTGCTAACAGCCCATAGCACCAGTTTACCTGCGATAGCAGCCGCAAAAAACATCGCCACAGATGACACCAGCAACTATCGCTAATGAGATGCAGGGTAGGCGTTCCCGAGCAAAAAGCAGCGACAACACCACTCCGCAACATTCTCAACGGCCAGCCACGTCGGCGATAAGATCCCAAAACAGGCAATAAGGCGCGTTAGCAGCAGGAAACTAACACCTGCTCTGACCTGGTGTAAAATCAGACCACAGCCTGCAACACAAAAGGGAGGCCAGCCCAGAGCCACACCTGAAGAACAACAGATGCCTTGGAGCCACTGAACATGCAGGCCTGACACCCAAGAGGGCAACAACACCCACCGCCACCCTCCACCCTCCACAGGACCACCCGCCCCCCCCCACCCTCCGGACCAACACAGAGGCAGTGCAGACAAAAACAGCGACCCTTTGAAAACGCACCAACCTCACAGACCCAACAACAGAGAATGTCATTGCCCACTATAGGCTCAAAAGGACAACCCTCCTCCGCATCCTGACCACCATTGTACACAGGCTGATGGTACCAACACAGCAGACAACCAACATCCCACCTCAGAGCAAGCTGCTGGCCGTGATGCACTTGTTGGCCACTGGTACCCTCCAACCAACATCCGCACAAGTCGGAGGAGTCACACAGCTAGCTCAATCTAAGTCCCTCACAAATGTCATGGATGACACCATCAGCTTGGTACACCACTATCTATACTTCCCATAAACTGCACAGGAACAGCCGGAGACCAAGCAAGGTATCTATGCCACAGCTGGCTTCCCACACGTGACAGGGGGCAATTGACTGCACACATGTCCTACTAGTGGCCCCTGGCAACCCTGCACACAATAAGCGCAACAGAAAGTGCATGTATCCCACCAATGTGCAGGCAATATTAGACCTCCGAGGAATCCTCGCCAACGTCGCCGCCAACACCCCAGGCAGTCTGCATGATTCCTACACCTTCCGACAATCCATCATCAACCTGCGCTACTAGGATGGCGCCCCCGGTAATGCACTGCTCGTTGGCCAATACCAAATGAGCACACCACACACCTCAACTCCACAATCATGGAACTCACAACTCTGGGGATGCACATGTCACAAGCTCACATACAACATGCACTCCCACCAGACACAACAGCACAACTGACTGTGGGAACCTGGGCAAGCCATGTACATTAGCCATCAACGGCATGTCACCTCAGCCACACAATACCAGGATGTGGGAAGAGGTGGGGACCAGACATGTGTGAAGGAGGCAAGTGACTGTTGAATATGTACACAATGCCAGGTGTGGCCTGGTTGTGCTGGACAGACTGCAGTATGCAGAACACTCACATATTCATGTCAAAAGACCCTGCTAGTGTATGGAGTGCAGTGGACAGTGGACGCAACCATGTCACCCCAGCCAGTGTTCCCCCCCATTAAGCGTGAGCGGAGTGGGCTGGCCCGGCATACACCAGGCCAGCGTAGGGGTGTTAATAAAAGGACCGTAACTCTGGGCGTGGTCCTCTTCTGGAATGCCCAACATCTCTACCAGGGCGGCACCTCTCACCCCGCCACAAGGCCGTCGCCGTCGCTGCGAGTGGAGTTGCCTGCGACCCCGTGCGCCTGCTGCACCCCGGGACGCTGGTCCCCAAACCAGTCCTGCCTGCCCCTGTACACGCAGGCCTCAATACCCACCTGTCAACACCGGCGTGAGTCGAAGAGGGCCCACCATGTGCCGGTGCAATCTCCAAGCCCAAAGGCCGCGACCTTGGCAGCCTCCTCTGACCATCACGGCCTCCGCGAGCAAGGCCTACAGTACTCCTTTCATGTTGACATACTCTACCGGCAAACACAGTGGACAAGTAGGTCACACATTTGGAACTGAGTCTTTATTACACCATGGCAGAGTACATTCATAAAAGATGAGTTCATGTCACTATACTCCCTTCGATGTGGTGACACCAAGTCTGTGCATAGCATCACAACCACACGTGCATGTGGGCCCACGCGGACTACTGCCCTCAGCCTACGCTGCGCACGAGTAGGTCACACATTTGGAACTGAGTCTTGATATCCTGATGGGCGAGTTCATATGTACAAGGGACGTTTGATGTCACTATACTCCCTTCGATGTGGTGCCACCAGGCCTTAGTAGTACATCACATCCACAAGATTCTGTGGGCCCACGCGGACTACTGCTCTCGGCATAGGCTGCGCTCGAGTTGGACACAGAATTGGAACTGGACGTCGATTATGCAAAGGCAGATCACATATCATTACACGCAAGGATGATGCATTGCATCTTAGCGGAAAAAAAGGATCATCGTTACGGAGGTGGTCAAACACCACCGACAACTGCCCTCGTGTCACTAACTCTGTGCATCGCAAGCCAACGACACGTGGCTGTGGGCCACCGCTGACCACTTCCTCCGGCCTACACTGCAGTCCAGTACCTCACAGAGTCTTAATTTAGCAATGGTGGAGTTCATATCAGTGTACTGGCATCATCACAGACTACATCCCCTCTCAACCCTTGTGCCACTAAGTCTGTTCCCTGACATTCATGGACACTCACTGGTCGTACATTAGTGGCGACTGAGTCTATTGACTAGGGGGTAGTTTTCATCCTCATGTAGCTGATCCCGAATTGGTTCTGGCAACGAGGCTGTCACTTTCCACTCCACCATTTGCTGCATGCGGATAACATCAGACCTTCCGCATAATGCCCTGTAGGACACCTTCCACTGTCCCCCACAACCCTCCGCAACATTCACCTTCGACATCAATGAGGACTCGCCCAGTCTGCATGGCCCTACCTTAGTGCACTGCAAGTCACCGTCCCGTAACAGGGTGTCTGTGCTGGCCGCTGTACATCCGGGGTCACTAACTTTGTGCTGGTCAGGTCCGGGACTGCTTCTTCTGAGATATTGGATGGCCCCTGAGGCGATGGCCTTGGGGTCATCACCGCTATGTGTCTGTGGCCCTGCGCTGTCTGCTGCTTCCGACCTCAACTGCGGCCCACTAGGGCTCACACATCAAATCGAGCCCTGACTGACCCGGACGTGGCATCACCGCAGGAGGCACACGCCACCCTGCCAGGACCAATTCTAGTTGCCAACTGCCAGTGTCGAAACGGTTGTACTGACAGACTGACGGAGTTGCTTGCACCTGTCGTGGATACCATCTTCTGCCTGATCCCCTGCTCAGCACGCCGGCTGCCACTTACTCAGTGCACCCCGAATCATCGTCCATAACTGTTTAGGTTATGTGCTGTGGAGAGCTCACAAAGCAATCTCACCTCAGGCAGTGTGGGACACCTGGGACGACGATGATGGAGATGATGCAGGTGTGACCCCCCCTCCCACTCCCCACCACTGCATCTGCCTCAGGAATGTCCAGAAGGGACACAATCCTAGACATTCTCTTCACATGGGCGCGTTCAGCTTTAGTGCCCCAACCTCAGTGCACTGAAACTCACGGACACTTCAGTTTGTATGTTGGGTGACCACTGTACTTGCTCCGGCTCCCTCCATGTTGCTCAGCAGTTGACTCTGTTATGCAGGTGTTTTCATTTTCCGTTGCACTGGTGTCCACTGTTCAAGTCGTTGCCAGCACAAAGCACTCCGTGTGGGCTGGCATACACTCCCCCCCACACACATCCAGCACAGGCGTCACTGTACATGTGGCCTGCCAATAAATGGCTGAATCACCAAGAAGGAGGCAGACTTTCTGACAATGTCGGAGGGGCGAGTTCCTTATTTTTATATACTACCGAAAACACATAAGAATGTGTTCCCCCCCCCCGGGAGACCAATTGTCTCCGGTCTGGGCTCACTTCTGGAACCCCTCTCACAATACTGTGATTTCTTTCTAAGACCTATAGTACAATCAACCAGTACCTATCTCAAGGACACTAAGAGTTTTCTCCATTTGCTCAGTACAATCACTTTGCCCAGTGACCCATGTTTCCTTGTCTCGATGGATATCGAGAGTTTGTACACCTGCATTCCGCAGGATGAGATCATCAAGGTAGTTAAGGAAGCACTAGACCGAGTGGTCTGGAGTTTCAATACTACCCGTGACTTTGTAGTTGACTGCGCTACCCTCGCCCTGAAACGCAACTTTTTTGAATATGATGGCCAGATCTATTTGCAAGCAACAGGGACATCAATGGGCAGCACCTTTGCCCCATCGGTGGCAGGGCTCTATGTGTTTGACTTTGAGTCAAAACACATACTGCATCCCATGAACCCATACGGCAATAACATCGCCGTATGGAAACGCTACATAGACGATTTGTTTATGATTTGGCAAGGAGATGAGACCACACTAACAGAGTTTTTCTCATGGGTCAATACTTGCGATGACCACCTGAGATTCACCCATGAACACTCCCACGAGGAACTAACTTTTTTGGATGTTGCCATCAGGAGGGAAGGTGATCGGCTTGAGACAAGTACCTTCTACAAGCCGACCGCAAAAAACAATTTACTACACTTCACCAGTTATCACCCACGGGCACTGCGGGAAAATCTTCCGTATGGCCAGTATCTGAGGTTAAGGCGTAATTGTAGCAATCTGTCTACCTACAAACAACAAGCTACTGCATTGACCGCCAAATTGGAACACAGAGGGTACCCGAAGGGGATAATTAAGAAGAGCCAGAAGAGGGCTAGACACCAACAAAGGGATGCTCTTCTGGAAGATAACCCCCCAACAACAAATGGTGAGATCCCTCTAACATGTGTGACAACTTTCAACCCGCTATCAAATGCAGTGAGCAAGTGTATATCCAAAAATTGGAGGATCATCACCAGCAATAAAAAACATTGGCAGAAGCCTCTTTTTTCATATGAAAGGGCTACTAGTCTCAAGGACTCCCTGGTCCACACGCGACCAAGGGATGACAAAATTAACAATCAAATACCAAATTTTCTCAATGCATGGGGTTTACCACCGGTCACTGGTCACCACCCGTGTGGGAATTGCAATATTTGCCACCTCACCTCCCACACCAAGTTCCTTGACCTGACAGACGGCACACGCTGGGAGCAGCGCTGCCATACAAATTGTAATACCTCAAATGTCGTGTATTTGATTACATGTAGGTGCGGACTATTATATGTGGGAATGACATCCAGACGTATAAAAATCAGAATCTGCGAACATCGCAGTAATATACGTTGTAAAAAATCATCAACCAAACTGACATCACATTTCTTACAATTCAATCATACACCGAATGACCTAGAATGGACAATCCTTGAGCACTTGGATAACGCTTCTGAATCCACGTTATTTGAGAAAGAACAACGCTGGGTGTATCGCCTGGGCACTAATAAAACTGGCCTCAACGATGATATACCATGGGCTAGTGTGCTCAAGAGATAGAGAGGTTCAGCTTTGACTTCACTTGACAGCATTTCCATCTAGCTAACCTGCTTAATTTCACCGCTTGGCAGAAGTAATTCCTGAGTACCCTTTAAGTACCGCACGATACACAGAGACTGACCTAATATCAGATATACATAAAACTTATGCTCAATTATGAACACACTTTCGGGTTTCCACCCCCCTTTCCCGTTGAAGTGACCAAATGCTGGCCCTTTTGGTGGCCTGTATCTGTATCCTTATTTGCGGTGTAACTCTCATTAGAATATAGGCAAGGTATACACCGTTTAGGAACATTCACCTCCAATGCATATATTTTTTGCCATTTGTGTACATGACGGGAGGACATCCGTTGTTTAATAATAACCTTACACCTGGGGTCCTAATATAACTTACGGACATTTGTGTGTTTAAATAGTTTTGGCCTTTTTGACATTCTAACAATCGGGTTGGGCTATCCCGAAATGCATTTGCATCTGAACCGGGATTCGAACCCCATCCCGTGCACTCTCCTTTCCAGGTCTATTTCCCTTTAACCTGGAGGGCGCGTCACTAAGCAAAACATGTGATCTACCCACGTGTGCCTCAGAACCTATCACGGAGCATGTGTTTTTAAGCCACTCCCCCCCCCCCCGGCCTCTCACGGCATTCCCGGAAGACAGCAGCCGAGCAGGTACATTGCGGGGAGCCGCGGAGGTTAAAGTAAGTTCTTCTTAACACCGACCTTCCCCTAATCTAAGTTTTCCGAGGGTCCTGTTCTGGCTAACTCCGTGCGGTCTTGGTTTCCAACAGATTTACACCGCGTGAAGATGTCCCGCGCTGTCTGTTCCGACGGGGCATGATTTTGCCTCCAATGAGGTTGGTTCATTCACCCATTTCCTCTTCTTAGAAGGGGGTGCCCTTGTCAACTCATTGTTATCGATCCTCACTATCTGTGAGTTTTATTAACATACATACCTTTCTAAACACTGCATTTTTTACCACATCGTTTTATAATGGTGAAACGAACAATACACTGCTCGCCACGATTTACCCAGCCGAGCAAGTGACTGATACCCGTTACATTATTTGGACGGGAAATCAAGTTGATCTAGGTGCAACTAACCCCATGATCTGGGGTAACACCTCATGTTTGGCGTTATGCTAATTAATTCTGACACCACAACCTGTATATCACAGTGATCAGAACTGCATCTGATAGAAGAAATTAATTGGCTAATTTCTCTCCATGTGTGTTTGTTTGTCTGTCTCCTTTTCCTTTACAGGTTTTTTATGTATCGCTACTGAATCGGTAGTGATCAAATCACGAAAATTTCCTGATTTTCAACACTGTACATATTTTTCACACTACGAGCCTCCTGGGAGGGTGCGCCTTAGCGCGCGCACACCACCGGAGGACTTTGGCTAAGGTCCTGACGAATGCTGAGCAAAATGCAACTTACAGCAGAAACATGTTGACCATTGTTTGATTCTGATTAGGACTCCGGTTCCTTAATTCAGAACCTGAGGAGTCCGTCCACCTTGTTTTTATTTAATGCAGGCTGGCCATTATTAAAGATTTTTGTAAAGGCACAACGTTGCATTTTTTAATACACTTACACTTTCACTATTAGTCACCTCCTAATTTCGGCACTGTTGCACTCACCACATCCTGCTCCGCTGTAACCAGGCGTCGTAGCACGCTGGGGGGACACTCGGTCACCCCAGCGGGGACCCAATGATGAAGCATGTCACCAATTAGTGGTGAGTGAGGGTCCTTCTAATAAATAAGGTTCTTCCCTCTTTTCAGCACAGGGTGATTATTAGGCCCTTTAGGTTTCTTCCTCAAAGTAGGACCCATCGGGCGTACACAGGGAGACAGTTTTTCCTTTCCTTGCTAGGTGCTAGCACGTGTGTGAGTATTGATCACATTTGCGACACCAAGCGGGATAATATCACACTCTTTTATTTTTTATTTTCGATATGATTTAAATCCCAGTCACTCCTTTGTTGTTATTATATAATTAATCGGGGTACAGGAGTGTCCACTCATGCCCTCCCTCTCTTGTTGTTATTGATCTGCCAATAAAGGAGCCAGGAGCATGTGCCCCTAGCCAGTCCTACAAACTATATAAGTGTGTCCCTGTGGCCTTGTTGTATGCATGAGGGCACTTGGCCCTGCAACATTACATTGTGCTGTGTACAGCGGGCGCAGACATGTCACCGCAGGCAGCGGGTTGGAGCTTGGACATGTAGCTTTGTCGTCACCCACTCAATTCGTAAGGGGAGTGGCCTGGGCTGTGGGCTGTCATAAGCAGAGCCAATGTGGGTGTGTGACTGCTATTTGCGCGCCCCTGCATGGTTCGCTACTGTTAATGTGCATCTGTATGTGTATCTATGGCAGTGTGGGTCTCCTTTGTGGGGTGTAGGTGGTCCTTGATGGATAATAGACACCCACGTATGTGATCTAGTTCGCTTTCCATGGGTTCGGATCCCACCCACACCTGTTCGGCCACCTCCTTTTGGCATTTTGACACCTGGCATTGGGGTGGGTGGGTGTGGGTGGGTGAAGTGTTGTGAGCCAGCTGTGCTTGCGGGTGCTTCCTTCTGTGTGGTCTGTTGCAGGGTCTGTGTTCTCCTCTAAGTAGCTTGGCTGCCTGGGTCCCGGTGGTGAGTTGTGTGGGATGTCCATGGGTATTTGTAAGGCAACGGTGTCGAAAGTGTGGTGGTCCTCTCCGACATTACAGATGTGTGGTCTTCTGTGCTCTGCTGGAGGTGTTGTGTGGCCCTCTGCAATGTGAAGGGGAGATGCATGTTGACATTGTGTTGACATGTATGCTGGCGCATTGTTCTTGTTTACATGCAGACTGTATGACAATGTACATTGTGACTGTTTGGGAGGTGCAGGATTTTGATGCGGGACCATGTACATTTGGACTAAATGACGGATGTGAGGTTGTACGCGTACATTCCCATCTGACAGTTTCCTGCTCTGTTGGATGTAGTTGGCCTGTTTCTGCACATGTGCGGAGCCAGTTGTGTCCTCTGTTCTGCAGTGTCGGGGTTGCACATTGTACCACATTGTCGTCAATGTGGGTGTGCTGTTGTTGCTATGTGTGTGTGCTGCAGTGTGCCACGGGGATCAGGGACATGATCCAGGGTTATTGTGGGTGTGCAGTGTGCTACTCATCGTTGTGCATGTAGGTCAGTGTGCCCATCTCCCCCCGTCCCCCCAGTCTCTGGTCGTTGCTCACCCTGTTGATGTTTGGTCAGGTCTTCTCGGGCTGTGTCCGTACTCCCTACTCCTTGCACTGTCTCCACACTGATGACTGTGGCCTCGGTTTCCTCCAGTTCCTCTTGTGGTGCAGGACTCCCACCTCCAGTCGCCGTTGCAGCCTTCCTGTTGGCAGCGGGTTTGTGCCTGGTTTAGGTTGTCACATCATGCCAGCGCCTCTTGGCCTCCTCGATTGGCCTCCTCGACACTCCGACTACATTCACAGTAGTCTAATTGTGGGTCAGCTGATGGTAGTGTTCTGTCACCTCCGTGATGCTGATCCAGTTATCCAGCGGACTGCACCCTGTCTTCCTCTCCCTCTTCTCCATCTTCTCACTGGCCTTCCCCGACCCCATTGTTCCTGCTGGTGGTCTGTCGGAGTTGTGGGGTTCACATCAGCCTCTGTGCTAGGTCAGGTTGTATCCATGTTGCTACGCACTTTAGATTGTTTCTGGTGTGTTATATTTGTAGCTTTTATAGTGCATTTTCCCACCAGACGTGTAGGATTTGCAGGCCTGTCGCTGGTTTTCACTGGTTTTTGTAATGCGATTGGCGTCATCGCAGGATTTTTTGTGTTCACGTTTTGCATTTTTGCGGCGTGACGTTTATTTTTTACGTGGAAATTTGACACGTTTTCTGGAGGCTATTGCATGGTACCGCCATGTTGAGAATGCTTGGTTAACAGGGCGTAATTTTCCCGAGATAGACTGCGATGTTGGAAGTTGCATTGAGTAACTTTTGCGATAGTTATCACATGTTCTTGTGAATATGCCCCTTAGAACGCAGTATCGCTCTCACGGGGGGTACAGAGAATACATTGCAACAGCTAGCTGGAGTAGTTGAGGTAATGCGACAGTTTAGACTAAATAGAGCCAAGCACAATTGGATAGAGTCTCAACATCTTATTTATGAGTGAGGTGACAAAAAGGGACTTTCCTGTACTGACGGACAACCCAAGACCTGAAATCCAGGGTAATCCAGTGTGTGCTTCACAGCAACGGTGAGCTGGCCTATGCAGCTAACTTTGTCGTGGAGACCTTGGCGAACTTTCACTCTCTGCTCTATGAGAGCCCCCCCCCACTGCACCTACATAGCAGTGTATCCCCTAAGGACAACCCATAAAAAGGAACTAGAGGCCGCAATCACAACAAACGACATACAAAAAGCCATGGTCTCCCTGAACTTTGGCAAGATCCCAGACACGAACGGGTTCCCAACAACATTTTTCATGTGCTACCCCTCCCTGCTGGCCTCATTTTTCCAACTGTTTCCGAGGAGACAGCAGAAAAGGGCCACCTGACATGGGATATGAGAGGAGCAACACTGTCATCCATCAAAGGGGAAAGACCCCTCTGACGGCATCTCTTACTGCCCGATCTTGCTGCTTAACAAAGAGATGATAATTCTAGTCACAAACTACTACAGGTCATTCATTTTTCAACAAACCGGACCAGAATGGCTTTATGCCAAAATGCAGAACTAGGCACTGTATCCAACGATTGTAACTAATTTTTACCAGAGCTTGGGCATTGCAAGAGACAACAGTCCTAGCGTTGATTGACTTAAAAAAGCGGTCCACTTGCCCTTCATGTTCCACATCCATCGCAAGATTAATTTTGGCACCCGCTATATGTCATTGATCCGAACGCTATGCTATAAACCTTGGGAGCTGGCCCGGGTTAATGGTGTGCTGCCTTCCCGATTCTTGAAAGAGGCACCAGGAAAACTACCCCCCTTCCCCCTCCACTTTGCATGAGTATTTGAAACCGAGAATTCCAATTCACAGGTATCTGCTGGAGTCTCTTGACACTGGTATATGTGCAGAAACCAGAACAATCTGTGCCTAGACGGCTAGATATATTACCTGTCAATGGCGAGGCTTCCAGCCTAATGTGGAATAATGATAAATGTCGATACTCACCTCTATCTAGTCCTTGCCCCCCTGACACTGCTAACTGTCCCCTTACATGGACAGATAGATGGTTCAAATACCAGGGAAAACACTTTGACTTAAACTGACATCAATCCTTGACTTTTAACATCATCACCTTACTCCTTACCATGTACAGGGAAATTACAGCCTGGGCCAAACTCTCCTTATCAATCATAGGGCACTGAGCATTTTTACAATGGTGACCTTGCCACGATTCATGTACATCTTCCAAAACTTCTCCTATACCATACCCCCATCCCTCTCAGCCGAATCAATGGTTCACTCAATACATTCCTATGGGTTGGAGCACAACCAGGAGTCTCTCTTACTCAGTGCACACAAGGCCTGTTTGCCGCTTACGTTTTTGGGTATCACAACTGGTGAAAATAATGACTGGATATTTTGGCGAATTGAACAACACATCCTACTGCTTAGAGCAAGGCATCTTACAAGCCAACCAGGGGGCATATTTACAAGCCCCTATTGCCACCACAACATGCTATATATTAAATCCACAACCAACATCCCGCATGGAACAAAATTTATGACCAGAGCATCACCTAACCTCAGAGCGGACGGTTTACAACCATTACAACGCAACTTTTACCACGCAGTGCTGTTACAACGCAGGTTTTACTACGCATACCATTACAACACATTACACTGGGGGGCGCTCTAGGATAGGGAATAAGTTTAATTTACTATCCAACACCTTCCCTACTATCCACGGGGACTGGAGTTGGAATAGT
This sequence comes from Lissotriton helveticus, assembly GCF_964261635.1. Classification (NCBI taxonomy): domain Eukaryota; kingdom Metazoa; phylum Chordata; class Amphibia; order Caudata; family Salamandridae; genus Lissotriton; species Lissotriton helveticus. The sequence continues at coordinate 1,856,482,226 of NC_136061.1, read as the reverse complement.
AAATTAAACTATTCACTATCCATCACCCCCAAGTGTAATGCGTTGTAATGGTATGCGTAGTAAAACCTGCGTTGTAACAGCATGCGTGGTAAAAGCATGCGTTGTAACGTCATACATTCAGAGCGGACATTTGCATAACAATCTTCAAGAATGGAATAGTATTGATACAAGCCACTAACGACGAACTGGAAAAATTTGAGAATATCTTCTCAGCCATAAAATGTAATATGGAGAACATGAACCCTCGACTACACCGGGCTCATACTGACGATTCTGTCTCACACAACAACCCTACTAGTAGTAGCACAATAACAAGAGACCACCAAGAACAGGATCAAGTTACGCAACTAAGAGACTCGAGGCCTTTACAACTCCAGAATTCGTCTACAGACAACTTAGTCTCATTCAACAGTAATCCTATAAGTATAAATATTACCCCGACCAGAGACCACCTGGAACCGGATCAAGGTACGCAATTAAGAGACACTAGGCCTTTACAACTCCAGATTCTGTCAACAGACCTAGTCTCACCCGACAGTAACCCTATAAATATTACCCTGGCCAGTGACCGACAAGAACCTAAACGAGATACGAAAATAAGAGACACTTGGCCTTTGCAACTCCAGAATATGCCAACAGACAACCTAGTCTCATCAGATATCGACCCTATAAATATTACCCCAAACAGAGACAGACAGGAACACAAACAAAACAGCACTCCAGCTAGAAGCCCACAGGAACAATTCATTCAACCAGGAGCCATATGCGGAAAAGAAAACATATTAAACAGGAATGAATTAGAGAGAACGCGAAATACAAATAATAATAACAACAGACGTGGTTCACCAAACCTGGATAGAACGATCAACGACGCAAGCAATAACAAAGTAGAAAAACAACCAAAGGAAAGTACCAAGAAGTCTTTGATACATTGCTCAGAACGGAAATGCGGGAACAAAAAATGTGAAGATCGAAACATATTGAAGAGTACTCACTCTGCGGCACCTAAGATCATGAGTAAAATCTTCGAGATCCATGCACAAATTAGCAACTTATCACAGGAAATAAAAAACGCTATGAAAGGGATAGAGAATCTATGTGCTATCACAGAAAATACTCACAACGAAGTAGAACTCATCAGAGAGCTAGTAAACACAGCATTCGATATCAACAACAAAAGATCAACGCCAGTATCAAACAGACAAAACAGACCAGATAGGAATCAAAATTATTTAACTGAAGAGGACATACTATCTCTACTCCGAGAATACGAGACATCAGACCCCAGGAAGGCGCAGGAAATCAAAAGTGTACCGATAGACGTCAACAGAACAGCTACGAGGAATGAGAGGAAACTAAATCTCAACAACTTACAACAAATCCATCTAACCACTAATCCGTTAAACGTGATCACAACCAGAACGGAGGAATCTTTAAAATGTCTACTGCTCAATTGTCGATCCGCAGCGAAGCATGCCTCTGACATAGCTGACATCATCATCAATCAGGAAATAGACATAACAATCCTTACCGAAACCTGGCTATCTGAATCCTCGTCCCCAGTCTTGGACCTTCTGGTGCCCCCACACTATAACATATTGAGATTGGACAGACAGAAAAAGACAGGGGGCAGTATTGCCTGTATCCACAGATCGAACGTAGAAGTCTGCCAATTTCAATCCGACCCCCTCGAATCATGCGAATACCTAGGGCTCAATGTAAGATCGGCAAATAAACAGATTTGCAACCTACATGCCATATATCACCCACCCGGAAACAAAGAGAACTTCATTGACCAACTGATGGAGATCATCACTGCCAACGCCAACACCAACATTAATAATATATTTTTAGGTGACTTCAATCTACTCTGGAACGACAACAACGACAAACAGGTCAAAGCCTTCAAAGACTTCTTAGCCGAACTAAAACTATCTTAAGCTTGTCTTCAACCAACACACTCGAAAGGAGCAACATTGGACTGGATCATCTCAAAGAATAATGACATCTCAATGCTCTCCACAAAACCTTGCGACTGGTCAGACCACCACGCCATAACTTTCCTAATACCATCGCGGGAGAAGATAAAAAACATTCATACTAACAAAAAGAAAAGATGGATACGAGATACCAGAGACTCAAATATGGATATTCTAATTGAAAGCTGCAAGAGAGACTTAAACCCACCTGTCAACATGAAAAAGGTGAACGACCTAACAAACCATTACAATACCTCAGTAACGGAAATAGTCAATGCCACCATACCACTCAAATTGAAAAGAGTAACGGAAAAGATTAAAAACCCATGGTTTAATGGAATATTGAATGAAGAAAGACGTATTTTGAGACGCGCTGAAAGAAAATGGAGACAACACCCATCTTCCCCTGAACTGAAATCACTCAGAAAAATCAGAAGCGAATATAACAAGAGGATCACCAACACAAAAAAGGAATTTATCAGAACAGAATTGGATAACGCTAAAAACAGACCACGAAAATTGTTTGAAATTATAAAACAGCAATCAAACAAGATGGCAAAATCTGTCCAAGAGGTCACCAAAACGCAACTAAGTTGTGAAGAATTCTCTACCTTTTTCGCTAACAAAGCCAACAAACTATCCATTTCCATCTAGATGTGGCGGACGACGCGGATTCAACTAAATTGCTGGACATTACATCCCCGCTGGGCCTTACACCTTTTGTGATGGGTCCAACACATGAGAAAGGGCATACCCTGGACCAAGTGTTTTCGTCGGCCCCGATTGTTGATATTGAAACCCTGCCGGTGCTCTGGACGGATCACAGGCTGATTAGGTTCTCCGTGTTAGAGAACGGGCGAACGAACAGCAGCGCCCCTATACAGCCCAGATTAGCCTCGAGATGGCTGCATAGAGTGACGCCTGACATGTTGGAGCAGGCGCTTGTGGATCATCCATGCCCCTTCTCGGGCAATTTGGAACAGGATACTGAGGCTCTCCAGCTGTGGCTGACTGAAAGGTTGAATGACCTTGCCCCAAGGGCGGCCCCCCGGTCCACGGCAATACGGCGATCTGCGCCGTGGTTTACGGAGGCGCTGCGCGCAGCTCGTGGCCAATGTAAGGTTGCTGAGCGAGCCTGGCGCCTTCAGTATGACGGGATGGCCAAACTTGCCTACAGGGCGGCTGTGAAGGCTTATCACCGGGACATCCTGTGTGCAAAGAAGGAATATCTTGCTAGGAGGATCGAGGCGTCGGCGAACTCCTGTAAGGAGATCTTCGCTGTGGTAAAGGAGTTCACGACCCCCAGCTCCAACCTGCCCCTTCCAGTGTCATCTGACGCGTGGGCATGTGATCTGGCCAGTTTTTTTACAGATAAGATCAAGGCGATTCAGGCCTCCTTCTTGGAGGGATCGGAGAAGGGGTGCTGCGGCTCCAGGGCGGGACATGTTCCATCGTCCATGTCTGTCGCTGTGCTGTCGGATTTTCCAGCTGTTTCTAGCGATGCGTCCCTGGCGCTGTTGGCCAGCCTTAAATCGGGCTCGCCGCTCGACCCCTGCCCTGCCAAATTTCTGGCCGGGATGGCCGCGGTGGTGAACCCACTGGTCAACCCCCTTCTCAATGCCTCATTGAGGGAGGGGAGTGTCCCACGCACCTGGAAAAGGGCGATGGTGATCCCCCTCCTGAAAAAGCCTGGTTTAGATGCCGAGGTTCTGGCCAATTACAGGCCAATTTCTCTTCTCCCGGCTCTGGCCAAGGTCACAGAGAAACATGTGCATGGCATCTTGTCCGGTTTCTTAGAAACAAACAATCTACTTCATCCATCCCAATCCGGATTCCGTCCTAATTTAAGTACGGAAACGGCTTTGCTGGAGGTCTCGGAGGTCATTCGGGAGACTTTGGATGTTGGTGGCAAGGTCATGTTGGTCATGTTAGATCTGTCGGCGGCCTTTGACACCGTCCCCCATGAGGCGCTCCTCGCCAGGCTCCATGACATCGGCCTTAGGGGGACGGTGTTTAAATGGTTCACATCTTTTCTTGAGGGCCGCCGCCAGACGATCTGGGTCTCTCAGAGCTCCGCTGAGATGCCGCCACTGGGAGTCGGAGTTCCACAGGGATCTGTGTTGAGCCCGACGTTGTTTAACATCTTCATGTCCCCTCTGGCGGCCTTGGTGGAGGCTTATGGGGCCCAGATCGTCTCATACGCGGATGACACGCAACTTCTCTTCACATGCGGAAAAGATCAGGCATTTGATGGAGAGAGCATCCGGGGGTGCTTGGAAATGGTCTTCGACTGGTTCCAGCGGAATAGTCTGAAGGCCAACTCCAGTAAGTCGGAGGTTTTATTCTTCGGCTGTGCCACTGACCCTGAGTGGCAGGAATGGTGGCCGTCGGATATGTGTTCTCCTGCACAGTCATCACTGGTCGCCAAAAACCTGGGAGTTAAGCTGGACAATAAGCTTATGTTGAGAGCGCATGTCCTTGGTCTGGCTGGCACCTGTTTTGGCATCCTGAAGATGCTCCGCAAGTTTTTACCATTGCTGTCTGTGGAACATGGATAATCTAGAAGATAAAGATACCACCGCCCTCATGTCAGAGATGGAGGTTTGTGGCTTATCTCAGTTGGTGACAGTACCTACCCATAAAGGAGGGCACACCTTAGATGGTATTTTCACCAATCTACAAAATTTAGTAATAACTGACATCCTTCCCATGACCTGGACAGATCATTACCTAATATTAGGCACGATAAAAATTAGCGATGCACTTTCCGTTAAACCACCCCCTTCAATGCGGGACTCTTTTAAAGCATGGAAAGATATCAGTATTCCTGACCTTAGAGTATTCCTGGATAATTCCAAACCTGTTTTCTCTACCGACCCAGAGACAGCTGCATCGCAGTATCAAGACTGGCTGGTCCACGCGACTAATGAATTAGTACCAATAAAACAAAGGTCCAAAAACAGAAGTGCTCCTTCGGCACCCTGGTATACGGAGGAACTTAAAAAACATAAACAGCTTTGTAGAAATAGGGAGAGGCACTGGAGGAAAAATTATGATGAGGAAAGTAAAGATAAGTACAAGAAGCTGTTAACCCAGTACAAACTATTGATCCTGGAAACTAAAAAGAAATATTATAAGGAGCAAATTGAGAAATGTAGTAATTCCAACAAAAAGCTCTTCGATATAACCAAACAACTGGCAGGAGCAACTCCTGATCTACACCCTCCAGCCTCACAAAAGTTTTGTGATTCAATAGCCTCCTATTTCTTTACTAAAGTAAATGACATCTTCTCGTCATTCACGTCATCTGAACATCCAAAAAGTAACGATTCAAGGAGGCCAAAGACCGACAAAACACTCTCGCAATTTGCGGAAATTTCGGATAGTCAAACCCAGGAAATTATCAAATCCATTAAATCCGGCTCAGCACTGGACCCCTGCCCATTGAACACCCTACGCCCTTTAATGGATATCCTGATCCCGGCGATAACTCACATCTGTAACCAAATGTTTTGTACTGGAACTTTTCCCATCCCTCTAAAGAAAACTTTATTGAAGCCACTCCTGAAAAAAGAGGGCCTAGATAAAGCAGAGCTAAAAAACTATAGGCCCATTGCCAACCTTCCATTCCTAGCCAAAGTGGCAGAAAAGGCCATGAATACTCAACTTGCGGAGTTCATCGAGCAAAACCAGCTGCTCGATGAAACGCAATTCGGATTCCGTAAGTTTCATGGTACAGAGACAGCCCTCATTAAGGCAGCGGATGACATTCGTCTGATTCGAGATCAGGGGGGTTCAGCATTATTGGTTCTTCTGGACCTATCGGCCGCCTTCGACACGGTCGATCATAAGATCTTGGTCGATCGTGTCGAGGGGATGGGCGTTAGTGGCCTGGCCAAGAAACTGCTAGCATCGTTCCTGGCGGACAGATCTCAGGCGGTCGCCTTGGGACAATTCGAGTCAACGGAGTTGTCCCTCCCATGTGGGGTACCCCAAGGTTCATCCCTGAGTCCGACACTCTTCAATATCTATGTGTCGGACCTCGCAAACACCATCAAAGCGCATGGGATGAACCTTACCTCATATGCTGACGACACCCAGTTGATCCTGACGGTCAGGGATGATGGGGAAGCAGTGGCAGAAAGTTTTAAGGCAGGACTGCTGGCTATCGGACGATGGATGTCCGGAAGCCGCCTAAAGCTGAACTCTGAAAAAACAGAGGTGGTAATGTTTGGTCACCTTAGTCCTAGCTGGTCCCCGGCATGGTGGCCACCATCTTTTGGAGCCGTGCCTAAACCAACTACGAAGGTGAGAAACCTAGGTGTCACCTTCGACGATAACCTGAACTTTATGGCTCATGCCAACCAGACGACCTCGGCAGCTTTTTATAAACTACGCCTGGTAAGAAAGATCCTACCATTTCTCCCTGAATCTGTGGGTAGAACCCTGATAAGTGCTCTTGTTTTGTCAGCACTAGACTATTGTAATGGCTTGTTTGCCAACGCTCAAATTAGAGTTATTAAAAAAATGCAACTAGTACAGAACGAGGCGGCCAGGTTACTCTCGGGTGTTCCGAGATTTAAGCCAATAACTAACACCCTAAGAGATCTTCACTGGCTGCCTGTAAAAAACCGAATAAAGTTTAAAACCTTGTGCATTGTATATAAAACACTACACCAACAAGCCCCACAATTTCTGAGAGATCATCTTACCCCATATCAGCCTTCTCGGCTACTTCGGTCCGCAAAGATGAACGATCTGGTAGTACCACGCACTAGATTGGTTAACTGGGGAGACAGACGCTTCTTGGTGGCTGCCCCGAAATTGTGGAACACACTCCCGCAAACCATAAGATCCAGCCCTAATTTGCTGGTATTCAGGAAGCAGCTGAAAACATGGCTGTTTAACCTCTAGAGTCCAGAAGCCAAAGTTAGGAGAGACTGCAGTTTACAGCGCCGAGACGCCTCCGGGCATTTGTTCGCGCTATACTAAATGTTAAAAATAAAATAAAATAAATAAAACATAGGCGGATTACGGTGCAAGCTCTTATTGGATCCAGGTTGGATTATGCGAATGCCCTCTTTTTAGGTCTCCCGGATTATTTGGTTCAGCGCCTGCAGGTGGCACAGAACTCTGCTGCTCGTGCCATTTTTGGCCTGCACAGGCGAGCACGAGTTTCTGTGCTGCTGCAGACGCTTCACTGGCTGTCCATCCGTAAACGAATCATATTCAAATCTTTGACGCTGATGCATAAAGCACTTTTTGGCTCAGGCGCCAGGTATTTGCAACGGAGGCTGTCCTTTTACTGTCCAGCCTGCTCACTCCGGTCAGAATCTCTTTTCATGGCCGTGGTTCCGCGTGTGAGAAAGGCCCGCACTGGGGGTCGCTCTTTTAGCTTTAAGGCCCCTCAGCTCTGGAACTCGCTTCCGTTGGTTTTGGGTAGTACTTCTAATTTGCTTCAGTTCAGGAAGAGCCTAAAGACCTGGCTTTTTAACCTCTAGGCCTTCTATTTTCTTTCCTTTGCTGTGTGGCCTGTTGTTTGTCTGTTGTGTTATTGACACTGAGCTGCATGTGGAAAGCGCCGGGACACTCTTTTAGAGTAGCCGTGCGCTATATAAACTTAATATAACATAACATAACATAACAAACTGGAAGAAGAACTTAAGATCGCTGCAGATAACATCAATGACAATACACCACCATCACAAGCTGATCCAAATCATGCGGACAAGACGACTAAAAACAGAGCACACTGGGATTCGTTCAAATTATTGAACCAAAATGAGATTGTTAAAACACTAGCGACCACTAAACCCAACAACCTTTATAACGACCCATTGCCATCGAAATGCCTAAAAGAAATCAGCCATACTTTGATCCTAATATGGACAGAAATTATAAACGCCTCACTCTCCCAGGGGGTCCTCCCAGAAAGCCTGAAGGCAGGACAAGTGGTCCCGATCATCAAAAAACCCACAGTCGACCCAACAGATCCAAACAACTATCGCCCAGTGACCAACATCCCTTTTCTGGCCAAATTGATAGAGAAATGTGTACAGAATCAGCTGAGCAGACATATCGACAACTTCTCACTGCTAGATGACTGTCAATCGGGATTCAGAGCTGATCACAGCACGGAAACAACTATCCTACACATTGTCGATGATGCACTTCGAGCACTAGATCGCAATCAATCTTGTCTACTCATCCTAGACTTGTCATCAGCATTTGACACAGTTAATCACGAAAATTTACTGAACAGACTTCATGACAGGATGGGAATATCTGGCATTGTACTGAAATGGTTCGAATCATTCTTACAGAACAGAACTCAGAGATTCCTAGGTAACCAATCGCTTTCTCGTTCATGCCCAAACACAATCGGAGTTCCACAAGGATCCACATTATCTCCTTCATTGTTTAACTTGTACATTGAACCGCTTACAGAAATTCTGAAGAAATCAAAAATATCGTACCACATGTATGCGGACGACACGCAACTTTACATCAAGATTTCGAACCTGGAAGACATTACCACAATGAATGAAGCCCTCAAAATATCGCTAAAATGGCTAACCAACAACCATCTCAAGCTAAACGCAAACAAAACAGAATTTTTACTTATCACACCACAAAAGAATCAATCCGTAGTGAAGGAATGGTCCAAAATGATCACAGCGTTAAATTGCATCCCTACCCTAGTTGACTCGGCAAAATCACTCGGAATCACATTGGATGAGAACCTTGATATGAAAACTCATATCAAAACAATGGCAAAAAACGCACGTTTCCACTTGAACTATTTGAGAAAAATGAAATGTTTTCTATCGGAGACTGACTTAAAACTAGCTGTGCAATCACTGGTTATATCACAGATCGAATATGGATGTACAACGCTAGCAGGACTACCAAAAATCTCCACAGCACCCCTAAAAGCCTGCCTCAATGCAGCAGCAAGGCTTATTACAGGATCGAGGAAATTTGACCATATATCCCCTCACCTGAAAGCTTTAAACTGGCTACCATATGAAGCTAGAGTACAGCTGAAAATAGCATGTATCACTCATAAAGCGATTCATCACAACACACCTAAATATCTCGCCAACAAAATAGAAATTGCAGGAAGAAATAGACCAGCCAGAACTGCAAATTACCTACTCCTGAGACCACCAATCTTCAAGAAGAAAAGAACATATGAGAGGTCATTCTCAGGCGTAGCCCCCAGAATTGGGAACTCCCTTCCCGCAAACATCAGAAAAATCACAAACTCTATCATATTTAAGAGGGAAATTAAGCTCTTTCTTATGAGTAAGTTCCTCCCATAGATACGACATATCGCCATCTAAGACTTATTATGGGGCGATCGCTAGAAATTCACCATAGGAAGGGAACTGAAAGAGCCTTAAATGAAAACAGTATATTAGATACTTATAGACTAGGTCTAAAGTAATACCAATTAAGTTTTTTGTTGCTAAGATCTTGTTGACTTCTACACATTGTTGTTTCAACTCATGCCATGCGATGTTAAGCGCTCTGATACCCACGGGTCTTGTACACGCTATAGAAAACTGGTAATAAATAAATAAATAAATAAACCTCACTTTTTGGGACGTGGTGATAGGGGCTTCGCCTTATTTACAACGTGCATTGTGCAGCACACATGAAACAGAAAAACACCATTGATTGTTTATATGCAGGAAGGCATCCCTTCCTGCACATAAACAATCATAAAAAAAAGACATTTTGTAACTTCTATGTGTGCCACATTAAGCAGCACCTACAGAAGTTACAAAACGTCATTCAAAGATTGTTTATGTGCTATAAGGGACACTTTCCTGCACATAAGCAATCTTCCCCTGCAATGCAGACCATCTTGCACCAGGTGCAAGGGTGCCTGCATTGGCGCTAAACAGCTACATTTAGCACAAACATAGGGGGAAACGCAGGGCTGCGCCATATTGTTGTAAAGTGGCGGACTGCGGTTGTTACTTCCATGGTAAGTATGCCCCCTGGGGTCTTAAAGAGATATTGGAACTCACCTGGGGACATTGGAACTCACCTGGGCACTCCTGATCTGCTGGCACAATGCCCTCGAGTTTATCAAATGGCATAAGACCATTATCAATTAAACCCCACTGTGGTGAGGGTCCAGGCTACTGCAGGTCTCTGGGATAAAGGGGTTTGAGCCTAAGACCTAATCAGCATTTCCAAAATAGGGGATGTCAAGTCCTTTGGCGCACTGTCCGCAGAATTCCAATTGCCCAAAAGTCTATTCTTACAATATTTACAGCTCCGACACACTCTGACAAAATACAATCCCCTCCTACAACATGTACATCAATTCAACTCACACGAGCCCATGGTGATTATGGAATGCCTAGAAGAAAAATGGATCTCCTGGATTTTGTAGATCACTGGTGGTGAATGCACTCGATCCCCTAATGCATCTCTGGGCCCACTGTCATCAGGACATCGGCCCACTTAGGGATAAAGAGTAAAAAGCCAAGATGGCCGATCGATGTTTAGCTGTATCGGCTAGGCTTAGACTAATCAGTTTTAAATTCTTCCACTGTGTGTACTACGACCCAAATAAGTTATGGTATATGGGATGGATAAAAGATATTCACTACACGAGATGCTTTGTAGAATATGCAGTGTTTTTCTGCATGGTATGGAGATGCTCTCTCATTGCTGCATACTGGACCACGATTCCAAATACACTTAGTGGCGTAAGTGGTCTATATACTGAATCCAACTCCTAGGCATGCAATTTTCGGTATTGAGGAAAGAGGGGCCAACAATGTGGGAGTTCACCATCTAGTAACCATCGGCCTTCTGGCGGCGAAATGCGCAATTGGTCAATGCTGGATCACACCAGCCCTTCCAATGATCGCAGAGTGGACAGGGGCAATGGACCCATGTGCAGCAGCTGAGAAATCAGTTTACACAGCCTGTAGCTGCTCATGAAAAGACAATAAGATATGGGATGCACTGTGGGACTTCTCCAACTAAATGTACCTTTTTAGGATGATTGCTGGTCTGGTTTCCAATACCACGTATGTGAAGTTATGCGCTGTGTAAAATTGTGTGAGTAAGCTATACAATGTTCAAAATATTGTTATAAAAGCAAAAAAGAAAGGTTTCTAAAAAACAAAAAAAGATTCCAACTCACATCATAACTGCTCATCCATAAGTGTGAAGCCCCAAGATACCCACAGTTTTAATTACAGTATACGTCTTGCTTGATTCCAGCATATGGGGCTGTCAGCAACTGGCATTCTGGCCTGATACCATTGTCATTGGTTCATTAGTACTAAGGGCCCTATTAAGATGTCGGTCAGTGAGCTTCTGACCGCTTGTCGGAGGCTCACCGACCAACATTGTAGATTTAATGTCTGACCGCCTAATTACAATGTAGGCGGTTGGAGTTTAAACTGGCCGATCAGACCGGCTGGCTTCCAATGAACTCAAGGAGCCCGTCGGCCAGTCAGAAGCCGCACATAATCCTCTATGGACTGCATTTCTGCCGTGGGGATTATGATATCAGTTTCCAACAGGCTTTTCATGTCGGGCATGAAAAACCTGTCATAAAGCAACTTTTGGGGCCCCCTTGCCTCAGCGGCCTCCGGCTGGGGGCCTGGGGTGCACCTATGGTGCCTCCCAGTTAATCACGGCGGAGAGATTAACAGAAACTCCCTTTTCTCTATGGGAGCTGTGCTATGGCCGATTTACGACCGCAGCAAAAGTGCCCATAGAGAAATGGGAGCTTGCAACAGCACCATGTGATAGACCGGAGCTCAGTCGGTCCTGAGACCGCGACGATGTCTGTACTAGGCAACTCCGACCGGCATCGTAACAAGCCCCTTAATGTGCTCCATCCACCTCTCCAAGATTCATCATTCAAGCGGCACACAAAATGTCTTACCGTTGGTCTAATAACCTTACCCCATTTGGAATCTATTATTTCGCACTTTTGGCACTGATGTTCCCACAGTTGTCACCCAAAAGGCCTCACACTCCTGTGTAACCCCAAATAACATTTGACACCCAAAGCTCCCACATTTGGTATTTCTCAATTGATATCCAAACTGTGCTTGTGAAAATTAGGGTGTTATGATATCATCCAGTATCTAATTCCTACCGCATTATGGAAATTCCAATCTATGCTAATTAGACACTTTTGAAAACTGCAATGTATGTGGCCCTATGGAAACTGTATAATGTTATCAAGTTTTCGGGGAGTATGGGCTGGGGACAGTAAGAAATCAGTTCCAAAATAATGTTTCCTTTTGAAGCCTGTTGGATACAACATATATATTATATGTGAAAATAGTAGCTTTAAACTGAAATAACCAGAAATAGGCTATACATAGCGCGCTAACTTTTTCTTGTTTGAATTTGAGGTATGTCAATTTTAAGCATCTAGGGCCCGATGTAGGTAAGTCTTTTTTACCACTTCTTAAAAACCGATTCATACCGAATCGGTATTTAAGAAGTGGTAAAAAAGAGGAGGGGAGATGTAGGTATTTCAGATTCAGTAAATACCGAATCGTTAAGATTCGGTATTTACCGATTCTGTAAATACCGAATCGGTAATGCCCATTGATTTCCTATGGGCATTGAAGCCCATAGGAATCAATGGGCATTACTGAATCGGTATTTACAGATTCTGTAAATACCGATTTCAGCAAGGGTGCAGGGGGTGTCACTTTGACACCCTCTAGCACCCCCAATACAGGCATGTGTGCCATGTGGCACACAGACATGCCCTAAGGGCATGTCTGTGTGTCACATGGCACAGGTGTGCATGCACAGATGTGCATGCACACCTGAATTCGGTATTTTACCACCCAATAGGATTGGGTGGTAAAATACCGAATTCTGAAGGCCTGTAGCACTGGAAACAGTGCTACCTACATCTGGGTTTTACCGAATCGGTATAATTACCGATTCGGTATTTTACAGATTCGGTAAATTTACCGTTTCGGTAAATTTACTGAATCTGTAAAATATTGGCCCCTACATCTCGAAAACCAATTACCGGTCGGTAACGGACGAAATCGGCCGTTACCAACCGGCAATTGGCGACCTACATCTGGCCCCTAAAGACATAATGAATTTTATGAAATTGGTCCAGAGAGGCTTGGGAGATATGGAAGTCTTTGAAAAGCCTCTCAATAATTTAGGGTTATCTTGAACATGTTACACAACACTGTATAGTTTACATTGGAAGTAGTTGATGCCAGTATATAATAGCTGCATTTTCAAATTAATTTAGAGTATGGTAGATTTCACAATGATCGTTTTCCTAAAAACCCATACAGATCCAATCAATACAATAGAGAGCCCCCTATGTAAGCACTGAAAAATGTCAGAGATAGGTCATGCCCCCAAAATCTGAGGTGGTTGTAAACTTAAACAGAGAGGGAATGTGATCATAAAATTCTTGACAAAGTCCAATAAAATCCAATTTAATAATTTGTGATAATTCATTTAATCTTAAAGCAATATCTGACGAACAGTAGTTTACGTTCATTACAACCTTTAAAATTTCAGGCAGCTGCTTTCAAATAATTTTAGTTTAACTTAAAAAAAATCCTATACACCATTTTCGAAGTCATCATTTGCCTCATTTAGATTTGTGGAGCAAATCTCTATTCAGGCAAAAAAAGGTGTTTGCGTTAGAACCCAGATTACAAATTGTAAAGTAATTTCACAGCTTAATGTTTTCCCTGCACAAATTCTTCCAGATATGACCAGGTTCTACATGGAGGAATATTCATATAGAAGATAGGTTTTAACAAGAGAAGGAGTATATAGGATCAGTAAGACCAAGATGTGATTTTATGTTCACATTCTCCTTTTGAGTAAATCCAAGATACTTGGAAGAATTATCCATGTAGTATTTAGAGACGTAGGCCCTCAATATGATTGGCCCTGGATAATCTTGGTTATTTCCCTGCCTCTTAATTGCCATTACTCTGGGTCTCAGTGTTTCTACCATTGCGGAAATAACAGGGATTTCAAGCTTTTGGGTATATGCATGAAAATCACTCTTTCCACGCCGATTCCCACATGTTTTCCACACCACAGCTCATATTTAAGCTGGGCTGGTAATTCACATTACTGAGTTCACTAGAATTATCAGGCCACTCTCAATGAGGGCCTTAAAGTGAATTTAAGATATTATTTTTTAGTGAAAGCAGAATGAGAATCAAGTGAAAATCCATGATTTTTATCTGAACATAAAAAAGAACATGTCCTTGCTTGTCCTCTGGTAAATGCAATAAGGAAACCTAAGGGTCAATTATCTGATGTCAAATTACTGAACTCAAGCTCACACTACATGATTTTTCCTCTTGTGATTCTATTGATGTGGTATATGGCTTCAAATAACCATCTGGTATGTGAGCAATAGCAATAGAAAGGTGATAAAAGCATGTCCTTTAGATGAATAGGTTATTAAAAATTAATGAGCAGTAATCTCTCCCTGCTTGCCATTTTAATTAGCGTACCACATTGTTGCACTGATAGGAGTTCATGTTGTGGAAGAAATTAAAAATCCACTTAAAGGTGACAACTTCACATTGGCATCATTACAACAAAAGACACTACAGGTACCCCGGCACTCAAAAAGTGATACCTATTTCCCCTTATGTCCAACCTTTATAAGCAAGAATGCATTTAATTGTCTCAATGTATCACTGATAACAGGCAAAGATGGATTCGTAAAAAAGGATGTACTTTTTAATTTAGGCAAAACGATAGATTAGGACATCATAATTTTCAAATAAGAGACATATGGGCCAGATGTAGGTAAAACTTATTTACCGATTCTTAATTACCGAATTTTACCGATTCGGTAATTAAGAATCGGTAAATAAGAAGTGGGGGTATGTAGGAACATCCAGATGTTCCATTTACCGAATCGTTAAGAATCGGTATTTACCGATTCGGTAAATACCGACCGGTAATGCTCCATTCATTCCTATGGGATTTGAAGCCCATAGGAATGAATGGGGCATTACCGGTCGGTATTTACCGATTCGGTAAATACCGATTTTGACAAGGGTGCAGGGGGTGTCACTTTGACACCCTCTAGCACCCCCACAAAAGGTTCAGGGGCCATATGGCAGGCAGACCTGCCCTAAGGGCAGGTCTGCCTGTCATATGGCACAGGTGTGCATGCACACATGTGCATGCACACCTGAATCGGTATTTTAACATCAAATACAATTTGATGGTAAAATACCGATTTTGTAGGCCTTGTGGGACTCAGAAGAGTCCCACCTACATATCAATTTTACCGATTCTGTAAATATACCGGTCGGTAAATTTACCGACCGGTATATTTACCGAATCGGTAAAATTACCGATTTTCCCTGTTTACCTGCCCCTACATATCAAATGCCAAATACCGGTCGGTAACGGCCGAATTCGGCCGTTACCGACCGGTAAAACCCTACCTACATGTGGCCCATAGAGACCCAATGTTCTTTCAAAAGAACATAGCAATTAGAAAACTAGTTTGTAAAAGATGTAAGAGGCTCTATAGTCGTGATCCAACTGCACAACAGCCGACACAAGTTTCGTCACATCCGGTGACTTCCTCTAGGCTTTTGACGAAGAAAAGTTCTCTTTAATTGATAGATACTATTTCTTAAAATTGGATAACAACCGTGGCCACGATATGACCGATGTTACTCGTGGGCTGCTGCCCGCCCACGAGATTACGAGTGAAATTGTGGTCTAATGCGCGGGCAGGCAGCCTGGCGGTCTTGCGACGGTGTAGTAAAAAGGATCAAATGTGAGCCTTAAGCTGCATCGCTGCGGGACCACCACTGCGCGTTCCAGCAGGGCATGGACTGTAAAGTCCATGCCGTGTTGGAACTGGGGTGCCTGCACACTGGGGGGGCACAAGGTGTGCCCCCCTGCATGCACCAAAATGCAAGGGGAACCCTGTAGGGCCTCTTTTGTTTCCGGACTGCCAGCAATTTCATGGAGTAAGAGCCTCCACAAGACCACTGGTGGTCAGGAAACTCGTAATATGCATGGCGGTGGCACAGTAGCACGACCAGCATATTGTGAGTCCCTGACCGCTGCGCCACTGCCAGGGAATGCAGTTCCCTGGCGGTTGCGGCGGTCCGATCGCCAAAGTTGTAATACGGTGGTCATACTGCCGGTGAGGCGGTGGCCGGTCCGCCTCCACCATGCCACTGTGAGTTTGGCGGTCCACGGACTGCCAAACTCATAATCAGGCCCTAAGTAGATAGACTGATGAAACAGAGTCTTTTTTAAAATGTCTCAATAGATTTCAAGATTACATCTAATATATTTTAAACAGTCATTACTTTGTATATTTTTTTGTTCATATTGGGATTGAGACATATATATAACATGATTTGGTTGTGTTATGTTGGGTAAGTGTGACTAGATCCATTGGTGGTTACTTATTCAGTATATGCTTTCTTTATATTTAGTTTAATTTAGGTTAATAATTAATTTTCTTGTACATTACTTCTTTAACATAATCTATTATTACAGTTGTGCTCAATTACGATGTTCTTGCTTCACTTAATTTTTGGGGATTATTCTGCAGGACACATAGCATTTTCTAATTTCCTAAGACTCATTAGTTAATGTAATAAATGGAGTATTAGACGAAGACATTACTGGAATGCAAATACCATAGAATCCCCTAACTGACTGTCACATGTTTATGTTTATCGCTGTTGTGTATAATTGTAGGAGCTAGAACTTTGAAGTCTTGATTCTTTATGTTATTTATAAGTGACAAGACAAATCGCTTTTGTATTAGGGTTTTAATGATTGTAAGTGTTATTATTAGGGTTTCCTGTTGCCATTCAGAATTTTTTGTGATTTGCATTGGGTATTTTCCAAAACTTTGACACATTGTTAAACTCCTTGGTTATAAATGTTAATGCATTTGGCCACCACAAAAAATGTATGGAAAATGTGTTTTGAGTGTTAATAAAAAACATTCACAGGTAACATTAAAATTGTTACAAGACTTAAAATTGAAAGAAGAAGGTACCTAGAAAAAACGATTTGTAAACATTGTTAGCCATTTTCACGTTTTCTGAATGTTTTTCTAAATACTAATTCTGTGGTTGGAAAAAATAGTCCCTGGTGTATTTTTGTGGTGCAGGAGTGTATACCCCAACCATGTGTGGCTATTCACTTCCATCCGCCTTTGACACCAACAGATATAAAGTCAAGGAAAAAGGGATTTCCAAGCAGAGCGAAACAGATTAGTACCTTTTTTCCAAAATACATTCGGTAGGGGCTGCAAAATATAGCAGTAAGAGAAACAAGTCATGGCTATGGGGGTTCAGGCTGAGGCATATGAAGCAGCTGATGGAGTCACTTACTGTTATTATTTAGTGAACAGTGTGCACTATATACAAGTCCGCTGGAATTATGCGGCATGGGAGTGTCAAATTATGCGCAGGGTTGAGGAAATTATGCAGCAAGAAAAGGCAAATTATGGTGCGTAATGCGGCATATTTTGTGATAGTATTACTTAGTTATTTTGACCTTTTTACACTTGATAACACTGTCTGGGCATTGGTTATACCTCATTAGGACCAGTTTAACAAAAACAATATAGCAATAAGCAACAGAAAGGAGACCAGTCAACCTTTACAAAGGGCAACACGTGTTGCTACGTTTTTAGTAACTTTTGAACCATCTGAGAAACAAAATTCTTTTTTGTTAAAATCTGCAGACTATGGAGCAGATGATGGACTATGTGGCATATGGGGCAAATCTATAATTATGCGAAAATGCCGCGCCCGCACAATCGTATAATTCCCGTGCCCTGACTATATAAGTTTGTATTTACTCACTTTCATTCTGACCTCTTTCGTACAAGTTCTTAAAAATTCACCTGTTCCATCAACTCTTTAATTAACCCTCAACTGACTCTTGTCACATTCCCCTTGCTATCCCAGTCCTGTTGTCACTTTTAGAAGTTCTCAATACCGTCCTCCTAAACAAGAAGGCTTCGCTGCAAATTTGCATAATATATTTAATGATGGTGGGAGATCCATTACCTTTCATCATGCCGATGATAAATATTTTTTCTTCCATACATGCGACTTTCCTTATGCAAATCATTGTCATATCTGATTGTGGTTCAAAAGAAGCTAAAACCACAAATCCCAGAATGCGGTGAGGGTACAATTAAAGCCCAGACCTAGAACCTCGTCAATATTATTAGTAATCTTCTCTCCTTGTAACATGATGTCCCCATGCCTGGCATCATGTACTGGGTTTAGAAATCACAAATAACTGTGGTTTCCAATTTAAAATAGATATGTTAAATTTTTATTGGCGAATCAAAATCTGGGTTGTTAGGTTTAAACTGCAAGGTATAGTTGTTATTCAGAAGTTGGAATTCTTAGTTATGTGGACTGTGATCCTATAATTTTAATTCAGCATATAGAATTTCAAGTGATGTCAAGCTACTAGAATCATGCCCATAGTGGGCATCTACTTTTTGACTACGCATATGATAGTGTCATCTCTAAAAGAACATTACGCATTTTTAGAAAGTGACAGTAGTGTGTGTTGGCATCCAGCAGCGCTAGTATGTCACCTTTATATTAACAAAGATAAGGGACTGTTTCCTAAGGTTTTGTGTAGGTGCTCGTGTGGTGTAAAGTGATGCAAGGATTGCGTTGATGTACTTACCATTATAACAGCCGTTGGGCACAGCGCAAAACTGTGAAGTGATACACAAGTGCCCCCGCAACTGTTAGTTAATAATCACCCCCATAACAGAAGGAGCAACTAGCATGGCTAATGGACTATTAAGTCTCAAAATGCACTGAGTCGCAGAATTAGCATGGAATAACATTCAGAAACTAGTAACGGACCATTAAACATCCGATTTCTCATTATATGTAAATGTTTCAAATACTTTTTAATAGTGAAGGACTTCATTTTTACTTTTTGAGTAATTGACACACACCTCCTTATAAATGTTACCTAAGATTTACGTTGCTGTATGTATTGGAGTTTATTACTTATCAAAACATTGTGTGTGCAAATAAAAAAATTATGACATTTCGGATCCATTTTTGAACATTTCAAATTGTACTATGAAGGACGTAAATTTTTTTTTTCTTATATAATTCGAAGATCTTTTCTACAAAATGTGTCTCCTTTTTTCATCCCAGATCAAGTATTTGAGCATATATATTGTTTTACAAAGTGTGTAATGTATATATGCATTTAAATTTACTCTCACTCTGTTGGGTGTTTTTGTGTTTTTTAATGAGGAAGCCTGTGTTTCTCTATTTTGTGCAGTCTAGGTTAGCCAGTTTTGAATGCCTGCATTCATTCTACAACGCCTTACATGTTTGGGGCAGTGTCAGAAGCTAGCTTGGGTATTACGTCAAGTAGTAGGGGTTACACATAGGATCAGCATTACATTTGGGACAGTGTGCTGAAAGGGCGTTATAAAAATGTGTTAAAAATGTACTTCATGTTTCGTGAGGCACTTTGGAAGCTTGAACGTATCCGTATTGGGGAAAATGGAAACTGGGCATTGTGGACGTATCACAGCTTTTTGGAAACAAGAAACGTGACCAATTTGATAACTCGCATGAAACCACACAAGGGCATCCTGGAGACCAAGACATACGCCACCGAGGGCATTTAGGAAACTGACCATGGATTGGAAGAACTAGAACCTGTATGTATGGGCAATCTGGGTTATTATGAAAACCCTAATGTGTACTAACTGTGTTAATATGGAAACTGCAAAACGTATGCAAAGTATACCCACAAATATCACTAATAATCATGGTAAAAAGCGCCAAACTAAATATGAACCCAGGAGCATGTGGCCAATATGTGCGGCCTACAGTATTATTAAGTCTATAGTCACATTTTCTGTAATATAAAACCCTAAAAATATGCTGATGATGTTTTTCACAGCAAAAGTGACAATTCTCTCAAATTATTTATGAAACCTGAGTATGTAACATCCAAGTATGACATTTGTTTGAGGAGGGGCGAAGACAGAGCAGGAGTGACCAAAGCACTCGCTGCTCAGAAAGGTAAGGATTAGTGTGGCACTGCCAACAGCAACCCCAGTCTGCCATAAGAGTAAATACCATTGTTTAAAAAAAAAAATGGCAGTCACATGACAGTATTTTGGGACTTAGGAAGCCATGTAATGGTTCTATGAACTGTGAAACTTCCATGTTCTCTGGATTATTAGGTCAGTACTCCTACATTTTCTGGTCTTCAACGTCTTGCATGCATTGCTCTACCAACACATACTGAGGGCTTCAATATGAATCTCTATGTAGTGCCAATAGGGTCACTAATATAAGTTAATGGCCGCAACGGAATTACAAGATCTGAAAAGCTGTTGAAATCCCTAGGTGAAATTTCTGGGAGAATTTAGGACCTACCAGTGGAATTGGTTATGGTATTCCCCATTCCCCTGGTAATTCCTTGGCTCTTAGGGGGACTTCATGGTCACACTTGTATTTCCCCTGATTCACTCTCGGGGTAGAGAATACTTAGAGGAATAACAAGGCACTTGGAATGATACCCGGTATGTTTTACACTTTTGTTACTATCACTGTACAAAAAAGGTCAATCAACACTATCATCTGATTCCTCGAGAAATTTAATTTAGACTACCACTCATATCCTTAACATGTTATTCATTAAAAAACACATTCCATGCTGCAAGTATCTAAAATTGCCTAGACTAGAATGGAGGCATAAGCAAAACCAATATACATCAGCAAGAAGACAGGCCACCAAAGCATTACTGGAGTGTTCCAAAACTCTGCACTTTTCCATATAGACACTTGAATTGCCACCAAATATGATCTGGCAGTAGTTTGGCAATGCAAGCCATGGTATCAAGCAGAAGAAACACTTTTATTTGTCCTCTTGACACTTTGCAGTGTTGAACATCCCATGCTACATCACTCAAGTGTGTTGATACATCCAAGGGTCAATATTGTGTTAGAAATGCCCAGGGCTGGTTACAAGACAAAATGGTCTGTGGCAATGGAGGTCTAGATTAGCCTTTTATATTGGGATGATGATCAGCACTGGTTGTGAATGGCTTTTGTCAGGTTCTTTAAACTAGAATGTTGATCAGCTGTGGTTGTGGATGCCTACAGCCAGGTTCTTTAATTTAGTATAATGATCAGCAGAGGTTTTAGCTGACTTAAGGGTGGGTGCTTTAAATTAAGATAAAGATGAGCTGTGGCTAGGTATGCCTGCGGTCAGGTTTTTATATGGAGATGACGATGATCAGCAATAGTTGTGAGGTCTACAATTAGAATTCTTAAACTGAGAGAATAGTAGCCACCAGTAGCCGTGGATGCCTATGGTCAAGTTTTTTTAAACTGTGACAATGGTGATCTGCAGTGTCTGTGGACGGTTATGGTCTAACTCCTTAAACTGGGATCATGATGATCAGCAGTGGCTGTGGATCCCTATAATCAGGTTCTTTAAACTAGGATGATCAGCAGTGGTTGCCGATTCCTACGGTCATTCTCTTTGGTTGTATGTTCGAACCACGCATGCATTTACCACACATGGCTTTTCAACGAGGTCCGAACCATGAATACATCATTAGAACGCATTCCTTTACCATGCAAGTCATTACAACAACTTGCTTTAGGGAAAGTGCTGGACTTTGGAATAGTATAATTTATTATTCCAACTCCAGTCTGTGCAACAGTAGGGAAAGTATTGGGTCTAAAAGTCCAACATCAGTCCAACAACTCTTTCCCTAAAGCAAGTTGTTCTAATGACTTGCATGGTAAAGGAATGTGTTGTAAAGACCCATCCGTGGTTCGGACCACATTTTAAAGGCACAGCGTTGTTCGTGCTGCATTGTTAAGGCGGTTTACCTTCTCTTTAAAGTAAAATGATGATATTCTGCAGTGGCTTTGGATGGCCAAGGGTTAGGTTCTTTAAACTTGGCTCATGCTGATCTGCAGTGGCTGTGGATCCCTATGGTCATGCACTTTAAATTGAGATGATGGTAGTCAGCAGTGACTATGGGTGCCTAACGTCAGCTATCCATGTGCCCTGCTTCCAAACTGAAAACACTGCTGATGATCAGAGTTCTGGCACTACATGCCAGGATAATTTAATCACTGTGCCCTCCAGGGAGGCTCAATAAGAGTGTTCCCAAGGCTCAGACTTCATTAGTGCGCAGTCATATAACTACAATTGGAAATCTGGGAGACCGCCACTGCCAAGACTTACTTGGGATGGGTAATTATTCAGTTTATTAGTTTATGACAGACTCAATGCTGGTTGAAGGGCTCTCTTCACTCAGGCACAGCCTAGTTTTTCGGGGCATGCAGGAAGAGCTACACCGTGATTGGAAACCGCAAGCATGTACTGCTACAGGCAGTGGGGGCAGCCGCAAAGCTAAAGTAGGGGATGGGGGAAGATAGGGGATTAGGGGAATAATGTATATATTTTTAACTTACATGCCCTGCCACTAACTATGACACTGCCGGCTGCCTCTGTGCTTCTCTAATCCTGGCAGTCACTGGCGCAAAGTACAGGCTCCCCACCCAATCCAGATGCTGCTCTCATGCTATACCAAGCATGAGAGCAGCGTGGGGATTGGCCTAAGTGGGCTGTTCAGTTGCTATCTCAGGCACAGGAAGCCTGCAGCTTTTCTCCAACCCAGCTGTCAACACAGCTGGGTTGGAGAAACCCAAGTGCCCATGTCTGTTTGGTCAGCCTAAGATGATCGGCCAAACCGACATGCGCACTTTACAGTGCCCATCACTCCTCCTCCCTGCCATGGCCCAGCCCCACCCCGCCCAAGACTCCCTGGCTCAGTCATAGGAAAATAAAATAATAATATTCTTTTATAATCATTTAATTTTTTTCTGACTGACTTTGACCAATGGGGTGACGCTCCTTCTCCATTACGGAGGAGCCACCCCTGGTTACAGGTATGAATATGAACAGGAGCAGAGTGACAAGCTCTTGTTAGTTGATCCGAGGTTAGAAAAATGCCAGGTTTGCCTGGTGCTGGTCACACAGTGAAAGAGAAGAGGGAACTAACGCCAGGTGTTTGTGCTATGGAGTAGCAACCAGCCTGCAGGAAATTAAGGTAGCTCAGAAGAACACTTTCCTATTACTAGCCACAAAAAGAAGTTATTTTTTTTATGGGGATAACTATTTGTTTTTGCCAATTCAGGAGCTCTGTTCCATCCATAATAATCTCATCAATACAGTCCTGACTTTGTACAATATATATATATATATATATATATATATATATATATACACACAGAAACATGTACGTACACACACTCACAAGCATGTCCTTATGTATTCTAGAACTTCTTTATTGTTTGTGTACTTTTATGCCGCGTCACCCTTGCTTACTATAGTGTTCCAAGAGAAGCACTAGTGTATATTTTACCTGCTGAGTCATTTCATAATTTGTACCAAAATGAAAAAAAATGAAAGTCTGCTTTGATATTAATTAAGTGTTGTTAATATTTTTAATATGTTGAACATATATTTGTAATGTTTATGTTGTACCAATGTACAAATACTAGTAATACCTTGCACTTTTATGACTCGCACATTCAAATAAAGAATATTTGATTTTTTTAATTGAAAGCTTGCTTTAACTTTCAATGTTTTGTTTTGTTTAGAAGAGGTGGTGCTTGGAGTTTAGACTCTAGTTCACCAGGGGGGGATACGATTAAGATTTCTGATCCATTTAATGGATTTTATGGTTTTTTTGGGGGGTGGAGCCATGGTGGCGATTGAGAACAGAATGAGGTGATGGTCAGATCAGTCAATGTGGATGAGGTTGGAAAGGGAAGCCAAGTCATTGTTGGCAATGATGGTGTCAAGAGTGGCCCCTTTGGTGTGGGTTGGAGATTGGCAAAGTTGTTTGAGGTCACTGATCTCTAGAAGATTAGTGAGGAGGTTGCCTGTGGAATCGTCGGTCTCATTCCAGTGGAGGTTGAAATGTCCTAGGAAGAGATTTTCTGAGTTTGAAAGTGAGGATTGAGTAAGAAGTTCGGATAGTTCCTCAACGAAGGGAAAAGGATCACCAGGAGTGTGGTAGATATTATGTGGTTAAATCGGGGGAGAACCTTGAAACTTAAGTTCGGCTTCAGGGTATTCAAATGTTGCTTAACAATACACAACCAGATTTTGATCTGGTCATACTACAGAGACAACTCTACTAGCCATCATGAGAGAACTTAAAATGAGTCTGGATCAAGGAGGGACAGCAGCAGTTATTTTGCTGGATCTCAGTCCTACCTTTGATACAGCCCTCTCATGCAGGGTTACAGCAAAGATTACAAACATCAGGAGTAACTGGTTTAGCACTGAATTGGTTAACATAATTTGTGGAGGATTGAACCTATCAGGTGTATGACAAACTATTTCACTCAGGGATTTTCTCACTGAACAGTGGAGTACCCCAGGGATCTTCACTGAGTCTCACTCTTTTTATTTTGTGTGTAAACCCATTGACAGAGATCGTTTAAGCCTGCGGTCTCCCAATTGCATCATATGCAGATGACACACAGACCGTTATCTCTTTAACTCAGGATAGCCACTTTAAAACAGACCAGCTTAAACCTTGCCTAAAGGAGGTTGCAGATTGGATGGCATCATGCAGTTTGTAACTTAATGGAGACAAAATGGAGGTGATGGTGTAATCAGCAATAATATTAATTGCTGGTCCACTGTCTGCCGGCCTGAGTCTCCAGGCAATTGTCCCCAGCTGAAAGTTATGATTAAGAGCCTTGGAATCTGGCTGGATTATAAACTAGCCTTTGAGATTCAAGTTAGGAAGCTAGTGGCCAGCTGCTTTGGCATTTTGAGAATGCTAAGAAAGAAATTAAGCCTCCAACACAAAGGATCATGGTTCAAGCATTGGTTCTCTCTCTCCTCGAAAATGGAGATTCTCTTTACTTAGGCGGCCCGCAATATATCACAAGAAGTCTGCAGGTGGTTCAGAACATAGCAGCTTTCCTGCTTTTAAAGATATCAAAGTAGCAACATGTGTCAAGCTCTCTGGCCTCTCTGCATTGGCTCCAGGTTAAACAGAGAGTCCAATTTAGGACTCTTTGTATTGCTCATCGAGCTCACTGTGAAAAGCGTCCTCGGCTGCTTCAACATATGATGCAAATATACAGGCCCTTTAAATAGATGCTTGAAATCCTCCACCCTGAACCTAGTTGAGATTCCAAGGGTTCGGAAATTAGGGAGTGGAGGTCGGGTTTTTTCCTGTCTAGTGGCAAAATGATGGAACGAATTGCCTGTTAGATTAAGGAAGATGAAAGATAAAAGTTGCTTTAGGAAACTGCTGAAAATCTAGTTGCCTGTGTAATTGTTATTGAGAACTGAACTTATTCATAGCTCTGAAAGGCCCTTTTTCGTAGCCACACTCTAAACAATTTCCAATTAATTGACCAACCAGGAAGAAATTGCTTTCCGGCAGAAAATCTCCCCTAAGGCACTGACACCGCATGTGTGGTAGTATGCCTCATGAACTCCAGAAATCTATCCCATCTCATGATCACTTGTTCATCATACAGATTTAACTCATTTAGAATTTTAAAATACGATTGGGCGCACTCCGGAATTGTACTCTTCTCAGGGCTCTCATCAGTAGGCACCTGCAGCTTGGACCACACGTTGTCTCTACCAATGCTGCCAATACAACTTCTAACCATCATACTCCTGCAAGTGTGACAATTCGGACTATTTCATGCACCCAAAGCTATAAGAATGGCTTGGGTGGCAGGCAGTAGTCATTTGTAATGTATAGTGAATTAATAATTAGCTGTTGTTTTGGTCATCTATAAATTAGCCAGACAGCGCCAACTTGTGGCAGACTGTCTTAGAGCCCTGGTGTTGACAATTAAGTGCTGTGCCGAGCACTAGAGACCACTTGCTCAAATTAAGGACTGCCCTCCCTACACAAACCTCTCTTTATGATATCTATTACAGAAAATAAAAGATTGTCCTCTATCATAGATGTTATCTAATCTTCTTTGGACACAGTGCTTTCCAAATCTGCACTGTCGTCCTCCACATTAGCTACAACGTCCTCAGAGCAGAGACAAGATCGCAATCTCCCTCAGAAAAACCTGACAAATGAAATAGGCAATCAGCAACTCTGTTCTGCCAATCTGGAACATATTCGATCCCACAATCATAGGCATACGGGTCCTCAACACTCTCACAAGCGGCTTATGATCGGTGCTCAACACAATCTTGCTTCTCCAAATGTATGTTCAGAAGTAGGTGATAGCTCGAGCTGCAGACAACGCTTCACGCTCTATTACAGAGAAATTTCTGTCTGTGCTTGATAGTGAACAAGTCTTTTCAGACTTACCATGTATTTGAGCTTGTCCTGCTCAAATCTGCATAAACTGCTCCAAACACCACAGAACTGGCATCCACCATTTACACAGTTTTTAGATCAATTTGGAATGGAACTAATACTCCCGTAGATGGTTTTGTCCTCTATCTCAGTTCCATAATTTTTATAGGATGGCTTTCCTTTCTATTCTTGAGCACTGCTCAATTTGTAAAAAAAAAAATAAGTTCCAGAGGTCTCACCAGGAGGTCACTGTAACTTGCACCACACATTGCCCCTCCCATGTTGCCAATAATAGTAACAACACAACTACTAACCATCACACTCCTGCAAGTGTGACATTTCAGACTATTTCAGGCTCCAGGGCTATAAGAATGGCTTGGGCGGCAGGTAATAGTCAGTTTTAGTGAATATTGAATTAATAATTGGCTGTTGTTGTGGTCATTTCTGATTAGCTAGACAGCGCCACCTTGTGGCAGACTGCACAAGCGCTGGCGTTCACAATTAAATGCCAGTGCCGAGTACCGGAAACCACCGGCTCAAATTAAGCACTACTCTTGAGTTTGTCCCAGCCATGGAACAATTATTCCTTTCTCTTGCATTTGATTGGATGAATTTTAACCTTCCAATGCCGCTGCCATGGAACTCTTTTTTTAGTTTCACTTCTCATTTAGCACTCCGTGGGAGTGCACATTCTGTTCCTCGCTCTGCTCCTTCAGCACACAGAATGAATTTGCGCTCTTTCCCTTGCTCCCCCACCCATTCCTAACCTGACTATTTCCTGCCACCCTACCTCTGAGTACTCCACACTCTCTCAGACCCCCTGCCTCTCTACCCCCTTCCCTCTCTCTCGCTCACAGCCCTCTCTCTACTTGATGAAGACCTTTAGCACCTCACAGATCTCCCAATAAAAGAGGCTGAAGAGGCATGTGGCCTCTGTGCAGCATTCCAAGCATTGGAAGGCGGGCTTAGTGATGCCCTGGATTTTGTCCCAGAGCATTTTTTGTGTCTTTTGCACCCAATTTCTCTAGTTTTCTCTCCTTCTCCATCCCTTCCACTGCCCCCTTTCCTCATCCACTCTAGCTTTAAACAAGCCACCGCCACTGTTGGATGCTTTTAAAATGTGCCAGCATTGCCAAATTGTATAGTGGTGACTGTCCATCTTAAAAGTGCGTACCTTCAAGATGGCACCATGTGCGCCTAGTTCATGGGGTGAGGCAAATATTGCCCTAGTTCTAAAATCAGGAAAGGACCCAGTGGAGTGTGGATCTTATCGTCCGATCTCGCTCCTAAACAATGACTACAAGATCTTTGCAGCAATTTTGGCTGCACGTTTGGGAAGCGAGATCGGTACGATTATCCACCAGGACCAAAAGGGCTTCATTCGGGGTCGCCAGTTGGCCGATTTGACCTACGACTTGGTCGGGGCAATAGATATTGCTTCAACTTTTGCCCTGCCTCTTGCGATTATGACACTTGACGCAACGAAGGCATTTGATAGGGTCGATTGGCCCTATCTAGATGCAGTAATGAAAAAGTTCCAATTTGGTCCCAATTTTTATCGAGTAATCAGTTTGCTATATAAAGACCCGAGAGCTAGCCTCTTGATTAATGGCACCCGTACAGAACCTTTTGAAATCCGCAGGGGGACAAGACAGGGGTGTCCACTTTCCCCCCTCCTGTTCAATCTTTATGTTGAACCTTTTGTTCAGACCCTTAGGGATGAAAGAAACATCCAGCCCTTCTCTTTCTATGGCTGGGAGAAAAAAGTCGGGTTGTACGCAGATGATATCCTCATATATACAACCGATCCCGACCACGCTTTCCCCAGGGTTATAAAAAGAGCCGAGGAATTTGGGAAGTTTTCGGGCTATGAAGTCAATGCCGGTAAAACTAATCTCATGGCTTGGAACATCGTAAACCTTCATTTACCCGGTGACACCTTCAATCCGCTATCTGGGAGTTAGAATTACAAACAATATAAATACTTTGGCCCAGACTAATTTAGATCGGATTTCCCGTGAATCTAAGGCACTGATGAAAGCATGGTCCTTTCTGCCTCTTACTACCTATGGGAGAACGAGTTTAGTAAAAATGACCATTCTTCCCAAATATACATTTATATTTAACACCATCCCGTTGGCATTTGATTCAAAGCAACTTCTTAAATGCCAACAAACCATTCATTCTTTCATCTGGGGTTTTAGATCTACCAGGTTGGCATGGAAGAAGCTAAGAAGAAGGAGAGAGAAGGGGGGCCTTGCTCTGCCAGACTTGGAATATTATGCTTGGGCTTTTCACCTGTCCCACTCTAGGATGTTATTAAAGACCCCTGAAGATAACCCAAACGGCTGCATGTTTAAGGCAATGCTATCTGGCTCTAATCTCCCGCTCGACGGATTTCTGTTTAAGTTTGGGCACCAGACATACTTCAAGAGAGTGAGGCTAAAGACCCTACATTTGCTTGTAAAAGAATGGACTCAAATTAAAGCTAAGGTTGGGCTGACATACTTTTCCAATCTCGCTCCTATTGGGAATATTCCAGGGCTCTCTCCGCACCTGGCCGATAGCTTTACATCTGTGCTATTGGAGGCAGGGATATCAAGATGGGGAGAGTTGGTGGTAGGAGGGAATTTACTAGAATGGGATGCATTTTCTGAGAGGGTCGTCTCACCTTTATCCTGGTTTACATACATACAATTGTCAAGCTGGTTCCGAGAACAGACAAAGAAAAAGGTCAAACTCGGGGGATACAGTTCCTTAGAGAAAAATCTAGTAGAGAAAGTTAGGGGTGGTAAGGAGGTTGCTCTTTTCTATTGGAACATTATGGAGGAAGCGGATGGGGACTTCAGCCTCCCGGCAGAACTGTGGGGAGGGAATGGAGAAGTCCAGATGGAAGAACTATGGATGAGATCTTTCAGTCTCTTGTATAAAATCATCAAGCCTGCCTGGCTGAGGCGCAATCCTCTATTTACTTTGCATCGCGCATATTTTTCTCCACAGAGACTGTCTAAGTTCCAACCGGAGAAGTGCTGCAATAAATGCCTCCTCCCAGCAGCCTCGGATGTCCACATGTTCTCGGAATGTCCCAATATCAGCAGCTTCTGGCATGAAGTTAAGGCCTCTCTAGAATCAATACTTAAAATCTTGATTTCTTTTTCTTGGTCTTTAGTCATTTTCGGACTAAGTGATAACATCGGGGGTTAGAGAGGGCTTTTTTGTTTTATGCTATTTTGTTAGCAAGAAGACAAATCTGCAAAAATTGGGTCAATGTCAATCCACCGACCCATGCAGAGTGGCTGACATCACTTTATGAAATATCTAAAGTAGACATGGCAAGGGCTTGTAGTCCTCGTAGTCTGGGTTTTTGGAGTTTTCTACGTGAGTGGCGATAAGTGAACCCGGGGGGTTTTTTTTTTGGTTTTTTTTTTCTGTTTCCCCGGGTCCGATGATTAGGCCCCATACTCCAGGTCCAACGGGAGGCTCCCCCACGCCACGAAGAAAGTGGGCCAATAGTCTGTCTTAGGCTTTGATGGAGTAACATCGTCCAGCGGCTTATCCCCCGCCAAGATATCTGGTCAGTCCCTGGGAAGAATGGAGCTATTTCCTGGATACCTGTCTTTCAGGGACTTGTCTTGGTGGTCGGATAATTCTTGGAACGATAAAGCGGCTAATGAGGACAAAAAAAAAAAAGGATGGCACCATGTGTCGTGACATGACCTGGTGATCATCTTAAAAGTATATGATATGACATTTTCATACTTTCAACATAGTCACCACATTGCATGATGCATCATGGTTTGACACAACGTGGCAACGTATCTAGAAAGTAGGGGAACTTTATTGACTGATACATTCAAGCTGCCCACCACATTAGGCAGCGTTGCCTCATGGAACATGGTGGCTATCCAGGGCCGGACTGGGAACCACAAGCGGCCCTGGCAAGGAGCTCCTCGGTTTAAGAACCAAGTGGAAATTAAGAAACATAAGAACACTGGGCCAGTGAACTAGGACGACAATTAGCAATCCACGTGGCTTCGGCCATCAGATGCAGGGTCAAACCATCTTTGCCCCAAATACAGCACTAAGTCACCAACCTAAACCAAGTAGAAGGGCACTAATCATGTCACTTACACAGAGACTATAAATGTGGCTCCTAATTATGTTTCACTGTAGCTGACTTGGGTTAGGTAGATGGCCACATGAGGTTGACCCACACAAAAAACCAAAAGACATCACACAGCATGGACCACATACGCACCAGGTGTGTTTGGAAGATTCGCCCTCCTACACTGCAGCACTGTGGTAGAACTTTTTTCCTCCAAACCACATCACCCACACTCACTCAGGCAAAGGAGTTGTTGAACAGCCTGCCCCTGTCTGAGACCCTCCATTGGAGAAATCCACAGTTGCAGACCCAGGCCTGTCACATTAATGCAAATAATTGGCAATCACAGCTTTGTATAAAACCACATAACAGATTGGTTTGATATAAACGCTGCTGCCTTTTTGGCCCATAGCCAAGTGCTCAAAGTCTGCTCCTGTAGCCAGTCTGATGGACGGGAATGCACTTCACTTCAAGCTAATCTTCAACCTTGAACAGTATGACAGCAGCTAAAAATCCCATTAGGCCGCTGCTTCGGCTGTATTAGAACAAACATTTCTGAAATATCCTCATCTATAAAATATGTTGCTCCTCCTGCAATGGCTGGAAATAGCACTGGAGCCTCGGCACGAGACCGCAGCGCGGGACCGCTGTTTGCTAAGGCAATGTGAGCTTGGCGTGACGACTATTGGACTCTACCGCATCCTCTCTGTCCGAGTGACGCCACCACGCGGGCACGCGCACGCATCAACCCACCACCGGCTCATCTGCGCCCTCACTTTGGACTCAATGCGGAGTTCGACCATCTAGCGAATGTAGTCAGATTTGTAAAACAATGCATTTAATGCATTTTATTGTGGTTATTTATATCCCCTGCACCTACCCAGGGGAGCTGCAGATTGCTCCACAGAGGTCAATTAATTACATGCCAAAACATGCGACAGAGGCACAAACAGACCTTTATAATAGCAAACGTGGGCGCACACGATTGCATCACTACAGCGAGGCATCGAATGAGTGAGGCGGGAGGAAAGGGATGCAAAAGAGCAGAGGCGCAACTAGAGGCAAATTTCGGGGGGGGGGGCTGATAAAAATTTCAGGGAAGGGGCTAATTCTTCCAGTCATAGGCAGAGTGGAGATGCAGGGGTTCTAAGAAGGGGTGAAAAAACAAACAAAGCTTCGTTAACAAGTGAATGGTCTTTTAAAGACCTGTGAAGTACTCGGGTGGGGCTGGCTGCTTAAAAACTGTCTGTGTGTCAACCGAGCAAGCTGTCTCAGCCCGGGCTGTTATGCATGACGGGGGAGGGGGGCTGAAGCCCGTTGAGCCCAATGGGCGTTGCCCGCCTGGAAAAGAGTATGGTGAGTGTGGGTGAGATGTGGTCAGGCTTGCTGTCAAAAAGGCTGGCAGCAGCTTAGCACCTGGGTTTTAGATGGCGAGGGAGGAATTCACTCCCTCTCTCTTGCTCAGTTACTCTCAGCATTAAAATAGCCTAAAAATCCCCCCCCCTCGACTCCTGCCCAACTACTGTACTTGCGATGGCAGCCTATTCTATCAATTCTACAGTAAACAACATATTTAACACCTCGCTGGAAAAAGGCGAAAGTGCTCCTGCTGCTAAAAAAACATCAGCGATTACAAGCAAGTGGTAAATTATAGACCCATTTCCCTTCCCCCTGCCCTTTTGAAGATTCTGGAAAAGGAAGTTAATCACCATCTTTCCCACTACTTGGAAAATAATCAAATACTACACCCCAGCCAATCCGGCTTCCTCCCTCAGTTCAGCACAGAGACTGCGCTTCTTGAAGTGGTCGAACACATAAGGAACACTCTATACACCGGGGGCAAAGCCATTCAGATACTACTGGTCAGACACTCGGCCTTAAATTGGCTATCAACATTTATGCATCAACGTAATCAGGAAGTATGGTTTAGTAGTTCCGCAAAGCTCGACCTCAAAAACAACGGCAACTGGACCTCCTTCAACCTTTACAGCGAAGAAACTATTCTAAAAAAGCTCATGGCCTTGAATCCCTCCAATCACTTCTCGGATCCACTCCCAGCATCCCCCCTAATAGACTTCATTCCGACGTTAGGGCCTCTATGGACTAGGATTATAAACACATCTCTGCTGCAAGGAACCACCCCAGACATCCGCAAAGACCTAAATAACTATCGCCCTGTATTCAACATCCGTACCCTGGCCAAATTATTAGAAAAATGTGTTCACACATAGTTTACCTACCACATTGACCACTTCAACCTGCTCGATAAATTCCAATCTGGCTTTCGATCAGGGCACAGTACCGAATCTGCCATGACCCACATAATAAACGACGCATTATAAATATTGGACCAAAACAAAGCCTGTTTACTAATCCTGCTGGACCTATCCCCCGCCTTCGACACCCTCAAACACGACAATTTACTAGACCTCCTGAAACATAGAATAGGACTATCTGGTATGGTTCTCAAGTGGTTCACTTACTTACTTCAAAACAGAACACAAAGATTCAAGACCAATCAATCTTTATCCAAACCCAATCCAGTCACTTTAGGAGTACCCCAAAGATCTTCTCTCGCCCGACACTCTTCAATTTGTTTATGGAACCACTCACCGAGCTTCTCAACTCTTCAAATGTCCAAAACCACATGTACGCAGACGACACACAACTCTACATTAAGGTCCGCTCACTTGAAGACATCAAGTCCCTCAACTCAACACTTCAAAAACGCAGACCTGGCTGGCAAATAACCACTTAAAATTAAACACCCTAAAACATAATTCCTCCTAATAGCACCCCCCAGCCAAACAACCATCATCATGGAGTGGTTGAAGCACTTAACAGCACTCGACGGCCAACCACTCATGATCAACTCTGCCAAATCACTAGTAATAACTCTGGATAATAAGCTAAATATGCAGAAGCACATCAGCGCAGCAACTAAAGGAGCACATTTTCAGATGAACACCTTAAGAAGACTGAAACCCTTCATACCCGCAAATTACTTTAAACAGGCAGTCCAAACTGCAGTAATCCCCAGAGTGGAATATGGGAGTGTCGCTCTCTGCAGCCTTCCCAGATCAACGACAGCCCCTCTAAGAGCGTCTCTCAACACAGTCGCCAGACTAATCACAGGCTCCAAAAGAAACTGTCACAGCTCCCCGGACCTGCATGCCCTTAACTGTCCACAATTTGATGCTAGAATCCATTTGAAAATCCCCTATATGACACACAAAGCACTGCATCACAAAACCCCATGATACCTTGCGGAGAAATTAGTACTATCAGGTGGTAACAGAACCACCAGGAGTTCTTATAACCTTCTACTGAAACCACAACGATTTACCAAGAAGAAAACTTATAACCGCACCTTCTCAGGAATGGCCCCTAGGATTTGGAATGCCATGCCCCCAAAAACAAGACAGAACCCTCACACGACATCCTTCAAAAAAGAAGTGAAATCGTTTCTCCTGGCCAAATTCACTTGAACTATTAGATGCAGTCTTGTAGATATTTGTTATGCTGGCTTTCAGTCCCACCCTGTTTTATATTTGATGCCCTTGGCTGCTCTTGTTGAGTTCCTAGGTGCAAAAGTCATCTCCTACACAAATGACACGCACCTTCTTTTTGATTGTGAGAAGGGAAATTACTTAGATGGGAAGCTTATCTCTCGTAATCTCACCAGGGTTTTCATTGGCTGGACATGCACCACTTGAGGTGCAACCCAGATAAAACCAAGATTGTGACTTTCGGAGACGTCCTTCACAATTTAGTGGAAACCTGCTGGCCGAGCGATATACCGGACCCCGGCTCCCCCAAAACTGTGCGTAGAACTTAGGGATCAAATTGTCAGCTCCCTCTCCTTCCAAATGCAGATTCAACGCCTTGCTGGCTTCTTGCTGGCTCCTGCTTCAGCTTGCTGAAAAATGTTTTACCTCTTCTATCGGAGTCTGCTGGTAGAAATGTGTTGCAGCCCCTGATCACGATGAGACTAGTCTATGGTAATGCTCTTTACCTTGGTCTCCCTATCTTCTTAACAGACTGCAGGTGGTGCAGAATTCGGCGGTGAGACTGCTACGCAGGCTTCCACCTAGGTCTCGCCTGGCCCCTCATTTGAGGGCCCTCCACTGGCTCCCTATAAAGAATAGTGTGGCTTTTAAGGTTATGATCCTAATACATAAGGCCATGCATGATACGGGCATGGTCTATCTCAAAGATAGAATCAGCAAATACATTCCAGCTCGCACTCTGCGCTCTTCCTCTGAGTGCCTTGCAGGAGTGTCCCGCATCAACCGCCTTAGAATAGGAGGGAGATCCTTTCCTATTTGGGTCTGCTCAACTGGAACAAATTTCCATTTGATCTTCGTTTAGTACACAACCGGGACATTTTTAAGAGGAGGCAAAAGACCTGGCTCTTCAAACAGTCAATCTAGGTGCCCTGGTCGGTTGCCCACTGCCTGAGTACTGAGACACTCTGTCGAGTATCTGCGCGATTTACAAACCTGATTAACATAACATGAGTCAGGATAGAGCAGCGCTTTATTTTAATCTAGTCGAGGTGCCATGATAAAGCCTAAGTCAGTGATGGATCAGTATAGTCTGGGAGAGGAAATATGATCTTGAGAACAAGACAAAACAAGTGCTAGGCAGTCTAGGACTTTTTTAGGTGCTAAATCTGTGAGGCATGAGTTAATGTAGAATGTCATGGACATGGCAATTGTCGCAAGAGTGGGGATTTCTTCTTCGATCCATGACTCTGAAGCACTCGGAGTTGGTGGGGGTTGTTAAAGGAGAGGTGGGTTGGGGATACAAAGGCTCAGGTGATGGTGAAAACGAAGCTTATGGCCAAGTTCCACCCTCCTCTCACCCCACTCATTAATAACATTACGCCTTTGACACATCAGCACAGAACAGAATCTGAACTTCCGGGTGTTAAGTTATACCCTGGAACTGGGACTTCTATCCCCTCTATCACCACAGAGTATAAACTACTCATGTTGAGACACACGAACCAGGGCCACTACTACAAGTTTCTTTTACCAAAGTTACTAATTTCAGGTTCTTTCAAAACCATTAGTATATTACAGTAATCAAGGTGATATTTCATATATGTCAAGTGATAGTATGCTTATAATATTTATGTGGGCTCACAAATCTGCACAATGAAAATATCCACCTTTAAAACCCCTACGTGCAGTTATGAGAGATTGGAATGTGTCAAGAGAAAAGTGAGCTGAGGTCCCAAAACAGCACTGCTGCACCACGTCTAAGGGCACTTAATATGGTGGCTGAAATAAGTTCTGTAGAAGATGCCATCAAGAATTTAAAGGACTTATATACCTCTGGAGGGGAGGGAGTGTGTGTGTGTGTGTGTGTGGGGGGGTATCTTCAGATGGATTAAAACCATTGGTCGCAGCCCAGGGGACAGTCACCAAGGTTGTAAGGTGTGGTGCAGGATAAGTGCAGGAAAAAGCCTATGAAGAAAGATGACATAAATCTGTATTGCATGGGGAGAGGATGGAGGATAGGTGTAACAGAAAAAGTTGAACATACTAGAATTGAATGTGAAAATATTCCAACTGAGATAGATTTTTAGAACATGGGATCAGGGCGAGACCTTTCAGGGATCCCAGCTTTGGAGTTACAGAAAGAACAGACCTTTGATGGCTACCAAAGTCATTTACTGGCCACCCCTGGCATGTAGTTAGTCCCTCTCATAGAATATGCATCGCTAAGGCGTTGGGAACATCTCTGGGTGGCTTTTTCAAAATAAAGTGGGAAACCTAGCTATCAAGTGACCATGGCTGGCATTTGATAACCACCAGCGAACCTGGTTGTCAGCCCTTGCATACAATGAGCACCTCTACAATACAGTAACCACCCTTGGTATTTCGTGGATGGTTCTTACAAAAAGTAGGTATGCATTGGATCCGATGGCTTATTGTCGGCATCTGAGACGTCCGAGGATCACCTGTTCCTTTGGTGCATACATGTTGATGTTGCTGAACCTTGGCTTCTGTTGGACGTACCTGACTACTTGGTGGCATGCCTGGCGTACTGCCATCTATTGGTCATCCTTGATTTATGTGGCCATTCCAAGCTGCCAGGGAGTTTCACTGGTTAATAGAGGCACCCTAGAACAAGGTGAGCATCCCTAAAATACAATGAGCATCCCATGCTTCTTGTGGGCATCCCTGGCTTCTGGAAGGCATACCTTACACAGGCCGGGAACCCTGGCTTCGTATGTGAATTCAGTGCGATAAGGTGACCACCACTGGTGCATAGAGGGTATAGCTATCTATAGCATATATTGTCTACCCTCAGGATCTTGGGAAAAACAAATGTATTTACTAAAAATGAAAAGAAGATATTTGGAGCAAGCTCTATGAATTTTAGAAAGAGAAAGATTATGTTTAAGCAAAAATAGTGAATTCACCAAACATAGCAAGCTTGTATTTAATGGCAATATTTTGGCTTCTAAAAGAATGGGAAGATGTGTCCATTTGAAGACATTCATCAAATATAAAACCATTGTTTTGGGGGCACACAATGAGACCCTTTCTAAAATGCATTTAAAAACAATATTTGTCAATCCATGCATACTGATATTGTGATATTTGGAGCTTTGATTTTTTTGGTGCCAGAGGTCATTATCTTCCACAGCGGCACTTTCCTGAATTTTGGAGAAGTTTCATCATCTGTACATTCTAACACAAGCATATATACATTGTTAAACCTAAAAGACATGTGTAGTTTGGTGAGAGTTTATAACACGAACTATACATTTAATGAAAATGGTTAAGAAACCATGTATATTTTACTTCTCCCATCCTTCCTCTTCCTAGCAAATTATCAATGATCTTATGTGGCAGATTATCTACTTCAGAGGGGTGAAATGGGAAATGGAAGTAGAAGCGAAGGGACATTCTATGTACAGTTTGAAAATCAGGAGGCCATGTCAAATTGAACACTCATATTACCTGAGATGCTTTTAACCATTTTTGGAGAACGTTTCCAGATAAATACACAGTTTGCCCTTAGAAGACGATTCTCCTCACCTAATATTCCTAAAAAGAGTCTGCTTCCAAGGCACACCTGGTATACTTCTTCAGTGTTCTTTCAGAACTCACTGTAAAAGTTACTGATTATTAGGACATTTGTCTAAAAATGTGCATCTTGTGTCCACTTTTTTTCAACATTCACAGGAAGCTAATTCTTTCCCTCTACCCAATTATGTCCTAGTAGGGGTCAGGCTTGTCACTTTCTCTCACTCAGTACAATTGGGGTAGTGATGTAGGCCCCATGCTTCCATTGGTTACCAGCCACCTCTGATGACAGTTGAGCACAGAACTGAAGGCCAAGAAGCTTCGTAAATGCCTCATAGGACTAACTTTGCTTTTAAGGGTATAATTACTTACTGAACAATTAAATGAGTAGATGAACTAAGCAATAAAATAAATGGTTAATGGGCCTAAAAGTTTGATTCATCAACTTGGCCAAACAGCTGAGCATGCTCCATTAGAGCAGAAAATAGTGATTTCTTGGAAATTAATGTGTCATTAAATACTGCCATACAGTGTTCCCTGATCAACTTTCCTTCTGGTTAGATAAGGCCCATATTGCACAATATTTCATGTCAAGCATTCAAATCCAAATATTTAATTGCAACTAGAATTTATTTTGATAAGATATGTAGTCATGATTAGACTGCATTTTCCTGTGAGTTTGCCTCCACCAGCACCTAACATGGTCTTTACCTCTTAAATAAGATAGTTGGCATGGGATAGCGGCAGGGTCTCACATTGATAGCCACCCATGGGCTATTTTTTAGGTCACACTTTTTGGCGGAACACATGTGCTGCAGCTTGGCGATGATCTGTTATTTCTTAAAGAAATCTCTGAAACGAGCTTTTAGCCCGCACCTTACTTACAATTCGTAGGATCCTTATTAGTCTTGTTTGTTGCTTTCTAATTTGTCAGTATGTGCAAGGTGTCACTTCCTTGTTTTTGTGTAGTGCATGGATCAAGTACAGATTGATTTAACTAGTAGTGTCTGTCCGCTGCTTCTACTGTGGTGAGGTACCATTTCTATTCTTTTTTCAGTTTTTTTTTTTTTGCATTTTTAAATAGTGCGAACTCGACCCGACCAGAAGGTATTGGGCACTTCACATGAGGTTCAATTACATTACACAAGTTCACATTCATGTTTTTGGTAGGAATGGGAGTTTAAGTGATTTGCCAGGAACGCAGGTGATGCTGAGACTTGATCCTTGTTCCCCAGCTCTAAAGTTGGAATCTCTGGCTATAGCGCCACATCCTTCTTCCCCTCACACCCACTCCTCCATTAGGTTGGGCATAATGTTTTTTTGGCCATGTTGCAGAAAAGCTGCTGTACAACATGCCAGAATTTTTTTTTTTTTAAACTCTATGATGTGGCCAACAGACCACGTCATAGCTTTTTTACTTTGTTTACTTCCAGTTATGTTGCGCAGTGGCTATTCTGCTGTGCAATATGGCCACAAAAAACACACTATCATAGCCAATAGATCTCGCATAGGCGAGACCTATTGTCTTTGCCAATGCTTGTTTTTCAGAGTCATTGTATGTTTACACTTCCATTCGCCATTGCAGAATTTGGCTTCAGTGTACGCTTTCAAGTTTGCACGTAAACTGTTAGTTCAGGCCTTTTCATGGGCTGTGCATTGCCTGATTTATGCTATCGTTAAAAATGCAAGAATGTGATTCATTGTGAAACATTCGGACCCATTCCCTTTTATTTAATATCGCCTCTATTAACTAGATTACGAAATGCATTCTTACACATTCAGTTTTTGCTAATGGATATGTTGAGAGCATCTTTTATGGTCAACAAATGTAGAGATGAGCTATGATGCCACTGTGTGTAGTGTAAGACCATTTGACATATTTTATGTTGTTACAAAATGTACCTTGCCCAGAAATAAATGGTTAAGGCCCGTGTTTCTCGAAAAAGTAATACAGTCTTGTTAAGAGGGCATACCTATTTTCGTTGGAGGAAAAAGTACAAGGATTATTGGCTGGTTTGAAAAGTTTATTGATTTTGTGATAAATTGTATTTCTAATGACATTTACATTTAATTCTGAAGTAACAGGATCAGTCCTAATCTGTTTTTAGCTTCTTTAGTAGCAGGCTGCTCTCTACCTGTTTTTATGTTTTCTGTGTATTTTAACTGACATTTGATACTATTTTGTATATTGCAGAGCTTTTAATTAATTAACAACAATAAAGTTAATCTTAGACCCGCAGCTTTCAAAGTTCAGTGGCCACTGCTGATGGCAGCAAAAAAGAGAATTGAAGGGGAATAAGGTTCAGAAATGCTCTAAAGGGCTCGCTTTGCTTTTATGGATATAATTACCATACTGAACAATTAAATGGCGAACTGAACTAATCAATACAATAAATGTTTAATAGGCCTAAAAATACAATTTATCAATCTAAACAAACAGAAGAGCATGCTGCATTGGAGTTGGGGATAATGCTTTGTTGGGGAAAGAAGGGATACTGCTGGGATTGTATCAGAGTACATTGAAGTGGCAAAAGATAAAGTAACAGGATACAAAACAATTTCCTCAATCCCTTTTCTACTTCATCAAAAGCCTGCATAACTTAATTACTTAATATATATTTGCAAAGATTATTGTTACATTTTCAGATTATTATACTTAGTGGTCACTCTAATTCTAAGCCATCACACATATAAGAATTGTCCCTAGCAAGACGTTTCAACCATCAAACCTACTGAGTTTTTCCCAAAAATTAATGTTTCAGACTCTCGGGGTACCTATGCAATCACAGTTAGTCATTAATCGAACAACCTCCCACTATAAGCAGGAGGCTGACTTGTTTCATTCCCCATCCAAATATAAATTACAGACATGAGACTGAGTACAAAGGTTATATGAACAATTGGTTAGAAACTATAAGTGCACAGACTATTTGCTCATGGTTAGCAGTACATGGATATTAATCAGAAAAAATGAGCCTTGCGAAAGCTCAGAAATAATTGATAGACAGAATGCAGAACATTGTCATACATTCATCCCGTTACAGAGATCTGGGCCTAAATCCATCCTTTTTCTGCTCCCCATGCCATTGCAGTTTGAACCCAGCCATATACAAATCAGTCTTGACCCTGGGCCCAATGGGAACAGTCCTGCCCAAACTGCCAGGCCCGGTCCTCACTGAACTGGAAACAAGCATCCTAGGACCGGATTCGGGATTTCACTCCTCATCAGCCAGAATAGCTTGACTCCAGTGGCATGGAGAGCATGGGACCCACGTCTAGGCTTACTCGTCCCATTCCGGTGACAAATGCAAAAAGAACAATTGATAGACAATTGTCATACATTTACCCCATTATAGAAATCTGGGCCTAAATCCATCCTTTTTTTGCTCCCCATGCCATTCCAGTTTGAACCCAGCCATATGCAAATCAGTCTTCACCCTGTGCCCAATGGGAACAGTCCAGCCCGAACCACCAGGCCTGGTCCTCCCTGGAATGGAAACAAGCATCTTAGGACCGGTTTAGGGGTTTCAACCCTCATCATCCAGAATAGCTTGACTCCAGTGGCATGGAGAGCACATGACCCACGTCAGGGCATACCCGTCCCACTCTGGGTGACAAATGCAAAAAGAAAAATTGATAGACAGAATGCAGAACATTGTCATACATTCACCCCGTTACAAAGATGTGGGCCTAAATCAATAATTTGTTTGCTCCCCATGCCATTCCGGTTTCAACCCAGCCATATCCAAATCAGTCTTGACCCTGCGCCCAATGGGAACAGTCCAGCCCGAACTGCCAGGCCCGGTCCTCCCTGGACTGGAAACAAGCATCCTAGCACCGGTTTCGCGGTTTCACTCCTCATCAGCCAGGATAGCTTGACTCCAGTGGCATGGAGAGCAAGGGACCCACATCTGGGAATACCCATCCCACTGGGGGTGACAAATGCAAAAAGAACAATTGATAAACAGAATGCAGAACATTGTTATACAATCACCCCAGTACAGAGATCTGGGCCTAAATCCATCGTTATTTTGCCCCCCATGCCATTCCAGTTTGAGCCCAGGCATATGGTGAAACCCGAGGATGCTTGTTTCCGGTCCAGGGAGGACCTGGCTTGGCAGTTCGGTCTGGAGGTACATGAGGCACAAGGCAGAGACTGATTTGGATATGGCTGGGTCTAAATTGGGGTGGCAGGGTGAGCAAAAGAATGAGGAATTTAACCCATATCTCTTGACTAGAGATGAATGTTTTGATTTGATTTGCATTCCGTCCATCATTTGTGTGTCTTTTGCTTTCTTGCCCTAAGTGTGCTGGGTATGCCCAGATATGGGCCAGGGCTCACTGTGCCACTGGATTCAGGCTAGACTGGCTGATGAGGAGTGAAACCCCGAAACCAGTCCTAGGATGCCTGTTTCCAGTCCAGGGAGCACCTGGCTTGGCAGTCGGTCTGGACAGTTCCAATGAGGCACAGTTCAAGACTGATTTGCATATGGCTGGGTCTGAACTGGGGTGGCATGGTGCACAAAAGAACAATGGATTCAACCCAGATCTCTTGACTGGGGGTGAATGTTTTGATTTGTTCTGCATTCCGTCCATCATTTGTGTGTCTTTTAATAAATATGGTGAGTCACAGACATACTGAAGGGTTACAATTGTGTACTTTTTCTACAGGCCCAAGCCTAAAGTCATGTTCCATGTAAAAGTGGATGAGGTTCTTCTGGGTGTGGGGATGCAACCCCAGTTGGGCTTAAGCACCCATCTTTTGTTCCATACATCAGGCTATCATAAGCTGTGCTCCTTCAGACAGGTTTCAAGGTCTCTGAATTTTAAAGAGGCATGGATAGATTGACATAAAGCGACACCCTACTAGTATGACAAAGTAACTATAACGGGGCATACTGAATCACAAGATACGTTCTAGGGATATGCCAACGGTAAAAGAAACGTCTAGTAACGATACATTAACAGTCAAGGGAAATTACAAAAATACCAGCCGCGGCAAGTGGTGGGAGTACCGGCAGGGCGGTGACGTGGGGAGGGGGAGGGGCAGGGTGGGGGTAGTAATGTATGGATTACAGACTTTAAAAGGTAAGTAAACATAAAAATAAATAAAACAAATTTCGTTGCACACACTTCATCACCAAATGCGATGCAGCGTGTGCAACGAAATTCATTTTATTTATTTTTATGTTTACTTACCTTTTAAAGTCCGTAATCCATACATTACTAACCCCCACCCTGCCCCTCCCCCTCCCCACGTCAACGCTCGGCCGGTACTCCCACTACCGGCCGCAGCTGACCCTTAACCAGGTAAGCTGAAGATAAGAAATACATTCAACATCAGGGGACAAGATGAAGATAAGAGATACATTGACAATGATGAGACATGCTGAAGATAACAGAATATTTTGCCTTAATGGAATGTGTTAAAAATAAGAGATGCACTGTGAAGGAAGTAATTATTTATTGGAGTGCTTGGAAGTCCATTCAAAGTAATAAAGACACTAACCTGTTAGGTCCAGTGAAAGGTGTCAGTAATATAAATCTGAGCTCAAACATGGTATCAGTGGCACAGAGCATTCAGGCTTAACATTAAGGGCTTATTACGATATGGCCCGTAAAGGCTCTGACTGACGGTCGCAGCCTTCAGGGCCGTATCGTAATGGCCGCTCCATTTACTTTCTGACTGCTTAATTATGATCTAGGCGGTCGGAAAGTAAACTGGCTGGTCAGTCTTGCTGGCTTCCCACAAGCTCCAGGATCCCATCGGCCAGTCGGAAGCCGGCCAGTAATCTCAAGGGAGGGCCTTTCCACCCTTGAGATTAAGATGCACGGTTTACAGTATGGTTTTCATGCTGGCATGACTGACATCGAAACCATGTTGGAAAGCTTGCTTGGGGGCCCTCAGCAGGGCCCGCTTGTGTTTTCGGCTCCAGTTGGGGGCCGAGGGGGCACCTATTGTGCCCCCCGTGGATCCCTGGATCCCTCGTCCCTGCGGGGGTGCAGTGACAAATGTATTTATTACGGCCGATTTACTGCCGTAATGCATGCTCCCATAGGAAAATGCAGGATTGCAACTGAACAGTGTTTGTTGCATCCTAATGAGGCAGTAGGGACCGATGACCAGAGGTCGGTCGGTCCCAGTATTGAGTCAGTGTTAGGCGGACACAATTCCACTCGACATCGAAATCGCCCCCTAAATGTGTAAAGTATTTAGAAGTACAAAGACGGTTAAAAAGCCAAAACATAATGGAAATGACACTCCATTTATAAAAATGTACTTGTTACAGGGCAGGCCCTATTAAAGTTTATTGAATTCCCGGGTGCCCCCCAACGTGTTGTCCTACCAGGGAAATTAACACACCTCCCTACACCCAGGCCATTGTCCCTGCTCAGGGAGTAGTTTTAATTTCAGATTAAAGTTAAGCACTTGCTGGACAACTGCGATAGGGCTAGAGTAAATTGGCCTCTGGGAGTTTTAGGCCGGAAAAAGATAACTTTCTAAAAGTTACTTTTCCAAAATGTTTATGAAAAAATCTGAAATCACGACTAAATCGGGTTTTTATAATAAATATTAAAAATAAGGGTTTTATTATTTATCTAGTTTGTCTCAAACCTGAGGTAGCAGAATTAATATTCTAATCTGTCCTCTAGTTTTCCCATAGGACAGTGAATGCCTTCCACATTGAAAATTGCTTTTGGGACTTGTCACTACAGGGACATAGAAAAAGTAAATTACTACATATCTATTTTTTTATATTATGTCCCCTACCTTGAGGTCTGCAAGACCTGCATATGGATGACTTAGGA
This sequence comes from Lissotriton helveticus, assembly GCF_964261635.1. Classification (NCBI taxonomy): domain Eukaryota; kingdom Metazoa; phylum Chordata; class Amphibia; order Caudata; family Salamandridae; genus Lissotriton; species Lissotriton helveticus. The sequence goes on along the minus strand of NC_136061.1, from coordinate 1,856,437,889 downwards.
TAAATATTTAAAATTAGGGTTTTTCTGCTGTCAAAAGTGTCATTTTGAAAGGTCAGACTGAAGGTTTAAACTGCAGCATTCAGGTTACAATGGTAACCCTGAAGTCATGAACTACCTGCCACTATTTTAAGTGTCACAATAAATGCTACATTTGACAAGTAACATTTAACTATACGTAATAGGTGTCTTTTTATGGCCATGTGTGAAACCTGGATAGGCCAATTAAGAGTTAGTCAGTTTATCCATGTTTTAGGTGTGAAAGAGCATACACTTGGACCTGGACAGCAGTGTCCCAGTGCACAAAGTCAAAAACAGTAGCCTCAGTCCAAAAACGAAGATTGGCAAAGCAAATAGGTCTCACCTATACGGGAGCTACTAGCTTTGGCAATTTCTTATAGCCGTGTTGTACAGCAGAATGGCTGCTGTTCTGCACTGCTAAACGTTTACAGTGTGGCATAGAGTAGAGTGGCATAAAAGAGAGTGACATAGAGTAGAGTGTGTGGAGTGGCGTAAAATGATGTGGATTGGCATAAAGTACCGTAGAGAGGAGTGGCATAGATCATTAGAGTGGTGTAGAATGGTCTAGAGTTGAATGATGTACAGTTGAGTGGTATACAGCAAAGAGAAAAGTGCCATGGAGTAGAGTGAATGAGAGTGGCTTAGAGTAGAGTGGTGTAGAAGTGACGAGGAGTGGAATAAAGTGGCGTAGAGTAGAGTGGTGTAGAGTCTGTATTAAATGGCTAGCAAAGGAGGCTGTGATGCAAAAAGGATAGCCTCTGCCTGGGATGTATGGAGAGTAATAAAGCCTGGACGCTAGACAGCCTTTGGTGAATAAAATGGCACAGATCATGTGATAAATGCAGAGCCAGAGCTGAACGGAGGGCTGGGAAACCTGTGGTGAACGGAAAGCCAGAGAGGGGCAGGGAGTTTGTATTAAATGGAGTGCCAGAGACTCTGTGAGGAATGGAAAGCGAGAGATCCTGCAGTGAACGGGGCAGAGGGTGTTTGTGATTGATAGAGTCCCACACATCCTGTGGTAAATTAAATGAATCGAGAGAGAGAGAGAGGGTGGGGAGCCTATAGTGAATGAAAACACAAAGATCCTGTGATGAATGGAGAGCCAGAGCAGAATAGAGGGTTGGGCAGCCTATGGTGAATGAAGGGAGAGCCCATGAGCTTTTGGGGAACAGAGCACAATGGATGAAAGTAGGACCAGGGCAATAAGAAGACAAAAAAGCAGTGATTTAGAGTTGGTGTAATGGAATATGCTCAATTTTCTGGAGCATGTGATAATTTTGGATTAGAATCCACCAGTGGAATTCCACCATACTAGCCCATGGTGATGGAAATTCCACTGCTAGACTCTCTAGAGTTACTAAGCGCTTTAAGTGGGATGAAAAGATGGAGGACACTGGAAGGGGTGAGGGCAAAGATCCTTTCTAAGAGGGGTGGCCTGTGTAGATAAGGGTGTGCCCTAAAAACGTGAGCTAAGCTCCAGTGCGTTTACACGGTGTGCCACTCAAGTAGTATGTTGGTATCTCTCTCCAAGCTTTCTTTTATTGCTTTTAGACATGACACAGAACCAGCCGCGGTCGGTAGGGAGTACATGCCGGGGCGGTGACGTGGGGAGGGGGAGGGGTAGGGTGGGGGGTAGTAATCTATGGATAATGGACGTTTAGAGGTAAGTAAACATATAAATAAATCAAACGAATTTCGTTGCGAGCACTGCATTGCATTTAGGGATGCAGTGCACACAACAAATTTAGTTTTATTTATTTATATGTTTACTTACCTGTAAACGTCCATTATCCATAGATTACTACCCCCCACCCTGCCCCTCCCCCTCCCCACGTCACCGCCCCGGCAGGTACTCCCCTACCGACCGCGGCTGCACAGAACAAGTAACATACACTTAAAACAAGTCAGACTGATTGGGTTTGCCAATGCTTATTAGCTTGTGAGGTAAAAGAGTAGCAACTATTTCATTGTGACTAATTAGAATTGAAAATATTTCGATTCTGAAAATATGAGACTGAATTAAACAACTAGGGTCTGGGGAAGGGATAGTAGTTTGGGGAGTTTCTCAGTCACTCCTGTTCTCCACTTAACATGCCTTTCCTCTGCAGTCTCTCACTGTCAGACAGTTAGGACATTTTTCTCTGATCATCTTTCTGAAATCTTTCATCTGCATCTCACATGTTATTGCCTATCTTTTCGTCGCTGTCTTTTCACTCTCTCCTTTTGCATGTACTTCTTTGTGTCACCATGGTCTCCCTCTCACATACACACCAGCTCTCACATGTAAACACAGTATTTTATTTTATTTCAATACTGTGAATAGTAACAGCTGTGTATACCTCCTTCATACACTTTTACGTAAAATGGCAACTATAATTATGACATATATCTTTATGTAACATCGCTTGCACTCTCTGCAGAGAGTCCAAGAATTGGATGTGCACGTAGTCTGAACAACTTATGTGAGAATGTCACTCAGCATTCAGCTTCAGCTCCAGAACTATTGTGCCCATCGTGAACTCTTACCCACATTCTGAACCCACCCAGACACCTGGGGGCGACTATGTTCCTGATATGTAATATGTACTATACAAGATTCCAATGTTGCATGAAAAAAAACAGCAAAAACAAAACATCTGGAAAAAGCAAATAGTTTCGGGCAATGCAAGATGAAGTAAAACATGTGAGATACAAACAGGACCTGCCTCGTGGACATGGGTTCCCAGGAGTGGGTTTCACAGTCATTGTTGAATAAGAGATGTTATTTTGTCTATAAGTTAAGGACATAAATATCCGGCCCTGTTAGGGCCGGTTTTGAAGTCAGTTTTTAGCAGCCTGAGAAACGGCAAGACCCGACCCGCTGAAATCCGTTGATTTGCCACTTCCCTCGGACTGACATAGAAGGTGATCTGCTGTTCTGCCAAGAAGGAGGTAAGAAGCTGAAGAGGTAAGACGAGCAAAGTCGGAAAGGTTCTATAGAATGGAGTGTCCTGGTTAAGGACAGGCAGTGAGTATCTGTGGTAGGAATCATAGGGTGTGACGGACATCCACCGAGCATTCAGTTAGACTGATGATGGCAATGTATGCATACGCCTTTCTATTATGGCTTGCAGGTATTCTGAACGCAGTAAGAGTTCTGCAGCCCAGCTTGTGCACTAGTGACGTAACCTCTGTCGTCCATCCACGCGAGATTTGTAGATATACCGACTGTAAATGACCTTCAGAGATCGCGTCCTCCTTTAACAGTATTAGTAAGACGCATTCGAGATATACTCCTGCACGCAAACGACACTTAAAATAAGGCATCAGTGACATCTCTAAAGCTACGCTGTGCTTCAAGTCAAATAAATTTCAGCTCAAAGAGCGCTGCGGGCTCAACCGACGCAAACACACTACCAATGTTGCCCCCCATAATTTTTGTTTTTCATAATAGAAATAAGATCTGTCTATCGGGCTCGCAGGAATGGCCGCCAGCCTGGATTCTAAAATTCAGGTTAAGCACAGACTACTGCAGCAAATGCTCAACCCACACAAATGTATGTGTTAATTGATATTAATATCGACACCGTTAACTATTATATAAAGACAAGATAATCCTCGTCCCGGCTTCTCTCCGGTAGAGGTTATGCCAGTGGTCGTTTTTACCAGAGAGCTGCTGCGCACTTGGAACGGAGCTGCAGCGCCGTCTGCAGAGCTGAGGGGGTGTTCAGGGAGGGAGTCGCCCCTGGCAGCGTTGGCATGGGTTAAGTGCAGTGCAAGCACTGAACGCTACCAAGCCTGGGCACGAGAGATTGCCAGGCATTTGCGACCTGCACTTCAGCGTAAATCCCAGCGTGAGGCATCTGCAGAACACGCACCGTGTGATCCCAGCAGTTCGGTCTGCACTCCTTCTCGAGTTGATACCGTCAAAAATGACGTGCACGGTGCAAACGGGTTGTCCCCTCTCGTAGGATGGATTGCAACCGAGGGGAATTCGGAGTGGTTAAGAGTGACTGAAGCATATCCATAATGTGCATTTTAAAGTGGATCGCAGGCCTGCAAACGCGCGCGCGATGGTGCGCCCCACACACCTGCGCTGACCCACAGTCACTAAAGGATACGCAGCCCATAACTCCCAATATATCCCGCCTGCGCTCAGGTTACCGTTTTTCCAAGACTGCAACCCAATTGTTCCCATACCGCACTCCACTCTCCCCCAAACTGCACTTCACTCTCCCCCACACTGTACTCCACTCTCCCACACTGCACTCCACTCTCTCCCACACTGCACTCCACTCTCTCCCACACTGCACTCCACTCTCTCCCACACTGCACTCCACTCTCTCCCACACTGCACTCCACTCTCCCAAACTGCACTCCACTCTCTCCCACACTGCACTCCACTCTCTCCCATACTGCACTCCACTCTCCCATACTGCACTCCACTCTCTCCCACACTGCACTCCACTCTCTCCCACACTGCACTTCACCCTCTCCCACACAGCACTTCACTCTGTCCCACACTGCACTCCACTCTCTCCCACATTGCACTCCACTCTCTCCCACACTGCACTACACTCTCTCCCACATTGCACTCCACTCTCTCCCACACTGCACTCCACTCTCTCCCACACTGCACTTCACTCTCTCCCACACAGCACTCCACTCTCTCCCACACTGCACTCCACTCTCTTCCACATTGCACTTCACTCTCTCCCACACAGCACTCCACTCTCTCCCACACTGCACTACACTCTCTCCCACACTGCACTCCACTCTCTCCCACACTGCACTTCACTCTCTCCCACACAGCACTCCACTCTCTCTCACACTGCACTCCACTCTCCCAAACTGCACTCCACTCTCTCCCACACTGCACTCCACTCTCTCCCATACTGCACTCCACTCTCCCATACTGCACTCCACTCTCTCCCACATTGCACTACACTCTCTCCCACACTGCACTCCACTCTCTCCCACATTGCACTACACTCTCTCCCACACTGCACACCACTCTCTCCCATACTGCACTCCACTCTCCCATGCTGCACTCCACTCTCTCCCACATTGCATTACACTCTTTCCCACACTGCAATACACTCTCTCCCACACTGCCCTCCACTCTCTCCCATACTGCACTCCACTCTCCCATACTGCACTCCGCTCTCCCACACTGCATTCCACTCTCTCCCACACTGCATTACACTCTCTCCCACACTGCACTACACTCTCTCCCACACTGCACTCCACTCTCTACCACACAGCACTACATCGCTCCGTGCTCATGCCCTCCTTAACTTCTGTCCATGCCAGTCACTTCCCCCCAAGCCACCGTCTATACCTGTAGTACCCCCGACCCCTCCCCGCCCTTTAATACTTCATTCACTCCATCAGTCAGTTCCTGCTCCCCCCCCCCCCCCCCCATGCTTCCCATCTAGGTCCTTCCCTCCCCTCCCCTCAGCTTTTCAAACTGCAGTCCGCCAGCACCTTCCTCCTCCCTGCCCAGCCGCCCTCGGCCGCAGTCCTCGCGCCCGCCCCTCCTTACCGTGCTGCAGCGCATACCTGCTCCTCTCCAGGTTGCAGTGGGCGCCCCTCCCACTCCCTTTCTATAGACTCCCTCCAGCAGATTATATAATACCTTCCCTGGGCTGCACTTATCGCTCCCGCCGCTTCAGCCTGTTCTTCTTCTTCCCCAGCGGCCTCATATGACGACCATACCTGCTCTCCTCAGCTCCAGTACATCCATGATTTCCTCCCTGATGCACCCTGCCCCTACCTCCCCTCCCTCGCCTTTACGTAGTCCTTCCCAGCACTCGCTTCGTTCCTCCTCTTTCTCAGGTTCCCTACCTGCTCTCTCTCCAGGACGCTGCTCCTGCCCCGGTCCCACCTTGCCAGCAAGGATGCTCTGCAGCTTGGGAGCTTCCCACGATGCACCTCCCCTACGCATCCAGGAGTACGAGCCGTCCAATCAGAAGGCTGCTTCTTTCTGGTCCAGTCTCGCAGTATCGGCTGAGGCAGAGTGGGGTGAGACCAATAGGCCGTGAGTGGGACGCTCGGGTCCTCAGTCCCCTGCTCCTCCTATCTCTCTTTTTGCATTACGTGTTGCAGCAAAAGCCCCCCTCCTGGCCGACCCCATTCCACCGACACAGCCCTTAATGTAAATATCCAATGCGAACCTCCCCGTCCAGCTATTCTCAGTGGACATGCACGAGCAACAGAAACGCAGGAGCTCAAGCAGGCGCGCTCCCGCGGCCTCCTACGAAGATCCGTACCCTCTGTCAAGAGCGCCCTTGGCGCCATCTTTCCCCATATTTCTGTTGAGGGACGTTTTGGGGTCGTTCCTGAGATACTGAAGCACAGTTCTGCCAACCTGCTGTCTCTCAAATTAGGGTGAGGTCAGCTGTTAAAGGGGATTTTTTATTTATTTATGTAATGCAGTTTTATATAGCGCGAACTTTACCCAAAGGTGTCAGTGCCCTTAACAAAAGAACCCGTTAAGTTACACAAGAAGATACACTAAACACGCTAACAAGTTGCATATATACAGTTACAAAGGTACAGAAGAAGGACGGAGCACGCTAACGAGTTACATATATGCAGTTCCAACACTATCTATTTGCATATTTATACATTTTAGTGTATGTTCCTCATCAGGGGTAGTAAGCGCCATGTAAATGCAATCACAATATTTAATTTATTTTTTACTTCAGGCCATGTTACACAGCAGCTCACTCTGCTGTGCAACATGTTTAACATCATTGACATAGCCAATCGATTTCGCATAGGCGAAGCTTATTGGTTTTGCCAATGCTTGTTACCCTTTGTTTTCTGCAAGTTGCTGGAATACCCTTAGTACAAACAGAAATCGTGGTTCTGCAGATCAATATCATGACCCCATTACCCTCCCAGCCCACATCATCTGTGCTTTCTGCTTTTGTACCTTAATATACTCTAACTTCCTGTCCCAGGTCTATTCATGAAGAGACATTTTTTTTGTATTTTTTTTAATTCAACGTATTTTTTTTATTGATATTGTAAAAATAAAAAGGTGTCAGTGTTAAGTTAAAAGCAGGAGTAAAATACATATTTACAAGCTGACCTCATGAGAGTGCTAGATGACCGAAAGGGTCAAGAAATGGGTTGAATTATTCCAGAAAGTGCCTTTGGAGGAGGATAGTTTTAAGATCCGTTTTGAAGGTCCGGTAAGAGGTGGTGGTTCAGTGAGATGAATGAAAAAACAACTTACAATTGTGCTCTTTGAATATTAATGGCTGAGGCAGAAAGGCAGACGAGGTAGATTTACAAACGTAATTTTTTTTTTGATATACTCCTACTCCAGGAAATTTGGACCATGGTACCTACGCCGATCTGCGGCTTCAAAGAACTCCAGCAAACTGCGACCAAAAGTAAAGCATTAGGCAGACCATCTGGTGGTCTATCAATCTACCTCGGCACAAGTATACAATGGTCCTTCGAACAGATTGAGCTAGGACAAACCTGTATTCAATGTGTAAAAATCTTACTACCGCAAGATCCATTTAATTGCCTGCAACATAACAATGATGAAATGCTCTTAATAATATGTAATATATATACATTCATCCAGCATCAAAAGCTAAACAAGATAAAATTATGAACAGCCGCGGTCGGTAGGGAGTACTTGCCGGGGCGGTGACGTGGGGAGGGGGAGGGGCAGGGTGGGGGGTAGTAATCTATGGATAATGGACGTTTAGAGGTAAGTAAACATATAAATAAATCAAACGAATTCCGTTGCGTGCACTTCATTGCATTTAGGGATGCAGTGCACACAACAAATTTAGTTTTATTTATTTATATGTTTACTTACCTGTAAATGTCCATTATCCATAGATTACTACCCCCCACCCTGCCCCTCCCCCTCCCCACGTCCCGCCCCGGCAGGTACTCCCCTACCGACCGCGGCTGATTATGAACCTCAAAGTGTTGATCAAATCATTGCAATCAACTTTCCCGCAGGCAGGAATCGTGCTGTCTGGCGACTTTAACATGTTTTTACTCCAAGCGGACCAGGCACAAAAGAAATAACAAACCAAACTCGATGGGCAAAATATTCCCACAGTAATTACAAACTATCGTAAGAAAGATCGTTATGGCCAATTCTGTGCTTCAATATTAGCCGACACAGAGATCATAATCTTAAATGGTCGCTTCCCGCAAGACCAACCAGCAAAAGCAACCGGAAATTCCAAGCAGATACATTCTTTCCTAGACTATACAACAGTGGACATTGAGCTATTACAAAAGATTTCTATCTATCAAATAACACATAGAGTATAGAGTGATCATAGCCCTCAGCTAATTTACTTTCAAATTCACACACCAAGAGCAGTAGAAAGTAATGTCCTGTCCGAAGTCTTGAACCCGTACAATCTAAAAAGGCTTGCGTGGAATGGCAAAAACGTGGATGGAAAAATGAAATACCTAAAACATTCACAGTCGATCACACAAATCCAAACTCAATACAGTCATGCGCAATTTGGGTCAATATGATCACAACGGTGACCTCCAAATTCTCATCACAGAACAGACATCCAGGGAGTAATCAGAGGGCACAGAAAACAGAGCCTTCAGGCTCCTTAGTGATAAAGAAAAGGACATTGAACCGAGAAATGAGAAAACTACGTAGAAATGCCCCAACAACTAGTGAAGGGGAAAAGCAACAAATACATCAGTTAGGGCAGAATTATAAAAAAGAAGCTTGGATGGTAAAGCAACTCTACAAACTGAAATTTGGCAAAAATTACTGTAAACAAATGAATCACATAATAACAAAAAATTCTGTGCAGAAATAACATAGCAAACGGATTTTTCCGCCAACATAACGCAAACATCCTAGAGGCAGACTGGATAGCCCATTTAACCAAAAATAACAAGGACAAAAACATCAATTACCAAATTAAGAATACAGATTACAATGCAGCATATCAACTAAAAAATGACAACTCGGAAAATCTGTTTGAGGAAAACTGGATACGAACAAACCAGGTCGAAATGATCATAAAAAAATAAGATCCAACTTAGCACCAGGCCCAAACAGCCTACCGAATGGTCTATTTAAACAGGATAAATCATTTGGGGCAGAATTTTTGACTCTACTATTCAACCATGCTTTTCAAACAAACTGCATACCAGCATCTTGGAGAGGAGCGTTCTGCATCCAATATTCAAAGCGGGTGCAAGGTCGGATCCGGCGAACTTCAGACTATTCGCCCTAATGAACGTAGAAGTGAAACTATATGCATCAAATCTCCTGATAGCTTTAGAAGAATGGGTCACTTCTAGTAAGATCATTCCAGTCACACAGACAGGCTTTAGACCTGGTGCAAATACGATGTGTAACCTTCTTGCCTTGAATCTCATTGTTGAAAAAGCAAAGCGAAAATCCACCAAACTGTACACCTGCTTTGTCGATCTAAAAGCAGTGTTTGACATGGTACCCAGACCACTCTTGTGGCAAAAAATGGCGAATTGAGGTGTCCTATAGACTGTGGGGAGCGCGAAAATCACGCTCCACTCCAAAATGCACTGCATCTATAGGATACTGAGATCCAACTTATTTTTAATCCATTTGTCCATGTTAAATGTTTATCCATATTTTAACCAAAAAGTTTTATCTGCTTTTCATCTTTACTTTCACTCTTATCCACATATGCGACAAATTGCGTTTTAGGAAACTTTACGTATCAACTTGTGCCAATCCAGGCTTCTTTGTGAATACGAATCCAACACAACAAGTAGTTCTGAGCAGCGTCTTTATTCATAACCCAATGCATTTCGGGCAATTCTTTGCCCTTCGTCTGGGGTAACTGAAAATTAACGATTACAAAAAAGTCCATTAATATTGATGACCACACCTCATTTTAAATTAACACATGTATCTTATTTTGACAAAAACGAATTTTTTCAAAAACAAATCTTTTTTTCTCTTTTTGATACAATTACAAAAACATGACATCAATTAAATTTGCAAGTGCACTACCTTCATTGACTAAGAATATCTTCCTTCACGAAACACAATTAAAACCGGAGTGAATTTAATTGCCGATGTTTCATGCAAAAGCTCTATCTTGCGCTCGTGCGTTTTTGTTCGAAATCAAGATATTACAGGGTACTGTTACCTAAAATTGTTTAGAAAGGAGCATTCAACTATCCTTACTTCTTACTATTGACATATTCACATGTTCAGTGAAAAACGACTGCTTTTTACATCATTACGTGCTTGTAAAGTTTATCGATCTTATTTCTAATACTTCACCAAACATACCTGCTTTCATGCTCTTCTCCTCCCTGAGCAGGAATAAATTCAAATTTCATTGTCGAACTCTCACGCATCCAATATTCAAAGCGGGTGCAAGGTCGGATCCGGCGAACTTCAGACTATTCGCCCTAATGAACGTAGAAGTGAAACTATATGCATCAAATCTCCTGATAGCTTTAGAAGAATGGGTCACTTCTAGTAAGATCATTCCAGTCACACAGACAGGCTTTAGACCTGGTGCAAATACGATGTGTAACCTTCTTGCCTTGAATCTCATTGTTGAAAAAGCAAAGCGAAAATCCACCAAACTGTACACCTGCTTTGTCGATCTAAAAGCAGTGTTTGACATGGTACCCAGACCACTCTTGTGGCAAAAAATGGCGAATTGAGGTGTCCTGCCACTATTACTACAGGCCATCGTCAATTTGTACACATTTACTTGGGTTATGCGTTTCTCAGCAAACACAGGGCCCAACAGGAAAAAATACCAGTGGTACGCAGCAGGAAATAGAATAGAGCAGTGTGACTCTTATAAATACCTGGGAGTAGTGGTCGACACAAGGTTCACACTGAAAGAACACCTAAACTCCAGAAAGCTCCAGCAAACAAACTTTGCTACGCAATAAAGGACAATTAGGTAGTAGTGTTCCCTAAAAGGGAAGAACCGCTCATCAATGAGACTAATGTTGTTCAGACTAACAGTAATGAGCGTGAGTAATTCTTATGATTGCTGTAAGTACAGCGGGTTGCTCTGGTAGCTTGAGACACCTACTACCAAAAGGTGCTATCAGCACGTTATTTAAAAGTATGCATGTCAATATCTAAAAAAGAAAACGGCTATTATAGCACTCCTGTTACAATTATACTGATCCAAAACAATAATGGATAATTATTCTTAACAGTTATAATCAATATATTCATAAACTCATAAGGATAATGAGATGAATCCAATATTACGCAGGGCATATGAAATAGTCCACAAACGTCTTCTGTAAACAAATTATTTTTATTGGTTTCTTAGAAATTTCCAGCACACAAATGTAGCCGACACTTGTTTTGTCTGTACTCAGACTTTTTCAAGGCAAAATAGGAATGTTGTATGAAGAAAATTCCATGAAACGTCAGGCCAAATAGTTAAAATGGCTGCGTGTTCGCAAGCTTGAAATGTTCATGTTCTCAATCTGGCATTCCAAAGGGAATACATGTAGCGCAGTATGAACAAAGGGAAAATCGCAAATAAATTATGAACTGCAGCGCTTCAATCCACCGAATACTAAAACTGGCTCAAAATAGAGAGAATATCTGTTGTAACCCTCTGCAGTAGTGTAGCCAGTTGTAAACTGCTGAGCTTCAATCCACTGAGTACTACCACTTGCTCAAATAAGGAAAGTATCCATCATGTCCCTCTGTAATAGTAGAGGCACTATGAACCGTCTCAGTAGTGTGCCGCATCAGTGTATTGCAAAATAGAGAAAGGGCCCGACCATGGTAAGTCAGCAACCCTAACAAATGTAGGTTTCTCCGTACCAGACGCACATGTGTCAGCTCGTGGTATAGACGAGTCAATTGAACATGTTAAAACTGAATTTAAAGTGTCCATCAAATTCCCATCTACTAAAAGTCATAGTTGCCAAGTTTCTTCCAACTCTTACTTATGGCTCCGAACTATTCCAAGTCCAAGACGCCAACTTCCTGAATCTCCAGCAATCAGGCCTATTAAAACAAATTTTCTGGATTCCGCAGTTCACGTCACCAGCTCAAGTTTGCTTGGAATTCGGGTGATCAAATCAACATCCCGTCAGAAAAGCTGCAATAATAACAATGGGATGGAAATTAAAAGCAGCACAAGAGGATTCCTAGTTGGGGTATTGTTGGACAGAAATGAAGAACCAACCCAAAGGAACAAAAGTCTGGCATACCGTACTCGAACAAGCATTAACAATGCTTGATATACATGATGCCTGGGACACCGACTATAGTTTTACTGCATTCAAAAAAATAGTCAACAACGCTGCAAAACAAAAGGCTTGGATAATGGACAAAGCTCCTCTCACAAAGAAAAAACATGGCTGGATGGTTTTAACTACATAAAAAGATTTAAAGATTTATATTTTTACCTTCTATTTGGACATTTTATCTTGTGTAGACCATACTCTCCGGTCCGCCGTGGTGTTTCCTTTTGTGGGGAGAGAGTATTTGTTGTAGGTGGTGGTGGGCGGTCTAGCCTGATCCATACTTCCGGGTGGTGGAAGCATAAATGTCACATGGGCTATTGAGCGCCCAGTGCGCGCACCGCTGGCACGCCAAAGGCAAGCCCGTCTGCGCTCACCGCGCATGACCGCGCCAGGCGCCAGTGATGCTGCCCAGCCTGCTGAAAACCGCAGTGTATATTCCCATTCTACCGGTGAGGAACTACACATGCTGAATAAAAAGTCAATAATCTGTACTGGCCTAGACCTTTGCAAATTACCCATAACACACCTTGGTAATTGCCCTACTTGTGGCTTCGGCTTAGATTACTGTAATGGTCTTTATATTGGCCTATCTTAAAAACTACTCAACAGGCTGCAGATGATCCAAAATGCAGCAGCGCGTCTTTTGTTGGGTATCCCTAAACATTCGTCAGTCAGAAATCAGCTGTATACACTGCACCGGCTCCTAGTTAGGAACCGCATTATCTTCAAAGTCTTGTGCATTACCTACAGAGCACTCCAGAATACAGGCCCCATATATTTGAGGCGCCTGCTATACTGGTATGCTCCGAAAAGGCATTTACGCTCGAAGGAGCTTAATTGCTGGAAACTCCGAGAGTCTTCAAGGCCAGAGGAGGTGGCCGTAGCTTCGGGGCAGCTGTCCCCAAACTCTGGAATAAACTCCCTTTTGCCATCAGATCCCTTCCAACCACATTTGCATTTAGGAAGGCCTTGAAAACATAGCTATGTGATAAATAGTCACTTTATCTTCACAGAAACTGGCACAGTCCACTGGTCAGCGACAAGACACTCCCAGGTATTCGTGCGCTTAACAAATCTGTTAACATAACATACCATAACATATGAGACTCAATCGCCCAGCCATATCTTGTCCAGCATATAACTCCATCAATCCAGTATCAGCTACTTTTGATTAGGTTGGGAGCTTTTACATCAAAAGACCAGGTGCCAGCTCTGAAACAATCATGGCCAACCATGCTTTGCAGACTTTTTGGACAAGCGGAGGAATCCCTCATACACCTACTGTGTATTTTTCCAGCGGTGAACTATTTGAGGAGGCATTACTTACTTCAGGCATTCCATTCCTTCCAAGTGAGATCTTGTCGACCAGCCTAATGCTACTACTAAATAGTCACTCTTAACAGACCTCATGTAATGCAGGGAGATTTCTGCAGAAAGTTAGTTTACTATTATCAAAATCAAACCCAGAGTGCTCATAGGAGTGTCGTTTTAGTAACATAGTGACAAGTACATAGGCTATTTTTACACAGCTTTTAACCATGAAATAGAAGATAACCACATCTGCTATTTGCACATGATTTTGAACCATGAAATAGATAACTGATAACATTCTGAAATTAATGTACACAAGATCGGACAGGAACTTGAGGTCTTAAAATATTTAGTATACATTTGCACCTTGCACAAGATTTTAGCCATGGAGTTGAGGACTAATGCACATGTGTACTTCTTGCACAAAACTGCTGCTAAGTAATCAGATGACCACTTTCAATGAGTGTCACATTGTATGGTCTTATTGCAGTTTTGATGACTGTTAACATCTTGAAATTAATGTATAGGATATAGGACGGGAATTAGAGGCCTTATAACAATTAGATTACATCTGTACCATGCAAAAGATTTTAGCTATGTAGTTGGGGATCCGCGCGCATTTTCACTTTTCGCACACAATCATTGCAATGAAAGTTGACGACCACCTACAATGAGCGTCACATTGTATAGTCACATTGCAATTTTGCCCATGATTTTAGCACATGATTTTAGATATAGGACAAAAGCTGGGCAAAATTGAGAAATAATATGTACATTGATTAATGTTGTTTAATTTTGATGAATGCAGAATTTTGTAAAAAGGACATTTCTTACTTTTTATTATTTATTCATTGTTTTTGACAAATCAATGATTTTTATCAACTTATTGTAGTGGCTTTATTTAACTTAATTTAATAAAACATTACTACCACTGGAGGAAGTGAGTTCCATATTCTGGTCGCCTTACCAGAGGAGGATTGAGCCATAAATCTTTCCCTTTTGAAGGTAGGAGATTTGAACAGTAAGTGTTCTGCATTGGGTGAAGGTCTAAAGCCGCCAGAGATTTTGAGTTTATTAGCCAGATAGCATGGGGCGGAGATGTGTAGGACTTTGTGGGTGATACAGGCAGTCTTGTAAATTGATCTTGCTTCGATAGGAAGCCATCAAAGAGACAACAGTAAGGGTGTGATGTGATCATTTCCTTTAAGCCCCCATATACAAAGCGAGCTGCTGAGTGGAGGATGGATTTTAAAGGGGAAAGGTGAGATTTGGGAGACCAGCAAGGAGAGAGTTGCAGTAGTCCAATCTCAAAAGTACCAAAGATTGGACCATGGTTTTAAGGTCTTGCTCAGAAAAGAAGTGTTGAACCTCCCCAGAGAAGGCACAGTTGGTAGCGTGCATTCTTGGCGATGGTATTGATATGGGACTGTAAGTTGAGCCTTTTGTCTAGGATGACGCCTAGAGATTTGGCACTGTCAACAATGATAGGTTTGTTGTTGAAAATGTTCAGATTGTTCATCAAAGATTGGATAGGAGGAGGAGATAGTGAGGTTGAGAGGAGAAGGAATTCTGTTTTGGAAGGATTCAGAATTAGTTGATGAATTGACAGCCAGTAGTGGACATAGTTGAGAGTGGTGTTGAGGATTGAAATGTCATGAGTAGAAGATACCTTTAGGTAGATTTGGGTATCAACCGCATAGAGGTGATAATGGATCCCAGATTTTTTAGGCGATTACCCAGCAGTTCAATGTAAAGGTTAAACAGTGTGGGTGTGAGGATCGAGACTTGAGGGACGCCTTGTCCAACAGCCATTGAGGTGGAGAGACATTTGCTATTTTGATCCTCTGGGATCTGCCCTAGAGGAATAATTCAAACCATTTGGGCACTGTACCTTCAACACCCATTCTTAACTTTAAGGTGTTCAAAAGAGTGTTGTGATTAACAGTGCCAAAGGCTGCGGAAAGGTCCAGAAGGTTCAGGAGACAAGATTCACCAGAGTCAAGTACTCGCAGGGCATCATCGATCATTTGAAGTAGGGCTGTTTCGGTGCTGCAGCCTTGGGTAAAACCAGATTGGAATTCGTCAAGGAGAAAGTTGACCTTGAAGTGTTGGGAAAGTTACTTGGTTGAGGAAGAAGTTTATCAGACTGGTCCAGAGCGAGAGTGTGTTGGTGTAAAAGTTGATGGTAATGTCACTGGGGATGGGGTCGATTGAATGGTTAGAGGGTTTTGTTTCCGGAATGCTTTCAAGGAGGGCGGTTTCGGTGATGGTGTCAAAGTTCTGCCATAGAACTAAGGATTTGCGGTCCTCGGGGTGGGGTAGGATGGGTTACCTGATCCACAGGTGATTTTACTTTTTCATCAAAGAAAACTGCTAATTGAGCCGCTACCTTGGAGGGGGGTGGGTGTCAAATATGGTGGAAGAGGGAGATATGTTGGTGCTTTTGATAAGGTCGAATAACTTTTTAGGTCTGTGGAGGCCTGGAGGCTCCCTCCCTCACTGCAAACAAGAAGGTGCAACAGTGCTCCTACCTGGGCAAATAGCTTCTGGCAGGGGCCCTGGAGGACTGCACTCCCACTCCTGAGAGGCTGGAGGGGAAACTGTGGCAGCCATATTTGATCGGGAGCAGTCCTCCTGGAATGAAGCATGCTTGTCTCCGGTGCATGTCTGGGGGAGTGGCAATCCCCTGACAGACTTGCTGTTGGGCTCTGCCTTTTATAAGGTTGACGGGGGTGCGCCAGAATTGACTCGCTCGCTGCAAGCTGCCCATAAATGGCAGGGTGTGCTGTACAAAGGTCAAAGTTGTGTAGCCTGGGGTGAGGAGATCCCAGAGGACACGTTGGCGAGGCTGCGGATTGTGGCGCCATCAGGTTGGACATCCCATTTAACAGAGATAAGAAGCCAGACATATCATATGCAGGCGGGGATGGAGAGGTATTGTGAGGCTGGTGAAGATGTGTGTAAGAGGATATAACTGGCCCTAACCAGCAGGGAGACCTCTATCCAAGAAAACACCACTGTAGCTTCCCCAAGGATTTGTATCAGAAGAGATCGGGTAGTGGTGGCCCTTACCGGTGATGTATCATTGCAGGTTGTCCTGAGCTAAATCGACCAGCAGGGACCAAGGAGGTCTCAACATCAGCCTTGTTGTGTTGATAGCGCTTGGGGAAATGGCTTTGAGACTCCACCCATGCAGAAGGAAGAGGTGACTAGAGCAACACAAGGCAATACAATAACACAATGCATGCAGGCCCCAACTCCACGTGGCACATCCAAAGAGGGCGTCACAATGTCTGTAGATTAAAGAAATCTCCCGCATGAGCCCACAAGAGCAGAAACAGATGACAGCAATTCAGAGCTCCCAGGCAGCACTAATGGAGAAGATTAACTTGGTTTCCATCATGGGCAATTTGCTCCATGCGGACTTACACAAGGTGGCCAACAAGGTGACAAAAGCGGTGCAATCAATTGGTACGTTACAGCAAGAAGTGAAAACCCTCAAGGAGGAAATGACCAAAATGATGTTGGTGACAAAAACACTTGAGGATAGGGCGAAAGGTGCTGAAGAGAGATCTTGACAAAATAACCTAGGATCCCTGAGATTCCTGGAGGGGGTAGAGCACGCCATCCCCGAGAGCTTCCTTGAGCAATGGATGCCAAAACCACAGGGGTATCTAAAATGTTCGCCAGTGAAACAGCACATAGGACACTAGCAGGGAGGCTGCCACTGGGGGGCCCACCCAAGGTGCTTATAACTTTTTCAACTATAAAGACTGAGACTTCATTCTCATGGCTTCTGGGGAGACCGGGATAACCACAACATTGACATTTATCCTAGTTACACCAGAAATGTTCAGACACAGAGTAGAACCATTATAAATGTCATACAAAAGCTCAGAGCCCTGAATCTCCCACATATGCTGCTGTACCCACTTAGACCCAGTTGTGGCGCAAGGTAAAACTAATTTCTACAAGCATCGGGAAGAGGTGTAGTCCTGGTTGGAGCTCCGGGAACAGGTGCCAGGAACAAGGGGCCCTCTGGACAAGTCCCAGAGAGGAAAAGAGGTGCAGCTATCCAAAGGGACCCCGGGCCCTGTCAGAACCATGAGATAAGAGACATTATCAGACACCGTGAGTTGTACTGCAGGGAGATAGCACGCTATTGGTGGAGGGGACAGAGGTGTTTGTGGGGACGGTTCCAGAGTGGAATCCCCTAATCAGAAGGTGGAGTCATTGTAGACCTCGACGGCTCCCTCAGGATGAACTAAGACACACAGGAGCAGCTCGGACAGCACACTGTAGGCTAGCCTGGGACCGGCTGGTCTATTGACCACAGCTACTAGACAGCAAGAGAAATGGAGAAGGACACATAACTAGACCACATCAGGTTATTTGCTTGCATACACAATTCTGCCAAAAGATATGCACGGAACTGGTTATAACTGTGTTAATATATGGCTAAGTGTGCACTTAAGATAGTTAGGGCAGCTGGGGTGAGCCTCCTCCTAGACCACTTCTGATTTTGAGGTGTCGGGGAGTGACCTTCCTCCAGTGGTCAACAACTCTAACCGTCAATTTTATTGAGGGTTTGAGTTGTTGACCACTGAAACTGGGGTGGGGGAGTTGTACAGACACCTTGTTAAAATGTTCTCAAGTGTTTACCAGGGGAGGGGCTGTTCAATGATTTCAACTACTGTGACTCAGTGAGAGCCAGTTCTCGGTTACAATGCCCCATCAGAGCTGGAAGGGCTTCAGCACTGGAAGATATGGCGGTATCAGAAGCCTGCAGCCCATGGCATGTGAAGAGCCATGGGTAGCTATAATTTCCCCTCACCTTGAATGCCTGTGGCCTGAGTACTTACATGAAGCAACAAAGCATGCTAACGTTTCAATGCCGACACAAAATACACATAGCCTGCCTTTAGGAGACACATTTGATAGCCTTTGAGGCAGAGACGCTAAAAAAGAAGTGGAGGGGGACAGTTGCACTCCTCCATGTACTCAGCGTATGCTAGAGGGGTCTCATGTGGGTGGCCCCTCAGGTCCCCTTCAGAATTATATATTCTGCTGCAGATATTGAGGGGAGGTATATCCTTCTGCAGGGAACAACAGATGTAGGGGAGCTCACTGTTCTTAACCTCTATGCTCCCAATACAGATGACAGTGGCTTCTTTTTTAGAGATCCCAGACCTTAATCGACTGAGTCTCCTCATGGAGCTCCTGATGAGACCTGACCAGTCCGGTTTTATACCGGGGAGAGCGACTTCACACATCTTGTGGACACTCTTTCCCTCCTCCAAGATATAGACCCCGATTTGGATGCTGTGGCTGTCTTTTTAGATGCCACTAAAGCGTTCGACTCCCTGGAATGGGACTATCTTATAGCGGTGCTATGACACATGGGCTTCCTCCCTCATTTCTTCTCCTGGATTGAGCTACTATACTGTCAACCACAGGCGAGAGTACACTTAAATAGAGCATGCTTCCCTTATTTCACAGTCTCACTGGACACCAGTCAGGAGTGCCCACTATCTCCCCTCCTATTTGCCCCAGCAGTAGAACCGCTGGCAGACAAACTTAAAAAACATTACCAGGAGTACACAAATCAGTATCCTACTCGACACCTACTAGTATCCCTCTATGCTAATGATATCACATTGTATGTTCAAGACCCCCAGAATAGCCTAAATCCAATTATTTGGATATTTATTAGCTATGGAGGACACTCAGGTATAATGATGAATTAAGAGAAGTCCCAGATCTTTCCCCTCAGTCCTAATATTCAACGACATAGCCTAGAATATCCATTGACATGGCGTGACATGGGGATCAAATATCTGGGGATAATAACTCTTTCGATGGCAGATCGAATATCCTTAAAGAAGATGGTCATATTACCTAAACTACTGAATCTATTTTTCAACATTCCCTATACACCAGGCCACATCTTTTTTTAAACTCTAAAGAGACAGCTCGTCTGATTGGCATGGGGAGGAAAGCAGCCCAGACTGCGATAGGATGTGCTCACAGTGCCATTCTCAAGAGGTGGGGTTGAAGTCCTGGAACTGGAGCTATACTTCCTATGTGCCCAGGAACATTTTGCTGCAAACTGGTTTCTTCCCCCCATCCCCCAGCGTTATGCCTCAAATAGCCATAGAGTAGGGATATATGGCCCCAGCCCCTACAGCTGCGTTTTCGGGGGCACGTTCTCATGAGACAGATGTAGTTTCCTCTACTGTTGCGTGCAACTCCGCTGCCTGGTAAGGGTTGGCTAAATGGTTAAATAAACCTCTGTTCTACTCCCACTCCTCTGGCTACCCTATCATCCTCTGATACCAGTGACATACAAAGCTACCTGTTGACAGATGCTTCAAAAGACTGGAATGACTACATGGGGAGACCTGTACGAAGGGGGGACCTTTCTGGACCAAGATTCTTTCTTTAAGGACAGCACAACCACCCCAGTGGAGATATTCTTGTACATTAGACTACGGCACACCATAAGGGCAGTTACTCCTGACGTCCCTCAGGAACCACCCATACTGACCCCTTGAAATGCACTATTACAAATCTCTAGTACTGAGCATGTACTCTCAATATTATATCATACCACTCAATTAGAGCAGGCTGAATCACAGTGGGGGGGCTCGCGTCCAGGCTGGAAGGCTGAATTGGGACTAACCCTTAGTGATAAACAATGCCTCTACTGCTGTCAACAAACCGGGCGAATTTCAGCCAGCAGCCGACTATGTATTATTATCCATTATAAGTTCCTACACCAGCTCTACTACACCCCTTCCCGACTATATAGATACCGCTTATGTTCCCATGACAGATGTGACAGATGCGGGGTAGAAGGAGTGGACTTCCTCCACCTGGCATGGGTGTGTGGGTTGATTAATGACTACTGGCGCAGGTTTCTGAGCCACGACACAGATGACTGGCTCCTGGTTGCACCTCACCCCCCTCATTGCTTTGCTGGGATACACTGAGGACGTGGCGGTATCATTCAGATTAGTTTCCATTGAATGCTGATGGCCAAGTGGAGGGTGGCATGTAGATGGGGATGTGGGGGGAGCCCTATGTTTAAAGATCGACTGCAGGACATACTTTATTGCCAAGAGCAAATGACCATATATTCAGAATTGCTACCGCTGTCCTCCCCACCTAGATAAGTATGGGATCCTTTGAGGTCATATCTGTTGGCCAACCCCCTTGACGTGGCTGAAAATGCACCCCACCGCCCCCCCCCCCCCGGCCACTCCAGATACCAGGTAGTTGAAACTGTGCTGGGTGGGCATGCCTGTGGGATCGTGAGAAATCACTGAGAAGTCACTCCTTGTGGGCTCCCCCACTTACCCCCCTCCACCCGCTCACCTTCCTAGGCAATAACAGACACTGTAGGACACCGACCAAAATAGACACCAGCTCACTCCCTTTATTGAGGCTTATTGATATACTCGACATTATGTTGGTGGACTACAGGCGGGCATTAGGAGACAGGTTATGAAACGATATGTGACAATGAACATGATGGTGTTACCTACTTTTGCAGGTTGAGTTTGTGTTTGAATGGATGTAATTCTGAAACCATCAATAAAGAAATGTAATAAAAAAAAAAGATCCCTGAACTATTATTGAGGTGATTTGGGCCCCGATACTCTGGGTGGGAGATTTTTCCTGTGTATTTGATGAGTCCCTTGATAGACTTCCCCCCAGACACAGCACAAAGCAACACATGGTGACTATTTGCCTTCAAGTAATGATAAACATTGAACAAGGTATACTCATGTCGTTCATTGACACATCAAACGTAGAGTAGATTAGACAGAGTGCTGGAGTCGGAAGACATACTAACCTGGGTAGGAGGGACAGTGTACTTAGCCAGATACTTATATGACCACTTCCCATTGAAGGTCGACTTTCTCTGGGGTGACAGACAGATGGATACCTCCATTTGGAGACTGCCGCCAGAGGTCCTGCTGGAACAAGAGTGTCAGAAGAACCTCAGCCAACAGATGAACACCTGCTTGGACAATAACTGGGGAACTGCTGCCATCAAAGGAAATGAATGGAAGGCTCTGAAGGCGGTGGCACGTGGGGGGTGCCTGGGAAAAGTGTATGGGGTTATGCAGCACCTACAGAAGTACCTAACTGCCCAGGAAGCATGATTCTGGCCTTTCAGAGCAGGGAGGCCGGGGCTGGGAATAGGACTACTAGAAGCAAGAAGAGCTCTAGGGGAAACAGCAGACAGGTTGGATAACCTATCCCAGAGGGAATACAAGCAGTGGCTAAACAGGGAGGGGGATATGCTATGCTATGCAATGCTAAGGATTTGTAAAGCGCATGGCTACCCTGGGGGCTTCGCGGCGAAGAAAAACAAGGATCCTTCCCACACAGGATCAAGCAAGCTGCTCATTCAAAAAGATCGGTTTTAATAAGTATACAAAATCACATCTCATAAATTTAAACCTATAGAAATGATACCTGAAACTATAGTCTTACTATAGCTATAGCTAGAGATAGGCCTGTAAGCTACAAGCCTGGATACTGAATAGGGAAAAAGTGGCTGCCCCAGTGATGTTGCTGTGGCGATCGGATGGGGTAGAGCCACCACACAGGCAGCATTTAACTGGATATTCAAAGACCTTTTAATTGAGGTATACTGGAGTGAAGCATAGGTGACCCTGGACGATACAGCATCCTTCCTGGGCTCACAGATGCATTCCAGGCCGAGCTAGAGGCGGACATTTCCTTAGAAGAACTAAGGGAAGCCTTGGGGATACTGTCCAAAACTAAAGCTCCAGGAAGTGATGGCTTCCCAATAGATTTTTATCAATCATTTACACCCCTATTGACAGAGAAACGGTTGGAGGTCTTTGTGGAGGCTCAGGACTGGGGCAACCCCCCCCCATCAAAGAGGGAGTAACTAATGTTTATGATGCTGAACCTAGGAGGGGACCCCATGGAGGTCGCCCCCAATACAGCGTTAACAATCATCAAATCCAATGTCAAGGCCCTATGCAAGGTTATAGTGATGCGACTCAGGCGGGTGATTGGCTTCCTGGTCCACGAGGACCAGTGTGGCTTTATGCCAGGTTGGAGCAGGGCTCTCAACTTAAGGATCCTAACCCATATATGGCAGTCGGTCTGGGACAGCAATGACAAGCTGGTCTTGGCCCCAGTGGACATTGCCAAGACCTTTGATACTTTGGAGTGGCCCTACTTACTTGTGGTGTTTAATTGGATGGGATTTGGTAGGTACTTCTGCACCTGGGTCAAACTACTTTATGAATCCTCAGGCCCGAGTATGAACCAGCAAGTGAAATCGAAGGCTTTTGAAATACAGTGAGGCACCAGACAGGGTTGCCTGCTGTCACCACTTGTGTTCACATTAGCTCTGGAGCCACAGGCTATGAGGCTTCGGAGGACGTTGGTGTGAATAGGGCATCGGATTGGGTGATACCACAGGTGCTCTCACTTTAAGCTGATGATACCCTATTCTCTTGAGGAAGCCGGTGACTCTATCCCAGCAATAATGGCACAGCTACAAGGGTTTGATAGAGTGACAGGTCTGAACCCAAATAGAAACAAGAGTATTCTGTTTCCCCGGGGCGACCTGACATAGCCCCCAATGGACTGCCTCCCAGACTTGGGAATACACTGGGAAAAGGAAAAATTCTGATACCTCAGCATCATGGTGGCAAAGACACCTTAGACACAACATGCCTGGAATATCAAGAGAATGTTGAAGGGATTGCATTTGTTGGTCCATTTCTGGGCTGGGTGCCACTGTCCAGTATGGGGCGAGTAGCCTCTGACAAAATGGTGTTCCTTCCCTGGTGTCTCTATGTAATCAAAAACTCACTGACCTCTCGCGCGGGTGACAGTTGACAGCCAAAATGGCTTGGGAGGATGAACTGGAGAGCCCACTCGCAGAGAATGAGCAGAAAGCGACACGCCCCCTACAGGCTACACTCCAGTTAGCATCCATCCAAAATCTTTCAAAATGTAGCATAGATAGTTCCGTTCCAATAATATGCGGCTAGTAAATGTACTTACATTTAGTTAATGGCAGAGTTGCTGTGGATTTGAGAAATCTCTAAGGGCCCGATGTAGGTAAATCCCATTTACCGATTTTGAAATACCGAATCCTACCGAATCGGTATTCAAAAATCGGTAAATGGGATGTAGGTCCCAACATCTGGATTCGTTACCGAATCCTTAACAATTCTTAAATTACCGATTTGGTAAATACCGAATCGGTAATGCCCATTCATTCCTATGGGCTTTGAAGCCCATAGGAATGATTAGGCATTACCGATTCGGTATTTACCGAATCGGTAATTAAAGAATTCACAAGGGTGCAGGGGGTGTCACTTTGACACCCTCTAGCACCCCCAAAACGGCCATGTGTGCAATGTGGCACACAGACATGCCCTAAGGGCACGTCTGTCTGTCACATGGCACATGTGTACATGCACAGATGTGCATGTACACAGGAATCGGTTTTTTACCATGGATTTGTATTCCATGGTAAAATACCGATTCTGTAAGCCATGTGCTGCCGGAACATAGGCTACCTACATTACATTTTCGGTAATTTTACCGAATCGTTATCATTACCGAATCGGTAAATATTACCGAGTCGGTAAATTTACCGATTCGGTAATGATAACGAATCGGTAAAATTACCGAAAATGTGCCCCTACATCTCCATAGCCCTTTACCGATCGGAAACGGCCGAAAATCGGTATTTTCGGCCGATTCCGATCGGTAAAGGGCTACCTACATCGGGCCCTAAGAGTACCTTGAATTTTTTTATATTTCCATCAGAAAATAATACAAACAGGTGCTATCAAGCACCTAGAAAGGAAAGAAGAAACACAAAGGGCCAGATGTAGGTCGGTCGGTAACGGCCGAAAATCGGTATTTTCGGCCGTTACCGACCAGTATAGAAGAATTGGTATGTAGGGGCGTATTTTTACAGAAGCGGTACATTTACCGATCGGTACATTTACCGATTCTGTAAAATACCGAATCGGTATTTTTTACCGATTCGGTAAATTTGAGATGTAGGTGGGACTCTTCTGAGTCCCACAAGCCTTACCGAATCGGTATTTTACCATCAAATCCAATTTGATGGTAAAATACCGATTCCGGTGTGCATGCACATGTGTGCATGCACACCTCTGCCATATGACAGGCAGACCTGCCCTTGGGGCATGTATGCCTGCCACATGGCACCCGAGCCTGTTTTGGGGGGCCAGAGGGTGTCAAAGTGACACCCCCTGCACCCTTGTGAAATTCGGTATTTACCGATTCGGTAAATACCGAATCGGTAATGCCCATTCATTCCTATGGGCTTCAAAGCCCATAGGAATGAATGGGCATTACCGATCGGTATTTACCGAATCGGTAAATACCGATTTTTCTCCGATTTGGTATTCCAGCACATCTGGGGCCAGATGTAGGTAGGCATTTACCGGTCGGTAACGGCCGAATTCGGCCGTTACCGACCGGTAAATGGAATTTGAGATGTAGGGGGCATATTTTTACAGAATCTGTAAATTTACCGATCGGTAAATTTACCGATTCTGTAAAATACCGAATCGGTATTTTTACCGATTCGGTAAATTTGATATGTAGGTGGGACTCTTCTGAGTCCCACAAGCCTTACCGAATCGGTATTTTACCATCAAATCCAATTTGATGGTAAAATACCGATTCCGGTGTGCATGCACATGTGTGCATGCACACCTCTGCCATATGACAGGCAGACCTGCCCTTGGGGCATGTATGCCTGCCACATGGCACCCGAGCCTGTTTTGGGGGGCCAGAGGGTGTCAAAGTGACACCCCCTGCACCCTTGTGAAATTCGGTATTTACCGATTCGGTAAATACCGAATCGGTAATGCCCATTCATTCCTATGGGCTTCAAAGCCCATAGGAATGAATGGGCATTACCGATCGGTATTTACCGAATCGGTAAATACCGATTTTTCTCCGATTTGGTATTCCAGCACATCTGGGGCCAGATGTAGGTAGGCATTTACCGGTCGGTAACGGCCGAATTCGGCCGTTACCGACCGGTAAATGGAATTTGAGATGTAGGGGGCATATTTTTACAGAATCTGTAAATTTACTGATCGGTAAATTTACCGATTCTGTAAAATACCGAATCAGTATTTTTACCGATTCGGTAAATTTGATATGTAGGTGGGACTCTTCTGAGTCCCACAAGCCTTACCGAATTGGTATTTTACCATCAAATTCAATTTGATGGTAAAATACCGATTCCGGTGTGCATGCACATGTGTGCATGCACACCTGTGCCATATGACAGGCAGACCTGCCACATGGCACCCGAACCTGTTTTGGGGGTGCTAGAGGGTGTCAAAGTGACACCCCCTGCACCCTTGTGAAATTCGGTATTTACCGATTCGGTAAATACCGAATCGGTAATGCCCATTCATTCCTATGGGCTTCAAAGTCCATAGGAATGAATGGGCATTACCGGTCGGTATTTACAGAATCGGTAAATACCGACTTTTACAGATTCGGTAAATCCACATCTGGATTTACCTACATCTCCCTCCTTATATTTTACCGATTCATAAATACCGAATCGGTAAAATATATTTACCTACATCTGGCCCTAGGAATACCTACATACCCACCCCTCTGATTTACCGATTCTTAATTACCGAATCGGTAAAATTCGGTAATTAAGAATCGGTAAATCAAACCTACCTACATCTGGCCCAAAATGTGTTAGGCCTCGTTGTGGCTCTACAAAGGACGACAGAGAATTTCACGGTATGCGATGTACCATGGTTTTACAAAGAAAACCCAAAGTGCTTCTGCACAAGAGCTTTTTAAAGTGGTACAGTAATCTGCGTTCGGCGACTGCTTCTCAGATGAAAATGCTATTATCACCTGTCAGTCTATGCAGAAAATATTTCTCCGTTGCTTGCACAAGTCTGGATCTAAATGCATTTTTTCCATTAATAGTTGTCTGCGGGCGCCAAGAACTGCAACAAAAGGTTACTTCTCGGTTCTTTCTTCATTATTATTAGCATTAATGTTCCACTCTATTTCAAGGAGCTGCCGGAAGAGGGAAATAGACTAAAAACGTTTTCTTTCCTAATACACACGGTGCCGTATTTTGTTTATTCAGTGTATTTTCTGCTGTTTTGGGGGTTTGTGAATCATCTTTGGTGTATCTAAACACAAACAATGTCACTTTTGGCCCTGGTTTTTAAACATAATTGGGAAATCTATTATCGAAGGAATAAAGCGACACTGTCACACAGCAGATCTTTAAGGAATAATTATATCCTAGAATTAAGGGACAGATGTATTTGCAACTCTCGCTATCAGGAAGGGGCGTCCCTTCCTATTAGCGTGGGGAGACCACAACGCATTCGCCGCCACTACCGAGAGTCAGCTTCACTTACCTCTCAGGCCATCGAGGAAGGCAAAGGACTTTGCCCACACCAGCCGCCACCGCCAAGAGTCGAGGAACATCGGACTCCGCGTCGCCGCTCCGGGAGACTGCAAATCCCGGCAGGCACCGCGGCGGCGCGTCAGAGTGACGCGGCAGCGCCCTGTGAGCGCAAACCAAGACGCACAAAAGGAGGAGCACCCCGGCAGAGCGGGGGAGACCACAACGCATTCGCCGCCACTACCGAGAGTCAGCTTCACTTACCTCTCAGGCCATCGAGGAAGGCAAAGGACTTTGCCCACACCAGCCGCCACCGCCAAGAGTCGAGGAACACCGGACTCCGCGTCGCCGCTCCGGGAGACTGCAAATCCCGGCAGGCACCGCGGCGGCGCGTCAGAGTGACGCGGCAGCGCCCTGTGAGCGCAAACCAAGACGCACAAAAGGAGGAGCACCCCGGCAGAGCGGGGGAGACCACAACGCATTCGCCGCCACTACCGAGAGTCAGCTTCATTTACCTCTCAGGCCATCGAGGAAGGCAAAGGACTTTGCCCACACCAGCCGCCACCGCCAAGAGTCGAGGAACACCGGACTCCGCGTCGCCGCTCCGAGAGACTGCAAATCCCGGCAGGCACCGCGGCGGCGCGTCAGAGTGACGCGGCAGCGCCCTGTGAGCGCAAACCAAGACGCACAAAAGGAGGAGCACCCCCGCGTCGCGGGACGCCCGGGGCTAAGCCCGGGCAAAGGGCGGGCCCTCTACGGCCCTCATCGGCAGGAGGAGGCAGGGGGCAGGGCCAGACCCCCTGGTTCACCAGAGACGCGTCCACAAGTAAGACTCAGTTGCTGTGTTGTTTACCGTGTTATATATAGATGACGACTAAAAAGAAACCTGCTGTTCTGCCCGCTAATACCATGGATAATTATGTTGTGCAAACAGTAAAGAAAATAAACGAACAAAGGAGGGAATCACTTGGGCTAAGCCAGTCACCAGATTTGCGCAGGTTAAGCCCTACTTTATCTATGTCAGCTGAGGATAGCCCCTTCGTGATGGTGGAAACCAGGGCCTCAACTAACGATTCACCTATGATTGAGACTGACAGCCAGCCACTGATCACGCTAGCATCCCCTGTTATTCTGGATGTAGACTTTGATAATGTTATTGATTCAGATCCAGAAACTGTAACTGGTCCTGTGGAGGATGATCTACCACTGATTGAGCACACACCCCGGCCTGTGCGCGCCTGTGTGAAAAATCAGCGGAAACAGGGCGGACAAAGGCCAAGAGTGAAAAGGAAAAGAACACTATCCCCTGGTTCCTCGAGAGCTCCCCAAAAGGCAGTAGGGGAAGGGATTATAAGAAACAGAGGAGAGGACGAAATGTTTACTAAACTGCTTGAGGTTGTAGAGGGTAAACTTATCGAAATTGTAAAACCTCTGATCTCTAAAATAGATAAACTGCAGGCGGAAGTAAAAAGACTTGGAGGTGTGCAAACGAAGCTGACGGAGGAAATAGGTAGTCTTAATACTTTATTATTAACAAGAAATATTACAGAAGGGGTTAATCAAGCCGGAGAAGGGACACCTGGTGTGCTGACCGATCCAGCCCATATGCCGGCCCCAAAAGTTAATCATAATATAACAACAGCAGAAGGGCGCCCGTTGATAGTTAATATCCCACAAGCACAAGCCCACGGTACAGACCCTCTGCAGTTTATTGAGGAAGCCTCACCTGTTGTACTGGTGTTAGCTAATGTACCCCTGTTGGATGACGGAATTATCGAGTCACCCAGCTCTCTGAGCAGTAAGGCCCTTCACTGGCTTTCTGGTAATATGAGGTTAGCGCCTGGTGGGTTACAGCAACTGGCGCATGATATCAAAGCAGTTAAACGTGTTCCCTGGATAGGGAATCGCCCCAAAAGATTTAAAGGGGACTGCGTGGCGGTAACATTTGTACATCCCAATATACTTCCTAATGTTCTAACACATATTCTTCCACCTCAGCGTAGAAGAGGTACGGTGGTTCCCCTAACACTAAACATTTTTCATGGGGAACAGCAAAATGTAACCCTACCAAAAACGCCAGCATTAGGATGGGATAACAACTTGAATAACAACTTGAATATATATAACCGCTGGGCATCCCCCCTAGTACCAAGTTTGCTATTGCACAATAGATATGATGCCCTGTCTGGTCTTAATAACTGCGATTGACAAGAGGTCAGACACGAGTTTGCCGAAGTGGTTGCAGGAGTAGATTTACATCAGCCCCCAATTACAACTGGTAGTATACTGCCTAAGTCTGTGGGTACATCTTGCAATACCTTAGTGGGGGCGTCAACAACTTGCCTTATTGCCAGTTGGAATATAGCAGGACTAGTTTCTAAATTAAATGTACTAGGGTGGATAGAACTAATCAGAACATTTGATATCTTATGTTTGCAAGAGACCTGGTGTCTAAATTTTAAGGGCCTTGATGGTTTTGTAGCATATGAGTTACCAGCAGTGGCAACTACCTCAGGGAGGGCCAAAGGTGGTTTGCTAATTCTGATTTCTGTGAAAATGCGAATCAGGGTGAAGGAGCATATCACTGTGGGCAATAATTCCCAACTGCTGTGGTTAGCGGATGAGGCAGACAAAAACATTCTGTTGATTAATATGTATAATAATGTTTTTGATGCCAGCAGATATACGGTTATTTTAGAATTAGACGTCGCAATCAAACAATTGATGAAAGCTTCTAATACAGTTTTTGAGTTCATATATGTTGGAGATTTTAACATTTCTGTTTGCCCTCTCTCTAACCAAAAGTTGTGTGGCACTTTGAATCGTGTTGGAGAGCCAGCTACACATTTCCAACACAATACATATGGAGAAACTTTGAACTCCTTCCTACTCGCCTACGATCTGGAGATCCTAGAGATTGAGCAGGACGGGAAGGGTGATAGTTTGCCAACCTTTGTGGGGAGAGGGGCGAACACTGTGATTGATTTTATTTGCATGTCTTCCGAATTAGCTCATTTTAGTTCTGATGTCAAGGTTGTAGACCATATGGTTAGCGATCATAACTGTCTTGTTATTGAAACTAGGTTTTGGGAAGTTTGTATAACTCCAGATAGTAGTCCTATTTTAAACATTGAGGTACATAGGCCGAATGGATTCAGAATAAGGTGGGCAGGGGATAAAGCTGAAGTAACTTCTAATTGCATTATCTCCTGCTGCTTAAATGACATTACATCAATTATTGATGAGAAACCAAATATGGAGGCCTGTATTCTCCATTTTATAAAAATCAATGTTTTTATTAGTAGTAAGTTTACTAGGTCTGCTGGAAATTTTAATAATAAAGCAAGGGGATGGTTTAATAATGCATGTACTGTGGCACTGAAGACACTAAAAAAGGCATTATCCCTCAAACCTAGAGACAAAACAGTTGTAGCTAAGCTTAGATCTGACTATAATTTAGCTCTTAAGCAAAGGAAAGCTGAATTACGTGAGGAAGCTTGGGAGCGATTTGATCTAGCGGCTGTATCGAATAATTGTACGCTTTTTTGGGCAGTAGTAAACAGCCCCCTTTTAAAAGATGATAAACTTCCCGTGTTAACCTCAAACGTGGGTAAGGAATCATGGGTACAGCATTTTTCTGGCATTTTTAATCCTAACACGGTAACGTTGCCGATAAGTTGCTCCTGGCCAGTACTTAACCTAGATATCACCTTACAGGAGGTCCTAAGTAGTATCAGGGCTAGTAAGGGCGGTAAGGCCCAGGGACCCGATGGTGTCCCAGTTGATGTGTACAAATTTGCACCTGAGACCTGGGGGCCAGTACTGGCCAAAGTTTTTAACGCTGCTGTTCGCTATACTATTCCGTGCACCTGGTCTGAATCTATAATAGTTCCAATTCACAAGAAAGGGGACCGAGGAAACGCTAAAAACTACCGGCCAATTTCATTGCTGGATTCGTCCATCAAGATTATGAGCCGCGTACTCCTCGTCCGATTGGAAGAATGGGCAGAGTCTAATCAAATAATGACTGACTGCCAATACGGGTTCAGAAAAGGAAGAGGTTGCATTGAACAATGCTTAAATCTGGAGCTCCTGATAGGGAAATACACCCGAGCAAAAAATGGTTCACTCTACCTCTGTTTCGCTGATTTGAGCAGCGCTTTTGACCTGGTGGATCACGCCATACTATGGACCACTTTGCTAGAAATGGGAGCACCCAGGGAAATTATATATTTTCTGGCCCGTTTATACGAGAGGCTTAGCTCGAGTGTCCGGTACGGGCCTTCGGGCGAATGCACAGACAAATTTAGGGTCAGGAGAGGTATCAGACAAGGGTGTGTGTTGGCACCCTTGCTTTTCACTCTGTTTATTAATGAAATAGACTCGATCTTAAAGAGGGCACCAGCGGACGCCCCTAGAGTAAGCACAAGTACCATCCCCGTGTTACTCTATGCGGACGACGCTGTGTTGCTCTCTAGGACTCCCCGGGGTCTACAGCTTTTGATGGATAAATTTGTGGCCTTTATCGAAAAAAGAAAGCTGGTCATTAACAAAAGCAAGACATTTGTGATGGAGTGTGGAACTAGCAAGGTGAAAACTAAAAAGCCCTATAGGTATCTCATTGATGGCCAAGTGGTGCAGTGTGTGGAAAACTTTTGCTACCTGGGAGTTAACTTTTCCAAAAATGGTCACTGGGATGTCGAGCACAAGGTGGTGCGCGACAAAATGATCAGGAGTGCCAATGGAATATTTGCATTTGCAAGTAAATTAGGTAGTAGAAGGCCTAAAGAAATGCTTAAGATCTTTGAAGCTAGGTGTCTCTCGGCTGCCCTCTACGGAGCAGGGGTATGGGGGGTGTCCAGGGTAGAATCTCTACAGGTAGAAGAGAATATGTTTCTGAAAAAATTACTGTGTCTCCCGACCTCCACTGCTAATAGTTTGGTCCATAAAGAACTAGGACTACATCATATTAACGATCTATTATCATTGAGACCTCTGATGTTGTGGCGTTCGGTCTGGATGAAAGACGAAACCTCATTTAATAGGGCCATCATTGAGGATTGTCTACGTCTAGACTATTTTCTCAAAATCCCATGGATTAAATACACAATTGAATCCTTCTCTAGTGTGTTTGGGTTTAACGTTACATTAGATCACTGTTCTGCCTCGGATCTCTCTAAAGAGAGTCTGAAATCAATTTTCTTAAATCATTGTGCAGAAAGACGAGCTACGGATGATCTCAAACTTTCCACCTGTATACGTTATAACCATTTGAACGAATTTGTGGGCCTACATCCTTACCTCCTCCAGGTAACCAAAGGGCAACACCGGTTTGTTCTCACCAGGATGAGGATGGGTACGGTCCACCTATTGGTTGCATTCCCTGAGATTAAGATGCGCCCTACAGGTCCATGTCGGTGCGACAATATTTCAGAACAAAGCACAGAGCACTTTCTACTTATATGTAACCTGTATAGCGAATGTCGTAAATTCTTTTTAAAACCTTTATTTATTAAATTTGGAGCAAGAACTGTTAAAGCGGCAATGAAATTACTTTTTAACTTGCATCACCCTGACATCTGTTTTTACACGGCTAGTTATTTACTTAGGGCCATTAGCTATAGGAAAAGCATGATCTTTTAAAAATAAATATCAAATTTCTTATAACATTTTATCTATTGGAAACTTTTTAAGTGTGTCATTTGATCCGTTATATGTATCATACTGTATTTTTAGCTGATAGCGATCGTCAAGTGCATTTTCTTTTAACATGTATTGTATGTATGTACTTTTATGGACATGATTTACATGTTTCCGAATAAAGTTTTGAATTGAATTGCGTGTCAACATGCTATGTACTAATGTTTTGCGGCCGCAATTGCGGCTGCAAAACACTCGCAGTTTACTACGTATTTCAAGCAGTTGTGAGTATGTGGGACAATTTATTTAAAACAAATATATTTTTATTGTTTTATCCCCATTTTTTTATGCCCCCCAGGCACATTAGGAAATGTACAAACAAATCAGCATGATTATGATACACTTTAAACATGACAAAAAAAACGAAAAAGAAGAAAGGAAGAGAAAATTACAAGAACGAACATAGGGAAAAGACAGACATATCAAGTGAATGATAAGCATTTACAGTAGAAAAATCAAAATACATCAACTCCCAATTAGCCTTAAAACTATCCTTTGAACCTTTAAATGATATTTATCTTACTAACCCCCATTCGACCCGCCCGGCCCTCCCAGCATCCAATCTCGGATGGGCGCCCATATTTTTGCACCCAATCTTCTCTTCCTTCTCCCTTTAATTCTGTATATTGACTCTTCAAAATTGTACAGAGCCAGCAATCTAGCTCTCCAATTCAAAAACGTTGGAGGCTCAGAGCTAATCCACTCTCTAGTGATACATGCTCTAACCACTGCCATCATAATAAACACAAGTGCAATTTCGGCGTTATTTGTTCAAATTGGCGATGACTCCAGACCCACCCCCATAATCACAAGTTCGGCCGTAATAGTTATCTGTTTTTGTTGCAAAATATTTAAAAAGCCCTCCAACTCCTGAAAAAAAAAAAACAATCTTGGACACAAGAAAAACATATGAATTGAGTCAGCCGCAAACAACCCACAACGACTGCCCTTATCCCCGCCTGTGTTCCCCCACCGAGACACTTTTTCAGGGGAGTAATATAGGTCCCAAAGAGCCATATAATGCTGACTACGAAGCCTACCTGTCATTAGAACACTATTAGCGAGTTCCAACAACCTATTTATATTAAGGCCCACCACACCAAGTTTTTGCTCCCATTTCAATTGACAGTTATCCAAATCATCTTGAAGGGCTGCAACCAATGGTTGATAATATTGCCTGATCGGGGTCTTTTTCCTCATTTTCTCGATTAGCTCGCTTTTGCCGAATTGCATTTCCATATTTGTACCAAATTTAGCCATAAAGCTCAGAATTTGTAAATATTTTAAAAAGTCTTGCTTGTCTAGGGCGAACTTTTCTCTAAGCTCTGAAAATACCATCAGCTTTATTCCCCAAGATCAATGGCCCCATAATCTGCATCGTGGCAGCCCAATAGTACATTATAAAGTGTGGGACACCCCAGCCACCACAGTTTCTTGGAAGGATCATTTTCTTATGAGCCCTTCGTGTTCTCCGATAACCCCACACAAATCTTAAACAGAGTCTCTCCAATTTAAAAAACACTGAACTAGAGAATTCCAGAGGAATCATTCTGAATATATACAAAAATTTAGGAAGAACAAGCATTTTTAAGACATTGCACATACCATGCAGGGAGAGATGAAGATGATCCAAACGTTCCAGAGTAATGTTGACCCTCTCCATCACTGGAAGAATATTCAGGGCTGGGATCTCATCGATGATAGGAGTGATTTTAATTCCCAAATATGTTGCCTCTGACATAACTATCACACCTGCCGGAGGATCTTGACCAGAATACAGAACTTGGGTTTTTTCAATATTGAGCTTGTACCCTGAAAAAGAGCCAAACAGTTTCGCTACTTACTGGAAGAGCTGTTGCCAATTTACCAGTTACTACAAGTATATCATCAGAATAAGCCAATGCTCTATAATAAACTCAGCGGAGATTAATCAGTTTGATATCGTCACAATGGTTTAATTTGCACAGAAATAGATCAATATATAAGGAAAATAAAAGGGGAGAACACGGACACCCTTGTCTTGTGCCCCGACTGATATTAAATTCAACTGATTCCAGCCCTGAAATCCGTATAGTGTCCGCCGGACTGATGTATAAAGTCTATACCTCTTGGATAAATTCTGGGCAAAAACCTTTCCACCTCAAAACATCCCACAAATAGGGCCAGTAGACCCTGTCGATCGCCTTTTCGGCGTCCAACAGGATAACCCCCAGTGCTGAATCAGTTGCCTGTGCCCAATCCAGAAGGGTAATAACCCTTCTTACATGGTCAGCAGTATCCCTCCCTGGAATAAATCTGTGTTGTACACTAGAAACGAGAGGAGTTATGACTGTCCCTAACCGCAAAGCAAGAATTTGTGAAAATATTTTACTATCCGAGTTAATTAGTGATATCAGTCTGTACGATGAAGGAGAAAGCTCGGGCTTACCCTTTTTAAAAAAAACAATAATCGTTGTTTTCTCCATGACTCTGGTGCTATCCCTCGTTGCGCATTAAGAAATAGGGTCACAAGCTCAGGTATTAATACACGGCGAAAAGTTCTGTAAAATTCAAGCGGAATACCGTCGGGCCTACTGCCTTGCCCATAGCTAACGATAAGATCGCTGCCTCCACCTCTTCCCAAGTTACATCTGCTGCTAGAGCCACATTTTGAACCTGTGAAATTTTATTAGTCTCCAGATTGCCACAAAATTCTTTCATTTGCCCTGCTGTATTTGTTATTACATCCTCTGTATATAAACCTGCGTAGAATCTACGAAAGACCTTCAAAATATCAGTCGGCGACTCCTGCACCCTATCATCATGAACACATATCCTGGGTATTTGATTAAAATTCTCCCTTTGGCGCAATCTTTTGACTAGAATTCTACCCGCATCCCCCCCCTAATTCATACACCTGTGCTCTATGCTCAGCCAACGTAGTTAGCATCTTTGTTACAAAATGTTGATGAATTTTCATGTTCAGAATAGTAATTGCTCTTAGAGTATCATCTGTATGCTGATGCAAAAGCTCATCCATAAACTGAATCTCAAATAGCCTAAGTTGTTTCATCCGGTCTTTCGTTTCCGTATGCAGCTTACGTTGTTTCGCAATCGTGTAGCTCAACGTGGCGCCCCTCACACCAGCTTTAAATGCATCCCAAACAATGGAGACTGAGGCTGTACCCTGATTTATCTTAAAAAACTCTAAAATCCAGGTGCGCATATGTTCACAGTATTCGGAATCAAGCAGCAGGTTACGTTCAAAAGTCCAAGGTTTTTGCTGCTGCTGGACTTTCAAACCAAATTCCAATACCACCGGATTATTATCCTCGGCATTATTTCTATTTTAGCATTAATCGCCACCTCAGTAGTAATAAAAAAATAATCTAAATGATCATGCTTCTTATGGGGAGCGGAGTAAAAAGTATAACCTGGTACGCTGTTCTTCTGGATGGCCCATACATCAGCCAGACCGAACTCTTTAACTAAGGCTCTAATAGCTTTGAATACCTTAGTCTTCTTACCCTTATAGGGACAATTGCTCCCAATGTCAAAATCCCCCTCCAAGTGAAGGTTAAAGTCCCAACAAAGAATTAAGGGGGCTGGCCAAGCCGCCAGTTCGATGCTTAAGTGGTGTAACCCCCCTGGATTATCCAGATTGGATCAATACAGAGAACAAACTGTCAATGGAGAACCATTTATAGCCAATTCCACAATTACCCAATGCCCCTGGGCATCCTTTTTCACCCTCCACCTCACTCCCAATCCGTATCTCATAAAGATAGCTACACCTCTAATATTAGAGCCTTGTTTGGTACACCCTATAATTTCCATACCAAGATCTCTTAACCACGTGCGATTATTCCAAGCTATATGTGTTTCTTGTACACATAGCAAATCATATCGCTAAATCCGCAGCGTTTGAGCCAGCACCCCCCTTTTCCTTTTATCGTTTAATCCACAAATGTTCCAAGTACAAATAGAAAATCGTCCCATCTTTATTAGTTTAGAAATTTTGTATCTGCTCTTCTCAACCAAATCAATCTAAACCAGAGCATTTACTGCTTCCAACAAAATAGTACCATATTCATCCTACTCCAACTCAACCACCACCCATCCTCTGTGCCTACCACACCCCCCTCACCACCCAGCTTCCCCTCCCCCGACACCTATCCATCCCCTGCCCCCTCCCCCCCAGTTGAGGCATAAGGACTGAGTCCTCAATGATGGAAAGTGGATTGTGAAGTGCGCATCCCCGTTAGCCCCCCCGTGACCCTTCGCACCCTCCGCACCCCCCCAGAAAAAACGTTTCTCTTTTTTGAACCGTTCCAGAAACCATTAGAGGGCCCTATAGCTAATTGACATGCATGTTAACCTCACATTGCCTGCAAAAATTCGTCTGCCAATATTTCTGACACAAAATACTAAGTCTTCTCCTTGTAGATCACTTTTAGCTTTGCAGGGTTCAGCAGAAAAGCCTGCCCCCATTTAGACTGAAAAGCTTAGATCATTTGACGTAGCCTCCATCTCTGTTGAACTGTAGCCTGACAAAAGTCTGGACGAACAAAGAAATCACCTTGCCCGTCCTCTTCCTGTCTGGCCTAGCCAAATCATACAGAGCCTCACGCAACAAATAATTATTCAAACAGATCAGGATTGCCCTGGGTTTTTCATTAGACCCTCCTGCTTTCCCTCTCTGGCCAAAAGGAAATCTATGCGCTCTGATAATCTCTATCTCCCAATTCCATTGCTTTAAATCAGGAAAGGGTTCAGAAAATAACTCAATGACATATTGTCTCACATCCTTCCCCTCCCTGCCCTCAGGAACCCCCAACACACGCAGATTGTTCCTTCTGGAACGGTTTTCCAAGTCAGTTAGTTTCCAATTGGTATCTTCTCTTATTTTTTGCAATGCTGTGATCATCGCCTTCTGTTGAACTAACTGGTCTTCCATTACTGATATCCTCTCCTCCGCTTTCCCAATCCTGGTTGATATTTCAGTACATGTCTTGGCAATACGACGCTCAGTATTCTGAAGCTTACGGACCGCACCCTGGGTCCGCAGGCCTTCAGCCTTAGTTTCCTCTCTATGTGCCATTATCACCCTATACGTCGTATTGAGCGTAAATTTGATTTGCCATTGAGCTTTGCAACAGAACTATCAACAGCGCCTTCGCCATCCAGCTGAGAGGAGGGTGAACAGTCCCATACCAACGGGCCAGCAGGGGTCGGATTCTCTTTCAGAGAGGGATTTCCCGAATCTTGTGTTTTCCGAACTGTCTTCTGGTTCATAGAGAGCTCAAAACTTGGATCATCATCGTCTCGCTGAGAGCTATTTTCATCCACCCAATCACCAAGAACACTCTCATTCTCATTCTCTGAGAAGTTGGAGATATCAGACATTGAATAAAACTTCCCACCAGAGCCACCGGATTCCATATAATTCAATATCTCCTCTACTTGATTTTCAGGTTGCGGTGGTTTCTGTAGACCTCCCACCACCTTTAACACTTTAGTCCCGGAATTGGGGCATACTAGCATACCAGAGTCAGCTCCCGCCATCCTCTCACAATTGCTAGCTAAGCTGTTAGTTGATAAAGTAACACTGCTTGGTACCACTGTTCCATTCACAGCACTTTTTTCTCCTACAGCTACTGATACAATATTGCAACCAAGTCCCCCTGACACCTGACCTGAGAGCTAGTTGTCAAGTTGCTCCTCTGGTTTGCCTCTTGCTGTAGGTTTCTTTTTAAAAATTGCCGGGACAATTCGTTCTCTCTGGGGCATTCCGGATTGCTTCCCTTCCCTGCTCTGTGGTGGGGTGGCCGCCGCTGCCTCCGCTTCACCCTTCTGCCGCCCATCATTGCGGCCATCATCAACAGAGCAGCTTCTGTTCTGCCGTCCCTCTCTGTCCCTGGACTGAGGGGGTGCCGCCACTACTGCAGGAGTAACCGCCGCCACCATCGAAACTGCTTCTGTTGCGGCTGCCACCCCCGGGTCTTAGCGCCCTTCCCTCTCCCTTTCGGAGCCATTCTGCAAGAACTTGCTAAAACCATTCAGGAATTGGAGGAGGAGATAGTAACATTTGCACAGATCTATCAACCAGAATGCCAGTGGATGAATGGAAACAATTCTTAGACGACCTCAACAAGAAAATAGATGACTATGGCAAAGAACTACAAGAGACAAAGTTACGTAAGTTTAAACGTGATACCATCGATTACAAGCTGGGCGGAGGTGTACCCCCAGCGACGTTTCATACGCAGGCAGAATAAATCTTCGGAGGAAAGTATTGCGACAGACAAGGATACAGACTTAGCGAGGGCACCAGCTAAGCGAATACAAGTGTCTATTGATGACAGCACTAGAAAAATAGCAGGACCATTTGCCCAGCAGGTATCTTTTTTGTCCCAGACACCGGATATGGGACAACCCCCAGACATGAGCACAGAAAAAGGAAACAAAAAACAAGGCGAGGAAAGATAAAAAGACAAAGGGAAGAAAGGCTTGAGGAGCCAGGGCAAACTCTCATAATCAACACATCATCACATGTTTTAACATCTAAAGAAATTGCCATTTTGAACAAAGGAATTACGTTCGTGCTGACCTACACTGGGACATCTCTTAGAAAATGCGATATCCAGGTATAAGTTTAAGAGAAGACTAAGGTTGAAGAATTTTTTTGAGAATGTTATTCCTCCACATGACATGGCAGAAATGGAGTCAGTCGAATTTAAACCGACCAGCAATTTTGAAGCCTGAGTGTCACACAAAACATTTGATATGTTTGAAGCACTAGTGGACAAGGATTTCAAGAAATTGAGTTATAAGAGAAAGAAGAATTCTGTTAAGCAGAAAAGAGCACATTAGCGCAATTGGCAAGAAGCACTGAGATTACATTTCAAAAAGCAGACAAGGTCGGGGCTCTGGTACTGATGGACACCTGTTTTTATGAGGGAAAAGTCACAGAACATGTGGGTAACACTGACACATATATGCTATTAGACAAGGATCCAACAACGGAGATCATCAGCTTACTCCAACTAATCATTGAAAAAGCCCTGAATATGAACTGGATTAAGGAGAGCACGTCTACATTTTTATCACTGCAATTTCCTCGGAGACCAAAACTCTATATGCTCCCAAAAGTCCTCAAAAATGTACATGACTCACTATTCCGACCTATTGTGTCGCGATGTGGGTCAGGGTTTGAACCTTGACGGCAGATTCATCGACAATTATTTACAGCCTTTTGTGAACTTTTGGCACACCTACATACAGGATTCTTCAGATTTCATTACTAAGCTTGAGAAAGTAAATCTACCAACACCAAAAGAATGTGTATTGTGCACAATAGATTTTGTTGCACTTTACACATCTATTGCACATGCTGAAGGTCTAGAAGCAGCATAGTTGTGTCTATTGCAACAGGATGAAATTGGGACTAACAAAATACTTGTACTTGAGCTTATCCTTTTTTGCCTACACCATAGTTATTTTACATGGGATGACAAGTTTTATTTACAACTCAACGGAACTTCTATGAGGTTCGCAGGAGCCCCATCATACGCCTAGCATTCTTTTGTCGTTACATAGATGATATGTTTTTTATTTGGTCTGGGTGTGAAGACAGTCTTACAGAAAATATACAACAGCTTAATTTGAAGAACCCCAGGATCCAGTTCACTTACACCATGAGTAAGAAGGTTGGTCATTTCTAGATGTTAATTTTGAAGTGAATGAACAAGGGTTGAGCACCAGTTTATATCGAAAACCAACAGATAAGAACAGTTCTTTACTGTTTCAAAGTTTACATCCACCTAATTAAGCTTCCATACTCCCAGTTTTTACAAGTCAGGCGACTCGTTTCAGACACCACTCAATGTCAAGCTTCTATCCAGGATTTGAAGATGAAATATAGTCAAGCTCAAAGAGCATTAGCTCATGAAAGAGGGGATTTATTGAAGAAAAAACAAAAGTCAGAAACGTCACGCATAGTCTTTCTTTCCAAATTCTCTACTAATTCTCCAAAGATACGCAACATAATGATAAGGAGGTGGGAACTTTTACAGGAAGTGCCGGATTTCAGAAACATTTACGCACCTCAACCCCTATTTGCATACACAAGGTCGAAGAATATCAAGGAATTACTTGCCAGTAAAACGACTGTAAATAAAAAGGTTTTAACTGGAATTCGTAAATGTCAAAATTGCACACATTGCAATAATGTTATCATTGGCAACAAGATTTCTCATCCTCATAAAGGAGAAAGTATCAAGCTATTTCTCTCGGGAGATTGTAACTCCAACAATGTGATTTACTCTATAAAGTGTCCTTGTGGTCTATTGACTACAAGACTGAGAGGAAACTCAAGATTCGGATTTCTGAACACAAAAGTCGAAATCGCAACAGGAGTGCCACAGTGTGTTTAGCTACACATTGGATGGAAAATCGCCATACCATAGAACAGATTAAGTTCCAGATCTTAGAAATAGTAGCAGAACAAACAGGATCAGACATCAATAAATGCTTACTGCAAAGATAGATCTTCTGGATTAAATGACTGGGTACTTTGAGACCACAGGGACTCAATGACCGACTGGAAATTAGTTGTTTTATTTAACACACATAAGTATCTTCATTCAATAAAAGATCTTATCATTAGCTATAGGACAGTTATTGCACTTTGCATTCTAGTGTATATGTATCACTGCGCTCAATGAGAACCAAAGATTTGAAAATTTTCACATTCCCACATTTTTATATTAGCATTTTCTGTATTTTTTTCTTACTTTTCTTCTGTTCCGTGTGTTCTTTTTTAAAACTTTGTTTCTGACAGGTTATCCTGTAGAAAGTATGTTGACTAGCTCACTTAGAGTGTATATCTGTTATGTATATTGTATTGTTTAGATTGGATGTTACCTGAGGAGAGAGTGGATTTGGATATGTATTCCAGAGTAATTTGTAGGATATGGTGTGTTTTGATTGATGCCTTCCACTAGGAGATCAGATAATTACTGCACACAATATTGAATTGTGTGTACCATTTAGGATTGTCTATAATAGGACTGAATGACCTTTTGGTCGAGTTATGACAAGTTATGAGCAACGCTGTATTCTTATGGATATGTTAATGTGAGTTGCTTATGAGCTCAACACCACTTCAAGATGGCGCTGACTGTGAGGTGATCTTTATTCCCCGCTATGTTACTTGGTTAATGCCGCTTTTTTTATTATTCAGCACTTTTTGCTGATACAGTTGATTTCAGACTTTTTTTACGAGCAACCATGGTATTGATTTCTGAGCGCGAGTTGAAATTCCAGCATGCAGTCGAATAATTCTTTATTTTCATGAGTTGGTTATGTATAGAACACCATTTCAATATGGCGCAGACTACGAGATCTTATATTTCCCCTGTCACGTGACAGGGTCAGTTTCGTGCTTCAAAATTTCCAGCGTCTATACTTTCGCATACTCGACTACTTCGTGGAGACAGCTGGTTGCCGGTGGTAGAGGGACATTGATGAGCAAAATTTTTAGCAGTAAGGAATGCGTTGGGAAAATATTGACTAGGAGGTTCGGATGGTCTGAGAGAGGCTTTGGTTAACATAATTTTCATAACTGACCGGGCATCCTTGGATTGATCTTTTTCAGAGTCTCGACACTTGGGAATAGCATCAGTCAGGCTCGCAATTGTAAAGTGGATTGCCAGGAGTTTGAAGACACAACAGAAGGTATTGTTTTCCTTGCATTTGTTTGCGATCTCGGTTGACATCTATGGAGACATACTACTCATTGAACCTTTACAGCGTGTGCTAGCTCTTTCGGCTAGAAACTTATTTAGAAATTGGAGTATATAACACATTGCATATTCAGTGAGTATTGCTATATTATGGATTCCACGAGACTTGGGACTTGAGTTTGCTTTTCTGTTTCCACTCTTTCCTTGTTTGTTTGACTTTTTATGATGATTCTTCTTTTTTACTATATTCTTTTGCACACATGTACATTAGGAAATTTGGATTTCAAGGTCACACAGATTGGTTAAACAGTTTGGTTCTCATTTTGGGTTAAGGTATACACAGTTCATTATTGAATGACGCATGATGGCTTATAAATCTGCTACTATGTACATTTGCAACTGAAACATATTTGTGTTTTACATATTTTTGTTTTACAGAGACGCCCCTGAAGAAGGGACGACAACAGTCTCGAAATGCATTGGGCTTGTGTCGTTGAATTGTGTTTTGTTTTATTGCAATGATGTTGATTTAGTAATGTTAAACTTCTCAAAAGCAACTGTAATTAAGATTACAGCATTGTGTTTGTAGTGTTCAGCATGATAATGAATTGGTTGATTAAAACTTCATTAACATATAGTTTCTAAATTTGTTTGGTTAAAAAGATTGAACCTATGTTTATTAGCATGATAGTATGTATATCATTTAAAGTTGTGCGCACCTGAGTCCAGCAGGCTATTCGCCTTCTGGACCCCCTTTTTCTCCTATTAAAAAAGCAGTCACAGACATGGGGGTCTGTTGACCCCGGCAGGCCACCATCCCTGTGGATGCTAGCCATTCCTAATGGGGGTCGCAAATTGCACCTGCCTCATTAATATTAATGAGGCATGCTATTTGCGAACCCATTAGTAATCGCAAACAGTGACTGAGTCAATGTTGTGCATTCCAATTAGCAAGTCGTAAATTGTGAGATTGGCAATGCGATGCAATTTGCGACTCGCTAATTGGCGGGTCGTACATCTGGCCCAACGTCTAAGGGTTTGTGTAAGAAAGTTGGTTGTTGGTTGACTGGGGTGTGAGCCCTCGTCAAGCAACAACCACAATCTTTGACAAGGTAAACCCCAAATTAACCTGTATTCACCCCCTGGTAGCTTGGCACAGAGAAGTCAGGCTTAACTTAGGGACAATGTGTAAAGTCAATCAATCAACCGGGATTTATAAAACGCAGCTAATCACCCAATAGTTTTTCCAGGCGCTTGTAGATATCGGAGGCTTATTCGAACAGCCGGGTCTAGAATGCCATTCGGAATTCTGGAAATGAGGTGATGGCCTGGAGGTACTTAGGGAGGCCTTTTCCAGGTCTTTGCTGCGATGTGGGAGAAGGAGTGCAGGGAGTATGGGTAATTAAATGGGAGGCAGAGCATAGTCTTCTTGACGGTTGGTGGAAGTTCTGTCTTGCCTGTGTTCAGCTGCAGGCAGTTCTTCTTCATCCAGTCAGCGACGTTTCTCATGCATCTGTGGAAGTTGGTTCTGGAGGTGACAGGGTCGTTGGTGAGTGCGAGGATGAGATGGGTGTTGTCTACGTAGGAAATTATGTTGAGACCGTGGGATCTGACGATGTTGGCCAGTGGGGTCTTATATGTGTTGAAGAGCATTGAGCTGAGTGATGAGCAGGGGGGGACAGCAGGTAATCTCCTTGTGTTGAGAGGTGAAAGGCCGGAGTTTGATCCACTGGGTTCTTCCAGTGACAAAGGTGGTGATCCATCTGAGCGCGTCCCCTTGGATGCCGATGTGGTGGAATCTTTCAATCAGCATGTGGTGGGATACGGTTTCGAAGGCTGCAGAAAAGTCTAGGAGGATCAAAACTGCTGTTTCTCCTCAGTCTAGGGGGTTTGGATGTCGTCAGTGGCTGCAATCAGGGCAGTTGTGGTGCTGTGATTGCTGCAGTAGCCGGATTTGGAGGCATTGAGTAGCTGGTTATGCTCCAGATGTTTCATGAGTTGATTGTTGATGATTTGTTCCAGTACCTTTGCTGGGAATGGGATTAGGGAGATTGACCAGTAGTTTTTGAGTTTGCTGGGGTTGGCAGATGGTTTTTTGAGTAGTGGTCTGACTTTATGGGGTTTCCAGGAACTTTTGCAGTGGTGATTGAGGTGTTAAGTAGGGTGGTGAGTTCCTGGCGATTCTTTGGATTCTGAGGTTGAAGATGTGGTGTGGGCATGGGTCTGTGGGAGCTCCTGAGTGGATATATTTCATGGTGGTGATAGTGTCCCGGGTGAAGAGGATGTTCCAGGTGGTCAGTGTGTGGTTTACGTCGGTTAAGATGGTGGCATGTC
The DNA here is from genome assembly GCF_964261635.1 of Lissotriton helveticus. Lineage (NCBI taxonomy): Eukaryota > Metazoa > Chordata > Amphibia > Caudata > Salamandridae > Lissotriton > Lissotriton helveticus. The sequence continues at coordinate 1,856,393,123 of NC_136061.1, read as the reverse complement.
TGTTGAGGAAATCTGTAGGTGTGGGTTAGGGTTCAAAGTTTCTGTATATGGGTGCACTCTTGTGGAAGAAGTGGGAGAGGTTGTCTCACAGTTCATGTAAGGGTATGATGTTGTTTTCGCTGGGAGTCAGGTTGGGGAATTCTTTCACAATGTTGAAAATTTCCTTGGTGTTGGCTTCGATGCATGCAGCAAGGGCTGTCTTCTTTGTAGCCCTCAGCAGGTGGTGGTAGAGGTTGAGGGAGGTCTTGAAGGCTGCCCTGTCAGAGGTTTACCAACTGGCCTTTTTGGAGGATTTTCCCTGGATGATCTCTTGATCGGGATGATGATGTCTGCACAATTTGTGATCCACGCTTTGAAGTTTTTCACACCCTATTGGAGGCTGGTGGCAGTAGCAGGGGTGGAGGTGTTGAGGCTGTTCGCCAAGCTGTGCTCTGAGATTTTGTTCTACCTTCGTTGGTGGGCATTGGTCATCTTGGGGGCGGCAGTACGGGGGCTCGAGATGCTGAAGTGGACAATGGAGTGATCGGTCCATGTGAGTTTTGTGACCTGGCTGTATTTGATGCTGTTGCTGGAGGTGCAAATTGGGTCCAGTGTGTGTCCTGCGGTGTGTGTAGGGTCGTGGAGGATCTGGGTCAATCCAAGACTGCTCATACTGTCGTGGAGGTGTGCAGTGCTTTTGTCATGAGGGTCATCGATGTGGAAATTTAGGTCGCTGAGGAAGATTTAGTCCTTGGAGTCTAAGGCTAGGGGCGCAATGAAGTCTGCGAGGGTGTTGCAGAAGCTGCAGCACTGGCCTCGGGGTTGGTATGCAAGCATGCCTCTGATGGTTGTCTTGTCATCCATGTGGAGCTTGAAGTAGAGATGTGCCATAGGGGTGATGGTGTTGTCCGTGATTGATGGTACACTGTATGGTCTCTTTGTGGATGATGGCTGTTCCTCCTCCTGGCTTGTTGGTGTGGTCCTGTTTAGTGTTTTTATATCCATCGAGGATCACTGTGGCAATGTCTGCGGAGGATGTGGGGTTGAGCCAGGTCTCAGTGAGGAAGATGCTGTCAGGTGCACGGGGGGTGATGAGGTCCCATAATTCCGTAGAATGCTTGCATAGTGAGCATGTGTTGAGAAGGGCGCATGCAAGGTAGTGTGCTTGTTCAGGTGGTGTCTGTGGTATGTTTTGAGTAGGGCTGGTCGGTGGATTAGTGTGCGTGCAGTAGCAGGTAAACTTGCAGTGGGTGCAGGTGAAAGGTCCTACCGTGGAGCATGGGTCAGCTCAGTCGCAGTGTTTGTTGCGGTGTCCGGGTTCGAGGGTGTAGAGGTTGACAATGGTGTTTCTTCAGGGGGCTGTATGGCCAGGGGTCATGGTGCTCGGCGTTGAACAGATGTGGAGGGGTGCAGACAGGTTTGTCTTTGGTGCACTTTCGGTGCGACAGTGGCGTGGTCGCACTGTGGCCTGCAATAAGTAGGTCATAGTGTGGGTGGGGCTTCTGTTGATGGAAAAAATGGAGAATGGAAAATCCCAGTCAGGAAAACCCAGGCAGCTGCAGTGCCACTGGATCAGTCTTGAACAAGCATGAAGTTGAGGCAACAGGCAAGTGGCAAGCTAGGTTTCCAGGCGCCTACTGATGTGGTCGCGCTGCAGCCTGCATTAAGTAGGCCCTGGGGTGGGCGGGGCTTCTGTTGGTGGGAAGAATGGTGAGTGGGAAAATCTGGTTGGGAAAACCTTAGGGAGAAAACCCAGGCAGCTGCGGTGTCACAAGATCAGTTTGGAACAAGCAGGAACTGGAGGCCACAGGTATTTGTGCAACACTTCAAACAACTTTCAAGTGAAACCACCATACCAAAAGGGTCCTACGCCAAGTAAGAAAGATATAGCTTTCTTTAATAAGTAAAAAAAATCAAAATGACAAGAATCCAATAAGTAGAACCAGAGATATTCAGTTTTAAAGATTTAAGTAAAAATTGTGTAAAAAAGCATAATGCGGGGCGTGGCCAAGATGGCAGCTTGAGAGGACGTGGATCGCGAGGCTCCCCGGCCCTGTGCCCCATTCCAAGTTATCACCAGCTGACACCCCCTTGTAAACCTGCCCAAATCTAGCTCCTAATCACCCTGCTTACTTGAGGAACCTCCGATCGGGTCTCTCTGAGTCGGAGACCGCCTATACCCCGCTTTTTCAGCTGCCGGCGGGAAAAGCGTAATGGCGACGAAGGTTTGAGCCCTTCCGCCGCAACTCCATGCCACAGCGGCTGTCAGCGCTGAGACCGGGGCACCGTAGGGGCGCACAGCGAAGCACAGTGGGGCAGGTCCTGCGGTCGGCAGCGGATGGCCGAAGAGAGCTGTGCGTCCCGACCCCTCCGGACACAGAACGCCCCGCCGGAGAGTCCCCAGCAACTCCAGGCCCCGGCGTGGGCCTACTAGGCGGCCGAGCGGGACTCAGATCACCAGATCGGCAGCGGCCTGCATCAGGCGGGGCACTGACTACCCGCCTCACGCGATCCGCCGGAACTTTCCCACCCCCTCAGCTGCCAGCGGGGGCGGTGCACTAGCGAAGGGGACTGCGAGCTCCAACCCTTCAGGACCCTGGGCGTCCCGCAGGAGAGCCCCTGGTCACTCTAGGCCCCGGCGTGGGCCTGCCGGGCGGCCGCACGGGAACTGAACCACCAGACCAGCAGTGGCCTACATCGGGTGGAGCACTGACTGCCCGTCTCCCGCGATCTGCCGGAGACTCCCCTCCCCCCCGGCCACTGGCAGGAGAGACGCACCCACGAAGAGAACTGCTTGTCCTGACCCTCCCTGACACTGCACGCCCCACCGGAGGGCCCCCAACCACTCTAGGCCCCAGCGTGGGCCTACCAGGCGGTCGGAAGGGACCCTGCCCACTGGACCTACTACGGCGAGCACCGAGCGTGGCGCCGTCTGCCTTCTCCCCCCTTCAGCCGCCAGCAGGGGAAGCGCACTGACGACGTGGGATTACCCCCTCGCTGCGGCTCCATGCCGCGACGGCAGCCTCTATAACGGACGGCAGTCTGGGAGAGCACGCTGCAGAGAAAGGTGAGGTGCGCCCTGCGGATTGCGGCGGGAGGTTGGGAACGACTGACCCTCCCCCCGGACACTGCACACCCTGCTGGGTAGCCCTCGGCTGCTGTGGGCCCCGGCGCGGGCCTACCAGGAACTTAACCGAACCTTCGCCCACCGGGGCTACTAACTCTGGCCACCAACGTGGTACCGGCTGCCCGCTACCCACCGCCCACTGAGGCACCCCGCTCCATCGCCTGGGACATCTGTGGACTTCCCCACGCCTGGGGCTCGGGCGCCACTATCCGGACTGAGACGCCTCCCTCCTGCTGACAACCGCGGCGCTACCCCTCCACCTGTGGCCTGCGTGCTCTCACTGAGCCCGCGCTGATCTTCCTGCTATACACATCTCCTGCTGCACGGTGAGAACTTCTTTTGGCATGGCCCGCTAAATCCGGTCCGGTATAACCCAGACATTCTGAGGCCATGTATGGGCCTCTGGGGTGACGGCGCGGCCTGACTCGACGGCGCCCTGCACCGGGCGCTCTCGCCCCCCACCCCTCGCCGGAGTTTCCCCCGCATCCCCGATCATCGGCGGAGGACTACCACCGGAACTGCGGCCTGCTTCTACGGCCCCTCCGGGCACAGCAAACCCCACCGGACGCCTCCTGCAACTTTAGACCCCGGCGTGGGCCTGCCCGGGGGTCGGGGGGATCTCCGACCGCCACTCCACCCACAGCGGACATCTCACTAGCGGCATCGGCCCGCTACTGGAGGGGACCCGGAACCCCCCCGTCCCCCCGACTTCTCGGAGAAGGGACCCGCCACCAACGCGAGGAACCACACAGCAGTGCACCCCCGCATTGGAAACGACCCCTAGGACGTGGGGGATGAGGTGAGAGGCGCCCTGCGTCCTGGACTACCACTTGCTTCCCCTCCCCTGGGTCCCTGTACTCTCTGCTGGGGGTCCCTCGCCTGCGGGGGTCGGTGTCACTCCCCTGCTGGACACTGCCCTGAGCCTCCGTTTGCTGGAACCGTCATTGCAGACCTCCTCCCGACTGCCTGCTGCCTGCTACCCACCGGCTCCCCCGCCTGGTCGATCAGCCCGTCTGTGGACGTCTTCGCAGCCTTCGACTGCTTCCGAGGCGCTGCTCTTCAGCCTGGTGTCACAGCACTCTTCATAGGCCAGCGTAGCTCTTCCTCACTCAGGCGTACCCTTGCTCAACGAGGCGCAGTGTCCCCAGCCCGGCTGGCCTGGTCGCCTCTACCCCCATCGTCTCACCGGCTACATCGCGTCCTGAGCGCCACCCCTGCGGCGCCACACGAGAGACTCTTCCTCCGGCCACCCCCAAGACGCCTCCTCTTGGGTCGCCACTCCTCGCCATCTCACGGGACAGCTCTGGTTTGCTCACCACTCATCACAGTTAGTCTCTTTGCCGGCTGGCCTGCCGCCCTGCACCGGACACAATGACGCACTCTAATCGCAAGGGGAACCGGAACGTGGTGGAACTCATGCATAAAGCGACGTCGAAAGGTGACAAAACCCAACCACAGCCATCCCCGAGGCCCCCCGCGAGCCCTCAGCCACAGGATGAAGACTCTGCTCCGATAACGAAAGCCTTCCTGGCCTCCCTTTTCAATACACTGCGTGAAGACTTCCAGACTCTGAAACAGGACATGGCCGGGGAACATCGCGAACTCCGTCACGACATCGACGGCCTGGGTGAGCGTGTGGCCTCGCTGGAGGAGGCGGATCGGTCCCGCAGTGGGGAGGTGGAGCGACTTCAGCAGGAAATCCTACGACTTCAGGATCAGCAAGTGGACTTACAGTCGCACTCTGAAGACTTGGAGAACCGCTCCAGGCGGAATAACATAAGGGTCAGGGGGGTCCCGTTGAACGCTGAAAAGGACAGTGTGGCCACCTACCTACAGGACCTATTTAGACACATTCTGGGGGAGGCGAGCGACTTCGAAATTCGCATCGACAGAGCGCACAGGGTGGGCATGGCACGCAGGGCGCCAGCACCACCTCCGGACATCCTCGCGTTCCTACCGGACTTTCCCCTGAAGGAACGCATCCTTAGAGAGGCCAGGAAAGCACAACCCATCACGTTTCGCGCTGACCCAGTGGCCCTTTTTCAGGATCTCTCTAATATCACCCTGCTGAAACGCAAATCCTTCAGGCCTGCGACGAACTTCCTGAGGGAGGCCGGGGTACCCTACTCCTGGGGCCACCCGTTCCGTCTGATCTTCAAGTGGAACGGATCCCTTCACCAGCTTAAATCGCTCCGCGACACCTGCTCCCTGCTTGGGATTGACATACCGGACGGCACCACCTCCAGAGACGCCTCTCCGTCCCGGTCGCAGGGAGACCCACCTCGCCCAGCGGCTGACGGCTGGCAGACGGTCCGCAGGAGGAGAGCGCCGAGATCCGTCCCAAAGCCAGACCCTATCACGGTCGCTCAGGAACGAGAAGCTGCAATACAGGAAGTGGCGGACAACACGGCACCCGACCAGTAGACTATTGCCCTTATGGACCTTGCCCAGCTTGGGGGTGATATCTCATTTGAACGCAGTTTGACGGGGGTTTGGGTCGGGGAGCCTCTGATTGGGCTGCAACCACGGTACCCCTTTCTTTGACTTTCTACGGACCTGTGCCCTGCACGACTAGGCCCGAGACTTTTACTGGTTTTCGTTGGGGGGGAGGTTATGGGGGGGGATGGGGAAGTTGGGGAAGGGGGGTTCGGCACTTGCAGGGGGTTAGGGGGGTCCACTCTGTTGGGGTTAGGGTGGCCACGGGGGGGGGGGAACTGTTGGGGGGGACCAGTACACCGTGGGGGGTGGGGACCAGTACGCCAGGGGATCTTTACACACACCAGGGTTTGCCCACGTTCTCCACTGCTGCGCAGCGTTTTGCGGAGTTGAGCCCGTTCACCACTACGTACCCCGGTGATGGCTGACACGCTCAAAATCCTGTCCCTTAATGTCAAGGGACTCAATAACCCGATTAAGCGCAGGGCTGTCCTCTCCTACCTAGAGAACTCAGCAGCCGACATCTGCCTGCTGCAGGAAACCCACCTCTTGGCCAAGGATTGGCACCGGCTGCGCTCCCGCGCTTTCCCACAGCAACTATTCTCCTCTCTCACGTCGAAGAAAGCTGGGGTGGCTCTGCTCATTTCACGGCACTTTAAAGGCAAGGTAGGGGCTAAAATAGGAGAAATCAGGGGACGCCTTCTAGCCCACGCTTTCCAGATTGGCAACACCACATACGCAATAGGCTCCATATACTCTCCCAATACCGGTCAGGAACCCTTCTTGCTTTCCGCAATCTCAGAAACGCTTCAGACACCTCACACCTACATGCTTCTAGGGGGGGACCTTAACCTCGTCATGGACACGGCCAAGGATAGGTCGGGGCACCGTTACGGAGACACGGGGGCGATTTCGCAGAACGGCACTACTTGGCTGCATGATAGGGACATCTCAGACCTTTGGAGGCACGCTCACCCGCTTGCAACGCAGTACACATTCTACTCACACGTACACCACACCTACGCCCGTATAGACCACTTCTTGGGCTCATCGACCCTCATTCCCCACATCACCACAGTGGAGATTGTCCCGGCTGCCCTCTCCGACCATCAGGCAGTGGAACTGACGCTTCAAGTACCCTGCACGCCACGCACTCCGGGGTCGTGGAGACTTAACGAAACCCTCTTACAAAAACCGGCGGTCACCCGCCAACTTCATAAGTGCATCTCGGATTACCTGGCCACCAATGATACCCCTGAGGTGTCGATGTCGTCCTTATGGGGAGCTTTGAAAGCTGTCGTTAGAGGGGAGCTGATAGCGTTATCAGCTGCAGACGCCGCACTTCGCAAAGAAAAGAGGGGCGACCTCTCCGACAAAGTTGCGGAGCTGGAGAGAGCTCACAGCCGTACCGGAGCCCCGAGAATTTGGCGCCAACTTAAGGCCGCCAGGGCTCAGCTAGCTAGCCTCGATACCGACAGGGCAGAATTTGCTGCTCTTCGCCTCCGCCACACGTACTACGTGGGGGGCAACCGCACCGGCCGGCTCCTGGCCAGTGCCTTGAAGGCCAAACTCCAACGCTCCAAAATCACGACGCTGCTAGACGATGCCGGCGAGGCAGTTACTGAGGACGCACAAATTGCCTCGGCCTTTCGCTCCTACTACGCCTCTTTGTATAGCACAGATACGGCGTCGCCGACAGCCATTGACGCTTACTTGCAAACGGCCAACATCACGCCGTTATGTTCAACGAGCGTGGAAACCCTTGATGCCCCCATTCGCCCCGACGAGATCCTCGCTGCCATTGCACGCCTCCGTCCGCTTAAATCCCCGGGCCCTGACGGTTTCTCGTCGGGCTTTTATAAGTCCTTCGGCCATGTCTTAGCGCCTATCCTCGCCAGGCTCTTTAATTCCTTTGAAGGGCCAAGCTCCATCCCGCCCGATATGCTTGCAGCCGACATTGTGGTCCTGCCTAAACCGGGCAAGCCCCCAACGCACTGCTCCGCATTCCGCCCCATCTCCTTACTCAATCTGGATCTGAAGCTGTTCACGGGGGTACTGGCGGCTCGCTTAGGCCCCTGCCTCCCGGGCATCCTCGAACCGGACCAATCGGGCTTTGTCCCGAACCGCCAGTGCAGTGACAATACTAAAAGACTCCTGCACCTCGTGGACAAAGCTCATTTTCAGGTTTCCGACTCTGCCCTAGTAGCCATCGATGCGGAGAAGGCTTTCGACCGTGTCGATTGGACCTACCTGCAGGCTGTGCTGCAACGCTACCGCCTGGGCGACCGGTTCCAGGCCTGGATCGCGAGCTGCTACTACCGTCCCTTGGCCCGTGTCCGGCTGGGCGGCCTCAAGTCCGACCCTTTCGAGATACAGAGGGGAACTCGCCAGGGCTGTCCCCTCTCACCACTCCTATTTGCCCTATACATAGAGCCCTTGGCGCAGAAGATCCGCGATAATCCCCACATTTTAGGAATGTCTTTCGGCAACGAATCCCACGTGGTGGGATTGTACGCGGACGACATAATCGCCGCGTTGAACCGTCCCTCTAGCTCCATACCAGCACTTTTGACGGAGCTGGACCAATTCGGCAGGGTGTCGGGTTTCAAGGTCAACCAGGGGAAATCCCTGATACTACCCCTTGGCAGCCATGCTCTTTCCAACAGCCCACCGGCCACCTTCGGTTGCCAACTGTGGTCCACCACCCGTCTGCCATACCTGGGGATTACTCTGACCTCCTCCACGGTCTCGACGGTTACTCACAACTACTCTACCTTATCATCCCAAATCCGGGCTGACCTCGCGCGTTGGTCGAAGCAACCCCTCTCCTTACTTGGGAGGATCGCGGCGGTAAAGATGTCGGTCCTACCCAAAATACTATACATCTTTCAGACCCTCCCGGTGTCACCGCCAATGGGGACGCTAGCTGACCTCCAACATGCTCTTCACCAATTTGTGTGGGAGGGGAAACGCGCCAGACTACATCGTCAAGTGGCGCACAGGACCGTGGACGAGGGCGGCCTCGGGATCCCAAACTTGCTGCAGTATTTCCAGGCCTCGCAACTTCGGTATCTGGTGGAATGGTACCGGCCCGAATCGGAGAAGAGATGGCTCTTTCAGGACAGAGCCATGGCACAGACCTCCCTGTGGAAGATACCGTTCCTTGCTCGCCGGCATAGGCCGTGATATCTCCTCCGTTCCCCTATTACTCGGACCACTATGGCGACCTGGGACATGGTGGCGGTCAAACGGGGCCTCACGACCTTCCCGTCCCCACTTACTCCACTCTTTGACAACCCCGCATTCCCACCCGGCACGGACACTCGAGCTTTCTTGCAATGGCGTGATACACCGTGCCGATCGGCCGGGCACCTCTTTGACACGGAGGGATTCCTTCCTCTCGCCGAGCTCTCGCGAGACTATGGAATGGACAATCCTCACATGTATCAATATTTCCAGATCCGCCACTGGCTCTTGAGCCCGGACGTTGCCCCTCTGGTGGGCCGGCAAATGACGCCGTTCGAACGCTGGCTTGTGTCCAAAGACTCCGATAAACATCTTATCTCAGATCTCTATCGGATGCTCTCCCCTACTGCCGACCCTGCTAAGACCGCTGGGCAGCGGCGCTGGGAAGCGGAACTCGGAAGACCTCTTTCCACGATCGAATGGAACCACATATATTACAGGGCCGCCCACACTACCCGCAACACCAAAGCCAGGGAATCGGCGATAAAATTGGCTATATATTGGCACCTTACCCCAGCGAGACTCAACCAAAGCAACCCGACCCGTAGCGCGCTGTGTTGGAGAGGATGTGGCAGCCGGGGTACACTGACTCACCTCCTATGGGACTGTCCCGCCTTGCAGGAGTATTGGAGGGTCGTCCTGGACGATATTGACTCCACATTCGATACTGAGATCCCACGTTTCCCAGCATACGCACTCCTAGGACTTCCAAACGCACTTACATTCCCCCTACGATCAGCTCGCGGCAAACAAATGGGCATCGCCATGCAGGCAGCGTCGCAACACATCTTGTCGCTATGGGGCTCTACTACCCCACCCACCCACACTGGCTGGTTACACAAGCTATGGTTCACCTTGGGCATGGAACGGATTCAGGCCACACTAACACATACTACTGACGCATTCCGCACCACTTGGCAGCCACTCCTAGCGTTGCTCTCCAGGGAATTCCACGAAATCACCTGCCCGAAGTACCTTCGTATCCTACGACTTACGGACTGCATGATAGACCGAACGCAAACAGAGGCACCCTGATACATTTAGTCTTGCAATACCTCACAGGACTGCTATGGAAGACTGGCGTACTGGTGGGGTGGGGGGGTGTTGTTTTGGGGTGTTAGGGGGGGGTGGGTTCTTAAGGCTGGCTTGTTTACTTGTTGCCCCGACTAGGGGCGTCTTTCGACCTCCGGGCACTACCTTTACATCTGAGCATGCTCACCCTGCTCATCTAACGCTTATTAAGAGAAGACGTGTCTGTCTGTCTCGCTCGCTTAACCTGCTTGTTGATTGTGCTTAGCTATGCCATGCCTTTCTTTTTCTGTTCTGAAAAATTCAATAAACATACTTTGAAATTAAAAAGCATAATGCGCCAACTTTGGCTATCTGGTCGCGCTGGACCGGGACAAAGTCAAAAGTTAAGGCTGTCTGCGATAGAGTACAGGCCGGCTTCAGGGAGCCAGTTAGGCTTGGTGAACAAATTACCTAAAAACCTGGTTTGCGGAGTGTTGTGTGGATCTGCATTGATGCGTAAGGTCCGAGATGCGGTGAGGCTGTGATGCAAGGGCCTGCATCATGGTTGAGTATCCCATCGACAGGGCTTGCGATGTGAACTCTGGCATTGAGGAAGTGGCACCAAGTCAGGGCAGTGCGTCGGTTCCAGAGAGCTGCGAGGCAGCCATTAGGAGTTTATCGTCATCGTGGAGGCTGCCATTTATGAGGGATGCAAAGGCCTGCACCAAAATATGCACTGCGCACTTGAGGCGATGTAGCGGTTCCAAAGAGCTGCCATGTGGGTCTTTGCAATGGGTCTACTCCACGAAGCAGCAGCGATGCCTTCGGTTCTGCTCGGATTTGCACTGCATAGCAGAGGAGATAGGTTGGCTTCGATGAACCCACAGAGGCTGGCAGAGCACCTGAAACCCACTTCCAAGTGTCCAGGGCTGGGGTGGCATCAATTGGCAGGGTAGACTCATGAATGGCAGCGTCCAGCTGCAGATGCAAGGTTGTTGGGAGTTTGTTGTGTCACAAATGCTTCAGCTCAGGAGGCTAGCCTACTAGTCCTCAGAGTCACTTTGGGTTGTGGGTTCAATAGATGAAGGTCTGGCCTATCTTACCCAGGCCAAAGGTCAGCTCAGCAGGGCAGCAGTTCCTTCAGGGCAGCAGTACCTTCAGAAAAACTTTCCTGCAGAGTTGCAGTCCTTGTAGCAACACAGCAGTCCTTCTTCCTGGCAGAGTATTCACATGTCCAAAAGTGTCTGAGGTCGAGTATTTACACCTAGTTGTGCCTTTGGAGCAGGGAAGAATCTTCAAAAGGTTTCCTTTTGAGGTCCCCAGGAATTCTGCCTTCCCTGTCCTGGCTCTAGACTGACTAGAGAGGGTATGCAGCCCTTGGCGTGGAGACAGGACACAGCCTATTCAGATGTTAGTGGGACTGTGCCCAGCTCCTCCCTCCTATCCTCCCAGTGAAGGCCCATCCAGGTACACCTACGCTCTCTATTGTGTGTGGCTTTCTAGGAGGAATACACAAAGCTCAACAGTCAGCTACACCCAGTCATGTGGCCAGAGACAGGCTACAAACACTAATTGGCTAAGGCAGGAAAATGCCAACTTTCTAAAAATTGCTTTTTTAGTATAGCAAATCAAAATCCAACTTCACCATAAATTAGGATTTTAAATTGTGACTCCAGAGACACCAAACATGAACTGATTATCTACTCCCATTTGGAAATTACACTTATAAAATATAATAAGGCAACTCCAAAAATATACCATGGGAGAGATAGGCCTTGCAGTAGTGTAAAACAAAATTAAGAGTTTCTCACTACCAGGACATGTAAAACTTAAAGGTCCATACATGCCCTACCATTTTCAAAGACCCTGCACCCTGCCTTCTGGGATGTTACCCTACCCTAAGGGTGAGGTATATGTATAAAAGGGAAGGCTTGGGCCTGGCAAAAAGGTTTATTTTGCCAGATCGACATGCATTTAAAAACTGCACCCACAGGCTGTAATTTCCAGCCTGAGACATATTTTAACAGGCTACTTAAGCGGGTGGCCCAATCTGTGCGGCAGGCCTACTAGTAGCATTTAATTTACAGGCCTTATGCGCATGTGTTGCCACTTTACAAGAGACTTATATGTAAATTAAAAATGCCAATTGGGTCTAAGCCAATGTTACCATTTGTAGAGAAGAGAGCACAAGCATTTAAGCACTGGTTAGCAGTGGTGATGTGCACAGAGTCCTAAGGCCAGCAAAAACGAGATCAGTAAAAAATGGATGAGGAAGGCAAAATGTTTGGGGGTAACCCACCCTCTGGCTCACAGGTCTAACAGTTTGCAAAGGTTGACATGCAAAGTCAAGCCCAGTTTAAGTTGTTGAACAAACGCATATGCGTTTTAGATTGTTTGAGGTTTCATATATTGATGCTCATTTTCTTTGTGTTTGGGGGAAAAGGTCATACCTTAAATAAGTACGTTCATTCTTTGCAGCCTCAAGTGACTGAGCACCTGTATCAGTTTAAGGAGATCTCTCTTTCACAGAGATATGCCCATGTGTCAAAAACAATAGGTTGCAGTTCAATGCGATCAGTGACTGACCGCTTGGCCATTTGAAAGATGCATGCACATAACTTTTCATAGTATGATTCGACCAGTCCTCTTTCTTACTCTCTTGTATTGTACCACTCTTGGAGTCCATCAATCAAGGATTTGTGGAGCACTGCAAATCACCAGTGAGGGTCTCAAGGTGCTGAAGTTGCTGCTTGCTTTGTGGTAATCTGTTAATTTGAACAGCCAGGTCTGAAGTCCTTTACTGAATTGCTAGAGCAATCCTAAGTTGCAGGGGAAGGTTTTCCATGCTTTGGTCACCAGGACAGAGAAGGAGGGTCCTCCGCTGTTGCTTCGGCGGATCCGGGGGGTGTCTGCGAGGAAGAAGGAGTTGGATGGTAGGTCTTTGGTTGTTTGGTGGAAGGTTAAGTGTTTGTTGATGTAAGCTGGTCCATCATTGTGCAAGGCTTTGTATGCGTGGGTCAACATTTTTGAACTGGCAACTCTTCTGGCTTGGGAGCCAGTTTAACTTCTTGAGGTGGGGTGTGATCAGGGTTTGTCACGGTAAGGTCGAAGATGAGTCTGATCACTGAGTTTTGTGTTGTCTGTATTATTTTCAGGAGGCATGCAGTGATTCCTACATAAAGTGTGTTCAGTTAGTCTAGCTTGCTGGTGATGAGGACCTGCATGATGATCCTTCTGGTGTTGACTATGAGCCATCTGAACATCTCGTGGAGCATGCGTAGGGTGTGGGAGCAGGCAGATTAGACAGTTTACCTGTTTCTTCATGGAAAGCTTATTGTCCAAGATGATGCCGAGGTTGCAGGCAAGGTCTGCTGGAGAGGGGAATGGGCCGAGTTCAGCAGCCCACGTGTCATTCCATGGAGAGGTGTTGTTGCAAAAGATGAAGACTTTCGTCTAGTCTGCATTGAGCCTGAGACAGTTGTCCTTCATCCAGTATGCAATGTTGATCATACATCTGTGAAGTTAGCTCTGGTGGTGAAGGGGTCTTCTGTCAACGAGATGATGAGCTGGGTGCCGCAACTATAGGAGATGATGATGAGTCTGTGTGATCTGATGGTGCTGGTTAGGGGGGTAATATACGTGTTGAAGAGGGTGGGGCAGAGGGATGATCCTTGGGGGAGGCCGCAGATGATTTTCTTGGGTTCCTAGGTGAACGGTGGGAGACTGATTTTCTGTGCTCTTCCGGTGAAGTATGAGGTGATCCATTTGAGGCCGTCCCCCTGGATTCCTATGAGGTGAAGTTTGTGAATCAAGATGTGGTGGGAGACAGTGCCAAAGGTGGCTGACAGGTCCAGGAGGATGAGCGCTGCCGTTTCACCATCATCCAGGAGGGCCCTGATGTAATCGGTGGCTGTGATCAGGGCTGTCTCGGGCGGTGGTTGGCTCAGAATCCGGATTGTAAGGGGTCCAAGAGGTTGTTGCATTCCAGGTGTTCGGTGAGTTGATGTTGACTGCTTTCTCAAGAACCTTCATTTGAAAAGGGAAGAGAGAGATGGGCCAATATTTTTTTGGATCTGCTGGGTTGGAGGATGGTTTCTTCAGGAGGGGCCTTATTTAAGCGTGTTTACAGTCCTCAGGAATTGAGGCCGAGGTGATGGAGGTGTTCAAGACTTTCTTGAGCTCGTCGCCAATCATCTTGCTCCAAAGGTTGAAGACATGGTGGTGACAGGTGTCCGTGGGTGCACCAGAGTGCATGGAGTTCAGGTGTTCTGGGACTGTGATCATGGCAGCGTTGACGGTGGTGGGTTGGAGTTTTTTTTTTTTTGTAAATGACAAAGATCTTATTGTGAAAGAAGTCGGCCAGGGGAGTCAGTCATTGAGCTGACACTCATCAAAGCCATGCCTTACTCTGGCTCTAATGTTAACTCAATAAGAAGTTTGTTTTTAATTCAATATGATATGGAAGAAACAGGTGTATAACAAAACATATGGGGTGAGGTTGGAGTATGATTATTTTGAGTCCTCTTTTTCAATGGTGTGCAAGAAAAAGTGTGTTATGATTGCAGGAAGAATAATTTGTTGATTTTCATGAATCAATTTATTTCACTGAGTGCATATATATAATATATATATTCATATATATATTTCTTTTATTTTTTTACTGAAAAAACAAAGTGGTTAGGTTTTGAATAACACAATAACGAATGTTAAAAAAACAAAATAATACTGACATTCACCCGTTATAGTACACTGAGCTAACTAGAACTTGTGTTCCCGCCATGTACTGCTTATAACCTCACATATTACATCACCCACGACATGTTAAATGTCAATATTAATGAGATTATTGGTACATGCATATTTAACACAACAGTCATTTACAACATTGAGTTACTGAGTGTACACATGTGGATTCATAGCACGGAATTAGCATGAGCGTTGGATACAATTGTATTTGTGCATGTTGAAAGTTATATGGTGCACCATATACAAATCATTAAAGTTTGGGGTGGAGGTAGTGATCCAACATTTAAACCCCCTCATAACAATCCCAAGCACCTCTTTAAACACTCAGAAATAGATAAAAAGAATAACACCAAAAATCACACTTTCAGAGTAAAAAGGTCTAACTTTCTGTCAATTTTGGTGAAATTTCATTCATCTGTTTTTTTCTGTATCGCTTCCCAAAATTTTCTATGGGATTTAAAATGTCAAAACAATGCCTTGTGCCCCTCTCTTTTCTTGGCTCCACTTGATGGACAACCCTGATACTTTACAGGAAGGAGCTGAGGTGGATGAACTTTTTTCCCCAAAATATTTTGTGAAAATGTGTCTAACGGCACCAACGTTATGAGCAAAACCAAAAACGCTTTTCCTATGGAAACTCTATCCTAACTAAGTCTACTGAGTGGTGACTGCCACTGTGTAATATACTTATATGGTCTGTAGCAGCGTCTAACTCTTGAAGTGGGGAGCAAAGGTATTGTGAGCCAGGAGGTATTTTTCACATATGAGATATCCGTTCTGTTGTCAGTTAGGGCATTTCAGTGAACAAGACTTAAGTAAACTAGAAGTGGTCATTGGTGAGTTTCTTCTGAGAGTGAAACACAAATGTGAAATCATTATGTGCATTACAATGGATAACAGTGGGCCAGTATCCATTTCCTTTTTGAGCCTGGATTGTGTTCTAGATTAGTTACACACCTATATTAGAGATCATTGGTTCTCCGTGGAGTTCAGTCTTATAAGAGGTATTCACAGACATTGGACAATTGCGTCATTTGTAGTTTTAATATAATTGTTTCATTTTATGTTTTTGTAAGGCAGTAGAGATGTTTGGTGAAAAGGCATTGAAGGATGAGAGAGGTATAACTTCACTTTAGAAGCTCAAAGACATTATCTGAGCATTTTTATACTGGCACATTATTTAACTTTTACTACTATTATTTTGTATGCGTTACATAAAGTGAATGAAAAAGGGGCAGAATACAACACAGTTATACTATAAAGAGCATTGATTAAAAATCCTTTTACTTAAAACTAGGATTTTCTGAAAATCCTCTGTGGAATATTCTTAAGCCCCAATAACAGTTTGTGAGAGGGTCTTCAGCCCCAAAATAAACTGAGAATTTGGGCCCAATGACCATCTGACTGTGAATCTAAACCTTCAACAACCTAGTGAGGGCGGCTTACTTTCAGACAAGCTGATAGAACCTACCATAGGCAATATTACAGAGAGGGTTCACTGTCCCACTCTGTGCCACACTCTTAACTGGGTGGGACAGTACACCCTTTGGCAGGGAATGCTTTGTTCAGAGTGCAGGCACAAACTCACGACAGTACTCTGAACAGAGCCTTGGGGAATGGCTGACTGAAAGCACCAGCTTCCTTTCACTGCATGCTGTATCAAGGCCCGAGAATCCAAGAAGGCAGAGACACCCTGCAGGTGGGTGCATAGCATGACTGCATCCACCTGCAGGGCAAGCATGACTGCATCCACCTGCAGGGCTAATGCTACAGGGTTCTTGGGATGCACCGTGCCAACACAGCAAAGGTTGACCTTGAGGATGCATTGAACTGTGCAGCAACTGCATGTGGCTCACAGTCAGTAAACCTTCTGACGGCCTCTTTGCCTCTGCACCAGTGTCTATAACATGGCGCATGCACAAAGGCAAAAGATTGCCTCATTTTCATGGAGTGACTCCCCATACAAATGAGGGTATGTCCCCGTGGAATCAAACCAGTGCATATTTAGTGCTTCATATTTCACGATCGGCTCCGCAAGAATCTGCAGCCACTTATTAATACAAAGTGCCCCAGGGGGCACAAAAAGCAGGCGTACATGCCAGTTGCACCCACAGGGCACTCTTTTATAAAAACAGCCCCAAGTGGGTATTGTACAGCACCCTATTGTGTCTAAATAATGACCCCTTAACAATGAGAAGTTATTAAAATGGTCCAATGACCTTTGTTTTGTTGAGATTTTAACATTCATTACAGCATAATTTTCTCACATTAACCACCAATTATTTTCAGCACACTAGGGCTTCTGATTTGAGCAAATATGTTTCTAGGTGGAAAGGGTCAACATTTCCCAAAAACTTGAATGGAAACACAACAGAGCTTCACATGCTCTTCAAAATGACCTAAAGCTCTTCAAATGCAGCTATACATTAAAGAGAACACCACTCCATATTCAAGCACTTCGGAGGTCTGTTGCAATTCTAGGTATTAATATCCCCACTTTACTTTCTGAAAAATTAGGTAAGGTAATTTGGTATTTGCTATATATTTAGGGCTTGATAAGCGTCCATCCCAGTTTGCCCTTTATAAGATTTGGAATAATTGTTGGCTTTTTCCCTTTCACCACCTTCAAGTACGTGTAACAGTGCATGCTGATTTGTGTGCATAGGGTAGGGCACTGCCTTTAGTGCGCGTGGAATGACATTGCACAGTGTGACTAGCTAAAGACGAGTAAATATGAGTACTTCCTCATCAGAAAATGCATGGAAAATTCACAGAACATGTAGTAAATGTTGGGATTTCAGTCCCAGAGCAAAGAGGGAAATGGTTAAGTACTAGCCGTGTTTCCGTTCATGTTAATTTCCGAATCACCAAACACGGTGGCGGTGGGAATTTACAGATTACAGTAGACTTCCGGTTCAATAGTGGGAGAGACTGTTTAACAACAATACATACAAGTCTCTTTGCCAAGCAGCTATTCATCTTTGATTTGTCTCTTCGCTTCATATAGTTCGTCTGTCCAAACCTGGATCCTTTTTCTCAATTATTTTTACCCTTCCTGGTTCTCTGGTATAATCCTTACCTAGATTACCTTCTTTGGCTTCTCCTATTTGTCTTATCGCCTTTGCATTTGGAGCAAAACCATCTCTGCTGATCGTTGCTGTCCGATGCCTCGAAGTTCTGGTGAGCAATGATGGTCTATACTCATGATCGCACCATCTGGCCAGGATCCGGGTACAATTGTGGGATTTGTTTTAGGTTAAAGTGGCACACCATCTGCCCACCAACCTCCACCTCTTTCTCATACTTATTTGGCCTTTACTCCATACATCACCTAAGAGCTAGTAAGAGTGCTAATCCGAAAGCAACTGCTATCCTATCCAAGGAATTGCCCACATCGACCTCCAAAAGCAGGCGATCCTGTGTCATCTTTTTCCCTTCCCTGTTTTCCCCTTTCTTTAGTTGTGAGGTATCCGAATGGGTTAATACCTCCAGAGAGAGTCCAGGACAGCAGGGACTCTCAGCAGATCCAGTAACATTAACCAGGGTCCTTTATTCACCATGGGATGGTCAAGTGAAAAATGTCACTTGTATTGTGCTTTGGAATCACTAGTTATAATGAGGTGTGATCTGAGGGAGACAAACCTGACTATTCATGCTTGAGGGCCTTTTAAGCTAGAAATGCTCCCTAAACAGGAAAAGAAAGACAGGGGATGATAGAGTGTTTGTGACATTTCAGCAGATAAATTGACATTTCAATAATAAACCAGTTTATCGAGTGCGAAACCCATATAGCTTACAGTGAGATAATGCTTAACATTCAAATGCATGTGGAGCGTCTTACTGCTCCTATCGAACGCACAGCTTCAGTCCTTAAAGAAAGGGTAACTCCATTTGTCTGTTTCGTTCAATTCTTTTATTGTCCAGTTAATCCATAGATCAGAATAACTTCAATCCAGTTTTTCACATTCACATGTTTGACAGTTCATGTATGTTAACACTTCAAATGCTGCAGATTGCCCATCCAGGCCTATCTACTGCAACACGGTGAATACATTTAAAAACATCTTCGTTGTTAATCCAATGCATTTCGGGCTATATCCTTGCCCTTCATCAGGGATTCACTACAAATTTTAAAAAACACAGTGTTACCACAATTGCTCCATATCTTAATCTCAATGTTAATTGCCAAAACGACATTTCTCGATTTTTCTTACGTGCCATAATATGTTCTCGCTCATATTTAACGTGTTCCCTCTAATCATTTAACTCTGCATCAATATCTAGATCACAACCAGTTATTTGTGCTACACAAGACTTTTCCTTCAAATATCGCTCCCTTTGACCTAACGGCTTTCTCACGACTTACTTCAAACAACTTGCTCTCGCGCTTCCCGCCTTCACTGCAATGGTGTGCTCAGCGATATATCAAACCTCCCACTGGTTACCTCCCACTTTTTTCCCGGTATCCGCCTTATCTCCACCCCTTCAAACTGCTCAGTACTTCGTTATGATGTTAAAACTACTATCTAGATCTAGATATTGATGCAGAGTTAAATGATTAGAGGGAACACGTTAAATATGAGCGAGAACATAATATGGCACGTAAGAAAAATCGAGAAATGTCGTTTTGGCAATTAACATTGAGATTAAGATATGGAGCAATTGTGGTAACACTGTGTTTTTAAAAATTTGTAGTGAATCCCTGATGAAGGGCAAGGATATAGCCCGAAATGCATTGGATTAACAACGAAGATGTTTTTAAATGTATTCACCGTGTTGCAGTAGATAGGCCTGGATGGGCAATCTGCAGCATTTGAAGTGTTAAAATACATGAACTGTCAAACATGTGAATGTGAAAAACTGGATTGAAGTTATTCTGATCTATGGATTAACTGGACAATAAAAGAATTGAACGAAACAGACAAATGGAGTTACCCTTTCTTTAAGGACTGAAGCTGTGCGTTCGATAGGAGCAGTAAGACGCTCCACATGCATTTGATTTTCTACTCGAATGGTTAAATGGGCAAAAACCATTACATCTGGACTGCACGCAAGAAGGTTGAAAGATTAATAGAAACCAAAAGTATTCAGAAAAATATAGGTGTGCATTTCGTCAATAATGTGTGTAATTATATTGATGTTTGCCCGCATGACATGTTGCACCCACCATGGCATTCAGAAAGCAATTTGATTTACACATGTGAGACTCGGACATACATTCGACAGGTCTTAGGAGCCACAGTGGAGTCTTTTTCCCATAGTCGTGAAAACATATAATTTTGAATATCAGCGAGTTCGCGAGTAAACTCTGTGTTAAAACGTCATATTTAATGTGTTGTGTAACACTCTAGGGCGGGCGGGGAATGAGAGTCATTTCAACTTCGACAAAGTGAACATATGTCGATAAGATTCATGCATCAAACTAAAAGCAAGGTCTTCTGGGACTAGTAGTTTTAACATCATAACGAAGTACTGAGCAGTTTGAAGGGGTGGAGATAAGGCGGATACCGGGAAAAAAGTGGGAGGTAACCAGTGGGAGGTTTGATATATCGCTGAGCACACCATTGCAGTGAAGGCGGGAAGCGCGAGAGCAAGTTGTTTGAAGTAAGTCGTGAGAAAGCCGTTAGGTCAAAGGGAGCGATATTTGAAGGAAAAGTCTTGTGTAGCACAAATAACTGGTTGTGATCTAGATATTGATGCAGAGTTAAATGATTAGAGGGAACACGTTAAATATGAGCGAGAACATAATATGGCACGTAAGAAAAATTGAGAAATGTCGTTTTGGCAATTAACATTGAGATTAAGATATGGAGCAATTGTGGTAACACTGTGTTTTTTAAAATTTGTAGTGAATCCCTGATGAAGGGCAAGGATATAGCCCGAAATGCATTGGATTAACAACGAAGATGTTTTTAAATGTATTCACCGTGTTGCAGTAGATAGGCCTAGATGGGCAATCTGCAGCATTTGAAGTGTTAAAATACATGAACTGTCAAACATGTGAATGTGAAAAACTGGATTGAAGTTATTCTGATCTATGGATTAACTGGACAATAAAAGAATTGAACGAAACAGACAAATGGAGTTACCCTTTCTTTAAGGACTGAAGCTGTGCGTTCGATAGGAGCAGTAAGACGCTCCACATGCATTTGATTTTCTACTCGAATGGTTAAATGGGCAAAAACCATTACATCTGGACTGCACGCAAGAAGGTTGAAAGATTATTAGAAACCAAAAGTATTCAGAAAAATATAGGTGTGCATTTCGTCAATAATGTGTGTAATTTTATGACAAGACCGGAGGCTCCTATTATGCTTTCTAATCTTGCGTTTAATCAAACAGCAGCCAAGATAAGCAATGAAAACTACAGTTCCCAGAGGGCCAGAACAGCTGGGCCATGGGAACGTGAAAAAACGCGATAGTACAGTAACCAATCATAGAGGACCTATCAAATAAAGGCAACTAACTGACTGCGCAGCTTCCTCTTTTCTTGCTGCTCGCAGTCAGATAAGTGCCTTTATTCCTGCTCTCAGTTATTAATTGAACTAATAGTTGTTTATATCGTGCATTTTACTTGTGCTGTTTCTCCTTTGCCAGCTTTGCTTACAGCGCGTCTTCGCGCCGCTGTTCCACGCTTCCGGCGTGTTTCCTGGCATTTGTTTACATTCCCCCCCCCCTCCCCCTGGGGCTCCCTTGGTCGCTCCCTCTCTCGCGCTGTACAGCGCTGGTTTCCCCTTCCTCGCGCTTCTTCGCGCGCCTTTTCCTTCCGCCTCTTACCTTCTCAGAGGCTCTCTCTCAGTCACCGGTTCCTCGGCGTTGCTGGCGCGTCTCCTCCCCCTTCAGTTCTGGGCTCCGGCTGACGCTCTCTGCCCGGCCCGCCTACCGTCACGCCCCTGCTGGCTCCATTAACCCTCGCCTGCCTCTAAAAGTATCTTCCTTCTGTTTTGCTCGTTTTGCTCGTTTTTTGTGCCCCATTCGACATGGAACAAGACAGTTCCTCTGAGGAAGTCCCCGTTGAGGACCCTATTAATTTCAAAAAGCATCTAAATAAGTTTATTAATAACTCTGTAGAGTCTGCAGTTGAAGTGTCCATGAAACGCATGTCAAAAAATATGGAGAACTCTATGTTGAGTGTCATGTCCAAACTTCTGGCCCATTCTGCGGGGGAAAGCAGAAAGAAAAAGGTGGACCACTCTGCTAAGGCTCATGCCTCAAAAACTGCGTCATTGGTTGGCGAGTCTTCCTCGCTTTTGACTGAGGACTTTGCGCCTCCCAGGCCTCCTTCCAAGGAGGGGTTCGTTGGTTCCGAGGGCAAACGAAAGCATAAAGACAAACATGCAGAGTCTCCTAAGAAAAAACTGGTTATTTCCACCATAATGGACACTGACGATGATGATGATGGCGATATGGATGACGCTGATAAATTGTTTGATTTATTTGACGCAGTTGATCCTTCTTCCCCTCCTTCCAAATCTGCTAAATTAGATTCTTTTTCCTTCGAACCAGTCTTTGACTCTGAGGGTTTTCCCATGTTTGATCCCTCCACTATTCGTCATCCAAATTCTACTGAATGGTTCCCTTCCCATCATGTTGGAGAATATATCACGGCCAGATTACGTCTTCCTCTGGAGACCTCAGTGAGATCCAGACTCAAGTCGGAATGTCCCAAACCAGCTCTTCCTGACAAAATCACCCTTGTCCCTTCCATAGACCAGCCTCTTCTCACTTTCTTTTCTAAATTTGGCAAAGACCCTCGCAGAGGGGTCGACAAAGCTTGGTCCACTTGTCAAGACAAGTTGCTGGATGTCGTGGGCCCTCTCGCCCGCATTTTTGATTTGGCGGAGGCCGCACGTTTAGAAGGCTCGGAACTCTCGGCTGAAGAGATTTCCATGTGGGCTCAACGAGCCTTTTGTCTCCTTGGCAATGCAAATTCCGCCATTACCCATGAGCGCCGCAAAGGTCTCCTTATCAAGCTGGACCCTAAGCTCTCCAACCTCGCCCCTATGGATCCTGGTCCCAAAGCTAATGGTCTCCTCTTCGGAGACAACTTGGTCCGCGACCTCAGCAGATTTGTCTCCACCTTCGCTTCTTTGGATAAAGCCCAACAAACTGTCAAAAAGGTTTTTGCCCCTCGGGTTTTTGGACGGGCCGGCAGAGGCAGGGGCCGCTCTTCCGGCCGTCCCTACAATCAAGGCTCCAGAGGTGCATCCCATGCCACTCAAGACTACAAGCCACAATTCTATCCCCAACGTGGCCGTGGCTTCAGAGGCAGAGGTCAAGGAAACTATCGTCATAACAACACCAGACAACAAGGTAAGCCTTTCTTCTTCCCCTCCTGTGGGGGGTCGCTTAAAACTTTTCCTTCCAAAATGGTGTGCTCTCAGTTCAGATCCTTGGATCTTAAACACCGTTCAAGGCTATCTCATAGAATTCTTCTCTCCTCCCGTTCAAACTTCCTTTCCCCCCCCCCTCGTTTTCTCCGCTCTCCTGGCCTCTCAGATTTCAAACGAAATCGAGGTTCTTCTTCACAAGCAGGCAGTTCAAATTTTTCCCTTCGACTCCTCCGGCTTTCTAAGCTCCATTTTTCTTGTTCAAAAGAAAAACAAGAAACTCCGCGCCGTCATCAACCTGAAGTGGTTCAACCAATTCGTAGTTTATCGCCATTTCAAAATGGAAACGATTTTACACCTACGAGACACCCTTCGCCCTCACGATTGGATGGTCCGTCTGGACCTTCAGGATGCTTACCTCACGGTTCCCATTCATCACTCCCATTGGAAATTTCTCCAATTCCAATGGGCAGGTGTCAATTACTGTTTCACTTCTCTTCCCTTTGGCTTATCTTCCGCGCCATGGTGCTTCACAAAACTCTTAAAACCCGTGGTCGCTTATCTTCGATCCCTTGGCATCAGGCTGATAATTTACTTGGACGACATCCTCCTCATGAATTCCGACAAGGAGAATCTTCTTTCAGATTTACTCCTGACCCAATCTCTCCTTTCAGATCTGGGCTTCCTCATCAATACGGACAAGTCGTCCCTCACTCCATCGCAGAACATGGAATTCTTGGGTTTCATGGTGGACTCCGCAGCGGCGTCTCTTCGCCTCCCCCTTTCCAAAGTTTCCAAAATCAAAGCGGAGATTGTTTCCGTTCTTCGGTCCTCTCTCTTATCTCTCCGATCCTTGGCAAGGATCGTCGGTCTCCTGTCCTCCTCCATTCAGGCCATCTTCCCCGGCCCTCTCCATTATCGCGCTCTCCAACGTCTGAAGATAAAGCATCTCAGACAAGGTCTAGCTTATTCAGATCTCGTTTCCCTAGATCCAGAATCTCGCATCGAGCTCCAATGGTGGATAGACCATTTTTTTCAAAAAACAGGATTCGCTGTTCAATCCTCCTACGCATGGACAATGTTTCTGCGGTCCGCTATATCAACCATCTCGGCGGCACCAGGTCCAAGCCTCTGGCAGACTTAGCGAGAAGTCTGTGGGAATACTGCCTCGCCCATCACCTTTCCTTGTCCGCGGAGTATCTTCCAGGGGATCTCAATTCTGTGGCCGATTGGCACTCAAGATTCCTTCGAGATTCCAGCGATTGGAAGCTCTGTCCATCTGTTTTCCTCTCCCTCTCACATCTTTGGGGCCCTTTCTCCATCGACCTTTTCGCGTCCCGGCTCACCTCCCAATTGCCCCGGTTTTACAGTTGGCGTCCGGACCCTATGGCCTTGGCGACAGACGCTTTCCTGCAGGATTGGTCTCGTCATCTGCATTATGCCTTTCCCCCCTTCCTGATGATCAACAGGGTCCTCTCTCAGATTCGCCGCCAGTCTTCGTCCCTGGTTCTTGTGGCTCCTTTCTGGCAAGCACAGGTTTGGTTTCCGTCTCTTTTAGAAATGGCAGTGGACTTCCCGGTCCTTCTTCCCTCCTTCCGGGATCTCCTACTCAATCCTCAGGGCGAACAACACAGTCTCATTCTAGACAACACTCTAACCTTGTCGGCCTGGAAAGTTTCCGGCCTCCCACTTCTCACGTCCTCATTTCACAAGAGGCTTCGCTCTTCATCAGCCAGGCCTGGGCCCCTGGCACCTCCAAGGCGTACAAATCCGCCTGGTCTCTTTGGGCAAGCTGGTGTTTGGAAAGGGACCTCAATCCCATTTCAGCCCCTCTAAACTTTGTCATTAACTTCCTCGCTTCCGAGGCAAGTGCAGGTAAGGCTTATCGCACTGTAAATCTATATCGTTCGGCTATTTCTCTTAACCATTCCCAGGTTGACGGCAAACCGGTTGGTGCTCATCCCCTCATTTGTCGTCTATTAAAAGGTGTTCGATGTGCGAAACCACCTTTGGCTAAGTATACTTCTTTATGGGATGTTACAGTTGTTCTTAAATTGTTCACAACTTGGCCTGACAATTCTGTTCTTTCACTCAAAATGTTGTCTGCCAAACTTACCATGTTACTGTGTTTGATTTCCATTAAGAGAGTTTCTGATGTTAAAGCTCTTGATGTTACTGCTCGCCAATTTTCCCCTACAGGTGTAATGTTTCAAATACGCAGACGCACTAAAACTAACTTGGATTCAGTGTTTTATCCGTATTTTCCTTCTCAACCCAAATTGTGTGTTGGACAATGCTTAAAAGTGTATGAAGAAAGGACCGCTGATCTCAGAACGCCCTCTCATTCTCAACTCCTTATTTCATTTCGTAAACCTCATCTCCCTGTCTCTTCCCCCTCCCTCGCCCGCTGGGTTCGGTGGGTCATGTCTCTTGCCGGAATTGATGTCTCCATTTTTGGGGCTCATTCGGCCAGGGGAGCCATGGCTTCTAAAGCCTTTTGGTCTGGCTCTCGATTGGAGGACATTCTCAGATCGGCAGATTGGTCCAATGACAGTATCTTTCGCATGTTCTATTGTAAACCAATCCGTACTGTGGCTTCTGATGTTGTTAATATGCTTTGAACAAGCATAATAGGAGCTTCCGGTCTTGTCATAAAATGTAGATTTTCCTAGTATTCATGACGGAAAGTCTTAATTTTATTAAAGACACGGAGGCGAGTATTATCCCGCCGCAACATTACTGACATTTGTTTCTCCCTCCCTACAGCAAATCCAGCTTTACCACCGGCCTCGTCTTAGGAGTTCTACTCTTCGACTGCTGAGGTCTTCGCCTCCACGTCCTCTACTTCCAGTGCCTCCGGATCCTTCTCCTGGTCTCCTGTTCGATCTTCTTCCTTGGATTCCTCTGCTGCAAGACTTATGTTCCTGGACTTTGGCTCTGGCCTTAATTATGTTAATTTGTCCTTTATTCACTCAACCTTTATGACTGGCTCACAGCGAAAAGAGGAAGCTGCGCAGTCAGTTAGTTGCCTTTATTTGATAGGTCCTCTATGATTGGTTACTGTACTATCGCGTTTTTTCACGTTCCCATGGCCCAGCTGTTCTGGCCCTCTGGGAACTGTAGTTTTCATTGCTTATCTTGGCTGCTGTTTGATTAAACGCAAGATTAGAAAGCATAATACTCGCCTCCGTGTCTTTAATAAAATTAAGACTTTCCGTCATGAATACTAGGAAAATCTACATTATAATGCTTAACATTGCCATAAGCCACTGCCAATATCCTACTCATGGTTGGGAGCTGTAGCAGCTCTTTTTTCTGAGCAACATGAATGCTCATGTGGAAAATAAACCTGAAAGAAGTCAAACATTAGGCCTGGAGCTTGATGACATCATCGTAACTAGTTGTAGTATCTAAGTAATAAAATGACAGTGTAAATACAAGGTGTAATGTCATAAAATAGAAACCATAAGACGTTGTAAGCAGCATGATATATTATATGTATCTGAAAAAAATACAACAAAGATGAACACAAGGTAAAAAGAAATAAGATACACACAGAAAATCGAAAAGAATAGATTTGCAAATTATACCATGAATATAAATTTGAAGATTCAAATGTGTCTCACATAGAATCGGTCTGAAAGTAATCACAATAGCAAACATTGCCTCAGACATAATAGGTATTCCCACTCACTAAGTAATAGAATTAATAACATTAGACGATGTATAGAGATAATATAAGAAGAGACATAAAGAGCTAGAAATGAGAAAAAACAATGAAAAACACAGAGGAAAGCAGGTGCTCCAAAATCAGGCCCGGTGCAGGATAACCACTAGAAACAGTCAGTGTTGCAAGAAATAAAATCTCAAATTGAGTTTTACAGCTTCTTCATTTGACTCATAACCAACACTATACATATTGACTTCACCCATTATTGTGTGAACGGCCAATGGCTTATCTTCAACTTTTTTTAACCAAACAATTAATTTGGTAGTTTCCAAACAGATTGCTTTTAATATGATAGATTGACCACTAAATAATTTTTTTATGTGAGATACAATCTGTACATTTATAACCTTTCACACTTACACGTTCCTCACAAATATCCAGCTCCGCAGTAAATCTGGCGTTGAAGCACACCGGGGAGGCACTTGGTGGGCCCGATGATGAAGCATGTCACCAACCAGGGTGGTGAGTGAGGGCTTTCTATACAAATCTGAGAGATTTATTTATCCATCCTCTTCCTTTTTGTGCTTCTACACATTCATTGATTTACACTCTTTTGTTGTTTAAAATTATCTTCAACTTTTACATTCGGACACACAGATGTTCAGCACTCTACGTCCAAATCCAAACAGCGAAATCAGCATCAACAGGTCTAATTGTGCACCCAATAAAAGTGTTTAGTGTAAAATGGCTTGTCAGCATATCAAATTGTGGGGGAAAATAACTCTGCGCTCTGCAGTTTAGGTAGAACATGAAATATGTATTTATCAGTGATCAAAAATGAGAAAACGTTGACAGCGGCCCCTGTAGTCGAAGACAAAAAGTGAAGCTACCTTTGAGCAGAGGACCATCACACCATTATGGGTGGCTTAGGAAGCTTAACTCATCAAGAGGAGTTTAGTTAGTGCTGTTGGGGTGGGGATCGTATTTGCACCATGCAGAACATTGCTGCAAACATTTGTTTTTTTTAGATTTATTTGTATTGCTTTTTTACTCAAAAAACATTACAACCAATCAAATAGTTAACAAGTCAGTCGCCCGCACATAGCTGGACCAACATTGCCATTATGGTAGATATACGTGTCTTCTTACAAACAGCATAAGACATAACAAGCATTTGCAATGCAATAGGTCTCGCATTAGGAAAGTTTGAGCTATTGGTATTGTAAATGACAAATATTTTATTTATGTGTTGGTTTTGAAAATAGTGAAATTAATAGCTTTGTCATTTACAATGCCAATAGTTCTAACTTTTGCAAATGTGACACCTATAGCATTTGGAATGCAATGTGTTGTATTTACGTGACTTACATGTATTGATTTTACAAACAACAATGGCTTTTATTTGTTTTTAATAATTAATACTTAAATAAAAGTTATTGTAATTTATAATGGCAATAGCTTAAACTTTTGTAAATAACTTTTGTGAAGATTATGTTCAGTGTATTTTATTGACGAAAATCCAAGAACAGAAGTGAAACATTAACATCTTTTTGTGACATTTGTAATAAAGCTTGAAACATTGAGAGAACATATTTGACCCAGTTGTTGTTGAATGGTTGCACAAATTGATGCTGTGGTGGCGACGAGTGATGCTGTAGCGTTCAGTGATGCTGTGGTAGCGCATAGTGATATTGTGGTGCCCCTGAGTGATGCTGTGGTGGTGCTGAGTGATGCTGTGGTGATGCGATAGATAGAGTGAGTGCGATAGATAGAGTGAGTGCGATAGATAGATAGATAGATAGATAGATAGATAGATAGATAGATAGATAGATAGATAGATAGATAGATAGATAGATAGATAGAGGGCGATAGATAGATAGAGGGAGGATGATAGATAGATAGAGTGAGGGCGATAGATAAATAGATAGATAGATAGAGTGCGATAGATAGACAGATAGAAAGAGTGAGGGCGATCGATAGATAGATAGAGTGGTGGCGATAGATAGAGTGAGGGCAATAGATAGATAGAGGGTGGTAGATAGAAAGGGCGATAAATAGATAGAGTGAGTGCGATAGAGTGATGCGATAGATAGATAGAGTGAGTGCGATAGATAGATAGAGTGAGGGCGATAGATAGAGTGAGGGCGATAGATAGAGTGAGGGCGATAGATAGATAGAGTGCGGGCGATAGATAGAGTGAGGGCGATAGATAGATAGAGTGAGGGCGATAGATAGATAGAGTGAGGGAGATAGATAGATAGAGTGAGGGAGATAGATAGATAGAGTGAGGGCAATAGATAGATAGAGTGAGAGCGATAGATAGATAGATAGATAGATAGATAGATAGATAGATAGATAGATAGATAGATAGATAGATAGATAGATAGATAGAGTGAGTGAGGGCAGTAGATAGATAGAGTGATAGAGTGAGGGCGATAGTTAGATAGATAGATAGATAGATAGATAGATAGATAGATAGATAGATAGATAGATAGATAGATAGATAGATAGATAGATAGATAGATAGATAGATAGATAGATAGATAGATAGATAGATAGATAGATTGATAGAGTGAGGGCGATAGATAGATAGAGAGATAGAGTGAGGGCGATAGATAGATAGAGTGAGTGCGATATATAGATAGGGAGATAGAGTGACGGCGATAGATAGATAGATAGATAGAGTGAGGGCGATAGATAGATAGATAGAGTGAGCTGCACATTGTAAAGGTACGTCCCAGTAAGTGTAGTTGTGTAGGGCAGGGATGGGAAAGGGAGACTTGGAGGTCTGTTTGTGGAGAGACAAGCACAGTTTGTATTTCGGAACAGGCTGAAAGGGCGTAAAGGATGAAGTGACGTTGGAACAGAGCAGAATACCATGAATGCTGAAAGTAAACTCCAGGAAGACAGGCGGCCTCTGATGGATGAGACAATGTAAGTAGAGTCAGTGGTGGCAAAAGGGGTGAAAGGACATGAAGGGGAGCTGTGGCGCTTTAATATGGAACAGAAAGAAGGAAGGGCACACGGGGGTTTAGAGAACAAATAGTGACCTTATGGTTGTTTACAAGTAGCAGGACGCAAAAAAACACAACTTGTGTGGATTGTGATGAAAGCCCACGGGAGAGAAACTACTGTCCCTGGACCCATTGCACCTGCTGCACTAGCATGAAGTTACAATCCTAGAAAATGCTGGGGTAAAGGCTAGGGATGGTAAAGGGCCATGTAGAAATAAAGCAATAATCTGGGATGGATTGGTTTGTGTAGGTAGGACACTGTGGACGGCACCTGCTGCACAAATGGAAGATACTGTCTAGTAAGTGCAGTGTAGGACCGGGAATGAAGGATAGTGTTAGTGGTGGCTGGGAATTGAAGAATGATGACAGGTAGTCGAGGTGTAACTACAGCACTGGTAGCATACTTAACAACGGAGACAAGTACACAATGTGTGGAAGTGCGTAGTGGAGAGTACAGTGTAAGATGCCTTCAGTGCCAGGAAGGAAGGAGTAGTTTCTGTCCTGTAACTCCAGTTCTGTAGTAGGGGTATCTCTGTTATAGTCATAATCTAGTGAATAGTCCCGCCCATGTGCGTGGACCCCGGAGCAATCAAAAATAATCTCTTACAGTGTCAAAAAATGCAGAAAATGCATAGACACTTAAGAGAGAATTTAAAGACAGATAATGCAGCCAAAAAGGCTACACTGTCCAGTACTTCAACTAGAAATTCCACCATAAAATCCACAAAACAGCAAAGCCTGTACAGATTTCCCTTGCTTAACAGCAAAATCCCTCAGGAATGATAGAGAGAAGAACCTGGACAGACAAGCCCCATAGGCTGCCATTATGTGGCTTAATTAGGATACTGTGCCTTTAAGGAACCTTCCAGAACCTTCTCTCAGTATCCCAGAATGCATAGCAGGTCCAACTTAGCCTCAGTTCTTTTCGAAGGCGTAGAAAACGCCAGACCTGTAGCATTATGATCATGAACAACACTCCACCGGGGAGGCGGGAGGGCGCTTATGACTATAACAGAGATACCCCTACTACAGAACTGGAGTTACAGGACAGAAACTACTCCTTCTGTAGTAGGGGATCTCTGTGTATAGTCATAATCTAGTGAATAGAATGGCAAGCCCATCCCCACACCAAGCGGCGGTGGAGAGTAAAATAACGCCACTACTGTGCGAACAGATTCCGCAGCGAAGCCTGCCCAACCTGAGCGTCTGTCCTGGCATCAGAATCCAGGCAGTAATGCTTAGCAAAGGTATGGACCGACTTCCAAGTGGCCGCCTTGCAGATCTCTGCAATGGGAACATTACGGAGCATAGCTGTCGTAGCAGCCTTGCCCCTGGTGGAATGAGCCTTAGGTTTGCCCCCTAAGGTCTTATTAGCTTTGCAGTAACACAACTGAATGCAGGACACAATCCACCTAGAGATGGACTGTTTAGAGGTAGCAAGACCCGTCCTGACTGAACCATAATTGATGAACAATTGGTCTGACCTACGAACATCTTTAGTCTTATCAAGATAAAACTTCAGCACCCTCCGCACATCCAGGGAATGTAAAGACCTTTCCGCCGGAGATGAAGGATTCTGAAAGAACGTAGGCAAAGTGATAGTCTGATTGATATGAAAATCAGAAACAACCTTGGGAAGAAACTTAGGGTGAGTACGCATAACAACTTTAGCATTATGAAATACAGTATAAGGTTCCTGGCAACACAATGCCTGAATCTCACTCACCCTGCGGGCCGATGTGATGGCCACGAGGAACGCCGCCTTCCAGGACAGGTGCTGCAACGAAGCCTTATGAATGGGTTCAAAAGGCTCCTTCATCAATCTGGACAGCACCACATTCAAGTCCCATGAAGGCGAAGGAAGCCTGACAGGAGGGAACACTTTCTTCAAGCCTTCTAGAAAATCCTTGATCACAGGGATCTGGAAGAAGGAAGTCTGTGAAGGGCATTTCCTGTAGGCAGTCAAAGCAGCCAGATGAACCTTAATGGAATGGACATTAAGGCCCGACTGCGCCAGATGAAGCAGATATGGAAGGATGACATCTTCCTTGCATGACGTAGGGTCATAGTTCTTAGACTTGCACCAGATGCAAAACCTCTTCCACTTGTAAGCATAGGAAGTCCTAGTGGAAGGTCGCTTAGCCTCCTTCAGTATGCCCATACAATCCTCTGGGAGATTCAGATGGCCATATTGCACTATTTCAGGAGCCATGCCGCCAAACTCAAAGACGAGAGGTTGGGGTGCACCATCCGCCCCCCGAACTTCGTGAGAAGGTCCGGCCTGCACGGCAGCTTCATGTGAGGAAGGAGAGAACGGTGAAGCAGGTCCCTGAACCACCACTGTCTGGGCCATTCCGGGGCAATCAGAATCATTCTCGCCCTGGATTGAGACAGCTTGATGAGAACCGCCGGAATCAGGGGAATTGGTGGAAAAGCGTACAGAAAGCTGTTCGACCAGTTGATCCATAACGCGTTCCCCAGCGTCCCTGGTTGGTAGTACCTGGAGGCGAAGCCTCGGCATTTGCTGTTTTCGACGGTGGCAAACAGATCTACGTCTGGAGTTCCCCACCTTGCGAAGACTTCTCCTAGTACTTCGTCGTTTATGACCCATTCGTGGTTTTCCTGCACGATTCTGCTCAGTTCGTCTGCCTGAACATTCTGCACACCTGGCAGATGGGTGGCCGTTATCGACAGTCCTCGAGCCAGAAGCCAGTGCCAGATCGCCTGCGCCTCCTGCGATAGAGTGCGCGATCTCGAGCCCCCCTGCTTGTTGAGGTAATACATCGTTGTCGTGTTGTCCGTCTGAACAAGCAGAGAGTTGGTCTGAAAGGACGGATGAAAGGCCTTCAGTGCCAAGTGAACAGCTCTCAGTTCCAGGAAATTGATGTGGTACGTGGACTCCGTCGGGGACCACGTCCCTTGAATTTGCAGGTCTCCGGAATGCGCCCCCCAACCTTGGAGAGACGCATCCGTCACGATGGTCTGTGCGGGAATGTCCTTGTGGAAGGGAACGCCTCTGAGGAGATTCTCCTTCGAGCACCACCACTTCAGAGACTGAAGAGCATGTAGAGACAGTCGTATCCTGTCGTCCCAAGAACCTCTCCTCTGGTCCCACTGATCCTCCAAGCACTCCTGCAGAGGTCTCATCTGTAGCCGTGCGTGAGGAGTGAGAAAGATGCAAGAGGCCATCGATCCCAGTAGAGAAGACACGGTCCTCACAGTCGTAGACGGAGTTTTCATGAGAGCCTGAGCCTTCCGAACGAGTGATAAACGTCGCTCTTCCGAAGGAGACACGCTTGCTGACAGCGTATTGATGGAGGCCCCCAAGTACTGGATGCACTGCACCGGAATCGGGACCGACTTGGACATGTTGATGTGCAACCCCAGCTTGTTCAAGAGAACGCACGTCTTCTGGAAGTGTGCTCGAGCTTCCGAGAAGGAGGAGGCTTTGATCAACCAATCGTCCAGGTACGGGTAGACAAACACCTTGTTCTTCCTCAGGTGTGCCGCTACCACTGCCATACATTTTGAGAATGTCCTGGGTGCAGACTTCAGTCCGAAGGGTAGCACCGTGTACTGATAGTGATTGGTGCCGACTTGAAAGCGCAGAAATTTTCTGTGTTTGCATGCAATGGGCACGTGGAAGTATGCGTCCTGTAGATCTATGGCACACATCCAGTCTCCCCGTTGCAGCTGAGGGTAGATCTGATGCAACGACAGCATGCGAAACTTTTCTCTGCGAATCCACTTGTTTGCCTGCCGCAAATCCAGAATGGGCCTGAACTCGTTTTTGTCCTTCTTGCGGACAAGAAAGAACCGAGAGTACAGACCTCTTCCTCTTTGAGACAGAGGTACGTCTTCGATCGCCCTTTTCCTTAGCAGAACGTCCGCCTCCGTCTGAAGCTCGCGCAGTTGATACTGCGAGCTGACGGGAGGAATCGATGGAGGAGGGCTGGTGAAACGTAGACTGTATCCATTGCAAACAATATTCAGCACCCACTTGTCCTGAGTAATTTTTCTCCACTCTGCCAGAAAAAATTGAACGCTTCCCCCCACCGGAGCGGGTAACGGACGAGGGGGAAGTAACAGCTCAGGGACGGGACCCGGCCGGGCCCTTGGTCGCGGTAGAGGACTGTTGACGACCTCTACCACCCTGTCGCTTCTGGAAGGGCTGCCTGTACTGCTGCTGCTGCTGCCGCTGTTGATGTTGACCAGCAGACTGCCCCCTTCCACGACCCTGCGCCCCAAACCGACGTTGGTACTGTCGGAAGGGTTTCTTTTCCTTGGGCTTTTCCAAGCCCACTGCCGTCAGGGTCTCCGCTTCGGCCTTCATCCTGGCCATCTCATCATCCGCGTGCTTCCCGAAGAGGGTATCTCCGGAAAACGGGAGATTCGCCACGCGTTGCTGTGCCTCCGGTTTCAACGATGTCAACCTGAGCCAAGCATGGCGTCTCTGGTGAATCCCGTGGCAATATCCGTGCGCGGACAGCAACGATATGTCTGCTGCGGCGCCGATGGCCTGATTAGAGACCAACATCCCCTCCTTGACGATTTCCACGAAGTCCTCCTTGCGGTCTCGAGGGACGAGGTCTGCGAACTGCTCCATCGAGTCCCAAAGGGACCGGTCGTAACGTCCCAGCAAAGCCGAGTCACTGGCTGCCTTCATGGACGAGGCGGATGTCCCACACGCCTTGCGACCAGCAGAATCGATCCACCGGCTCTCCTTGTCCGGAGGCACCGTGGACGCAGGGGAGGTGGCATGAAGCTTCCGAGCAGCAGTCACGATGACTGAATCCGGTACCGGGTCCTTCCTCAAGAAGGCTGGGTCTGAGTCCGGAGCCCTGTACTTTTTCAGAATCCTGGAAGGTACAGATTTCACCGTTGCCGGCGTCAGGAATAGCTGTTCGGCGGGCTCAAGGAGCCCCGGCACCAGAGGTAACAGGGGGCGAGACAAGTGCCGTTTGTGTAAAGTCTCAAAGATTACCGAGGTAGAAGCCGTAGGTGCTTCAACCTCAATGCCCAACTTCGCCGCACCACGCAGGAGAACCTCCTGAAATGTGCTAATATCGTCTATCGGAGACACCCTAGTCTCCGGTGAATCGGACAGCGTGGGCGAGTAGGAACGGGTCCCAGATGGAGAACGTGACCTGGACCGACGTCTCTTGTGATGATGCCTGGATCGTGATGAAGATCCGCGGCCACTCCTCGATTTGTCCCGTCTCCCCGAGCGAGACCTCGACCTCTTGGGCCTCGGACGCTCCTTCGGCCTCCCAGGGTCAGGAGCTCCAGGCTTCTTAGGAGTCTTCTTCGGAGGCGTCGGGAACTTAGGCATCGACACCTCCCTCGGTGGGATCGGGGGTGGAGGCGCAACCGGACGCGGGTCCCGCGGAGCCGGCTTCGGAGGCGGGGTAGGGGCCTTCGGAGGAGGACCCTTCGGCACAGCCGGCCGCGGAGGAGGCGTAGACGGCTTCATCGGAGTATCCACCCCGGAATGCGCCGGTCCCGGCGAGCCATCACCTCTACCAGAGAGTGGGGAGCCCCCCACAGTCCTGGGCCTGTCCTTAGGACCTCCAGACGCTGAAGACCGGCGTCCAGACGACGACCGATGTCCCCTCGACGTCGAACGGTCCTTCGGCGTCGACCGAATCACACTCCTCGACGTCGAACCGTGTCTCCGTCTCGACGTCGACCCCGACCAGATCGACGAGCCACGAAACCTCGACAACGGGCGATGGTGCCTCGACGGCGACCTCGACCTCCTCGCCGGTCTCGACGTCGACTTCCTGGATCGCTTCGACGGCGACCCTTTGGACCTTCTCGACGTCGACCTCTCCGACCTTCTCGACGTCGATCTCCTTGACCGTCTCGACGTCGGCCTTTTGGAATGCTTCGACGTCGACCTCTTCGGCGCCGGAGATGCCTTTCGTCTCGACGGCGACCTTGACGACGAGGATCCCCTCGACGACGATGTCCTCGACGGCGAACGGCGGTGTCGCCTCGACGGCGAGCGCCGACGCCGGGCCCTCCGATGTCGATCACTCGACGCCGACAGCGACGACGAGGATATCGACACCGGCTTCGACGGCGGCCGGAACACGTTCCTCGACGTCGACGGGCGACGTTTTCTCGACCCAGAGCCCTGGGGAGACCTGGAACTGGCCGTTGACCGTCCCCTCGACGTCGTGGTCAGCGCAACTGACCCAGACGGAGACCTTGGGCGAGGGCTGGTCTTCCTGCCCCTGGGGAGCCCCCCAGAGGCCTCAGCATGGGTAGAAGGAGCCCCTCCTGACCCACCTCGTGCCTTCAGCTTTCTCTCCTCAAGTCCCTGAAGCCTGATCTTCTTCCTCTCCTTCAGGGTCCTTCCAGAGAAGCTTCTGCAGATCCTACACTCCTCAGGGATGTGGGAAGAGGGAAGGCAGAGAATACAGACCTCATGGGAGTCTGTCTTGGCCTTCTTTCTTGAGCACTCAGGGCATTTGTCGAATAATGCAGGCATTATGGACAAAAAAGAGTGCACAAACACAGAAAGAAAGTCACCAAAGTACTTTAAAAGTACCAAAAATCGAAATCAGTGTAAAACACTAACAAAAACCCTTGAAAGGGAGAGCTCAATGCTCCAGGGTCCTGCTTGCAGGAGCCGGAAAAAAGAACTGAGGCTAAGTTGGACCTGCTATGCATTCTGGGATACTGAGAGAAGGTTCTGGAAGGTTACTTAAAGGCACAGTATCCTAATTAAGCCACATAATGGCAGCCTATGGGGCTTGTCTGTCCAGGTTCTTCTCTCTATCATTCCTGAGGGATTTTGCTGTTAAGCAAGGGAAATCTGTACAGGCTTTGCTGTTTTGTGGATTTTATGGTGGAATTTCTAGTTGAAGTACTGGACAGTGTAGCCTTTTTGGCTGCATTATCTGTCTTTAAATTCTCTCTTAAGTGTCTATGCATTTTCTGCATTTTTTGACACTGTAAGAGATTATTTTTGATTGCTCCGGGGTCCACGCACATGGGCGGGACTATTCACTAGATTATGACTATACACAGAGATCCCCTACTACAGAACAGGCTCCTTGGTTCCTGCTTAAAATTTAAAATGATTCAATAGTCTGTGTTTAATATGTCCCTGATTCCTCAGTTTCCTAATGCCACTGCACATGCTGCATGAATAAAAAGTGTTCCTCTGGAAGTGTGGGTGTAAAGGATATAGATAGAAGATGTAGGGGCAGGCGGGGTGCTCTTAAATGAGTAATGGTGGGTAGTAGTTCTTGCTACAGAAGCACATGTATGTGTAATTTGTAGGTTAAAATCCAAGCAGGCACAACATATTTTAACAATCAGGGACAATTGCCATGAGGCTGAGTGACGCCCGACAAGTAAGGGGCAGGAGGTGAGCCTGTGAAAGACGAGAGGTGTCGTGGGGCTGTGTCGAGCAGTGAAGAGAACCTAACGTCAGCGAATTCAAGAGAAATGCTACACGAGTACAAAAGAAACAGTAAAGAATTTCAGATTTTTTTCTTGAGATAAATGTTTTTGTTGAAACTCTGCACAATTTAGCAAAGTAGATGAATTAATCAGAAGGTTTAGTTGTCATTGCTCATTTTAAAGTTGTTCATATGTTTAATGCCGATCATGGCATCTAACCTCATAGCAGTTGCAGTTTAATTTAGAATTGTGCAGGGACACGTCTGTCTGAAAGGTGTTTATTTTTGAAACACTTCATTGCATGACAGACTGGTTTCATCATATCCCACATCAAATCTCTTTACAGTGTATTTCTTTTTGACAGATACTGTCAGATGAAAGCCGCTAAAGCACGTCTGCAGGGGGTGCCTGGTGTTAACCACACACAATCTCTCCATATAATAATCTGGAATGTAAACACTTTATGGCGGGGCTCTAGAACAATATTAAAACTGGGTGTTTAATATGGTTTTCATTGCGCCTTTCTTCACACAGCTTATATTATGGTACTATTTCCACAGTAACAGTAATGTGCCTTACATGGTGAAAGGCCGTGAGCAGCGCAGACGGTACTGTATCGCAGGCACATTATGTAAACATTGTTAAAACAACTTGAAAGATCGTGAGAACCAGCTAAACATCAATGGGTCTATTTGAAGAACAACACCAGTGTATTGTAGTGTATTATAGATTGCACACATATTTTTTACCCTCGGCCAGCACAGCAGACAATAAACACAGTGCGAATTGATGGTGGACTCTCAGAGGCATTGGCGGTCAACGTAAAGGAAAAGGGCGAGGCATTTTACAGCGTTAGTCCCTTCCAGACATTAATTGCTTCTAAAGCCAGGGCAGCGCCAACGCACTTCCCTACAGTGAAACCGTTCATTCAAGCATGGAAGACCCCGGGCGACCAGTAATTAGCGCGTAACCACAATCCTGCAAGCACCAGTTGTTATTACAGTGATTAATTCTTCAAGAGAAAAGAAAATCAAAGTAAAAAAAAAAAAGATGCCGATATAAATTAAAATGGCAACAAATAAAACCAAAAACACAATGCAGTTTTTAATCATCTGCGTAAAAGTCATGAATAACTTATTAAATGTAATGAGGTTTTTGCATGCTTTTTCAGCTAACAAATGCTATAGCATTCGAATAAAGCAAAATGCTCTGTCGTCTTTAATAATCTATTAAAGCAATATACTGTCAGATGAAAGCCTGGTGTTAACCACACTCAATCTCTGAATATTGCAGAGACTTGCTGAAAATGTACCAAACGTTTTGCCCTCACCGGAAACCCCTCTGCAAGCAAGAAGCAACAGACGGCTGTTCGCAGCAGTGTCGCGCACGAGATGAAGCGCATAGAAGCCTCAAGTGTCCTGTGAGGGAAAGACACAGCACCTCCAGGAGTTATCAGGGTTCAGACAATTTACTGTTCGGAGAGCTCCAGAATCGCGGCGGTCTTCGGCTGCATTCATTTATTGGAGGGTATGGTGAGGTTACACTGTTAAATGTAGGAGTGTACACTACTACAAATAATAAGAAAGGTGATGTAGCGAGCTCTGAGCGATTAAAAACAGTAACAGCAGCAAAGCCAGAACATACATGGGCTGATTAGCAGAAGCAGTGGCAGCAATAAGAGTGCAAACGATACTAAAGACACATGTAATGGCGGATATAAGTGAGTCCCTTATCAAAAAGAGAAGAACTAAAACGAGGCCGGAAGGAAATATCATAAAACAAGCTGCCTGTGGGAGGGAGGCTGATGATGTGATGACGGGCAGAAATGAGAAGCGGCCGTGAAGCAGGGGGCGGGGCAGCGGAACCCTTTGATGTAGCTCACGGTCTGGCGGCCATGAAAGTGCAAGCAATTAGGGGGGAGAAGAAGTGAGGCCAGCGCGCACTGCGCACGCTGGGGAAGCCTGTGGGAGGGAGGCTGATGGCTTTGATGTGGGGAAATGCGCGTGCTTGTGTTCACGTGATTTCACGTGAACTGTTTGAAATCCGCCCGATGGTTTGAGAACTTATTTTGCCCTCTAAAATTCTCCCCTATCCATTCCTGTGGAATGAGATAGGCTCGACCTAAAAAACATACATTATTACAAAGGAGCATAATTCACTTACTGATACAATAAAGAGAAAGCAGTTGCAGTACAGCAATTTCATGAAATACAATCAAAGCGTTATCATAGGCACAAAGACTCGAGCATTGCCCTCATTGGGGGTATCTAAGGTTGGATATGGTTCCAGGTTTATGTGTGAATAATACACCAGCAGCGTGTGGGTATATTTCAGAAACGTAATGATCTATGGAATGGGTCTGTAAGTAATTTTTTTGAGTTTGCCAGATGTCACAGGGACGTGATGTAGCAGGTAACATTGTGGAGTATGTTTCGCACATAGTCTCACAATATGTGAGATCCCGAAGCCATGTCTGTACTAATGGTGTTTGTGTCTGTCCCAGTGTATTGACATCTGTCGCTTAGCTATTAGCAAGCCCATTGCTGAAAATCATCTAATGCTTCTCTTCAGCGGTTTTACATATCCCAAAAGGGCCATCAAAGGAGTGGGGGGTATAGGTTGCTCTACCATGATGGATATGTGTCGAAAAATGTCTTCCCAATATATGTTCACTGAGACGCACTGCCATGCTAAGTGTATAAAGTTAGCCTCAGGAGTGCCACATCTCACACATGTACTAGGGACTGCTGGGCTCATCTTTGCCAATAGTTTGAGAGTGACGTAGGCCCTATGAAGATACTTAAAATGCAATAATTTATGTCTATAGTTGCCCGAGACATATTGCGTCTGGGAACAACAGTATATGTCGTCAGTGATGATTATATCTAAGTCTTGCTCCCAGGATGTGCGTACTTTAGAGCCTACGGATGGGCGAAGGGAGAGTGATAGATGGTACAGGCGGGATACTAAGTGTGTACTACCAGATGAAGTGATAAGTAGTGTGAGCGGTGGGAAGTCAACTGGTTCAGTTGAGGACTCAGGAAAGGGCCATCAACAGGGAACTACATGTTGTATGAAGCAAGAAGCAGTCCAGATAAGGCACAGTACCACAGGCAGCCAAATCAGTAGTGAAACAGGGTTTTGAGTCATGGAACAAGTCACCCAGTGTAGAGAGTCGGTGTGTAAGTAGTGTTTGTTCAGTGAGTGTTTCCATTGTGGGGGGTATTCATGGGTTATCTACCAGCATTAATAGTGGAGAATATGAAGACATGTATTTTAAGTGTTTACGCAGTTTCGACCATGCCCATCATGTCGTGGGGACAGTTTGAATTTCAGCAGGGCAGCGCGGGAGGCCCAAGGGCAGTAATGTAGACAGTGATTGGGTATGCACCTGCAAACCATCAGGTTTGAGGTATTGAAGTCTGGCATCTGGATGAAACCAGAAATATATGAAATGGACTTGGGCCACAAGATAATATAAGTAGAAATCTGGGACCCCAAATCCCCCTCATTCAAATGGCATAGTCAATGTGTCCCAATTCACTCGCGGTTGCTTATCCACCCATACCAATCTTATCAGAAGTGAT
The DNA here is from genome assembly GCF_964261635.1 of Lissotriton helveticus. Taxonomy (NCBI): domain Eukaryota; kingdom Metazoa; phylum Chordata; class Amphibia; order Caudata; family Salamandridae; genus Lissotriton; species Lissotriton helveticus. The sequence continues at coordinate 1,856,352,561 of NC_136061.1, read as the reverse complement.
CGAAGTGTGGCAAAAAAGGTTAGCATGAGAGAAATTGAGATGCTGAAAAAGAGGTATAGAAAACGTGGTAATACTACCAGGAAGCTTTGTCCATTTGGTAACTTGTGTCTCGAGGCGGTCAATCGCCGGGCCGTAATTCAAGCGGATGACCTAAGGGGCTTTACAGTGTAAGTAAATACCAAGGTATTTAGCAGTGTATGTACACCACTTCAGGGGGAAGTCCAAGTCACTTGGGATTGTGGCGAGAGTCAATGGGAATATTTCGGACTTGCCAAAGCGGTCCACCTCCCGTAAAAGAGGGGGCAGATTGTCAGCAGGCTTGCGTACAAATAGCACCACATCATCTGCATAGAACGATGCGATGAGTGGTCCCTTATGTAACTGCAGTCCGCGGTGTAGATGTCGTTCCTGCATGTGACGAGCTAGTGGGTCCATGGCAATTATGAAGAGCTGGGATGACAGTGGGCACCCCTGTCTGATGCCTCTCACCATAGCAAATGGAGAGGTGATCATACTTTTAGTCTAGCTGTAGGTACAGAGTACAGTAAACGGAAAAGATTTTAAAAGCCAATTGGGATTTCAAAATTTTGCATGACCGTGTACAGGAAGGACCATTCTAGGTAATCAAAAGCCTTCTCGGCATCCAACGTAACTGCTACCGCCGGTAAGGTGGGCTCCATTTGGTTTATAACCAAGAAGATTGTGCCGAGATTAAGAGTGGTTGACCTTCCCGGAATGAATCCAGCCTGAAAGGGGCACAGGTTGGTATTGACTAGTAACGTCAGTCTGTTGGCAAGTATCTTGGCTAGGACCTTGTAATCATGATCAAGAAGTAGTAGTGGTCTGTAGGATTGACATTTGTAGGGGGGTTTATCCGGTGTGAGAAGAAGTGTAACGATGGCTTCGCACATTGTAGGGGATAACGACCTGCACTGCAGGGCCTCATTGTACACTTCCAGGAGATGTGGAGCCAGTTCATGTTGATGGGCTTTGTAGAAATTCCCAAAAAGCCCGTCGGATCAGGGGGCACGGCTGCTGGCTAAATCTTTAATAGCCTGCTTGATTTCATCTGCATCTATCGGGGAGGCTAGGAATTCTTGTTGTCCCTTGTCCAGCTAGACCATGGCCACCTCCTGCAACTAGGTAGACAGAGTTTGTCCTGTGGGCGAGTTTCGTGTTTGGTATAATTTGGTGTAATAATCGAGAAAGGCTGTGTTAATGTCCGATCCATTTGTTAGTGAGTCACCAGAGTCTGTAATTAAATGAGTTACATATGTTGACTGATATTGTGGTCTAAGGAGGTGTGCAAGCATTCAACCGGGTCGGTCCCCCTTACCGTACACCCTGGCGTTGGCATATTTACCCATGTACTTGAACTCCGGGCAGCAGCGTCAGTGAATTCAGTCAGTAGATTTGAACGGTCCCGGAGTAGTGCCAAAGATGCAGAATGTTGCACGGCAGTGTCAATACCTTTCAACTTACTCTCTAGTGTCTTCAACTCGCCCCTAGTTGAGCCTAACACGACAATATGTTTTGAGATTCAAACACCCCGAATAAAGGCTGTAAATCCGTCCCATAGTACAAGTTGGGATTGTACAGTGCCCATGTTAAGTTAAAAGAATTCTGTGATAGCTTCCCCCACTTCACTGCGAAACACAGAGTCCAATAAGGCATTAGCTGGGAATCTCCACAAAGGCCGCTGCTTAGGGATCGAAGTGAATACCATATTTAGTAAGACAGGGTAATGGTCATACCTGGTACGGGGTAAATATTCAATTATCTGTACATCTAAGAGATGCTGTGGTGTGAGATACCAATGGTCAATTCTGGAGCAGGAGCCGTGCGGGGCAGAATAAAAGGAATAATTACCGGAGCCTGGATGGTTGATGCACCAGGGTCTGCTAAAAGCGTAGCCTGCAGAAGAGAGAGAAGGTCCTTTGTGGTCTGCGGTTTCGTGACCCGGCCTGAGCCGGTAGTGTCATTGGTGGGGGTCTAATGTGAGATTGAAATCCCGCCTTAGTATTATGGTGTCGGACTTTAAGAGGTCTATATGTCAAGCTACTTTGGAGAAAATTCGGGCGCGTCGACATTCGGGCATATACATTGATCAGCAGTAACTGTGTTCCAACAAGGGATCCCTGCACTAATAAAAATCTGCTATCTGGATCACTCACAACCGATGAAACCTGAAAAGGAAGAGCACGGTGTATTAGACTGCACACTCCGCGGGAGTAAGTGCTGTAGCTAGAGAAGAAACGGTGTTGTCCCCAAGATGCAGCAAAGCCATGAGATGGTAGGGGTGTATAGTGTGATTCCTGTAGGAAGGCAAGTTGAATGGAGTGTCTCGCTAAATAAGCTAGCAAATGTCTACCTTTTTGGGGCAGGACAACCCTTGTACATTCCAGGATAAGCATCTAGGTCGGCGGTTCGTCATCTGTACTATGCTAATGCTCATCTAAACCTTTATATTACTGTAAGTAGGGAGAGTGGATCGTACTGTGTCATGCTGCACAAAATTATATACTCCTAATAATTCTAATTTACTAATAAGAACTAAACCAAAATAAGCAACCCAATTCAACCCCCCGCCACCTCCATCGGATACACAAATACCCGGCACCCGGTGAATCCCTGAAAAGGAATAAGAAACAAAGGGAGAGGAGGGGGAAGGAAAGGGGAGGAGGCGGGAAGGGGATAATACAGGAACTTATCCTGGGGTAATCAGCAACGCTCTAGTGGAGCCATCTTCTGAGCGGATAGTTACTGTTGGAAATATGTCCACCCAACCTGGTAGTAGTGTTCGAGTTCAGTCCATCACTACGTAATGAAAGGGTGAAATGGAAAAACAAAATTGCAGTCATTGCATAAGTTCCAGAAGTCTCTGTATGACTCAGATGTACCATACTCCATCAGTTAATCAGAAGCATTTAGAGACGTGCTGCCTCGGTCAATCCAGCCATCCGCTCCAGAGATAGAGTGGAAAACGTCAGTCTGTTACCTGCTGCGACTGTTGATGGTTTTTCCAGAATTTGGTGACAGCATCCGGGGTATCGAAGATATGCGATTTGTTCCCTATCTGTACTCTAAGTCGTGCTGGGTAAAGCATTGCATATTTAATGTTTGCTTTCTGAAGCATGCGTTTCACATCAGTTTATTTAGGCGGGTTTCTTGCACTAAGGGTTTAAAGTCAGGGAACAGGGAGATGCTCGATCCCTGTTACGAGAGCGATCCCTTCTCTCTTGCTAGCCGGAGTGCAGTGTCTCCATCATTATAATTTAGGAGCTTAGCAATAATAACCCTAGGGGTCGCCCCTGGTGGAGAAGGGTAACCCAGCGATCGATAGGCTTGCTCAATTGCGAATGTAGCAGAGAAGGATTCCCGTCCAAAGAAGTCTGTCAGGAGGGATTCAATGAATCTGGGCATAGGGTCAGTGTTGGTTGATTCTGGAATCCCTGCAATCCGTAAATTATTCCAGCACGATCGCGCTTCCAAGTCCTTAGCTTTCGTCGCAATCTGTTTGAGAAGGCCCTCAGTCCTGTATAGACATTTCTGGATAGAGGGTTGATTGTCCTCCAATTCAGAGATGCGGTATTCCGCTCTCTCTATCCTGGTGTCCTGCGCTTCTAACCGGCCATTAATGTAGTTCAGTCGGATATTAAGAGTATCTAAATGAGCGTCGATGGATTGAAAGCCGCTTTCAATTCATACATAATAGCTGCGGCACCGTCCAGCTGGCCCAGTTCTGGGTTGATGGCTCCCTCATTGTCTTCCAGCCAAAGGGTTTTTCCCCCATCAAAATTAAGCTGTCGTTGCTTGGGGTCAGAGCGGCCCATCGTTGCTGCGTTCAAATGCGGAGTAGAGATCCTAGGGGAGTAGTACGCTGTATAAGGACCTCTAATACATAGAGCATGCAGTCAGCTGGGACGGTGCGTGGATCGTGGGTTTGGGGTGCTTGAATGTGATGTATAGAGGTTTGCCCATTAATTGTGTCTGTGTCAACGTATTCTAAGTGGTAGAGATCATGCTGAATCAGCCAGGGAGCACATTATCAGCAAATAGTGCAGTCTGGAACAGACAGTGGCAGCGCACCCATGCGAAGTGATTAAGCACCAGGCCAGAGAGTGATCTGGGGTATGCAATGTATATTTATTTAATTTACTGCCAGCATTTTTCCGAGCGAAGGGCACTGGATGTGGAGTTGCTCCATTGTACGGAAATATTAGGAGCGCAAGTTCAGCATTGTGCAATCACCCCTTTGCGACCATCGTTCTTACCGCAGTTGTATTCCGGTGCAGTTTGTCACCATCATGATGTCCCTGAAGACCTGCAGTCCTAGCATATGCCTAGCAGCACCTCCGGAGCCAGGTGAATTACAGCTGATGGTTCTCAGAAGCCCGCAAGACGGACCGAGGGGCCTCCTCCAGAGCAGAGCAGTTCAGCATGCGAGTGAGATCCGAGTCCCACCTCAGGCTCACCCGAGTCCCCTGTCGACTCGGGCCTCAGAGGGCCGCGCCGGGCCCAGACATGCAGCGCTCGAATTTCGGCACCCCAGGCCCACCCAGCAGTCGTTGTTGGAAGGAACGGAGTCTCAGGTCACCGGGCCATCCGCCATAGATCTTAGGGGTCTCTTCAGCGCATTTTGGAGGAGGTGGGTGAATTTAATGCAGCGACGACTCCGGAGCTCTCGATTTAGGCGGCCATCTTGGTCGCCTGCTCGGCCACGCTCCCCAGCATTGCTGCATACTTGAATACAAGCAGATGGACCTTTAGTACCGGGCTGAGGTTTAACATCAACAAAGCATCAATAAAAGTGAAGCACATTAGGCCCCACAAGGAAGACATGTAGTGGTAGATTTGCAAAGCTTGAAGTTTTATTAGCAGATTAGCAAAGTAACAGACTCAAATCACTCATATTAATCATAATAAATCATTTTCACAAAAATTTGTTGGTCAATAAAATTCAAAGTGTTTGAAAATAGCAAACACAAAGACAAACTATTTAAAGTTGTCATAAGCAATTCAAGCAAGTTTCAGTTTTCTCTGAAAGGAAATTCTCTATCATGCTAAGCTAGATGGAAATCAGGAAAATTGTGAAAGAAGTTAAGCAGAAAGTGACAGCAAAATAAAGCTTTTAAGGGCAGAATCAAATGCAGAATCAGCCAGGTAAGTGAGAGTGGATTTGCTCAGGAGTCTAATGGCCTTATTATGAGTTAAACCCACAGTGGCAGTGCAGCTACTGCCGCACCAGTGGTCCGACCACCCTATTACAAGTAGGGAGGTTGGACCACCATGGGACCACTGCTGCCGTCAGGGATCCACAATCCCTGGTGGTCTTGCTAAGTATATTAGGAGTTTCCTCACCACAACAGTTTTCATGGCGGTGACCCTTCCATGAAAAGTGTGGTGGTGAGAAAACAAAGGCGGCCCTACAGGGACCCCTGTTGCCTCTGCGCCAGGGGATGCATGCAGGGGGGCCCCTGGTGTGCTCCCCTGTAAGCATGCACCCCCAGTACCGGCAGGACATGGACTTACAGTCCATGCCCTGCAGGAACTGTATTTGACACTTCCATTGTGGCGCCTTTTTCATAGGCACCGCAGTGGGGCTGCCAAAGAACCACCCAGCAGAGACAAAAACAATCGTAATCTGGCAGGCAGATTCTTACGACTTGGCCACCCCGCTCCAAGACCGCCAAAGTCATAATAAGGCCCTAACTTTGAGCAGGAGCAGAAAAATCTCTTTTAAGAGAATGGAAAGGAGAGTCTTAATCTAACTAGCTCAGCAATGCATAATTAAAACACACAATTCTCGACAAGATGCAACACTCCCCACAAATCCTATGAAGAGGAGGCCAATCAGGAGCGAGCGATTCCCTGATGAGGCGAGTTCCCCTGTCTTCCCACATCGCACAATGGTATGAGTCAGCTGCGTGGCCTTTAAGAGATATCTTGCAGCTGAATGATACATCACCGTCGGCCTCTCCTCAGCAAGGTGCAGAGACGTATTATTCAGTTTTCAGTGAAACACACACAGATGAGCAATTCTCACAGAAACCAAACAATTTGCAACAATGTAAATGTAAATATTGTGAAATATTGCAATTTGGTTCCTGCAACGACAGAAATAACACAGCAGCCAAAAGCACATGTTCATATTAGCCTAACTCATTTAAACTGGGGCCTACATTAACTGTGGCTAGGATAACATACAAAATAACTTGATATATGGTATATATTGTGCAGGTTGCCATATATGTTAATCCACAACAACTGCAGACCATGTCAGTTCAACCTTCAAGAAATGTTCTAGATTTATTGTTAATTTCCCAGGGGAATACACCTTTAGATTATTTCATCAAATTACTGTCTGTTATAGGCTGCAGCCCATTTAAGTAGCGCCAACAGTCTGCCCTAGCTGGGGTTTTTCCTTCCCTTAAGCATCATGGAACTGCTCAGAGCGACGCCACTTGTAAGGGGAGAAACAGAGGTTCCAATCCATAATCCTGGGTTGCTTATTCCTTTTCCTCCCTCTCTGCAGTTTTTCTGATTTGTTCCGTACTCGTTCCCACTTGCCAGTAAGGGGAGAATCAGGCTGGGCTGCTTCTCAGTGATGCCCAGGGGGATCCAATTTATAGTTACATCCTGTCCATGAATCCTCACCTGATACTGCTACCTCCTTTCCCATGGGTGGTTTTAATTTAGAAGGTCACCTCTTCTCCTTCTCTTTGGGGTTTGTGAGGTATGTCCTCCTTTTGTGCCCCCCCCCCCCATGCCTGCGCATTTCCTCACTAAAGCACAATTCCTGAATTATGTTGTTTGAACCTGCCACTCTAAGCCCATCCCCCAAATATTGAGTTGCACTGGTACCTGGGCCCGAGAACCTGGCAACAAAACTGCCCGAGGCCCGGTCAGTGCATATTCTCTTGCACCCAGTTCCGGCATCCAAACTATCCCTAGACCCAACCCTATCGATACCTGACGGCGATATTGGATCTTGCTGTCTGGGGGAAATGATATCCTCTCTTGGAATTTACCCCTACCTTGGTCCACTCTATACCATGGCAGCGTATCTATTCCAGACCCCCCTCAACCCCCTATCGCGGCAACTCTTATCAATCCTGTTGCTGCCTCAGGTTGACTCCATGATCAAAATAATGTTTTTTTTTGGACATGATCTTTATTTTTAAGTTTTCACCAATGCTTAACACTTAGGGAGATATGACATCTAGTTTCTTGCTCTAAAACAGTAACCACAAATTACCCAATTAACTTGCAGCCTTTCAAACCCTTATTGCCATTCCCTGTGGTCCAGTGATGCTGGTGGAAGCGTTCAGTCTATGGTTTGTCTCTGCATCAGAGATAGTGGCCAGTGCATTGACTATCCTGTTGGTTAACTTTGACTTCATACAGCTACTCAAAGGCCTCACAGTGATAGATCACCCTGGCTTTCCTCATTGTTAAAGAAAGTTATTACCAATGTCAATGTTTTTTATTAATGTCTAATCTGGTTCCCTGGTAGTCTGGGAGTGGTTAAAACGTGACAACTCTGTGTTTCAAAGATACCTCCCCATAGCTCAAAGCTGACTAACGCCCACTGATTCAGTGTGCCTTATTCATTGCAATATATTATTTTCACATCTGAATCATGCATGAATTAAATGGTACTAGTTCTAGCCTTGGTAAAAAAAATGCTTGTCTGCAAAATTATTTTTTTGTGGTCTCCTCCACGCACTGAATTGTTTTAAAACAGTAGCTCCAGGAAGGAGGTAAAATATTGATAATTCGAGGAAACATATCAGCATACACGAGATCACAATGTAAGTGACTATAGAGGCTGCTTGTTTTATTTTATTTTTTTATTTTTATATTTTAATACACATTTGTGCATCTGACAATGGGGGTTCTTGAAGTTCCCTTCTTGCAAATGTATGCAACAATGTAAATACTGGATTTAAAATATATATTAACAATAACGCAGGGAAGTTCTATAAACGCCAATTGGACTTGACGTATGAATTGACAACTTTATCACAAAAATATCATTAACTAGCCATTGAACCCATAAAACCCTCTGCAGACCCGGAATTACCTGCAAACTACCGACCCATTTCACTCCTCCCCATTTTTTCAAAATTACTTGAAAGACACATCCACTCTGCCCTCACTCTCTTCACCGAAGAAAATTCGCTCCTCCACCCGTCTCAGTCAGGCTTCAGAGCGGGTTTTTCCACCGAAACTGCTCTGCTGGGAGTAACCGAAACCATCAGGAAGCTCCTTGATGATGGCCAGACAGTCGCACTCATTCTGCTTGATTTGAGTGCGGCATTCGATACCATCTCCCACGCCAAACTCCTGGCCACGCTTGAGAGAAACGGTATACAGGGCAAAGCGCTCAAATGGATTGAGTCTTTCTTGTCCCAGAGAACCTTTCAGATCTCATCCCCCATCGCCTGTTCGGACACGTTTAGTACCCTGCACGGTGTACCCCAGGGTTCCATTCTAAGCCCTCTGTTTTTCAATTTGTACCTTAGACCCCTGGCAGATTTGGCAGACAGGGCGGGACTCACCCTGATGACATATGCTGACGACTCTCAGATCGTCTTCTCACTGCCAGAGTCCAAACCAACGGCTCCATCCACCCTTAAATTAGGGCTAGGAAAAATCTTTAGCTGGATGTCTACAAACCAGCTGAAGCTGAACGGTGAAAAAACTGAAATCCTCCTCTTGGGGAAAAATAAACATCTATGGAATTCCTCCCATTGGCCCACGGAGCTAGGCAATATCCCCATCCCTGCTACTCACGTTAGAAATCTTGGGGTCACCATCGATAATACTCTTTCGATGAAACTTCAAGCTAACAAAGTAGTAGGCATCTGCCTCACCATCTTGAAATGGTTGAGAAAAATCCTCTGGATGCTGCCCCCTGCAACACAAAAGACCGTAGTCAATGCCTTAATTACATCTCAGCTTGACTACGGCAACATTCTCTATCTGGGTTCGAATCAAGCAGTCATCAAACGCTTACAGCTAGTCCAAAACTCGGCTGCAAGATTACTCTGTAAAATTCCTAAAACGGCTAGTGTGTCCAAACATTTGAAGGACCTACATTGGCTCAGGGTAGAGAACCGGATCAGGTTCAAAGCCCTGAGCTACATGTTTAGGATAAAATCCGGCACAGCACCCAAGTATCTTCTATCCTTAGCGACCCCCTACACCCCGGGCAGAGAACTGCATTCTCTTACCGCAGCAAACTTTTCGACCCCGAGATTCAAACTGGCAAGAATAGGAGGTAGATCTTTTTCTGTATTAGGGCCCTCCTTGTGGAACAAACTTCCCCCTAATATCCGAAAGGAAGAAAATTACGCCAGTTTCAGAAAGAATATAAAGACCTGGCTCTTCCAGAAATAAATCCCCATGCTTCACCGTTTCCCCCGTTCATAGAAGAATCATCGGCGCCGGGAAACCCTTTTTGGGTAGCTGTGCGCCATACAAATGAAAAAAATAAATAAATAAATAAATAAATTCTTTGAGGTACTCAAGACCATCTCTCAGACTTCACTCAAATTGCCATTTAACATTTACTCTTTGGAGTGAAAGGTTATTGTTGTGGGCTGGTCCCATGCACGAAGGAGTTACAAGCAGACGCTGTAGATGTGGCCAGGTAGAAATAGATGAAGTTTATTAAGTTCTTAAATGTAGTTACAATAAGCCCCACCAGGAGCAGCCTCCTAGCTGCTCAGCCCATCCTCAACTGACAACACTCATACACCAGGCACCCAAGCATTCCACTCACACTAACATTCTAACCGGAACACTCACACTGGCTGAGCAGCTAGGTACAGGATGAAAGGGAAAATATTAACAAGAACTGAGGATATTACACATCCTCTCCCTTTTAGACTGAAAATTAATAAGACCTAAACTAAATCTAAACTAAAATTAAAATAACTATACACAGAAATGTACAAAAGATGAAAACAGTCCATAAACCCAGGGATGCCTAAAGAAATACATCGTGAGAGGGAAAATAGACACACTAAGGAGGAAAGAAGGAAGAAAGGATAGAAAAACACACTAACACAATCCTCTTCCTTTAACAGTGAACAAAGAAAATGTAAAAAGAGCAAGAACTGGGGCGTGGCTAGCAGCCGGCGATGGCGGCAGCAAACTAGAGAGGCTCCCGGAGTAAGGCGGCATCCCGCATCAATCCGCATGTCTATCCGCTCTTCAATGTTCTCGGACGGGATAGCCCGGGTGCGGTGACCACACGGCCCCCAGCAGAGAAGTTTCGGAGCAGCGGCGAGCCTGGGATCGGCGGTAAACGCGACTCCTGCAAGCGGCCTAGTGTCGCTCGGAAAGCAGCGGACGCTGGTAGAAGGGGCACCCAGGCGGAAGTGAGACCCAAGCGGAGGGCGCCGACCGGAAGTGCTCGCACTACGACGTGACTTGAGTGACGCAGACGTTGAGCTACCCGGCATTCCCACAGTCCCTCCGGAGGCGAGGTGCTCCGTCAACACCGACCACAGTGTCATAGGCATTGACCGAGCGGTCTCAAAAACGGTACCAGGACTTGCTGTGTCACCGCCGCCATTTTTCGTGTCCTACGCCACTTTGGACGAGAGCGTCCCGCAACTACAGGTCAGCCCGGCGCACACATCAGCCTCTTCCGGCCTGCTCACACAGTACCCGTGGGGGTGATGCTCACTCGCCCGTCACCTTGACCCTGACTCGACACGACCCAGTCGCTCTCCGCCTAACGGATCCTCACCAGGGGTGCCTGCAAGCGACCACCTTCTTGGCACGCGATGGCGGGAAGGGGTTCCAAGCATAACTCCACCCAGGCCAAATTGGACAAATTTGCTTATGAAAAACAATCTCTCCCTGTGTCGGAGCAACGAAAGTCAATGACCAAGGGGACAGAGGGCGACGGAGTGAAGAAAGCCACGCTGGAAGACGTACTCAGCGCCCTGGCCCAGGTGCAAGCGACGGTGGGAGCGACGGCAACGGAAGTAACGCTCATTCGGGCTGACCTCCAGAAAATGAGCGAAAGGGTGAAGCAGGTGGAGGTAGTAGCCAAATCCCTGGTGGAAGACGTGTCCGACCTGCAGAGGGATGTGGAGAGACTGCAGGTGGACAACAAGATACTTAAGGAGAAGCTGGATGACCATGAAGGGCGCTCCAGGAGGAACAACGTTCGCATCCTGGGAGTTCCGGAATCCGAGACGAGAGGCGCCATGGATCTGTATGTGGAAGACTTGATCAAGAACCAGCTTAACCCCAAGGGCCTATCAAACTTTTTCTCTGTGGAAAGGGCCCACAGGGTGCCAGGGGGCCAGCCGAAGCCAGGGGCCTTGCCTAGACCGATTCTGGCGAGACTTTTCAACTTCCGGGATCGCGACGCCATCTTGCAAGCTGCGAGGGTGGCCCCGGCCATCCAACTCCAGAACTCGAGAATATCTTTCTTCCCGGACTACACAGCCGAGGTTTCGCGTCGGAGGAGGACATTTCTGGAGGTGAAAAAGACTTTGAGAGAGAAGGAACTTCCCTACTCCATGTTGTTCCCGGCTCGGCTTCGAGTGGTCGCCGACAAAAAAGTCTGGTTCTTTGACTCCCCGGAGGCGGCCAGAGACTGGCTTGACGGCTGGCGCACCGCGGGACCTCCTCGCAGGTCTAACAGAACGAACCACGGACATCGCGAGGACAGCCGAGCTGGGTTGCCGTCATCAGGCAGAGGGGAGGCCCACAGATCGCCGTCGCGAGACCTGCTAGAGATTGAATGACGGACTAGTTCGGACAATCACCTGCATAATGAACGCTGTCTCCTTTTCTTAACTACCACTACATGAGAGTCGTGCTTGGACGCTGGCCGGGGTGACCCTGATGAGAGCAGGGATGCTGCCTGCCTAGGGAGACACTCTCCCCCAACGTGCAAGTATTCTAGTTATGGGATGGGTAAAGCGCTCTGCTCAGTTGGGGAGGCGGGCAGTTGAAGGTCCGTTAAGCAGGGAGGCAGGGAGGGGGATGGGAGTGGGGGGATGTTGGTTGTTTGTTTGGAATTCACAAAGATGGTCAAGTATTGGAATCTTCTGGCGAGGTGGGTGGGGGTGGACACCATCTGCTTGAGTCCGAGGTTGGCGAGGTTGTCAAGCAGGGTGGTGGTGTTACGGTCGCTGACGTTCTCCAGGTGGAAGTTGAGGTCCCCCAGGAGGATGTAGTCGGCGGAGGGGAGGGCATGCGGGCTGATGAAGTCGGCGATGTCCTCGCTGAATCGTGTGCGTGGTCCCGGGGGTCGGTAGATGAGAGTGCCTCTGAGGGTGGTCTTCGGGTCGGTGTGGATCTGGAAGTGTAGGTGTTCGGCGGTGGTTAGGGTGTCGTCGGTGTTGGACGTGACGCGGATGGTGTCCCTGTGGATGATGGCGATGCCTCCTCCTATCTGATTGACGGTGCGGTCCCTCCGGATGATCTTGTAGCCCTCTGGGATGGCGATGGCGATGTCGGGCGCTGAGGAGGCGTTCATCCAGGTCTCCGTGAGGAAGGCGATGTCCGGGGCTGTGGTGTCGAGGAGGTTCCAGAGTTCCACGGCGTGTCTGTGGACGGAGCGGGTGTTGAGCAGGATGCACTTGAGGTGGTTGCTGTTGGTGTTCGGCTTGGCGGGTGCTGGTGCAGGGTAGGTCCGGGTGCAGGTGAATTTGCAGGCGTGGCAGCTGAAGGGTCCGTGGGTGTGCTTCGGCGTCGCTCGGTGGCATCCCGGGGTGGCGCCGGTGTTGAGTGCGATGATTTCGGCGGCGTTGTAGGTTCGTCGGGTCGGCTTCCGTCTGTGGGGGCCAGGGGTCCTGGCCCTGGGCGCGGTCCAGGCGCGGACGGGCGCAGACGGGCTTACCTTTGGCGCGCCTTTGGCGCGCCCGCTGCGCGTCAACGCTGCGCGTTCGCACGGTCGCCATATATGGCGAAGTGCGCGGGGGGGCGGAGCAGCTGGGAGGCGGGAGCGGGGAGGGTACAGAAGGAAAAAAGGGGCGGGGTTAGCGGCGGTGGCGGGAAGCGGGGAGGGAGGGCGACGGTCGGCAGGACAAACAGGCAAGCAGGAAGGAAAATACAAGAACAGATAAAATATAATTAAGCAGGCAATGTGGGGAGACAAAACAATCCAAATACAACAAAATACCACAGGGACAAGTCAGGAGATCACGGACCACGCCGCTCGTCGGCAGGGGGCGTGGTCACGCAGCGAGACAGAGACAGACCGGCAAGGGGCACACGCAGCAGCTGGTGGCCGTGCGGCGCGGGGGTGTCCTAGAACTAGGTCACACTCACCTGCGTCGCACGGTCGCCATATATGGCCAAGTGCGCGGGGGGGCGGAGCAGCTGGGAGGCGGGAGCGGGGAGGGTACAGAAGGAAAAAAGGGGCGGGGTTAGCGGCGGTGGCGGGAAGCGGGGAGGGAGGGCGACGGTCGGCAGGACAAACAGGCAAGCAGGAAGGAAAATACAGGAACAGATAAAATATAATTAAGCAGGCAATGTGGGGAGACAAAACAATCCAAATACAACAAAATACCACAGGGACAAGTCAGGAGATCACGGACCACGCCGCTCATCGGCAGGGGGCGTGGTCACGCAGCGAGACAGAGACAGACCGGCAAGGGGCACACGCAGCAGCTGGTGGCCGTGCGGCGCGGGTGTGTCCTAGAACTAGACACACACTCGACGCCGTCTTCTCATCCAGCAAAGACATCGCCTTCACCCACGCAACAGGACTCCACTGGACAGACCACAGCTGCGTCCACTTCACCTTCAAAAGAACGACGACCCACCACCACCAGCAACAGGTTGCCCGAAGAAGCTGGAACAAGATCACAGCTGACCAGCTCACCGCCTCCCTGAGCCAGCACCCTCCGGCCGGCTCAGCAAACCCCAGCCAGGCCGCCGACAACCTCACGAAGTGGATCAGCAACTGCGCGGACGAACTCGCCCCTCTGAGGACCCCGCCCAGCAGACCCGGCAGCAGAAAAGCCCCATGGTTCACCGACGAACTCAAGAACTCCAAGAAGAACTGCCGAGCCCTCGAGAAAGTCTGGAGAAGGGAACCAACAATGGACAACATGACCACCCTCAAGCTCGCCACCCGGGAACACCACCAACTGATCCGCGCCACCAAGAAAAATGCATACAAGGACCGGCTGGACAACAACGCACACAACTGCAAGGAACTCTTCAACATCGTGAAAGAGCTCTCCAACCCCAACGCCGGAAACAACGACATCCCCCCATCGCAAGACCTCTGCAACTCCCTCGCCTCCTACTTCCACAACAAGATCACGGACATACACAACAGCTTCAGCATCCAACCGACGCACGCCACAGCCGCAGCAACGCCACCCACCGCCACCCTCCGCGCCTGGACTCCAATCAGCACCGAAGACACCATCCGCACAATGAACTCCGTCCACTCCGGATCGCCGACCGACCCCTGCCCTCACCACGTCTTCAACAAAGCCGACGTTGTCATCGCACCCCACCTGCGAGACATTATCAACACCTCCTTCGACACCGCCACCTTCCCTGAGAGCTGGAAGCACGCCGAACTCAGCGCTCTACTCAAGAAACCAACAGCGGACCCCACCGAACTCAAGAATTACCGTCCCATCTCACTCCTCCCGTTTCCGGCCAAAGTCATCGAAAAGACCGTCAACAAACAGCTGGCCGCCTTCCTCGAGACGAACGGATCCCTCGACCCCTCACAGTCTGGCTTCCGAGCCAACCACAGCACCGAGACCGCCCTCATCGCCGCCACCGATGACATCCGAACCCTGATGGACAACGGAGAAACAGCGGCCCTCATCCTCCTGGACCTCTCCGCGGCATTCGACACTGTCTGTCACCGCACCCTAGTGCAACGCCTCGGCAACATCGGAATCCAGGAGAAGGCACTGGAATGGATCACCTCCTTCCTCGACGGAAGAACACAGAGAGTCCGCCTACCACCGTACAAGTCAGAGGCCACCGAAGTCATCTGCGGCGTCCCTCAAGGATCCTCGCTGAGTCCCACCCTCTTCAACGTCTACATGAGCCCCCTCGCGGCCATCGCACGCCAACACAACCTCAACATAATCTCCTACGCCGACGACACCCAGCTGATCCTCTCCCTGACCAACGACCCCGCCGCCGCCAGAGCCAACCTGCACGAAGGGATGAGAGATGTAGCCGATTGGATGACGACCAGCCGCCTGAAACTGAACTCAGACAAGACGGAGGTCCTCATCCTGGGCTCCTCGCCCTCCGCCTGGGACGACTCCTGGTGGCCCCCCGCCCTGGGCACCGCACCCAAACCGACGGACCACGCACGCAACCTGGGCTTCATCCTGGACTCCTCCCTCTCCATGACCAGACAAGTCAACGCCGTCTCCTCGTCATGCTTCAACATCCTGCGCATGCTACGGAAGATCTTCTGGTGGATCCCCACCGAGACCAGGAAGACTGTCACCCAGGCCCTCGTCACCAGCCGACTGGACTACGGCAACGCCCTCTACGCCGGAACCACCGCCAAGCTCCAGAAGAGACTCCAACGGATCCAGAACGCCTCAGCCAGACTCATCCTCGACATCCCACGAAACAGCCACATCTCCGGACATCTGAGAGACCTGCACTGGCTCCCCGTCAACAAAAGAATCACCTTCCGTCTCCTCACCCACGCACACAAAGCCCTACACGACCAAGGCCCGACCTACCTCAACAACCGAATCAACTTCTACGCCCCCAAGCGCCACCTCAGATCAACCAACCACGCCCTCGCCGCCGTCCCCCGCATCCGGAGAGCGACAACAGGAGGAAGGTCCTTCTCCTACCTAGCCGCCAAGACCTGGAACTCCCTCCCGGCCGACCTACGCCTGACCCAAGACCACCTCTCCTTCAGGAAGAAGCTCAAGACCTGGCTATTCGAGCAGTAACGGCACCCCCCCCCTCCCAGCGCCTTGAGACCCTACGGGTGAGTAGTGCGCTCTATAAATGTCTTGATTGATTGATTGATTGATTGCTCTGGTGGGCACGAAGGCCTTGTGGGTTAAGGCCCTTAACCTGGATGCACTTCAATATGCCCATAGATTGAAAAATGGCAGCTGTCCCGATACGTAGCTCGGAAGAGACCGGGTCGCACTCACGCGGCTCCCCCCTACGTTTACTGACGTGGAATGTAAGAGGATTGGGAGATAAAGTGAAGCGTGGCCTGGTATTGACGACATTGAAGAGGCAGAAGCCTAGCCTGGCATTGCTAACTGGGGGGGCTACTAAGGCCTTAGATAGAAGAGGCTATAAAATGTTGGTTCACTCGGAATTCTCTTCGGGATCCCGGGGCACCGGCATCCTGATTAAGAACTCCTCGCAATTCTTCCCCCTGGGCACAATGACCGACGGACAGGGCTGCTTCGCAGCGGTGCAGGGACGGTGGGAGGGGCGGCTTCTCAATGTGGTGTCTGTCTATATCCCCCCGTCACTTCACTCAATAAAACTCCCGGCGCTGGGCGACTTCCTGCTGGCCCTTCCCGAGGGTGATGTCATTCTTGGGGGGGATTTTAATGCTATACTTGACTCACAACTTGATAAATTCCCAATGTCGGCCCCGTCAGGGGGTCCTTCCCGGTTTCAGAGGTTCCTAACGGCGATGGGTCTAGTAGATGTTTAGCGATACGTCCACCCTCGAGCTCAGCAATACACATACCACTCCACAGTCCACAACAGCTTATCACGGATAGACTTCTTTCTGTCACTAGGTGGCGGGATACAACATGTAGACACCATTGACATACACCCTAGAGGCATCTCAGATCACTCTCCGATATCCCTCACGATATCCACACAAGTTAAGTCTCGCAGACGTATCTATCCCATACAAGCTTCATATCTCAAGGGTCCGAAGATCAGGAAGGCCCTCCGTAAGGCGACCACACAGTACTTTGAAGAAAATGTTGACTCGGTGGAGTCCTCTGGGGTTCTGTGGGAAGCATACAAGGCGGTCCTACGTGGGCAGGCAATAAACTCAATCACGGGCCACAAAAGGGAAGGGGCTGCAGAGCTGACCAGACTTGAACTGGCTCTTAACAACGCCACGACACTGCATGAAGCAAACCCAACATTGGACACGGCGCACACCCTCTCTCTAAACCAGCAGTTATATACAGATCACCTCCGGCACCGAGTGAGGGACCAAATAGCAGACACGCAGAATAGGATCTATGATGTTGGGGACAAGGCGGGTAAGATGCTGGCCTGGCTAGACAAGAGAGGGGGTAGCGCTAGGGGCATCCAACAGGTGACGGACAGTCAGGGTGTATTACAGTCGAACCCTGAACAGATTGTGGAGTTACTGGCTGAACACTTCGAAGGGGTCTACACCCCAGAAAGGATGGTCTCCTCCGCTATGGCGGGTGCAGCTCTGGATCAGATAGTTACTCCGATCCTGAATCCGGAGGCGCAAGCTGAGCTGGAGGCCGACATAACCAAGGAAGAGATACAGATGGCTATCTGAGCGCTGAAGCCTGGCAAGGCGCTCGGTCCTAATGGCATTCCGATGGAGTGGTATCAGGCTGAGACAGACAACCTCAGTGGCCACTTGTTGGCCATGTATAAGGACTGTTTAGAGCAGGGCGAACTCCCACTGGACCAGAGGATAGCTACCATAGTAGCGATTCCCAAACCTGGGAAGCCACGGGAGGACTGCTCCTCATACCGCCCTATTTCATTGCTGAATGCGGAGGTTAAAATCCTGGCCAAGCTCCTGGCCTCCCGGCTAATGTCGCATCTGCCGGACCTTATACATCCGGATCAGTCTGGATTTTTGCCACACAGGAACACGGCGATGAACCTCCGCAGGGTGCACGGAGTGCTGGCAAGGGCGGACGAGATCCCAGGTCGTGCGGTCATACTGGCCCTGGATGCCAGGATGGCCTTTGACCTAGTTGAATGGAAATATCTTTTTGAGGTCCTGGCTCACTTGGGCTTTGGCCCCGTCTTTATCTCGTGGGTCAAATTATTATACACGAAGCCGGTTGCTCATGTGGTCGCGAACGGACATATCTCACGGACGTTCCCCTTGGGGAGGGGTACCCGCCAGGGTTGCCCCCTCTCACCTTTGCTTTTTGCACTCGCCCTGGAGCCTCTGGCGACCTTGATACGTCAGACCCCGCTACTTACAGGCATAAGGTGGAGGGAGGGATGGGAAGACCGGCTCTCCCTCTATGCAGACGACATGCTGGTGTACTTAACTAACCCCGAACAAGGGGTGCCGGCTCTTTTAGACCTCTGTAACGCTCACGGTGAAGTATCGGGGTACAAGATAAATTGGAATAATTCGGAAATGTATGTTTTGAGAGGCCCACTCCCTGAGTTGGGCGTGGACTGTCCGCTGAGGGTGGCTGGTTCCTCCTTCAAGTATTTGGGGATCCACGTGACAAGGGATCCTGTGGAGTTTGCGCATGTGAATCTAGCACCACCGTTGGAACGATTGAAACAGGACGTCAAATTTTGGGCGGGATTGCCTTTGACGATGCTGGGTAGAGCAGCGCTCTATAAGATGATGTTGCTTCCCCGTTTTTTATACATACTGGAGAACACGCCGTACCCGGTGGCTCCGGGTTACTTTAAGAAGGTGGCGGCCTTGGTGTCCGGATTGTTATGGAGTACCCGCCCGGCACGCATTGCACAGACCAAATTGCATAGGGGATGGTACGACGGTGGGATAGCGCTGCCGAACCTCAAGTTGTACTATTGGGCGGCCCATCTCAAGCCCATCAATCAATGGATTCATGTCTCCCGGACCGACCCGGCCTTCCAGGCTGACTGGGCACAACTGGGCACTGATAGTATGGTGACCCAGCTCTATGACCAACGTCAAGGGCGGAAATTAATGGGCCCCACGTAGCATTGTGGCATTCAGCACTGGCAACCCTGGGCTGGAAAGGAAGACTAACACTGCTCACCCCGCTTTGGGACTCACGCGCCTTGGGAAACCTGAGAAATAGCAAGGGTTTCTCCCAATGGGACGCCATCGGGATATCAACGGTGGGGGACCTATGGGAAAAGGGAGAAGTTATAACGTTCGACCGTCTGAGGGCAATGTACGAGATGGGAGCACAGGAATTGTACAGATACGTACAGATCCGACATGCACTACTCGCTGCCACGACCCCTGGGGAAGAGGTGCCGGAATCGTCCCCGCTCGAGGATCGTCTCCTCACGGACTTCATGGCTGAGCGGGCGACGTCATTGACATACCGCAAGCTCATTAATAACTTACCTGACCCGATGACTCTGCTAAAATCTAAATGGGAGGGAGGGAGAGATAGGCGAGATGGACGAACACGAATGGCAAGAGGCGCTGGCGTCCCCGCGGGAGGTGGCCATCTCTGCTCGACTGAGGCTAGTGCAACTCAAAATTTTACATAGAGTGTACTACACTAGAACGACACTGCACCTCATTCGTAGAGCACAACACCCCTATTGTCTTCAAGGCTGTGGGGAAGAGGGTTCATTTTACCACACTATATGGGACTGCCCACGCATACAAGAATATTGGAGGCAGATAATGCGCACAATGTCAGAGACCCTTGAGACCTCAATTCTCCCTGAGCCGCGAACATGCCTATTAAACATATGGAGTTCAAATGATTTGTCCAGAAGTGGCCAGCTTTGGGTCACTTTGGGTGTGATGGTGGCAAAACGTGATGTTGCGCAGCGTTGGGGGATGGCAGACTTGCCAACGAAAACACAATGGTGCAAAAATATGGATAGAGCGATGGTGACGGAGAGGGCTATATACCTGGGCCGAGCGTGCCCAAGGAAATGGAACAAAATATGGACCCCCTGGAATGTGTACCGGGGAGACATCTGTGAGGCAATACCGGAGGATGACCCCGTAGATTCTGATGATGAAGGGGAGGATGACTGATTGGACCTGGGAGAGGGTGGTGGGTAGGTTCAGAATGCAGTGGGAGAGAAGACCAAGGTGGGAAACCCCGGACTTGGGTAGGGCGGGGCGGGACCCGTAGATAGCCACGTGTGAGAAAAGCCAGGCGATTCATAGTCCTTTTGTGCTAACCAATTGTACTGTTGTTGATTCCAGGATGACCGCAATGTGATTTCCTAGCTGTTTGTTCTTTTTTCTAAATAATAGAAAACAAAAACCTTTTATGATCCGTTTTTTCTCCTGCGTACTGTACCTTTTCATTTATCATTGCTTTGCCTTTTTCTCTGATCAAGGTTTTACACTGTGAGTGGCCCCATTAGGGACAGACTGATTATCAGTACATGATGGTGGCCGGCCCGGTGGGTTGTAGGCCAACAGCTGTGTATTACTGTAAGGTGCAATAAAGGTTTTAAAAAAATTTAAAAAAAGAGCAAGAACTCAGATACAACAAGTGAGCATAACACACAAGTCAGAAGAAAAGGGTAAACTTAACCCAGACTAGAATACCATGGGTGGAATGACACCCAAGGAAGTACTTCTCACGTGAGAAGACTGTGGCGAAAACCCAATACGCCACCCCTCATGTGAGGGACACTATGGGACTAAAACCCAAGTGAGAAAAAAAAATCTCATTGTTTGGGACAACACCCAAATGTACAGATTACGTCACATGGGACCAACACCCAAGGACTTGTGCAGCACGAGAATACAGATGCAGCACAGTGTGGCATCAAAAGATGACAACCACACACATGACAACGTACATCGAAGTGAAGGGACTGACACCCAACACCAAAATAACAAAGGTGGAAAAAAAAACTTTAAACTGGAAATGGGGTTGAAACCCATTCTAAATGTAAATAACTGTGAACGTGGGGTCATGGGACTAAAAACCAACTCCCATCCCTGGGCAGGGATAAACAATATCTGAAAAAAGGAGACATGGGACTGAAACCCACTCCTATCCCTTAAGTAGGGATAATAATATATGAAACAAGAGGAAATGGGACTAAAACCCACTTCTTTCCCTTAGGCAGGGATACAATAACTGAAACAATGCAACATTAAAGTCATTAGAAAAACACAATGTTTTTTTTAATGTGTGTAACCACAAGCATTTTGTACCTACTGAAAGCTAAAAACAAACATATAATATGCTTAATGTTAGTTCTTAAACACTATAATATTCTCTGTAAATATAACATTTCTAAAAAAAAAATGTCATTGGTGTGCCTGTTACCGCGATATTAAGGGACAGGCATTGAACAACTCCAGGAGACTAGTAAAATGTCATTGGTGTGCCCGTCACCGAAATAATAGACAGGCGTGGGACAGAACATGACAACTCATGGAGACATGCCCTAATAGCCAGCAAATCTGTGTACTTGACAGTGGATCAAAGAAACTTGCAGCAGATGTAAGTACTTGGCAGCTGACAACATGTCCACAGAAGATAGAAGAGCTAATGAGCACACTGAGAACTCACCACATGGGCTTGTAGAAAAGTCCACTGTCCTCAATAAGTAATTGCCACCGAGATTCAAAACAACCAAAACAATGAATCAGGCAAGATCAAATGATGCGCTTACGTGTAAAACGTTACTTCGAGAACGATAAGAGATCCTGATCCTGAGATGCCCGTGGCAAGATTCATGGCAGGGTATACCAGAATAGCAGAAAACAAAGTCCAACGGAGGCTACATTTATTTCCTGAATCTTGAAATTTTTAAACTAAAGATAGCGGGACGTACGGGAGACGCATGCGAGATGACTAATGGCGCACTCCTGCTTCTAAACATCCATATAGGAATTCAATAAAGGGGTGAGCCCTCAGAGCTCTTGGACCTGGGTCACTATGTAGGTACAAAAAGAGGGGTGGTCCGAGTTCAATGGAAGTATTTGTACAATTCTTTTATATTAATGTATATTTCTAAGGCACCACATTTTATAGTTTATCTTCCAAAACGCTTAACGTAATCAAAAAGTGGGTATGCAGTAATGAGAAATAAATTGTATTTAATCACCATACAGATTAATTCATTGTGCATCTGAACTGCATACAAAAACTTCAAAGTCAAATATATTTCATCAGTATGAATTATAAAAGTATTGCATTGTTGGTGCTCTCAGTGCAAAGGGAAAAGGGAGTGAAAGGTTTGTGAGGGACAAGATAAAGGTGGTGTGACAGTGTTAACATCACATTCAAGTCGTAACGCCTTTACAATTATTAAATATATCAGTGTTCCCGTTGTACATCACACATAGGTAAGATTCATTCTTTCCTTTTATTCTATGGTGTGTAGCAATTGAGGCGTAGTCTACGTTTCGACCCCTGAAGCGTGAAAAGGGTTATTTATCCCTCATGTTGGGGTCTTCATCAGGACAGAAGAGAGAGCATATAGAATGGCGGACGGCGAATCTTGCGTCACGTCTGGGGCCTGGGAGTGCTCCTAATCATTTTTGAAGACCTCATCTTATGGTGTGGCGAAGCTCACTGGAAATTCTTCATGAATGTGTCTTCATCTTGCGCCACCCTTCATTCTGCATATGAACTGCAGCAGACCGCACGTGTCGCGTTCTCCCAAGTTGTGCTCTCTAAACATCCATAAGCAGCATCGATGACAATGACAGCTGAAGACGTCATGAAAGGTTGCTGAGAAGCTCTGCGCGACACAATGGTAGAGGTGAGTTTCGCAAGCCATTTTTATATTTAAATTCGAAGCGTAACTGTCATTACCAACTGGGCTTAAGAAAACATTAAAATCAATAAATTATGAACTCCACTTTGATAAATGTCTTTCTACTCTAAATCTGGCAGAAAGTCTGGGATCCAAATTAAGTTCTTCCATAACTGTCAATGCATCACTAGATGGGCAGTTGAACTGCCCAAAGTAAAAGTACCTTTCCAGTGCAAATCAATTAAAATATATACTCATAAAAAGTCTCTCATTAGCTAGCCTAGATGAGTAACCCTCGGATAAAGGATTGATTCATAAACTCCTGACTGAATGAAGTCGAAGGCTTCTTTTCCAATGTCTATGAAAATGTCCTTTTGTACGGCATATTAAAATCCATAATGCACATTGTGATGATTACAGCATTTTCCTTATGACACGAAGCTGTGGAGAGTGGCAGACCAGGGCTGACAAGGAGGCACACTGAGAAGAAAGCACACTTCAGCTCCCACTTTTAATACAGTCTTGTCTTCTTGAAATGCCATCTCTTCCAAAACATAAGAACTTCACTCGCACTAGAAGCAGCATCTTGGACAGAAATAGGCTACCTTGCTTCTTCAGACAGTCGACAGTTGTTGCCACTGTAGTTGATTCTTGTGGCACAGGACCCTCTGAAAGATGTAGGTAGCCTTTCTTAACGTATTTGAAGAAGTATAAGATGCCAAGATGAAGATACAGCACGCCTTTGCTGGGCTGTGCGGTGTATTGGACACTGGTGGGGCTGCGAGATGTGCTTGACTGGTATCTTTACCTTGAGTTCCTTGATACTTGTTACTTTTTGTTTCAAACTCCTTACAACATAAGTCCATCAGCTTTAGCTTAAGTTCTCTTACTTGGCACGTTGAGTTGCAGTAAAATCCCATGTAGATCGTCGCCAAAAATGTTGTGGGCTGGTTCCATGTGTGAAGGAGGTACAAGCAGACGCTGTAGACGTGGCCAGGTAGAAATAGATGAATTTTATTAAGTTCTTAGATGCAGTTACAACAAGCCCCACCAGGAGCAGCCTCCTAGCTGCTCAGCCCATCCTCAACTGACAACACTCTTACACCAGGCAGTCAAGAATTCCACTAACACTAACATTCTAACCGGAACACTCACACTGGCTGAGCAGCTAGGTACAGGATGAAAGGGAAAATATTAACAAGAACTGAGGATATTACAGTTATCGTGAATGCCGGTTACACCTCCAGTTTTGTCAGTTTAATTACTCATAAACAATCGCTCTAAATTAGGAAAAGCTCCACTATTTCTTTAGGAGAGACTGCTAAACCAAATTTCCCAAAACAAAAAAATATGCACTACCGCAAAACGTCTGTGGACCCCCAGGGTGCTTACCGATTACCAAAGTTTATATTATTTGAGAACATAGTTGTTTAGCAGCTTCATTTACATATTTAGTCCACTCGGTGCCTGGCTCTGGTTCTGACTGTGAGACCTCAGATCTGCCCTTGGATGAGAATGTTAGTAGTTGTGCTGGATGATCCACTTAGGATGTTCACCTCACTTGCAATGTGTCATAGGTTCCGCTCTGTATTTCTTGTTACCTGACCCTTGTTTATCATCACATAGGACTTTGCTTTACCTGCCACGCATGCGCTGACAACAGGTACATTATAAATTGTCATAATCTCCAAATTGCAATCCCTGGCCTATGGAATTTCTTAAGAATATAGAAGACTGCATGCGTGAAGTTGGCTTCAGCTCAATGTCTCAATAGCTGAGGTTAATCCAGGGGCTGTCATTAAAAGGCTCTCCAGCGTTTCAATGACCATCTTCTACCTCTGTGAAGCTCACTCCTCTCCAATCCAATGCTCTGATATGACCATAGTTTCCCAGTTAGCCAACACGGTAACAAACTGTTTTTGGGAGCATGGTACTTGAACTTGCTACTAACTGCTGTTGCACATTATTCAGCACTTTTGCACAGTGGTTAATTTGAGAAAGAAGAAGTGCAGGAGCCCAAAGTTTTTCTCAGAAGCTGAAATGTCCCGGTAACAGAATACAAAAGCTGTATAGTCTTGATTTCTCCTCATGTCTCTTTCATCCACACTTCAAGGTTTTGTGTCACTTTACTTCACTTTTACAGGCTCTTTTTATCTCTAATTACTCCCTTTGTTACTGTTTTCCAGTCGTTCCCTTTCGCCCTCTTTTCTACTTTTTGTCTCTTGTCAGGGGTCAAAGTCTAAGGATGAAAATTAAGACGTATCGCTTAAATTTATGTGCTGCTGGGCACCACTTGCAACCACCTGCTCAAATTAAGCAATGCTTCTGCACTTTAAAGACCCCAAAAGTCCCTTCCCCCTGTTAATGGCAGAGCAGGTGGTCAAAAGGCCAGAGTTGGAGGAGCATGAAAGTTACTCTATGCTCTCTTTTGCCAGGGGCTGGATAAAAGTAGAATGCTGGCAGAGCGTCATGTTGTTACTATTTTCAACAAATTGCAACTCATGCACTTTAAAACCTATAAAGTCCATTCCCTGCTGGTGGCAGAGTAGGGTGGTAAGAGGCCAGAGCTCGGGAGGAGCGGCCAAGTTGCTCAGCTGTCATGCCTGGGGCTTTATTATATCCTTAAAGCCTGCCATAGCAGGCTCTACGTGCCATTAAAGGCCCTCTCCTGAAGGCGAGGACCTTTAAAAAGGGATCAGGCCATTAATTGCCGGTAGAGCCCACTACGGAGGGCTCCAAGGCTATTAGAACATTCTGCCCCTTGAAGGTAGAATGTTGTAATTTGTAAAACAAAGGCCTCACGGAGCCCGACGAGGTTGAAATCCCCTCTAGCTCCATAAGCCTTTGTTAACCATTGGAATGTTGATGCTCACGGCTTCTACCGGCCTTTAAAAGCTCGGAGCCCTCCATTGTTTTCAATGCAGTGCACAACATTCTAATGTTCTAAAAAAAGAGTAATCTCAGTGTTGTAGCATGATGATGGTACAAGCGAAGTGCACTAAGTGTGTTTTTGTCATGCCACATGGCCAGTGCAGGGTAGGGCTTTGATGCAGTTATCTATTTTTGCTCGATGAGACATTAAAGTAGAACTAGTGTCACTAGAAGCATGCCATCTCGTACTTTTATTTTCGAGAGGGGGAAAGAAGGCCTATCAAGGGAACTCGAAGGCCAGGCTGTATAGCAAGCCAACTGTATTGAGAGGTATTCTTTCAAGCAAGGTCTGGAAACTCTCATAACAATCTTGGCAATGAGAATTTCGTGGACTCACAATATTGAAGGGAATCGTACTGTTTCTCACGTTAAAGTAGAAGGTGGGTGAAAGCGTTGGACACTGGAGGTTGGTCACAGAGATGTTGATATTGAAACAGGAAGAGTGCTCCTAGGAAAAGGCTCACATTTGAGATGCCTTGACGTCTAGTTAAGGGCGATCACCTTTTGTACTCACTTTACCAACCAAAGATTATAATCCACACCAACTTGTGTCTCACACTGTGTGCTTATTTAACTCAGTTTAATTTTCCCTACTACATGTGCCTTGCACTGTGTTGGAACAGGAATATATCCCGCACATAAATGGCTTTCCACCCCTGCAATGAGAGCTTGACTGCATGTGAAACTGGTATCCTGACTTCTTGTTTGTCCCTGTTGTCACACTAATCTAGGCACAGAGGCCTAGGCCTGTTCCTTGTAATGCAAAGTCCAAAACCTGTTCTGTGATGTGGAGGGGCACACCAAGCTTACCCTCATAGTAGATTTAGGGCTTACATCCCTTCAAGTGATAAGTCACATAAAGCGGTGGTGGCACCGCACTGAGTTCTTTGAATCTTTACAGCCACCAGACATTTATTTATTTGCCAACAAGACTGCAGTCTACTGACCCCTCTCTTGTAAAGTTCCAATTACGTGAACGCAGGTCCTTGTGCTGACATTCCATGTGTTTGTCAAGTGCATGTATGCGCAGTGAGTGTGTGAGACAAATTTGATAGTAGGACTCTGTGTGTGCTAAGAGTCTAGGTACTGGGACCAGTGAGATCCATTTTGGATGGTCCCTTGTTTAGCTTATCTGTGTTTGTGCTCAGAGAATCAAGTACTGGGACCAGTGAGATCCATTTTGGATGGACTGTTGTTTAGCATGTCAGAAGACAGTGGCGTAACATTGGCCAGTGAGGGGGGGTGAGCTCCAGCCCCGCTCAGCACAGTTGCCTGGCCTGAGTACTCCTGACTGACTCTAGGGGGAGGGAGGGTCTTCCTGTTCTTTGCAAGAGGGCCCCTTTAAGTTTCGTTACGGAACTGGCACAAGATGGAGGATGGATACAGCTTCTCCAGACAGTGGAGAGTATTGATTGAATTCCTGTGGCTGAAGGGTGGGTACCCAGACATTGAAGTGAAGGAAAATAGAGAAAGGGCTCCCCGTAGAAATTCAATAAGGGCCTTGTTAGTATAGGGCTGATGATTACTACTTAATGAGCAATGCCAGTTGTATGGATAAGGGTAGGACTGCAGCTTTTGTTCAAGGTGAGGACGTTTTTAGGCAGAGTATGTCATTTCGTGGCTCTCAAATACTGCTTCAGGGAGTCTGATGACAGCCATATGCAGAGATATCACACTTCATTAGAGTCAGCATCATTGCTACATGCAGTAAAAGTCATCACTCTGCACGAAGGCTGTGTCTGAGGAACAGCCAAAAAATGACATCCGAAAGAGAAACCTTAGAGAGTGTACCTGCTCCAGCGCGGCTCCAGAAATCAATTCTAATCAATACTCAGCTTTTCCCTGAAACCTTAAAACACACAACTCATGCATCAGTGGGGCCCATAACACTGCGCATTTACCCTAATCACTTACACTTGGCTTCAAGGCTCTGGTGAATCACACTGGAGAAACGCGGTTGTATTTTAGGTGGAGCGTCTAAACCTATTTAGCTATTATTTACACCTGCAGATTTAAAGACATTTTACCAAGGTCTTATTCAGACTTAAATTATTCAGACACACCACCATAATGGCAATGGATCTGTTAGAATGAAAATTAGGCGTAGGAAGAATTCAAAGACCAGCTCTTATTTCTTCATTTCTCTAATTTTTATTCAAAGCCAAAACTTTAATATGTCTGACATTTAGGCATTAATAAATCTTTATTCAGTAAAATCTTAAACTTTATTTCATAATGATCATTTTATTTGAGCTCAAGAAAAATCGCTTAATTTTAGAAGACAGTTAGAATTAGCAAAGAACAAATAGCTCGAAAGTCATTCTCTCCTAACATACCTAACTAACACCCTCATCTTATCCTACAATCCGGCAAAACAAACAAGTAAATTCATAAGAGTCTTACATCCAGGAATCGGTCAGCAATCGGGCAGCATCTCCGATGGAAATGGAAAAAGTGACCCCAACTAGACAAATCCAGGGTTTTTTATACCTTAATTCCCTAATTTAATCTATCTAAAAAGTATCTAACGTTTCTTATTTAGTTGTTCATTGGACAATTTCGGGGTGGGTGAGCATCATCTCACCATTACAGCATTCAATTCTCAACGTGTCAGCGATAAAATAAAGGGGCTTTGTTTTAGGACAGTCTTTGGCCTAGGCATTTCCTTTAGTGGCAACATCCATATTTCTTCCCAGGCTCTGAGCACGACATCATCCTTGCTTGGCACACATCCCAGGTTACGGGCTACATCAGCCTTGAACCTCCTCGAGCACAGGCAGTTCACTCTGACTTGCAGGTTTTGTCGCGCCTGCGCTGTCCAGCTCTTGCTCACAGTTTTACCCAGGCAGCCATTTTTGCACAGGCCTCAGAGGCCACTTTTGGAACTATCATAGAAACAAACAGATTCATGTTATATTATGAATTTTAAACCCATTCTGTTTTCCTCCCACCGTACTAATGTTTCCCAATTAGTTGTTACCTAGCACATAAGCCACATAAATGCGTTTTATACTTACAATTCGGCCTCTCCATCACATAAAGGAATACAAAAAGCACGTTTAAATTGCGTTTGTTTACGAATAGGCTGCACATTAGTTCACAATACGATAACAATACATATTAGCTGGGTTTATTTTTGCAACATGCAAGCAACGTTAGTTCTCCCCATGTGTAAAATAAAAATAATGTGTGCACTTGGTTGGTTAATTTCCACAAAACATGCAATCAGTCAATGTTATTGTTATGGGACATTAACTTCACGAGGGGTACACAAAATTTTGCATTTGCCACCTCGCTCCATCAATTCCCTCATCTGGTGATTTATCACCAAATAACCCTAAAAATTTTGGAAAACTTAACAGAACATGTTTCAACTTCATTATTTTTATTAATGATACCTATACTTTTGTCTCTTTTTCTCTTGAATTTTTGAAAACTTTGGGGCATATTATCAAGTAAGGGCGTTACATTATCGCCGCTTTTATCGTCAGGAAACTGCCGATAAAGCGGCAATAATGGGCTTGATATTATGCTCTATGAATTCCAATCGAAGCCCATGTTAGATGGGAAGACATCTAACATGGGCTTCAATTGGAAATCATAGAGCATATTATCAAGCCCATTATCGCCGCTTTATCGGCAGATTCCTGCCGATAAAAGCCGCGATAATATAACGCCCTTACTTGATAATATGCCCCTTTATCTTTAATTTCTTCCATTTCTATCTCATTCTTTTCTCTTATCCTTGCCAATCTTTCTTCATTCCTTTTCTTCATCACGTTTCTAAAATCTTTTCTACCTTTGTATATACAACCTAACCTTATAAAGAAAATCACTATCACGATAACTGTTATTGGAATTAGTATTTTACCTATAATTGAACTACCTATTTCTTGAAACCAATGTTTAATTCCTGAGAAACTTTTACCCAGCCTTACAAGGACACCTTCAACCTCCAGTGGTTCAATTTCCTTATGCAAATCTGTAATATTTATAATATACTTTTCAATATTCTGACTTTTGTCTGGAATATAAGTCCAACAATGTTGAACTTTCAAAATTCCACAGACTCCTGCCTCTTTCGCTAAAATTATATCAAGGGCAAGTCGATTTTGCATAACCATAGCTCTCATAGCAATCATTTCAGTGTCTACCATTAGGAATCCTCCTGCGGTATCTGTTGACAATTTATCAACAATTGTGGACAATTTTCTGAGTCTATTTGCATGGAACGAAATTCCCACTGCTGGTATCAGTGCTCCAAATACATCACCTATTATTTCTAACACAGTTTCTCTCCTTCTTCTACTTAGGACCTTACCTATCTCATGCTTTCCATTAGTACCTCTATCTACATGGAACATTTTAGGAAAGACCAAACCTACATAACATGTCCCATACCAGTGGTCAGGCAGCCTATAATAAGCTTTTTTCCCACATATGAAATACATTCCAGGGAAAACAGGATCATTTCCCCCTTTGAATCCCCAACCTCCTAAAATTCTATAAGTGTCTTCACATTGACTTGCACCCACAAAATAATTGTCATATATTGAATTATCTCTTTTGATACACAATTTTCCCAACATTGGTGCATCTATGTTTAATGCCACATTCACATTTTTATCTTCAATATTCTTATCATCAAATGTATAATATTTTGATTTTGCAGGTTTCATATTTTCTTTTCTTTTATAAGCAACTCTCCTTTCCTCAAACATATTCAAAAACTTTTTCTCTTCAATTCTCATTTTACAGGTCAAATTATTATTAAATGCATACTCATGTGTTAACTCATCTACTTCTATAAAATATTCTCCAATCACTTCTGCATATCTCCTTTTGTTTAGTTTGGCATCGATCTTCAATTTTGCAAATATCTCATCCACATTAGAATATTGATACTCCAATTTTCCAGTCTTGTAAAACAAACTTGATATTACACTACAAGTAACTACATAAGTTAGAGGAAGGTGGTGAAAGGTCACCCCTTCTGACACTGATGCTGGCAACTTTACACAAACATAACAGTCATCAACATTCATAGTCTTAATGTACTCAAGCAATAACTTTTAAAAAGTATTCTTGGTGAAGTCACTAATTGACTTATCTTGATGCAACTCAGGCTTATACACATTTGTTTCACGTATATTTACTTTCTCATTTGCCTTACTGGTATTCACATTCGGTTTCAATTTTGTTAAATGAGTTTGGAATGGAATCACAATAGCTAAAATTATCCATAATATAGTCAATAACCCCATACATATAGAGCAACACCTACACCATTTTCTAAAAATAGAACATTCTGTCTTGTGATTATTCATTGCCATTTTCTCGAACACTGTTTCTTCGACCTTGTGTCACTTATAATTTTCAACTCACACAACACCCTAACAACTTTTTTCGACCTTGTGTCAGTTTCTATTCTAAATATTGCTATAATTAAATTTTCTAACAAGTTTTCTTCAACCTTGTGTCAGCTCCGACCTCTTCTATATTTACAAAACCGTCTCACAGGACTTCTGGACTTTTTACTTTAATATCGTATACTTTGAGCACCTAACTTTCCATTTCTTAATTGACTTCTTTACTCACTTTTCCCAATTGGCTTGGGTCGTATAGGTTTTCTTGACTGCTGTTGACTTCAACAATAGGTGGAAGAACTATATAGGTCCACTCAGGTGACTTGTACCTCTGATTTGGACGTCTTACTCTTTTCGGCCTTTGTATTGTCTCTATGTTCTTGCCCAGTGTCTCTTTCTGACTGGTATTTTCATTTACTTGCTCTTCTTGTTCCTTTGTTGTATTAACTATTTTGAATTTCAATCCTCCTGCTCCTTTAGGCCAATTGTCTCCTTTGCAGACTTTCTTAGTCTTTGGTTCTACAGTGTTATGCTCCACTCTCCAAGCTCTTTTTCTTGTGCTTTTCCATAATGGAGTCTCATCTGCACTGTCATCAGTTTCACTTTCGCTGTCTTCTACTGTATCGTTTATTATGATTTTCACAATATTTTTGTCTTCATCAGTTTTAGTTTTCTCTACTGTCACTCTGTCAGGAACTCTTTCATAACTGGTACCTGGAATCTCATCCTTATCGTGAGTTACTTCCTCTTCCCCAGTTTCAGGATCTCTGTTCCTACTTCCAGAGTTTTCAGTTGCGTTTCAGCTTTCTCCTTTTCTACAGCTCTCTCTTCACTTTCTTTTGCGTCTTTACTGGTGCTTGCCTTTACCGATTCTCGATCTTCAAGTTGATCTTCTGAATCTGGTATTTCAATAATCTCCCTTTCACCTTCACCTTCAGATGCAGAACTGGCTTCTGATACTTCCAGATGTCGACGTTCTTGTCGATCTTCAGTATCTGGATCCTTTTCTGGTTCACCTTCAGAATCAGAGTCCGTTGTACTTTCACCGTCGTATGGGTATTCAGGTTCAGGCACACGAATGGTGTGACTAGCATGAACCCACCTCTTCAATCCAGCACACTTAACTGCAGTATTGCTGAGCAAGATCACCTGGCGTGGTCTTTGCCACCTCGGTACCAAACAATTTCTTCTGCGATGAACTTTCACTCTTACCCAGTCCCCAGGGACTAGATCATGAGCTGGAGTTTTCTCTTTGGGATTTGATTCAGTTCCCACCTGGTGGAGTACAGAAGTTACCACATCAGACAGGTTTTTGCAGTAATCCAGTATGATGTCATCATTTATAGCTAGCAACCTATTAACTGGTACAAAAGCCTGCCTCATCACTCTACCCATCAAAATTTCGTGAGGGCTTAATCCAGTTTTTCTGTCAGGTATGCTTCTCAATGTCATCAACACAAGTGGCAAGGCGTCAGGCCACTTCATTCCTGTTGACAAACACATTTTTGCAATTCTGTTTTTAATAGTTCCATTCACCTGTTCAACTACTCCAGAAGCCTCAGGTCTATATGCACAATGTAGTCTCTGGCGAATGTCCAGAGCTTCACATATCATCTGCAGTAAATCATTTTGGAAATGCGGGCCTCTGTCCGATTCAATCGTGACCGGGAACCCGAAACGTGGTATTATCTCACGTAACAACAGTTTAGCAACAGTTATTCCATCATTTCTTCTCGTGGGGAAAGCTTCTACCCATCGAGAGAACAAACAGATTATAACAGGAACATATCTAAGTCTGTTACATGGAGGTAATTCAATAAAATCCATCTGGACTCTTGTAAATGGGCCACCCTCCCGTCCTATGGTTCCCAAACTTACAACAGTTTTTCTGTTTGGATTAAATTGCTGGCAGACCAAGCATCTTTGACACAAACTTTCAGCATTCATTCTGAATTTTGGATTATACCAAGTCTGCCTAAAGAGACGGATCATGGCGTCTCTGCCAATATGTGCTTGACCATGGTACATTCGGGCCATATCTGAAATCATGCTATCAGGCATTACTGGTCTTTCATCTTTGTAAACCCAAATTTCATCTTCCTCCCTTTGTCTGCAACCTGATTTTAACCAAATATCTTTTTCCTCTGTTCCTGCCTCTTCCTGCATCTGCTTCACTTCCTGCCAAATTTCTACTACAGTTGTTAGCATTAAAGGACTTGGAACATGTTCTTCAGTTTTCTCCCTGATTTTTTGGCACAATGCTTTGCAATTGCATCAGCGTAACTGTTTCCTCTGGTGATATAATCATCACCTTTCTTGTGGGCTGCATATTTTACCACAGCTAATTTTTCAGGCAGCTGTATCACATCGATCAATGTTTTCACAATTTCAGCATTCCGAATGGGTGTTCCTGCAGAGGTCAAATAGCCTCTTTGGGACCAAAGTTGCCCATAATCATGCACAACTCCATAACTATATTGACTATCGGTCACTATGGTCACTTTTACCTCGTTTCCCAACTCACATGCTCGTATCAAAGCAATTAACTCCGCTATCTGAGCAGAATGAATTCCTTTCAGACAAGATTCTTCCAACACTTCTGCCACTGTACAAACAGAATATGCAGCACTTAGAACACCACTCTCTGTTCTCAAGCAAGATCCATCCACAAACATTACGAAGTCTGATTCATGCAAAGGTTCATCTTTAATGTCTGGACGAGGCTTTGTGCAATATTCCAGAACATCCAAACACTTGTGATCAAGCTCACCTTTTACTTCTGCTTCAACTGTATCAGGTAACAGTGTCGATGGATTTACATTCACACATCTGACAATTGTCACATTTTCAGCTCCCAGAATTATTTTCTCATATTTTGTCATTCTGCTGTTAGTCATGTAGTGAGTCTTTGCTCTTGTGAGGAGAATCTCCACTGAATGAGGTACATAGACTCTCACCGAAAATCCCATCACAATTCCTTCACTTTGCTCCAAACTTACACTGGTTGCTGCTACTGCTTTCAGACAACCTGGCAATGCCTTTGCAACAGAGTCGAAAACAGCTGAGAAATACGCAATTGGCTTTCTCATTCTTCCATGCCTCTGAATTAATACTGACAGAGCACATCCCTCTCGCTCGCTACAGTACAGTTCAAATTCTTTTTCATAATCAGGCATTCCCAAAGCTGGTGCTTCACACAATTTTGTTTTGAGCTGTTCAAATGCTTCCATCTCTGTCTTGGTCAAAACAATAGGGTCTCTGATGTCTGCCTTTGTCAATCTCTGCAATGGTTTTGCAATCAATGAAAATCCACTTATCCACTGTCTGCAGTAACCCACCATTCCTAGGAACATTCTCACCTGTCTTTGAGTTTTAGGGGGCTGCATTCCTTGTATCATTTTAATCCTCTCAATTGTGACCTGTCTGATTCCCTTTGCAATCTTGTGGCCTAAATACTGTACTTCTTTCTGGCAAAACTGCAATTTTGATGGAGACACTTTATGTCCCTCCTCTGCCAAATGATTCAACAATGCCACTGTGTCAGACACACAGGCATCCTTTGTTTTCGATGCAACTAAAAGATCATCAATATACTGTACCAACACAGATTCTCCAGGCATGCTCAAATTTTCCAATGATTTCTTTAGCAACTGATTAAAAATCGATGGACTCTCAGTGTACCCTTGTGGAATTCTACACCATGCTAGGATACGATTTTGGAACCGAAACGCAAAAATTGGTTGGCTTTCTGGATGCAATGGAACAGTAAAGAACGCATTGCATGGTGGATCACTGTATACCACTCTGCATCATGTGGTATTTGGTAAAAAATCACTGCTGGATTCGGGACAATTGGATAATATGGTACAACATTTTTATTAACTTTTCTCAAATCCTGCACAATTCTAAATGTTCCATTTGGCTTCTTCAATCCCATAATTGGTGAATTACAAGGACTGCTCTCAATTTCTCGCAAAATTCCCTGCTCAATCATCTTATCAATTACTGGAGTAATTCCTTCAATTACCTCTGCAGTCATTTTATACTGAGGTATATTCGGATAGCTTGCACCTTCTTTTATAGTCACTTTCACAGGATCAACTCCTTTCATCAAACCTATATATTTTCCAGTAAAATCCCACACACTTTCTTTCACTGCCTCTTTCAGTTCAACAGGAATTTTCTCTTTATCAAAAACAGGAAACAGTTTGTCTTGTTCTGCCTCAATCATAAGCATTGTCAGTTTGTACAAACTATCTTCATCTGGAGTCTGCAATTCTATGCTATCTGGTGAACAGTATATGGCACAGTTCATTTTACACAATCTATCCCTGCCTAACAAATTAACAGGACTGCTGTCACATACCACAAACCGATGCATATCTTTATACGTTCCAATCTCTATTTCAACTGGTTTTGTCAAAGGAGTATTTATCTGTCTATTAGCTACACCTACAACCTGGATTGTTTCACCCGAGAGAGGAAGATTTTGAATTTCCACTGATTTAACAGTAGAATGGGTAGCACCAGTGTCCACTAGGAAAGTTATTTCCACATCATTCACTTTTCCACTCACAAATGGACCTGACTCATCTACCTCAAGAGTGACTCCAAGCACACACTCTTCTTCCTCCCTTAGGCACCGTCAGAAACTTTCATCCGGCTCACTGCCATTCTCTTCTTGCAACCAATATTGAGAACATGCACTTGCTCTCTGTGGTCTTTTTACCTGTTCACCTCCGCTGAATCCTGTCTCTGCACTGTATCTCTGTTGATTCCCACTGTATGGCAGTGGCGGTTGCGGCACCTGACTTTGCTGATTTGCTATCTGCTGTTGCTGTGGCTGCTGCTGATGTACCTCAAACTGCACCTGCGAATTCCATGACGTATGGTCCCCATTAACTCTAGGTGGACACTTACACTTGCGTTTCCAATGCCCTATCTGGCCGCAATTGAAACATGGCATTTTATTTTTCATTTCGTCAATATTTCCCACTATTTTAGGTTTACCTTTAAACCCACCTTGATTCCCTGCATTTTTATTCTCCAATTGTGCTACTTGTTGTTCCGCTACTTTCACTTGTGCCCACATGGCTTTCTCTTTTAGCTTCTTTTGTTTTGCATCAATCTCCTCACTACAATATTTCGCTTGCCTCAGAACCTTATCTACTGAACTTGACTGCCAATCCATCATGCTATGTCTAATCATGTCTGAAATTTCTGGTCTCAATCCATATACAAATCTATAAACAAAATGACTCATATCCTTCTCATTTAACTCCTCATAACCACTGTACTGTTTGAAAACTAACAACAACCTTTCATAAAACGAATGCACAGTTTCTGTAGGCTCCTGTGTTGTTCTGTCTATCTTCACCCAATCAGTTTCTTTTGGAGGTATTTTGTTTTTCAACCATACTATCACTTGCTCATATTTCCTCATTACATCTGGTGAAGGAGCTCCTGTTTTCTCATCTCTAGGATATTCTTCCCTTGGCCAATCCACATATATTTTACATTCTGTCCATAAATCGGTTGGCACTACTATGTCAAACAAATCATCCAAATCAACCCACAGTACCTTTGACACTTTTACAAATCTGTCAACTTGTCGATACCATTCTAGTGGCTTCTCTCTCAATCTGGGGAAATCATTCGTAAATGACAATATATCTTGTCTGCTTCAGGGCACATGTACATATCCTCCTCCAGGAATTTCTCTCATAGGGAATTCAGTTGCCACTTTTCCCTTCTCTCTAATGGGGAAAGCTAAAGTAGACTTATCACTATTTTCTTCTCTCTTCTTTGCCCACTTGACCCTCCATTTGCCTACATCACCCCATTTACGCAACAACACAATCAAGTCTTTTATCTGAACTTTTCTCCCTGCAATGTACATATTCTCAATGTCTCTTTCTGCAGAATCTACTCCATAAGATTTCTGTAATGACTTTATTTTGGAAAAATCTATTCCATTTTCGCTTGCCACTTCTTCCAATTGATCATACATTGTTTTTGCTCTCCATGTTATTCTTTTACATAAAAACATGAGCTCTTCATCCTGGTAAGTTTTCAATCTGTCTGTCCCAATTGTTCCAATTATCAACTCCTCCATGTCTATTTTCAATTGGGCCACATCCAGTATTTTTGTTTCCTGTTCTTTTAATTTTAATGTTTTTATCCATTCACTTAATTCTCTGTGTGATGGACCCATGGGTGTTTCTGTTAAATCTATTTTGTCCGCACTCCTCTCTGGAGTTGCAGAACCAGATTCTGCTCCTGTCGGGAATCCGCATGTCAAATTTGTATTAAAAGTTATCTCTGGTGGATTTACGCTTATATTCTGTCTTATTTCTGATAAATCAGGGCAAGTACTCTCTCTGGCTTTTTGTAAACTTTGCTGCAATGGAATGGTTAATCTTGGCTCTTTTATTTTCTGATCTTCAAATACCGGTATTACAGGTCCTATCGTTACTGGTACTGTTACAGCTTCCATATTCCTAGTAAGATTTTTAATCAATTCATGTGCAGAACGCTCATAATCAGACATATTTGGCTGTTCATTACTTCGTCTTTCTGCACTTTGCACAATTCTGTGTGAGTCATTATTTTGTACAGGGGTTCCTGTAATTCTAGCTTCTCCTATCGGTGTACTTGGGACATATCTTATTTCCAGTCTTTCAGGAAAATCTCTAAAATTTGATGGTTGTCTTGGCGATTCATTAACTCTTTCTTCTACCATCGGGGCATTTGGGGTAGTCTATAAAGAATTTGGCTGATATGGGGGCGGTCTCCTATTTAATATTTCTTCTAGAACAGCATCCTCTGAGTCACATTCACCGTAGCTTTGATTTGTCAATTCTATATTCTTTTTCTTTTCTGTACTTTTTTGTCCCTCATACACATTTGCTAATCTGACCGGGTACATGCCATTGCACATACTTGCATCCCTCCATCTTCGCATTCTAGACTCATGTGTTTCTCCCCACAAATCTCTGCTTGTCCCTCTCGGTCTAAGGTGTCTACTCAACCTCTCACTTTCCATTTGATGCATCTCATCTTCCCATTCAACAAGCGCTTCAAATTGAGTCGGTCTAGGTCTTGGTTCAAGCTTCAACATCTTGTCTCTCAAATTTCTTAGAATTGCTACATCAAATGATCCTCCTTCTGGAAATGCTAATACTCCATCATCCTTAGTATACTGCACCCAATTTTCCAACCAAACACACGTGTGGTAACCATATTTTGTCAACATGTAGGAAGCAGGCGTTTTCGGTGAAGGAAGTATTTTTCCCTCTCTCGTAACTACCTCTTTGTCTTTTACAAATACATTTTTCAGCTTTTTAAACCATGAGGATTTCTTCCTGTCATCATCATAATAGTAGTATGACATTTTCGGTAAACTTTCCTGCTTTCAAAAAATCACGTACTTATTCTGTTGTTGATTCCGTAACACCAACCTATCACAGCGCGGTTCGCACTAATGCACCAGTTAGAACACGACATGTCACTATAGTGCTTAACCAATAGCCTTTGCTGCTTTCTGTGATGAACAAATCAACTCCTACTCTGTCTTGGTCACGCGGACCAATCCCAGCGCGACACTTTTGACGTCACCAGCGCTCCGGCAGCGCCGACTGACCCCTCCTTTACAAGACTTTTTCAAGAAGCCGTATTTACAAGATATTTTGCAAAATCAGTTAGTAACTTACACAAAACAAATCCACTAATCGGTTTTGCTAATAAAGTGATAGAATTTTCATTCACACAAGTATTCTGTAACCGCAGTAGACGACACTTATCTCCTCAGAATTTTTTAGACTCACCGATAAAGCAACACTACTGGCCTTACCCTTCTATCAGGCAATAACAATCTCACTTCTCTAGGAAAGCACATGCAATAGTGTCAGTCCCAAAGTTTCGCTTGAACGCGTATTGCAATGTCATTTACACACGTTCATTCGGAAAACCCTATTCATATATACATGAACTTTGTGTTACCAATAGGCAGCGCGTCCACTAACCCACCAAAAATTCCTCTATTGTTAGCACAAGAGAGACGCCACTCCCTTTACCCTTCAAGCAAGCTCGGGTTAAGAACTATTACTCTCCAAGCAGTAAGTTTTAGTCGGGAAGCACGGAATGATTCCTATACTTGAAGGCTGAAATTTCATAGACTGTCCTCACTATACATTTATCCTTTCACACCTAAGGTCCCTAAACAGTGATATATGCCGATACCACCGCGGTATTTGACAATACCCATTTTTTGAAACAGACTAATTCACTGTGGGACTACCTTGCCACACTTCCTCCACCTGCAGACGGAGGCACTGGCTTCACCCTACTCTATGAAGCCTTTCCAGGACTACATGTAACGTAATACAAACTAAACAGATGTTAGTCATAATTCTGTACATCAAAACTCTATATAGTACTTTACCATAACCCTAGCTAATTTCCTTAACAACCACTACTCTGCTACCAAGTATTATAACTGCTCCAGCGCTGCTCTAGAAATCAATTCTAATCAATACTCAGCTTTTCCCTGAAACCTTAAAACACACAACTCATGCATCAGTGGGGCCCATAACCCTGCGCATTTACCCTAATCACTTACACATGGCTTCAAGGCTCTGGTGAATCACACTAGAGAAACGCTGTTGCATTTTAGGTGGAGCGTCTAAACCTATTTAACTATTATTTACACCTGCAGATTTAAAGACATTTTACCATGGTCTTATTCAGACTTAAATTATTCAGACACACCACCATAATGGCAATGGATCTGTTAGAATGAAAATTAGGCGTAGGAAGAATTCAAAGACCAGCTCTTATTTCTTCATTTCTCTAATTTTTATTCAAAGCCAAAACTTTAATATGTCTGACATTTAGGCATTAATAAATCTTTATTCAGTAAAATCTTAAACTTTATTTCATAATGATCATTTTATTTGAGCTCAAGAAAAATCGCTTAATTTTAGAAGACAGTTAGAATTAGCAAAGAACAAATAGCTCGAAAGTCATTCTCTCCTAACATCCCTAACTAACACCCTCATCTTATCCTACAATCCGGCAAAGCAAACAAGTAAATTCATAAGAGTCTTACATCCAGGAATCGGTCAGCAATCGGGCAGCATCTCCGATGGAAATGGAAAAAGCGACCCCAACTAGACAAATCCAGGGTTTTTTATACCTTAATTCCCTAACTTAATCTATCTAAAAAATATCTAACGTTTCTTATTTAGTTGTTCATTGGACAATTTCGGGGTGGGTGAGCATCATCTCACCATTACAGCATTCAATTCTCAACGTGTCAGCGATAAAATAAAGGGGCTTTGTTTTAGGACAGTCTTTGGCCTAGGCATTTCCTTTAGTGGCAACATCCATATTTCTTCCCAGGCTCTGAGCACGACATCATCCTTGCTTGGCACACATCCCAGGTTACGGGCCACATCAGCCTTGAACCTCCTCGAGCACAGGCCGTTCACTCTGACTTGCAGGTTTTGTCGCGCCTGCGCTGTCCAGCTCTTGCTCACAGTTTTACCCAGGCAGCCATTTTTGCACAGGCCTCAGAGGCCACTTTTGGAACTATCATAGAAACAAACACAGATTCATGTTAAATTATGAATTTTAAACCCATTCTGTTTACCTCCCACCTTACTAATGTTTCCCAATTAGTTGTTACCTAGCACATAAGCCACATAAATGCGTTTTATACTTGCAATTTAACCTCTCCATCACATAAATGAATACAAAAAGCACGTTTAAATTGCGTTTGTTTACGAATAGGCTGCACATTAGTTCACAATACGATAACAATACATATTAGCTGGGTTTATTTTTGCAACATGCAAGCAACGTTAGTTCTCCCCATGTGTAAAATAAAAATAATGTGTGCACTTTACTCTATGGTTGGTTAATTTCCACAAAACATGCAATCAGTCAACGTTATTGTTATGGGACATTAACTTCACGAGGGGTACACAAAATGTTGCGTTTGCCACCTCGCTCCCTCATACCTACAACACTGGTCTGAAATATGTGTATGAAAATGGGATTCAAACAACACCACTTTGTTTCATTTTCAAGGTTTTCACAACAAAGGAAGGGAGTATTTTGCAGAGTATTTAAAGGACCCCTATGTAACCTGAACTGGTATCTGCATGACTGCCAGGCTCCCAGAGGTGAGGGGAAGGATTCACTTTCTGCTGGAGGAGTTGCGGGTCTGCCTGTAGAACTGGGGTTGCGAAGTGAGCTAAAGAACAATGATGGATTCAACCCATATCGGTGATTGGGGGTGAGTGTCTGAAAAGTTTCAGTGCTCCATCATCTTCTTGTGTTTGCTCTGCCTAGAAGTCTGCCTGCTTAGAGAGGGAAGGAGTCTGCCTGGTCCTACAAGAAAAATAACTGTCCAAGAGGAGAAGTCAGTGCCTTCCTGGAGTAGAGATCTATCAGAGAAAGCAAGTGACTATGAGGGAGCAAAGGCATAAATGACTGGTATGCGGAAGGGCTCTCCATCCCCCCTAGAGCAGTTCATGTCATGAACTGTATCAAGACTTTTAACAAGCCAAGCACT
The DNA here is from genome assembly GCF_964261635.1 of Lissotriton helveticus. Lineage (NCBI taxonomy): Eukaryota > Metazoa > Chordata > Amphibia > Caudata > Salamandridae > Lissotriton > Lissotriton helveticus. Next base: position 1,856,311,059 of record NC_136061.1, on the reverse strand, counting down.
GCATGTGAGCAGAAACCCACTGTGTAATTGAAAGACTGGTGCTGCCACCGTCGGAGTTGGAATACTTTGTCACTGGGGTGGAAATGTCAATGAGCCCAGAGGCTGCACCTTACACCTCAGAGTCCCATCTGCACCTGACCTAAGGATGCAGTTATTGCCAAAGATGAGAGTTGCCGTGTCAGCCACCACATTGAAATCTCCCATCCAACAAGATCTGAGTGAGGCCGTGGTCCTGCCCTGCCCTTTAAGAGCTGCCACCACAGGAGCAGGACCACTACATGCGTTCATCCTGCACCGCCTGAACTGCAACGGCAGACTACATGTAAGCATGAGACCTAAAATTCTGTAAGCACAAAGAATGGTACTGTAGTGTGCATCTACGACTTGGTGCTGTTGTTAGTGAACTGCACCTGAAATGTCATTCCCTACTAATAATGATAGTGGACGTTATCTAAGAGAAAATACTAAAAGGTCCGAAGTATGCCTCCTCAGGTAAAACATTAAACAGCCAATGTCATGAGGCACAAGAATAACCCTCCCCTGGGTGGAGCCCCAGCACACTCTATGTATATTTTCGAAAAATTGGTTACAATTGGTTACAAATGCACTTTCAAGCCAGCCCTGCATAAGCAGTACTACTTTGCAATGTCATCACCTCTCATTCTTGCCCATCTAGCGTTATTGTACTCATCTGGCAGCATTTGTCTAGCACATATTGCCATGTGATTTACTACGCCTCATCTGCTTCCCCCTCCCGTTTTTAGGTCTCCCCTACCAAACAAAAGACTCTTTTTGGGCGTACCAAAAACTTGGAGTAGGTTCACACCTTTACCATTGAGTAGCTTTGTCACTCTCATTTGCTTGCTTCTTGTTTGCCTTCTTCACTTTATGCTTGCCCTTCCCTTAGAAAATAGGAGCTTTACCCTACTTTTGATTGTTTGACTTGTATCCTTCCAATATTTAATTTTTGGGAGTTCCTTATTGATTAGGCCCTCCAGCTCTCTCCCTCTTGTCCCTCCCGCTTGTCCTTTTCCACGCCAAATACCCATTCTCCTGTGCTCCCTGTTGCTCCTCCCTTGTGGGATGCACTCGATCTTGTGTGCTTCTCCCCCATCAAAGTCTGCCACCCTCACCAATGCTCCATGTTGCTATGTTCCACCTTGTGTGCTTTTTCTCTAAACCCCATGTTGCTGTCTCCTTCTTGTGTGCTGCTTTCCCCCCTCCCTCTTCCACCCGACTTCACCCTCCCCCCCCCCAACCCACTCTCAATTGCTTCCCACTTCCTGCAACCCCATAGCTCCCCTAGCCCCTTGGTCTTTTTTTAATATTTCAATTTTTTGGGAGGGCCAGACAGCAAATTGCAGCCAACTCCTTTGCCTTTAAAACAAACACTTTTATGGTACTGAAATTTAATTTTGTATTTACCAATCATTCTTGGATTAGTAAATAAAAAATATTAGTCAATGAAAAAGCCAATAGTTCTTGCTTTTATAATGCGAGTGCCAGGCAATTGACTTGCCGGTAAAGTTTTTTTTGTTTTTAAAAAGAAGAAAAAACTGCCAAATACTGAAGGAAAAGCAGACGGGTCTAATGTTATCTCAAAACTGTACACGGAATTCAGTGATTTCCTTCTTTATAATTTTCATGGTTTATATTTCAAATACTTTTCATTCACGAAATTCTGAACAGAATTTAAAAAGAATAAGGAAGTGCCAAAATGTAAAGGGGAAATTTTTGCCTAGGCCAAACTTGCTTTCCACATTAACATTTGGTCTTCTGTATTAGCTCAGGGGGCAGATTTATGAGCCTCCGGAACTGTTTTGGTTAAGTACACTTTCTGCCTTAGATGCCAGCTGAGTGAGTGCGGCTGAAGGACCTTCGCCAAGTACCATAAAAGCCCTTGTGTGCCAAAGCTTGTGCTTTCAAGCAATATGCTCAATGCAGGAGATGAAACAAAAACAGCCTTTAAAGTCTGTTTCTCAGCCATACCCCAGCAAAAATGCCCCTGTTGCTGTGCTTTTACAAACAAGCTGTAAGGGGGGTCGAGGGCAACAGCGCTGGACCCCTTTCAACTTGGGAGGGAGGAAAGGATAGAGGCATCGGAGGGGGTAAAGTAGCACACAAGAGCGAGACAGCTAGAAAACACATACACTCTCATGGAGTGCTGACTGAAAAAAAAACAGTTGCCTGAAAGAAACTGTGCTCAGGGAAGGGACAAATACAAGAAGAGAGTGGCAAGCCTTCAAATAAGAAGCAAGTAAATGAGAGTGACATTAGACCTAACCATGGGTAAACAACGGCAGGCTATAAGACCGCTGCAAGTTCACAACAGGTATTTCTCAACCTGACAGCTTAAGCTGTCCGGTATGTGACACATTAAAATGGGAACCACATCATTTTGTAGGTTTGCGCATGCGTGGTAACACATGCACTTACTTGCATTAGGCCTGCACACTCACAAGTGCGCCCTCAATGCTATTGTAGTAGAGGGCCCGCACTGGGTAACTATGTAGCCTAATCTCAACGTTAGAAGGCAAATGTTCGTAATTTGCATTTTGTAGACACTGACATCAGGAGGATGCCCGCAGAACAGATTATCATGTATCTTCAAACAGTATATTTCAGTCAACCCATTAGTGCTGAAAATTAGGTGCATATTTAAATCAGTGTACATTTTGCTAACAATCTGTGCCTCGCAAAGGTGTACAATTTTATAATCAATTAAATTTTGCCCACCTTATGCTTCTGTGTAATGCTGAATTAATGTAAGAAATCTCTTTTCTCCTGTGAGGGTATCCAGCCGCAGGCAGGGTACACTTGATTAGCTGAATAGCCAGGTCTTCAGAGACTTTCGGTACTCTTCAAGAAATGGAAAGGTCGGTAGATGAAAGGGTAGCTCGTTCCGGATCTTCAATGTTAGGTAGGAGAAGGAGCGACCTCCACATTTGCTACGTTGCATTCGCGGGCTGATAGTTAGATAGAGGGACGTGGAGTGGATGCGTCTTGTGGGCTGATGGAATTTCAAGTGGTGGTTCAAGTAGGTGGGTTCACAGTTGTGTAAGGCTTTGTATGCATGGGTCAGGAGTTTGAACAGGTACATTTTCTGTACAGGACAGTGGAGAACCATGAGGTGGGGGTGATCTAGGTTTCTACTCGGGAGATTCAGGACTAGTTTGGCTGGGGTGTTCAATATGGTCTGCAGTCGTCGAAGGTAAGCTGCAATCCCTGTGTAGAGAATGTTGTCATATTTCAACCAGCTGGAGATTAGGGCCTGGATAAGGGTGCTTCTTGAACTTTGGGGTAGCCATTCGATTTTCGTACGAAGCATGCAGAGGATGAAGAAGCAGAAGGAGGAGACGGAGTTGAGCTAAGTCGTCATTGTTGGCTTGTTGTCCAGAATGATGCTTAGGTTCCTAGAGTGTGTGCATAGGTTTGAGTTCCGAGGGCGATCAGGATGCGTCTCATGGAGAGCTGTATCCTATGAGGTATGATACGCTATATAAATGCTATAATATAATACAATCATAACAGGTTTACCCTAAAAAGGTGAGACTGCCGTCTGAATCCTGTGCTGACCTGGGCAAGGTAGAGAAACAAAGGGGAACCTGGGTGACATACTAGTGGTAAGTAACTTTTGTTTTCCACTGTAAAGTCATAGATGTGACTAACCAGATTGAGATGAGATCATTCACACCAATGGTTCTTAATGAGAGCCATAGATAAAATTAAGCATTTTTATTCATTCACTGGCAGCATTGGTAGATTTATAAATTCTTAAAGGGTGTTGACTAACTCTGATTGGTTAGTGATACCAAGAGAAAACTGAATATCAACTCATAGCCACCATCATCAACCAGAGCTGTCTCTCAGAGACCTGTATTTGGGAGTCTCTTTAGTTCGATGGAATACCTGGACTCCTAGAGTAATAAAGCTGAGAATTAAGTTAAATGAGGAAACTAGAGTATACATACTACAGAGTCGTCCGCTCTGTGGTCTGCTTAAGAGACATCACATGCAACTGTCCAGAGTCTTAACCAGACTCTCAGAGAAAAGGGGTATTAAAGAAAAATACGTTGAAACACACTGGAAATCGAGGCAAAAACAAAAGTAAAAGAAAAGGTTCAAGTTTAGTGTAGCTTAAAAGTTATATGGAATGATACATTTGTTTAAGAATTTTTTTTTTTTAAAGAAGCAATGGCCTTGAGTTTTTCTTAGAAGTCCATCAAATGTAGTGTTGAATGCCGGTGATACAGAATACCTATCTTGACTGCACCTCATCCCTCTTTCCTTCACTGCCCTACATACCATGTCTCTCATCTGACTTTTGTTGGAGGCTCCTTTTCAGCCCTGCTTCTCCCTTTGTTACTATTTTCCTATTCTTCTATTTTTCCTATCTCAATTTTCTACGTTTCAGTTTTTTGCCATGGGTCAGTCTGAGATGAAAATGAAAAAGGAGTGCTGCTGCCCACCACCCGTAATGACTGGCACAAATGAAGCACTGGCTATATGCCTCTATTGAAATAGGAATGATGTGATGTCACAAAAAAGGTAAATGTAGGACTTGTAATAAAAGATCTAAAAGACAGAAAAAAGTATGATTACATCTACGGAAAATGTAATATGCGTCCACAAAGAAGGGAGAGTTGCTCAGAAAACAAAACTGCAAGCACCAGCATGCCAAAAATAAAGTAATAACTGGAAAAACTACAGCGGTAAGTGCCGGTGTTTTAATAACAAATTGGTTATTAAAGATAATGAGCAAATAACGTATATCAAAAGTACTTAGCACATGAATAAATACATTGCCCCCACCTTAACAAATTGGTCAATACTAAAATATTCCTAAAAATATTTACACATTTGTAATTTAAAAAAATATTCCATGGTTGAAAATTGAATACTGTTACCCCCCTTTATAAAGATGTTGTTTGGATTGAAAGGTTTCCGTACAAGGAAAAGTTAGTAAACAATGGTTAACATTATATTGCATTTTTAACTTGCACAGATATTCCCTACAGTTCAGCTTTATCATAACCTTTTCAACCAACCTCATTTTGGCTGGTCACGCATTCTCGACCATGCCTCAAAAGGATGGGCAAGACTCAAGTCCCAGAATGCAAAGTGACGATCCCGGAGCCAGGATTGGTTCGTCACATGTGATACGACAGTTTTAGACAAACTGGTCTTCAAACTGTGGGGCGTGCCCCCCCCACCCCCCGGGGGGGGCGTTGATGTGTTCCTGGGGGGGGGGGCGCAAATGGGCCTGCAATTACATGTAAATGAAGCTAGCCTGGAAGCGGGAAAGGCACGTTTCCAGGCTGTCTTCATTTACATGAAGCAGTTACAGTGCATAAACAAGCATTTGCAATGCAATAGGTCTCACATTTGCGAGAGTTTGAGCTATTTTTATTGTAAATGACATTGCCTTTTATTTAAGTTTTGGTTTTTGAAACATAAATAAAAGCCATTGCCATTTACAATGCCAATAGGTCAAACTCGCGTAAATGCGAGACCTAATGTATTGCAAATGCTTGTTAGAAATGCTGGTGCTAAGCACCGGCATGACCCGGCCCACTTAAAGCCCTGGTTATGTTGCTATGTGGTGGTAGCACATCTTCAAACACCTAGACATGGCTCAAGCACAGCTTGCACACAACCCTGGTATTTCCTTGAAATTCGTGCTCAGGATTACGAATCTTTTGAATCAGGTGCATTAACACACAAGAGGGTGTGATCTTTGCACCGAAAAACGTGAATTTAAAGTAATGTTACCTCCATGTCATACCTATAAAAATAATAACTTTTAAAATACATACCGCGCTTCATACTACACTTTTTAAGCACTACTGAAATCCGCTCATAATCGAAATGTGATGACTACTGCAATGTCAGCAATATATTCTTCCTGCACATTCAGCTCACTGTTTCTCCATTTTGGGCTTGAATTCTAAACATTCGGCGCATGGCAGGCGTATGCTTAAAGTTAACATCAATGTATACATTTTGATGAGGGAGAATGCATTATGAAAGTATGTATTGAAATCCAGAATATGATGTGAGACTTCCGGGCGTACTCTTAGCCCTTCCTGAGTACTCAATGGATTTTGTTTCGTGGCAGAAAACACCCGTGTGTAGGCAGTTCTTTATAAAAGCAGCAACTAAAAAAACAAGCATTACGGGCACTCTATTAAATAAATAACAAGTCAGGTATTAAAAAACTCACTGCCGCAGCGCGGCTTGGACAGGAAGCCAGGCAACCTGTGTTGGGACGGGGGCGGGGCCGCAAAAAGACAGGAAGCAGACGGGAGCCTACCCCGCGCTCCTGTGCCCATGAAGCCAGCCGGAAGATTTGCGTGTGAGCTAGCGGGGCTCCCGTGCTCGTGGAGAGCCCTGCCTGTTGCCGAGACTGACCCGCTGGCTGCCGAGGGAGAGAGGGACACGCGGAAAGAGCACGGTGAGTGTGGATGTGTGCGCGTGTGTGTGTGCGCGTGTGTGTCTGGGTATGTGCAAGTGTGTCTGTGGGTGCGTGTGTCCGCCTGTGTGTGTCTGTCTGTGTGTGTGTGTGCGCGTGTGTCTGTCTGTGTGTGTGCGCACGAGTGTGTGTCTGTGTGCATGCGCACATCCTGATCCATTGTGATTGGGAACAGCATGCCGGAATCGGAGCGTGTGTTCACGCGCGTGACCTGATCCGATTCCGGCATGCTTCGCGTGCCCATCTCTTGTCTCCTTGTCTCCTTGTAAGCACAGCCGCTGACTGTGAGGACGGTGTGATGTTCATACAGTCGTTCATAGATGTCTATTTCAATGGTGACGAGTTATTGTTTTCTGTTTTAAGAAGGGGGTTGTTTCCAGTAAAATAGAGGAAAAGATAGCGCATTGCAGAGTTTTCATCTGACTTGAGGAGCGCCTCATTAATTAGGACATGCTTAGTGTGTGCCTGGAAAGCGTTAGTCGGTTTAGCGCAGCATTTTAACATTGACTGCATGAGGCACTGTAAGGTAAACATTGAAAACACTTGAATTACATGTTGGAAGATTGCTTTTCTCACAGGTTCTAGGGCCAGTATTTAAAAATCTGAATGCACCCATATGAGAGTGATTTCTCCTCCTTTGTGCATGCCCATAGATACAATCCTGAAACTGCGCTAAGGAATTGTTCATTTTTCTTTTAAGGGTTGGGTTGCTCTCCTCTGTATTCCAGTGGAAGAAGTGTGTTTTTTTCTTCAAATTTTACTTGCACTTTACTTTTGAAAGTTATGTATTCTGGTTCTGTTTCATTATGTTTACAGGTGTTGGTGTGTATGAAAGAGAGCTATATATGCAGCAGGGTTATTTAAACTGTGTGCGTGCTTATGCGTGTCTCAGAGAAAGCTACATGATTGTGTTATTTCCTGTGTGCGAGGGGAGGTGCGTGTGCGTGCATGCATGTATGTGTAAGAGAGTGCTGTATATGTAGAAAGTTCATTACAAATGTGTGTCTGGCTTTCAGACTTTTTATTTTAATCCTATCAATGGCAAGGATAGGCAAGAACTATCAAAGCTGTGAGTACCAATGACGTATCCAAGCCCCTGCAACCCTGTCAGTGCGGGGGGCCCGAGCTTCGGGGTCCTCCTCCGGCACTTGGCAAGCCCTTGGTCTGAGAGCTCCGGACTGGGTCTGGAGCGTGGGGGCCCCCTGCTATGTAGTTTGCAGAGGGGACCCCTCAAGTTTTGTTACGCCACTGGTGAGTACTGGTGTTTGCTGTGAGTTCTGGTGTTAGCTGGGAGTACTGGTGTTGGCTTTCTGGGTGGATGTGGACAAGCAGCCAAGGTCTAGTTGAAAGGTGGCTTAGAGCTGAGGCCAGCTACAGTACAACAAAGTTATCATAGTTGCAATAACAATATGAATGTTCAGTCAGAAATGTGAATTTTTGTAAATACATAGCACTTTAATGAAGTCTCCTAATGTCTAACTATATTTACAGTAGAAATGCCGATTAAATGCTTTCAAATCACACAAAACATAATACATCATGAGAAGGTTACTTTAAGACCGTACAGCAATATACAAAGGCAACGCCTATAAATGTTATATATATTGTGTTCAATAACTGATCACAAACACTGAACACTTTGAAAACAAGCAAATGAAACATGATACTAATGAGTACTACTGAGTGGTATGGGGCAGGGTCAGTGAGTGTGAATTCAATGTCAAAGACAGCTAAAAAAGAGAAAAAAAATCAGCATTTTATTGTTTTTTTGTTCATTTTCAGGTAACTTCTTATAAAACAAGCATTTGCAATGCAATAGGTCTCGCATTTGAGAAAGTTTAAGTTATTGGCTTTGTAAATGACAATGCCTTTTATTTATGTTTTAAAAACCAATACATAAATAAAAGGCACTGTCATTTAAAATGCCAATAGCTCAAACTCTCACAACTGCGAGACCTATTGCATTGCAAATGCTTGTTTAGCAGGGAGGTGTGTCTGAAGGGAGTTGATTGTGCAGGGAGGTTTGCCAAACTATTGGTTTGATTACACGTGGAGTTTGTGTTCACGTGGAAATCTATTGGCAAGAACTTGAGCCTGTATAGAGTTATATGAGCAGTGAACTGTGTCTTCATGGGGATGCAGCCGCATGGAGCTGTGCCCACAAACAATTGTGCCTGCAGGACACTGAATGCGCAGGTATGACTCTGCAAGGGTAGTTTTGTGGCAGGGTGCAGTTGTTTCTCAGTGAGCTCGTCTCACAGGGGGTTATGTCTGCAGAGTTGAGTGTGCAGGAAGTTGAGTGTGCAGGGAGTTAGGTGTGTGGAGAGAGCTGTCTACCTGCAGCAGTGTTTGCACCGAGTTTTGTCTGCACAGTTTCGTGTCTGTGTGACATGTCGCGCCCACACAGACCTGTCACCTCAGGGAGTTTGCATGAAGCCGCAGGATCGCCCTACCTTGCAGTCGCTGAGGTTCTGCAGCACTTCCTTCCCTCCCGAGGTCCTGATCTCGATGCCAGCGACGCCGTTGCCCGTGGGCGACTGAGGGGGCCCCGGGTCCCCTTGCCTCTTCTCCTGGGGCACCTCGACTTGCTGGGGCTGCGGGGGCTCCTGGCACCCTTCTGCCCCACTCCCAAGGCGCCGAAGTCCAGCGTCTTGGACTCGAAGGCCCCCCCACGCTGCTGAACATGCCCCCGTACTTCACCCGGGGCACCTGGGCAGTGGTGCCCGGCCGGGCCAGGTAGAAGGGCAGCTCCTCCTCCGGGTCCTCCTCCCGGGTCCGCCGGTTCCCCGAAGCCATGCTGGGAGGGTGGGAGTCTCAGGGGACAGAGGACGGGCGAGAGGGGGAGAAGAGAGCTGGGGGCGCAGGGATGGGGCTGAAAGTGGGGAGAACTGGGAGGGAGGGGCTGGTCGGTGATGGGTTGCGGAGCCGAGAGAGGCAGCCAAGGGAGGGTGCTGCTGCTCAGAGGGAGGGCGGAGGGGGCTCGGACTCCGAGAGGATGACAGAGCAGAGCGAGAGAGGTGCCAATGAGGCTGTGAGAGCGGGAAGTGACGAGCGCCGCACCGACAGGGACGGACGGAGGCTGGGGGGAGGAGAGAGCGGGCAGGGAGTGGAGGCTGAAGCAGAGAAGAGAGCAGGGTGGGACGGGGGCTTGAACAGAGAGGAGAGAAGAGCAAGCGGCGAAGGCGCCTGGAGGGCAGAAAAGGGAATGTGGAGGAAATTCGGATGTAGGAGGCTAGAGCTGAGAAGGGTGTAGGTAGCCTCAGAAAGTGCGACGCAGGTAGGATAGGGAGCAACTAGTGGGATACTGATGAAGATGGGGTACAAGGAATGAAGAGATGCAAGTGTAGTAGGGGGAGTAGATGAAAGGAAGGCGTAGAAAGTTGAGACTGAGCGAGAGAGAAAATTAGAAACAGAAGTTTTAGAGGATGGGTGGTAGATAGTAGTGCAGACGAGAGCAGCCGGGTCACAAGAGGTCAGAGCCTGTGTGCTGTGAGGTAGTGGAGTAGGGCGTGTGGAGAGCAGCAGGGTTCCCGGAGGGCCACTTCAAAGAGATATTGGAAGTTTAATTCTGGAATATGCCGCTATGGTTGCCTCCACCTTTTATTTAATTGCTTCCTCGCGCCATATTTAAATTAGGGAGGGAGCCCACCCCTCGTATGCCTTTAATTCACCACCGCAGCCCAGGAGTTTATTCAAGTCCCCGCCGGGCCGCCGCGCTGCCTGCGACGACCCGGAAGCGGTTGGCCAGCCGGCCAATTCCATTGCGGCCCCAACCGGAAGTCCCGCCCCATCGCGGCGAGAGAGCGAGAGCTGCCCGAGGAGCCACGAAGGCTCCTGATTGAGTCCCAGTCCCGAGATGGGGGACCGGGTGAAGAGCGGCCGGGCGCATGGGGAAGGCGGGGCTCTCATGTGGTGAGAGAGCCCCGCAAAGCGCTACCGCCGCCCGAGAGCCAGAACCGCCGCCGAGCACCGCCAGAACAGGTGAGTGTGTTGAGGGAGAGGAGGGGTGAGTGGGGGTGGGGTGTACGCGTGTGTGTCTGATTGAGTGTGTCTGTGCGTGCGTCTGTCTGTCTGTGTGTGCGTGTGTCTGTTTAAGGGGGGGTTCGTGTGTGTATGCAGTGTGTGTATGTGCGCATGCGTGTGTGAGGCTTTGTTTGTGAATGGGAATGTGAGGCACGGCGACGTGCGCGCTCCCGAGGTTAAATCTCGGCAAGGGAAAGCGCGTGGAACTCTGCTGTACACATTCCCCGAAAAGTAACTACATAAGTTGTCTCGCCAGACAGCAAAGTTTCGCTTTGCTTCCGTCTAGGCGAGACCTAAACATGCACACACCTCAATTGAATAATAAATGCAGGTTAAACTAATCTAAGGGAAATTACAGTTTTATTTTATGAAACCTCAGTTGGCTAATGTGATCACTGCGGATGTCTTTATGTGTGACCAGAGAGTCACAGAATTAAATCCTGATTGGTGTAGTGAGGAATAGTGACTTGTTTACAGTGCTACAAGGTCCCAAATTGTGACAGAAAGCACAGTGAATGCCATTATTTAAAATTTGTATTACACTATATAAAACAAGTGCTTTAAAAATACACCTTTTAGCAATAAGCATTCAGACTGTATCTAGTGGCAATATTGTTATATGTGTCCATTTAAAGAGTGCACTTCTTTCAATGGACACATATATTACATCTTATACAGAATAAATATTTGTCACCACTAAGCTGAGTGACTGCATTAATTAAAAGCTACACTGACTCCAAAGCAGCCTTTATATCTGGTGCTTAACTGTTGCACACATTTCTTTCAGGTAGCAGGCACATTGGTGAGAAGGCATGTTTCTTCTTTAGTTCTCTACTACATGTTTCACAGAACGGAGCCCTCCACACCACCTGTGAGTGGGCACCGGACACCAGTTATGGCAGTCTTTCTATGAAAAAGAGCATGGGTGCATTTTCCTTGTTAGCATTAGGGCCAGGTTACCATAGTTGTGCACACACAGAACAGGGCTAAGCAACAGGGGGGCAGAGGGAGCTTTTTTCACACAAGGAAGCAGAATGCCTGTGCTGGGAATCTGATCTAAAAGTAGTGGCCTTGTTTATTAGGCAGGGAAGACAGCCTGCTTCATAGAGCTGTGGGTATCATTGGTTCTGCAATTGCAGGGAATACTTGCTGGTGCAGTGTTTCTTTAAGCCTGGAGAAGGAGATGGATGATGAGACATGGGAGGGATGGTGGGAGCCCATGTTGTTACAAACATCAGAGGCAACAGCAAGGCACTACCTATCATTAGTGAAACAGGCACAGTGACACTTTTACACAGGGGCCCACTCAATCATAATTATGACTGTTTTGCAAAAATAAGTGAAGCATGGGGGCTCATTTTGCTTGCTAGCATTAGGGTAGATGGCGCCCTTAGCACAAAAAAGGGGGGCAGTGTGCAGTAGCTCATTTTCTTCCTGACAGAAACCAGCCTTGTTTCAAGATTGAAGTGATAGTCACATATGGTGGGGAAGGAGTGTAAGAAGAGGAGATGGCTTCTCAGCACCACAGCCATTATTAGTGCAGCAGGTGGAGTGCATTGGGCCCCACAGCACGGCAATTTTTGCCGGTAGTGTTTTTGGTCAATTCTGTTCTTGTTTGATGCTGTTGCTTTTTTATAAGCTCACATTTAGTGTGGATTACGAACTACAAATGAGCACCCCATTAATTATCTCATGTTCTCCGCTCTCTGTGATCTTCTCCCCTCCTCCTTCTTCTACTATCCAAATATTTGCAATATAGTTTTGGAGGGGGGCCTCACTTTTTGCTTAGGGGGGCTCGGAGCAAAAAAGTTTGAAGACCTCTGGTCTACGTATTAGCGGTAATACAACACTTGTATCTAAAGCAGCGAATATTTGTGCTGCGTTTGCGTTGTCGAAAAATGTTTTTAAAAAGTTGTATACCTTCAAAAAAGCTCAAACATTCCAGGATCTATTCCAACATGCTGACGTCATTAACACACAAGATTTAATAAGTTGCAACTTTAATCTCGTGATATGGGTTACCTGAGTTATTTGCTTTGTAAATGAAGTATCATAATAAATGCACATTTCAAATAAGAAGTATAGAAGAAAACCTGAATTCGGGCCTAAAATAAGTATGCCTCCTGCCTCCAGCTTTGCTTTACCAGTTTGGGGTCATAGCATAAACTTTTATTGATTCTTACTTGCTTACACCTACTTCCCCTCTTAAGGTATAGTCCGTCAACCAGGACTCTACAGCCATCTCTGCCCTGGGCTTTTCTTTCAATCTGACTCCAGTTGTAACCCATTTCCCTTGCAGTCAGCCTCGATAGAAGCTTCTTTGTTTTTCTCTGTGCCTTCTTTTTGTTTTGTTCTATTTGCATAGTAAAGAAAAGCCTCTGATTTGCCAGCCACTTTTATACTGTGAGTTAGAAGCATTGAGATTTTTTTTACATTCTGTTTTTTTTCTATTCTTCTTTTAATGGAATGTGATTCCCCTTGAAAGTCTTTATGTGTCACAGTTCCTGTGAAAGAGGAATATTGGATATAAAGAGAGGTATTTTCTTTCTTGATGAAAATGCAGTGAGTTGAAAAGCCGGCCGCACACACTTGTGTTTCTATATAGAAGTGAGAAAGACTAGTCCACATATAGGCGCCACCTCAAGCAGGTCTGTGCTTAGCCAAAGCCCTCCGGCGGCCACCTAGATGGAGTAGTCCTTAATTATGGGCGCATCTGAGCTATTCTGGAAGACCGGTGGGGCAGTGGGGGGCCTTGGCATGGCAGTGTGCCCTCTGCCATGCTGATCACCCTGTTCTATTGGCTGAGTGTGCAGGGCCATCTGCTGGAACATCTCTCTGGTGGACACCATCTCAGCACTGAATACACTCCATGAGATCAGGGGGCTCCACAGTGCATGGTCCTACATGCAAAGTGGTAGCTTTTGGGGCCAACCCTGGAGTGTCAAAGAACTCTTCCTCATCACACCACATTGCAACACCTGGGGATTCCCTCTCATTAACTGGGGGATGTGCACAGAATGAAAGTTCATGTTTGTGACTGCTGAGGTGTTCAGAATGCAAGGATGATCAGATCGGAGACATCCGCCTCAAAAACTATGATGGCTTCTCAAAAGGCCTCTCATGCATCAGCAAAAGAGCTGAGGACTGGCATCAGCTCAGAGTAGGCAGACCCCATCGCCATCCTAGTTCATCTTGGAATCAAATGTTTAAGGTTAAATGTTAAAAATTATACTATTTTATTGGCGATAGCCCAACTTCAGACCCACGTTATAATTGCAAGCAGTGAAGCATAGCCAAGCCTACATTCTCTTACAAGAATGTAGAGGTTTGGAAAATAATTGACATTTAAAAAAATACTTTTTTGTATCTTTTGAATATTCTCAGAAAACGTTTTTCTGTGAAAAGTATCCTCCCTTTTTAGGTCGAGCCTGTAACAGCGTGCATGCGCTGTTCTGGCGAAGACTTCATGTAGGGGCTTTAGAAAACTAACCTAAGATTCGCACACGCTCATGAGTGGGCTTTTTTTTTTGGCCCACGCTATTGGCCTTGGCGTGCGTCTTATTAACAAAGACAGCACGCAATTGGACAAAGGCAGGCGTATTGCTCCACCCATGACCTATTGGTGTCGGTTACCCGCACGGCCGCCATGTGGTTTCAATTATCATGCCCAGACACTGGTGCGATAATTGAAACCAGATGTCTCGTTGTGGCGCGCGCAAACCACTCATTTCTTTGGGTAATGGCTTGTATTTTTAAGAAAGTGAGGCGTCTGCGCTCTGTGGTACTTTGCGTCTTAGGTGTAAAATTGCACAGCAGATGCCATCAGTATGCACAGTGCTGTGCAATGCCTCCTGCCATTGGCATATTAAGAGTGCTCAGACATAGAATACATCGTATTTTTATAAAGAACTGAGACAGTCTGTGGAACGGGCGATATACACTCTGAATTGCAAAGTACTGGTAGTAAAGATGTAGCCAGAACACAACCCTGCGGTTAAGAAAACGCTTCAACGAGCACAAATTGCATTACCGATGGCCTTTTATTGTTCGGAATACGTTTCATTGTTAGACCGAAAGCGCTTTACTGAGCACCCCCACCTAAACGCCAGACCATACAATGCTAAGCACGTGCGTGAAGTGTTTTGCCCTGAATATCAGATGGCCGATCTTCCCGCTAGCCCTGAACCTGGTTTGTTAAGAATTAAATTGGGCTGCTCCAGCCGTTATGCCACGTACCTTGCTGCTTAAACAGTAAGTATACCTAGTACAGCTCTCACTGTGCTGCATATTTTGTGGTGTGTGCAACCTGTGACTGCTTTGAGGAGGAGAACTGACTACATTATTGCGGACCGTACCCTAACTGCCAGTCTCCTCTCCGCGTAAAAAACGAGTTACTTACCTCTACACTATGGTTCTCCAGTATTATCTTTCATAGATTCACATGCTTGTATCTTCCCCGTCATCATGGTGGGAGTCTCACGGTAACAGAATGACCATAGCAGTATCATAGAGTAAAAACTGCATAGAAAGTCCCATAAGGAACCATAATATTTGGTAGCCAAACCTCATCATTATTTGGTCCAAAACTCAGCTGCCAACCCTGACATCACACTCCCCAGCAGAGCCATCATACCTCAGATTTCCAGCCACAAGTGAGAGCCAAGGATATATCTAGAGATAAGAGGTCTACCTGAGTAACGGGGAGGTGGGCGGGCCGCATGTGAATCTATGAAAGATAATACTGGAGAACCATAGTGTACAGGTAAGTAACTAGTTTTTCTCCAGTATTGAATCTTTCATAGATTCACATGCTTGTATCAGAATAGCGAGCAGTACTTGTGACAAGGTGCGTTGCTCAGGATAAAGCCTCACATCCTCTGTGGGCTCTGCACCTATTTTGTGTACATTAATAATCATAAGAATAGAAAAATTGCTAGGGTAGAACACAAAACATGCCTATGACTAGACAGTATGCAAATAATGCAAAAACATACATTTTAAAATATATGCAAATATATATATATATATAATTGAATATATAAGTTTGACAAATACCTTACTGAAATAAATGGTGTAGAACTGCTTGTCCCACTGCTGCATAATTTCGCCATGCTGTGTCTAGACAATAGTGTCTAGTAAAAGTGTGCACATTTTCCCACGTTGCTGCCCTGCAAATGTCCGGCAGAGACACTCCTGAAAATAGGGCCGTAGAAGTTGCCATCTTTCTGGTGGAATGCGCATGTACTCTGGATTGTAGAGGTTTACCCGCTTTGTCATGGCACAAGGAGATAGCTGAAGATATCCATCTAGAAATACTAGATCTGGACAGTGCCAAACCTTTTCTTGGTCCAGAAAACGCTACAAAAAGTTGGTTTGTTTTCCTGAATGACTTTGTTCTGTCAATGTAGAACTTTAAACACCTTCTGACGTCCAGGGAATGTAGAGATATTTCCGTAGGTAACATCACAGGCTCGTTGAGATGAAATACGGAGGAAACCTTAGGAATGAACTTTGGATTTGTCCTCAAGATAACCTTGTCTGGTCGAAATTGGAGAAAGGGCTCTGAAATCGAGAAGGCCTGAATTTCACTGACTCTCCTTGCTGAAGTGAGAGCTAATAGTAAGGCTGTTTTCCATGAAAGAAACTGTGCATCTGTTTTATGTATCGGTTCAAATGGAGACTTCAAAAGCTGTGCCAGAACAGTATTAAGCTGCCAAGAGACTGGTGGACGGTGAACCGGGGGAAATACCCTGAAAAGTCCCTTGAGAAATTCTTTCATCACTCTTTGAGACCAGAGAGATGGATGGTTAGGATCCCTTCTATATCATGAGATAGCTGCCAAATGTACTTTTATAGAAGCATGTGACAGATTTCCTTTAGCCAAATGCAAAAGATATTAAAGGGATGAAGACTTTGAGAAGTGCACCATTGACAAAACCTCTTACATTTAGCAGTATAGGTCTTGTTTTTAGAAATTGCCCGTGATTTTGAGAGAATATCTTTGCATTCCTGAGAAATATTTAAAGATTGGAACTCATGCTTGTGAGGTTCCATGCAGACAAATGGAGCGATCTCAAATTTGGATGGAGAATTTGGCCTTCGTTCATGGAGATCAGGTTCTGTGAGAATGAGAACTGAATCCTGGGTGTCACTGATAGCTTGAGGAGATCGGAGAACCAAGCTTGTCTCGGCCATGCTGGAGCTATGAGAATTAAGTGACACGGTTCTGATTTCATTTTCCGAATCACTTTTGATATTAGAGGTAATGGAGGGAATCCATACGCGAATATCCCTGTCCAGCACATTTGAAGTGCATTGCCCCACGATCCTTTCTGATGAAATCTGCTTGCGAAGTGTTTGCACTTTGAGTTGTGCATGTTCGTGAACAGATCCAGCGATGGGGTTTCCCATAGGCAAAAGATTAGGAGAAGTTGACCTTGATCTAATTCCCACTCGTGAGAAACAGTTGTTGATCTGCTGAGGGTATCTGCTCTTACGTTGTCCAACCCCAGAATGTGCTAAACTTGCAGCAAGATGTTGTGGAGTAGTAACCACCTCCAAATCTCTTGTGCTTGTTTTGAGAGAAGTTTTGATCTTGTACCCCCTTGTTTCAATAGGTAAAACATGGTAGTTGTACTGTCTGTCCTGACCAGTACTGTGGAACCTCTGATTCTGGGTAGAAATGCCTGCAATCCGAAGAACACTGCCTTTAGCTTTAGCAGGTTGATGTAAAGATGAGCTTCTCTTTCTGACCAATGATCCTGAATTTCGAGGTCTTGGAGATGTACACCCCAACCTTGCAGAGATGCGTCTGTCATCATTACATAACAGTGACGCTGAGGTTCGAAGAGCAGACCTTTTATTAAGTGTTTTCTGATTGTCCACCATGACATGGCCTTTTTTACCGAAGGAGAGATAGTCGCCCGATCTTCGAAGGAACCTTGAGATTGAATCCATTGTTTGTCCAGAAGCTCTTGAAGAGGCCTCATATGCAGTCTGCAATTGGGAAGTAAGGAGATACAAGACTACATCATCCCCAATAATGACTTGTAGATTCTCACCGAAGTGAACTTTTTTGTTTGTAGGTCAGAAGCTAGATTTATTATTTTCTGAACACGTTCCTCTGAAGGATAAGCTTTCGCTTCTTTCGTGCTGAGCATTGCTCCCAGAAATTGAAGAGTTTGAGATGGAATGAGACAAGACTTTTCAAGATTGACTCTCAGACCCAGATGACTGACGATATCCATGCAACATTGTAGAGAGAGCTGTGTTTCCTGAAACGAAGCACCTTTTATGAGCCAATCGTCTAGATATGGGAAGATTTGGTGACCTTGAAGCCGTAAGTGAGCTGCCACTGGCGCCATACACTTCGTAAAAACCCTCGGGCCGACTTCAGACCGAATGGTAGACTTTGAATTGGTCGTGGCGCCCCGCCACCATGAAGCGTAGAAACTTTCTGTGGTTTACATGGATCGGGATGTGAAAATAAGCTTCTAAGAGGTCCATGGATGCCATGTAGTCCCCTGTGTAAAGAAGAAGTAGTATTTCTTGCAGGGATAACATGCGAAAATATATCTTTTTGATGACTTTGTTCAAACTTCTCAGGTCCATTACATGTCTCCATTTCCCCGTAAGTTTTTTCTTTATTAGAAAGAAATGCGACTAAAAGCCTTTCCCTCGTTGAAGACGTGACACTTCCTCTATTGCCTACTTTTGCAAGAGAGATAAAATTTCCACTTTGAGTGCGGACAGGTGCCGTTGCTTTCTGAGAATCGGAGGTTGATTTGGAGGCTTCTGTATAAATTCTAGAATATGGCCCTGATGAATTATGTCCAGTACCCATCTGTCTGTTGTAATTGTCTTCCATTCCTGATAAAATAGAGCCAGATAATGGTTTCTGGAGCTTCAACAAGTGGCAGGCGCTTTGTTGAAGTCACTGTCTTCTACTAGGCTGTTGAGATTTGCCTCTTGCCGAAGACTTTCCTCTTGCTTGCTGATGATACGAGGTACTTGAGGATCAAAACTGCTGACCACTTGAGAACTGGCGATATCCCTGCTGATTGTAAGGCTGATATTTGCCAGATTTATATGTGGGCCATTGAATATACTGTCCTCCACACCCTCTCCTTCAAAGTACTGAAATCTGCCCTGTTGTAGAGAGCCCAATGCCCGCGCCGTATCAGTGTCAGCCTTGATGCCTTGGAGGGCCTCATCTATGTGCTTTCCGAACAGATTTTCTCCGTTAAACAGCATGCCAATTATTTTCGCTTGGACTTCTGGTCTAAACGAAGTGGCTTTAAGCCATCCCTGTCTTCGCAGTGCTATCGCCGCTGCCATTTGTCTGAACGAAAGGGAAGACATATCCATTGCTAGAACTATAGATTCAGATGCCGCTCTGGAACCATCCTGGATTAAGGCGGCTGCCTCTTCCTTTTTATCCTCTGGCAAATGTGACAACAATGGAGCTATATTTGATCACATTTGCTCATTGTATCTACTGAGGAGGGCTCACACATTTGCGGCTCTAATAGCGGCTGCTGCCATCACAGCAAAACGCTGCCCCGCATCATCCATTCGTCTTCCCTCCTTGTCTGGAGGGGCTGCAGTTGTTGAGACTGGATTCTTTCAATTCAATTGTGCTACCTGCATTCCCACTAACTCTGGCCGGGGATGCCCAATTAAACATGCAGGAGAGGATTCTGGTGCCCTATACTTTTTATCTATCCTAGGCACCAAGGCTGCGACGGAAGCCGGATTTTTCATCAGTTTCAATCCTTCATTCCAAATTAAGTCTATAATTGGGATTGCTCGGATGGATTTTCTAGACTCCTCTTTGAAATCGTAAAGAAAACATTCTGCTTTTTGGACCGGAAGCAGGAGTTCAAATCTTTTCGTGGCTTTTTCCATAATATCATGGAATCCTCCAATATCCTGAGGAGGGGAATTTGCTGGAGATGGCGTAGTAGGGATAATATATTGATCCCATTCTATCCCAACTGGACTTTCCTGAAGAAGTTGATCTCCGTCACTGTTCTGGTTGATCTCCGTCACTGTCCATTAAATCATCTCTAATTGTAATAATTGGGGGTGATCAAATTTTTTTAATTGAAGGTGTAGGTGGAGGCGGGGGTTGAGCCACTTGAACTTGAGCTGGACTTGATACAGGCTTTGAGGCTGGAGTGTAAGCCTCTGGGAATCGACGATAGTAGTCGTTAATCATATGGCGAAGATTCGTTACAAGAGAAATTGGCATGGAAACAGTCTCCTCTCTCACCTCCTGCTGAACTTCTTCCTCCTCCTCATAATCATAAGACTGCTGAAATGGCTCGTATCTCTTTTCAGTCACTGGACGGTCTTGAAAAGAAAACACATCCTAAACTTTCTGGTACTCATCATCCTTAGTGTCCTGACTTTTTATTTGAAGTTGGGAAGGACTATAAGCCACTCCAGATTCCTCATCCTCTGACTGCACCTCCAGCAGATTTGATGGTGGCAGCGGTGAAATCTTAGTCCAGCTAGTAAAATCCACAGATTTCTTAGCCGTCGACGAGCCCATCGACGGTGGAAAGGACTTTAAAGATATGGATGGCTTCGTCTTCGGAGACTTAAAAGATGTCGTAGACGGGGCTCCCGTCGACGATGTTCCCATCAACGAAATTCGAATTATCGTTGTCGATGTTGTCGATGTCAATGGAGCCGTCGACGAAGGCGCCGTCGACGGTGTCGAAGCTGATCTTCCCATCAACGGGATCGTCAACAACCCTTTTTTGACGATGTTGTCTTCCTCCTCGACGCGGCTGTCGTTGTCGATATCGTCGTCGCCGACGAAGTGGTTGTCGACGTTTTCACAGGAGTCAAAGCCGGTGAAACTTCTACCTTAGAAGAAGGAGCAGAAGACACCTCCCTTGAAACAGATGACTTTTTTAAGGGGGTTTGAGGTAAAGAAGATGAAGAAGCTTCTTTTTCTTTGGTCTTTTGCTTTTTTGATCAATTTTTTCCTCAGGAGCAGAAGACTTCCTCTTCTTGGAAGATTGAGAATCAACCTCTTCCTCAGAGTCTGAATCTGAAGTTGCCTTCTTCTTTTGAAGCCATAATAATAGATGTGCCTCCCTGTCTCTCAAGGTTTTAGCTGAGAAGGTTCTACAGTGCTTGCTGTCCTTAGGGACATGTTTAGGGTGGAGGCAGTACAAACAGTCCTTACGTGGATCCTCAGAATATAGCCTAGGTTTTCTACAGGATCTGCAGGGCCTGAAAAGCCTCTTTTTAGAGCTTTCAGCCATTGTAGGTAAAGTAAGTAACACAGTACCTTAATCCAGTAGAAAGAAACTTTCAGCTGATAAGGTGAAAAGTTCACAGGAACAAAACTGAGCAGAGCTCAGGGAGACTCATTCTCACACGAAGGTGGTTGGAAATCTGAGGTATGATGGCTCTGCTGGGGAGTGTGATGTCAGGGTTGGCAGCTGATTGGCTGAGTTTTGGACCAAATAATGATGAGGCTTGTCTACCAAATATTATGTTTCCTTATGGGACTTTCTATGCAATTTTTACTCTATGATACTGCTATGGTCATTCTGTTACCATGAGATCCCCACCATGACGACGGGGAAGATACAAGCATTAGAATCTATGAAAGATTCAATACTGGAGAAGAGTACCTCCCAACGAACGGTGCAGCCATTAGCCAAAGTAGGCTCTCCTGTGGCCCAACATTACTACCCCAACCCCCCCACCCGATGTAGCACTGCCAGGTGCTAGGCACCATACGTACAATCTTCCTTGCTCCCTGCCGTGAATGGTGGGAAGGGGACAGCCTCCTTTTCCCTAATCACGGCGCAATTAGCCTCTTGTAAACTTCTCGTTGCCGCACTGCTAGATACTCACATCTATGCACACTCCGTCGGCTGTGTGTGCCCACAAGCTCGCCTCCCACTGTTCGTTCCACATCCGCCGGACTGGTGTATCTATCCCCAGCGTGCCACCCTTGTGTGTTAATCACTCCTGCTACTGTAGGGATGGCGCCAACCCATAATTACTGGGTGCCGCATCCTGTAGCGCCTGGCGTCGGTACTCCCTCCTACCCCACCACATTTGAGGGAGCCCACTTCAGCCCAATGGATCATAGCAGGCCCCACCCTTTTCTCCTTATCTTAAAATCCTACTCCTCGCCGCCTCGCTACCCCCTTAACCTTGTAATTAGACCCTTTATTGCCTCTTCTTTAAGTTGCCGAAATGAGGGACCTTACCCTCCCCCCACCCCTTGCTCCCACCCTCCCCCACCCCCTTGTTCCCACTTTTGTCTCACTCTAACCCGACTCTGGTATTGTGCGTTTTTACATGAGCTCCGTTGCTTCACGCCAGGGCAAAGTCCATTTAAAAAAAACATTTTGGTACTCCGAGAAGTTTAAGCAATCAGCCCTGGGATCCCAGAAGGTTGATCACGCCGTAATCCGACCCTTATCCCCCAATCCAAAATCGGCAACTGTGAGCACAAGGCCCTGTTTCATCCCCCTTGGTCCTCGATATTGCCTACAGTTGACTCACGTAATAACCTTGTGCTCCTAAGCCCCATTTACTAATCTGCCAATCCTAAACCGAGCATCCAGCAGCCCAAGCAACCGTCCCCCTTCACAAGCGTTATCCCTGCACCCAAGCCTTTTGTACCCAGACGTCCCTACACCCCACCTGCTGTCCATTGAACATTACTGTTGTACACCTAATCTCTCATAAATTGTAACATGTTAGTGGCCTGAGCCCTGCAACCCTCCATCGCCTCTGCAATAGTATAGGGCACCCAGACAGTTTTGGAACTACACGTACGAAGATCAGATTAACTGCCCCTTCACCACACCCACCAGTACCTTTAACTTTGGACAGATGTAACAAAGAACTACTGTAAATGGTTATTTTTTCCAATAATAATTTCGTGCAGGGAGTGTCACAAAGTAACAATAACAGAAAAAGTAATACAGAGGGCAGGGTTGTAAGTACAATGAAAAATGTGGGTGTTAGGGTTCTCTAAAGAGCCGTGGCCGAAAAGCGTGTCTTTTACAAGTAGCTGTAAAATATGAACTAAAAACACGTTTGATACAGCATGTAACCACACTGGTGTGAGGGTGCCTCTGTGTTTTCGTTAACCCTTCCAAATATATGGCACACAAGGAAAGCATGCAACTGTTGGCTTTACCAATGCTTGTTAGCACTGAATTGTGTTCAATATTTTGGTTTTTACCTTCATTTGCTTCTGCTAGTCTCTCTCTGTTTGTCAACCACTCCCTTTTTTGTCCACCACAATGGCGTAAAACAAACAGTTGCGCCCCCAGACCTCTATGGTGGCATCAATAAAGGTTCCATCCATCGCCTCCAAATGGTACAAAATGCGGCAGCCAGACTGGTGCTAAGTCTCCCTAGGAGAGCATCTGCAACAATGGCCAGAAGGGATCTCCATTGGCTTCCAATTCCATCTAGGATCTCTTATAAAATTCTCTGTTTGGCCCATGGTGCTATCCATGGCTCAGGATCTGAAAGCATTAGATCTCTTCTGTGTGCCTACACCCCTATCAGAACTCTTCGCTCATCTGCAAAGAACAGGCTGCTGGTTCCTAGGTTTACCAAGGTCAGATGGGGAGGTAGAGCTTTTTCCGTCTTGGCACCCAAACTGTGGAACCTCCTCCCCCTTGAGCTTTCCAGTCAACCATCCTTAGCAATATTTAAAAAGTCACTTAAGACCTGGCTTTTCTCTCAGGCATATTAGGCGTTGCTTTCCCGCTGGCCTTCTGGTCCTGGCATTGGAGTTTGGATTTCTTTGTCTGTCTGTAGTGCGCCTTGATGCCCCTTGGGGCTAAGTTTTGCGCGGTATAAAAATGCCTTTCATTCATTCATTCAGACCCCGTAGAATGTCATGGGACCCCAGAGTTTTCTTTACCTCACAGATATCCATTGACCTTGGGCTGAATGAGGGCCCTGAAAGGTTGGGCGCCTACTCCAAGGCACCCCACCCCCATCCGCAAGGGCTTGTATTATGCTACTGTTTCACAAATCTTTTCCTGCATTTCTTCTATCTACACGGCTCATCCTTCACCTCTTCCTCTATCACAGTATTTTCGCTCACTTTTCTGGACATACTTTCTTTTATCTCCTCCACTTCACCATCCTCTCTCATTCCTTCTCACACATTTCCACAAAAGCTGCACAGTTTTTTCCTTTGGCCCTGTCAATATTGCGAGAGCTGTTTTCCTCCTTCATACACTTTTGGACAGAATCTTAATTACCAATACCCTGTGCTCTCTGCAGAGAGGGCAAGGACTGGATGAACATGTTGTCTGAACATAAGCATGACTAGGGCTTCCGGTTTTATGGTTTTTTTTACATTTCCGTCTGTATTTATCCATATTTTTTTACCCTCATTTTATCTGTATTTATACATATTTATTTGTTGTTTTCTGAAGAAATGAAGCTGAAATTAGTATATTTCCACATTTATTTAACCGATAAATATGCACTCATGCTTGAATGCCTGCCAAGTTTTAATGCTGTGAACATCCGTGGAAGATATTTATTTATTTATTTTATTTCAAAGGTTTTATATAGCGCTGCTGGACCCAAGAGTATCAGAGCGCTTTACAATGGGGTGAAGATAAACGAATGATAGTGCGGAAAAACACTAGAAACACAGCAAGCAAATATACATGAGGAAGCAAATAAATAAAATGACAGTGCAATCATCAGAGTTAGCATAAGGTACCCCAGTATTTAATGAGAAGAAGTACTTTGAGTTCTTTTTTGAAGAGAGAGAAGGAGGGGTTACAGCGAAGATCCTTGGGGAGAGAGTTCCAAATTGTGGGCGCGTTACCAGAGAATGCACGGGATTGGGTCTTTTGACATTTGAGTCTAGGAGGGATAAGGACAAGGGAGTTAGTGCTTCTCAGGGACCTGGAACATCCTGCTTTGTGAAGTTTGGTTGAAAGGTAAGAAGGCGTGTTTTGGTGGAGAGCTTTGTGAGTGATGCAAGCGATCTTATAGATGGATCTTCCTTCAATTGGGAGCCAATTGAGGTTCTTGAGGACGGGGGAGATGTGATCAAATTTTCTACAGTCAGAGATGAGTCTTGCAGCAAGATTGAGGACAGATTTGATCGGGACAAGATGGATTTTAGTGGTGCCGGCCAGGGTTGCGTTACCATAGTCGATCCTAGAAAGGACAAGCGATTGTACAACAAGCTTGAAATCGACTGCTGGAATAAATGGTTTAATCTTCTTGAGGTGGGGAAGGGTGAAAAGAGCACTTTTTGCTGCATTTTTAATGTGTGGGATGAGATTAAGGTTCTGGTCAATACTGATCCCTAGGGATTTCAGAGAATTAGAAGTGGAGAGTGAACAGTTAAGAGCTTTGATGTCATTGATCCAGAGTTGGATGGGAAGGGAATTGTTTTTTGGGGAGAACAGTATGGTTTCCGTTTTTTTCGGGTTCAGTTTTAGATGGTTCTGATGGAACCAGGTTTGAACTTTAGTCAAGGTGCTATTTAGGTGAAAAATGTCTTTGTGGGAATTGATCTTGTAGTATAGTTGGGTGTCGTCAGCGTAGAGGTGGTAGCTGATATTAGCTTGTTTGAGGATGAGAGTGAGAGGTTCCATGAACAGATTGAATAGGGTAGGGGAGAGGATGGATCCTTGGGGGATGCCGAGTGAGATGGGTTGGGGTTGAGAGAGGAAGTGGTTGAGCTTGATTTGTTGTGATCTATTATTAAGGAATGAGGTGAACCAATTGAAAACATTACCTTCAAGGCCAAATCGAACTTTTAGAGTGTTGAGAAGGGTGGGATGGTGCACAGTATCAAAAGCAGAAGAGAGGTCAAGGAGGATAAGTATAGAGGATTCCCCTTTGTCTAGTGAGCGATGGATGTCGTCAGTAATGTTTATCATAGCAGTTTCTGTACTACATCTCTTTCTGAAGCCAGATTGGAAAATATCAAGGAGATTTTAGGTGCTGATGTGTTTTTCTAATTGTAATAGGACACATTTCTCAAGGGCTTTAGAGAGGAATGGAAGGTTTGAGATAGGGCGAAGGTTGTTGAGGTCATTAGGGTCGGTTGTGGGATGTTTTAGAATGGGTGTGATTTGACCAAGTTGGAGAGAGGCAGGGACGCAGCCAGTGGAGAGAGAGGAGTTGATGATTTTGGTCCATATAGGTGCGATGATAGGATTATGTTCTTGAACCAGATGGGCGGGAAGAGGATCTTTGGAGTGGGAGGAAGGTTTGAGTTATTTTTTTTTTTTTATATTTCTTTTTATTAAAGTAAAAAACAAATGAACATATAAGAAAAAACAGTACAAGGCAGTACGTACAGAAATGTGTCACATCAATGCGCGGATAGGGACATACAGATGCAATTCAATCGACATAATCACGGGAGAGGCAAGGGAGAGGAATCTGAAACAGGAGAAATGCTTAAAGGGTTGCGGAGGGAACATCAGGTTGGGAGATTAGCAGTTCAGTGTCTAAGTCCGCTTGGGGGGGAGTACATATCCCACCACGATACGAATTCCATTGGTTCCAGACCTTCCCCCATTTTGAGGTCTGCCACGGGCAACGTACACCGTCTTCTCTCTGAACATGCACCAATCCATGTTTTGTTTCCATGCCAGAACCGTGGGTGGCCTCTGGGCACCCCATAATTGGGCTATGTCTCTCTTGGCAATCATATTGCCCAGGGTTACCCATTGGAGCTGCGCCACATTGTAATCATTCGGCTCCCACACGTTCAACAAGCACCGCCTAGCCTCAGGCATCGACTTCACACCCGTGACCTCACTCATAACTTCATGCACACGAGTCCAATAGCGCGCCACTGTAGGACATTCCCAGATTATGTGAAAATGGGTACCCACGAGGCCACAGCCACGCCTACACAGCCCATCCAGAGAAAATCCCATGTGCACCAGACGCGGCACTGTAACATAGACTCTATGAAGAATTTTGAGTTGAACAAACCAAAGGCGTGCCGGAATTGCCACCTCCTTAGGAGAAGACACCGCCGCCTGCCAATCCTCATCGTCCAGCTCCAAGCCATCACTAGTCCAAGCCTCTCGGAGGCGACATAGGAGGTCAACCCTGTTGTTTATCAACTTTTTATATATTAGTGAAATCGTGCTGTCCGGGACATACCCGTCCAGTATACGGTCCTCGAGCGCGGATGCCTCCGGAATATCCGCACCCACAGGAAAAACAGATAACAACGCGTGACGGATTTGCGCGTAACGAAAAAATTCCCTAGCATTCAAGTCATACTCTACCTTCAGTTCCTCGAACGTCTTGACCCTACCTTTGGTCCACACATCGGCTACCCTGCAAATACCGATTACGTCCCACTTATCCAATCCCTTCATTTTCCATAGAGACCCCAGTCTCTCAGACGCATTCAACAGGGTCGCTCGAGTCAATTTGTCCGTCCAACCCAGGGCAGCCATGGCACGATACCATACCTGTATTGCTATCCCTGTGGGGCCCGTGAGTGCCCTCCCCGTGGATCGTGCATACAGAACCCTATTGTAGTCCCCAAGGTTTGAGTTTGTTAATGATTCTATTGATCGTAGATTCGGATACTGGACTGAAGTCGCTCCAAGAGGCATTGGTTTTAGCCGGGGGGTTTTGTTCCAGAACGGGATCTGGTTGGGAGGGAGCAGGGAGGGCTTGAGAGGGATTGAGAGGTGATAAGAGAGTGAGCGAAGAAGAGTTAGAGGTGGTGGAAAGGGTGTGTTGGATGGGGGGAGGTTGGAGTGAAAGTGGGAGGGAAGAGAAGGATAGTTCGATCAAGTTGATTTTGTTGGTAAAGAAGCTTGCAATTTCTTCGCATCTGTCAGTAGAGACTAAAATTTTGGGAGGGCCAGTGGAAGTTTGTTTTTTGACAATGTTAAAGAGTTCTTTAGGGCGGTTTCTCGCCTGATCAAGCTGAGTCCGGGGAAAGGAGGCTTTTTCATTGAAGATATCTTTTTTGTATTGGGCTCTAGCAGCTTTAAGTAGAGCCAGATTCTCCACGGTTGGATGGTTCCTCCAGACCCTTTCAGAGTGTCTAAGGGTCCGTCTTTGATTATTTAGTTCAGTATTGAACCAAGACTTAGGAGGAATGTTTTTTTGTTGTTTGAATTTGATTGGAGCAATTTGATCGAGGGCTTCACGAATGGAGTTATTATAGTGGTTAGTTAGATCGGTGGTACTGTCAGAGAGTGGGGAAAGAAGTAAGTGGTTCTTAATTGTGGATTCCAGTTGTCCAGGGGGAATGAGGTGAAGGTTGCGTGTGGGTTTTTTAGGTAAAGTGCTAATGGGGGTGAGGCGAGGAAAGGGTCTCTTCATGGTGAAAAGGATTAGGTAGTGGTCGGACCAGTCTACCGGAAGTATGTTAGATAGGGAGGCCAGATCATGGGTGGTCATAATAGCATAGAGGGTGGCACCTTTGTTATGGGTAGGAGAATGGCAGAGTTGGGTCATATTTGTAACGTCCATGGTGTCGTTAAATAATATGACAGCAGGGTCATCATTTTTGTTCCAATGGATGTTGTAGTCACCGAGAAAGAGATTATTGGGGTGTGAGAGTGATGCTTGGATAATAAGATCAGTCATCTCTTCCGTAAAAAGGATATTATTACCCGGGGGGTGGTAGATCGTGTGTAACTGGGTGGAGGGGGCGTCGGGTATAACGAGATCGGCACAGAGGTATTCAAAGGATGAAGGATCTTGATGGGGGACAAGTGAGATGTTAAGTTCAGCTTTAAAAATTAAGGCGAGTCCTCCTCCGGTTTGTTCAATTATATCTTTCCTAATGATAGAATAGCCTGGAGGAATAAGTAAGTCGAGGATGGGAGTGGAGTGGGCAGTGAGCCAAGTTTCAGTTAAGAATGCGATGTCAATGTTTTCGCTGAGAATGGTTTCAGCAATCTCAGTGGGATGGCAGGAGACGGAGCGGGAATTAATCAGCATGCAACATAGGGGAGTGGGGTCTGGTGATTGGGAGAGGGGACAGGAGGGGACAGGTCTAAGTTGTTGGGGAGGTCTCGGGGAGGTCGGAGGAAGGGGGAGTCTGCAAGTTCCCAAGAGGACTGGCATATTAGACTGATGGATAGGGGGAGAGGTGGGCAAGGGTGGGGAGGAAGAGATGGGAGAGTTTGTAGAAATATTAACTTCAGAGGTTGTTGGGTGAGTACCAGGGTGCTGCGGT
Organism: Lissotriton helveticus; assembly: GCF_964261635.1. Classification (NCBI taxonomy): domain Eukaryota; kingdom Metazoa; phylum Chordata; class Amphibia; order Caudata; family Salamandridae; genus Lissotriton; species Lissotriton helveticus. The sequence goes on along the minus strand of NC_136061.1, from coordinate 1,856,282,356 downwards.
GAGGGTGTTCTATCCATGTCGGGAGGGACAATTAAGGACGGATGCGTGTGTAAGGAGATGGTTGTGTCATTATTAAAGTGGGGAGGCGTGTTGTTGTAGGTAATAGTGTTAAGTGGACAGAAAGGGGATGGGTTGCGGAGAGTGTCGTTGTGTGTGGAGATGGTATTGGTAAGGAGGGAGATGTCACTTCTAAGGGAGGAGAGTTCTAGCACTAGGGATGTGAGGACCATTTCAATATTGGGGGATGCCCAAGTGTGGTTAGATCGGAGTGGAGGATCAGTATTTATTGGGAAGTTGACAGTGTTGGGGTTGGGTGGGGGGAGGTGAGGAGGTTTGGGGGGAAAACCAGGAGGGGGGAGGGGGTGGGATTAGAATGCAGGGGAGGATCATTTTTGTGGGGCAGAAGTGAACACGATGAGAATGGAGTAAAGTTAAGCTTATCGGGCTGATAGTTTGGAGAAAGTGATACAGGGGAAGTAGAAAGTGGAGAACCTGTTGGCTTGAGGATTGTCGAAGGGAATAGGGAGGTGAGAGGAGGTGATTGTGGAGGGTACATGGAGGCTGCTAAGGGGGTGTGGGGAAGGGAGCCCGAAGGAGAGATGGTATGAGAGTTGTGGGGGGGGAGGAGTGAGGGAGGGGGTGAGTGTAAAGAGGGGTGTAGCGCCAGGGGGTATGTGGCAGCAGGAGAAGTGGAAAGAGAGTGAAGGGGGGAGGTACACAGAAGGGAGATTATTAATGGAGCATGGGGGAGTCAGGGGGTAACAGGCAGAGGGAGAATTGGTAAGGCAGTCGAGGGGTGGGAGGAGTGTGGAAGAGAGTTTGTAGTTAGAGATGGGGGATCCGGGGGTAAGTGGGGGATGTTGGAGGTGGAGTGAAGTACTCGAATGGGGGTGAGGGAGAGTTGGTGGCGGAGAAGGAGAGGGGGGAATTACACAAGGAGATTGTGAGATAAGGGAGTCGTAGCAGGTTATGATATTGAGAGCGAGAGAGGTAAGTAGAGATTGAGAATAGTCAGTTTGATTGAGGGAGGGGGAGGAGGGGGAGAAAGAAAGAGGGGATACAATGGGGTGTAGATTGTCATTAGGAGTGTGTGAGGGGGAGGGGGGTGAGATAGTGAGAGGGGATAGAATAGGGTGAGGGAGTGGGGGATCTGAAATCATACTGGGGATGTAAGTGGGGGAGGTCATTAGAGGTTGGGAGAGGGAAACGTTGAGAGTAAGAGAGGGAGATGGGAGGTCAAGAAGAGGATGGGAGAGGGAAACGTTATTGAGAGTAAGAGAGGGAGATGGGAGGTCAGGAAGTGGAGATAGGAGGGAGGGAGAAATGAAGGGAGAAGAAGGTGAAACGAGTTGGGATAAATCAGAGAGGTGAAGTGAGGCAGTCTGGGATGTGATGGGAGGTGAAGAGGGGGTGAAGAAATGAGGGGAGAAGAAGGTGAAACGAGTTGGGATAAATCAGAGAGGTGAAGTGAGGCAGTCTGGGATGTGATAGGAGGTGAAGAGGGGGGTAGAGGGGGTGAGATGGGAGGGGTCAGGGATTGAGTGAGGTTTTGGGATATATTGCAAAAGTGTTGTTCAAAGATGTCGAGATGGTTTTCAGACGCTTGGATGAGTATAGTTCCGGATTTGAAGATGGAGATATCTACTTCACCAGGGAAGGATGAAGATGGTGTGGAGGAGAGTTTTAGACCATAAGGGATATTACGTGAATTAGAGATAGTGAGGTAGCGTAAGAATACGCTTTTCCATTTAGATGGACGTTTAGTGAAGAATACGAAGTTGGTGGTAAGTGAGGAGTTAAGGCTGTTATGGTGATCAGCAAATAAGGTTTCTGGGTGGAGACAGAGCAGTTTATGTTTGAAATTTTTCTTACCGTGTTTGGAGAGATGAGGGGGGTAGATGATGGACCAAGAGTTTGGGCCGAGTTTCGAGAAGGGAGGGGTTGAGATTGCGTGAGGAAGAGTGAGTGGAGGCATGTTTTGGAGAAGAGGGGGAGAAAGTGGATGAATAGCAGATAACTCAATGCACTTATACAACAAGCATTTGCAATGCAATAGGTCTCGCATTTGCAAGAGTTTAAGCTACTGGCATTGTAAACGACAATGCCTTTTATATATGTTTTAAAAAAACAACACGTAAATAAAAGGCATTGTCATTTACAATGCCAACATCTCAAACTCTCGCAAATGCGAGACCTATTACATTGCAAATGCATGTTTTTACTGTGATCATAGGAAATCAGTTAAATCAATCATTTCTCTTCCAGAGTATCAAGGGGTCCAGCAAATTAAAAAAAGATTTAGCCACCGTCCACAGTACAAAAGGCCTCACTATCTTTACCTAGCCTCCTAGCTGCCCACCTCTGACAATATCACCTGTGTGGTTTTACATGATTCGGCGTTATCACCTCCCTTCAATAGCTACATTACACTACTTACAAACAAAGTATGCAGCTGCAACGTGGGCTACCATATGTAGATACCAATGACTTTGAAAAAAAAGGTTTCAAGCAAACTAGGTTATCGTTGGAAAATCATGGGCGGTGATCAATCATCCAAACATAGGTGCACCAGGCCAGTCTTTACGTAAGTGCTAGTAGATGAAAGTGACCCCTTACGCTTTTATTTAATTAGCTGTTCTCTAATAAAGTGCAACAATATTCTCTCAAAGGTTTACAACCTGGGAAGCATTCTGAGCATATCTGTCACTGGTGACGCAAATGAATCAAGTAGCGAAAACATGCCCTACAACCCATGCACCCTTTGGGAATCCTTCTGTTGCTTCTCTTGCCTCATACTGCTTCCCCTGAGCTAGCTGTTGTGATTGCCAGGATGGACCAAATGTACAATGACCTACCAGCAAAGACGACAGCCACATTTCTTAGATGGAAAAATCATGTGGCATGACTCATCCTTGCCATAGAGCCAATGATTGTGTCCCACCTGCAATGTTGTTACTTGATTTGTTCTGCACCAAAGGATAGGTTGAATCTAGGATCTTCCACCTCATGCAAAATGAACTTCATTGCCAGGCACGCTTCTTTTCTAACTTTTCCAACCTGGTGGTACCACACCAGACAAATAGACAGTGGTATGTATGGAGAGTGGTGGGGCAGGCAAAATACGTGTGGTACTAAAAAAAAAAAAAAATTAATGGGACTTACCTTCCTGACTTGCCGCACGACATCCTCCTCTCTAGGGTGTTGTCTCCTCTCCTTGGACCCAGGAAATGGAACTAACTAATCCTGGCGCTGCTCTCATGCTGTTAAACGGAATGAGAGAAGCCTCAGGATTGGAGGGAGCAGCCTCTCTCAGCGCTCTTAGGAGCACTGGAAACCTGTGCTTTCTCTTCAGTTCGGTTAGAAAGGTTTTGAATGTGCATGTTTTTCTGGCCGTTGCAGGACAGCCAGCCAAAGAGACATGCATACTTTAAACTTAAGTGCACAGCTCGCTGCTGCCAATCAGCAGCCATAGCCCTGCCCCGTCCTGACACTCGGTTTAGGACGGGTTGCTGAAAAATAAAATGGTAATAAATAAACATTATTACCTCTTTACTTTTCAGCTGTGGGACTTTTCTGACGGCATTTTTTTAGTGAGGCGACACTCCTCCGCTCTAATGGAGGAGGCGCTCCTGTTAGATGCCCGTGGCTGCCAACAAAACAGACTCTCAATTCTTTTGGCAAGATACAAGATGCGTTGAAGTAATAATGCCATATGTACACAGCCCTCCTCTAGAACTCGCTTGCCCTACCTCTTCACATTGAAGGCAACTTCCTGCGATTGAAGAAACCCTTGAAAGAACCTATTTGCCAAGCTACTGGACTTCATTCCGCCCTGCTGACTTGGTGCCAATGAGCAGCCATTGTTATATGTACACGTTGTCAGGTGACAGTCCCCCTTTCGGATCCCTGTAACCCTCATCACCAAGTGAAAGCACTTTAAGTCAGCCACTGGGACTATCAAAACAATGCAGATACAAAATAAAATTAATTATCATAGCATGACAGCAGTCAGTTTGTGATACCTTACAGCGGGGTATTAAGGTGGTCATACAGTGGCCCAGTTGCATCCATATGTGCAAATCAAACAAGCATTTGCAATGCAATTGGTGTCGCATTTTACGAGAGTTTGAGCTATTGGCATTATAAATGACAATGCCTTTTATTTATGGTTTTTTTAAACAGATATATAAAGGCATTGTCATTTACAATGCCAATAGCTTGAACTCTCGCAATTTCGAGGCTGATTGTATTGCAAATGCGTTAGGAGAGAGCTGTGTGGCCTTTTCCTCAAGAGCAGGCAGGACAAAGCTCTTTGAGAAAATAGTGTTCGGAGGCTGTAATTAGAGCCTACCGAGCAACAACATCCGTAACAGGGGGTGTCCTCATGGGAGGTTATAAAACGGAAAAAGGTTGTAAGAAGGAGGGACTACTAAACCTATCGACTGATGAAAAGCCACAGATTACAATGGACAATGACACAGGCCAATGAAAAAACTGGGCGGGGCTTCATGTCCATACCTTAATACAGCTTGCCCTGCAGAGCAGCGCATGTGCTGCCCAGGCTCGACCGAATTACCTGCTAGAACAGGAATAGAATAGCGATACTTTATAGGACAGAGAGGACACGCGTCTGAACCAGAGGGCTGAACATGCAGGTGAAGTGTATTAATTATGGGTGCACAAGAATAAATCACGTGTCTTGTTAACAATGTAAAAGAATGTCAACACGTTGGATTGTCTGAACTTTTTTATTGTACGTTACATTACACAAATTTACACTTGGGCTGTTTAAAACATTTGTTTTAATTGTAAAGCAGCAGTCTAAAAAAAGCCTCTTGTTTTTTATGTATCTGGGGCCCTGAAGCAATAATATACAATTTACTATACAGTACATACTACACTTACAAGTCTGGAATTTTACGATTTCAAGATTAACATGTAACGCAATAAGTTAGATTGTTCTGGAAATTTTGTTAAAAAAGAAACATTACCATACACACACGCACGCATAAAGTGAACAGCGCATATTTCGGAAATTGGTCAAGTTTTCAAATGCAGATGCTCACTGTAAAATATTCCAGCCAATCAAAACGTAGATGGCTGCGTTTTTGAAGGGCGGACCTGTGAGTGTCTCTGCTACGATTGACTGGTACGCAAGACAGCATCACTTTAAAATACTGTAAATTAAAAAAAGCTTAGAGCATTTACACGTTCCAACTAGCAAATACATGGCTTGTTGGAGAAACGAGGTTGGCAGCAGTGACTTCTCGTCATTTGCGGCAATCACATCTCTCTCTCTAGCTCGCCAAGCAGACTTGTTGGTTCAGCATCGCACCAAATGGAAAAGAATAACTTTTGTCCTCACTTAAAAAGCAGTAGTGGTGACAATATGGCTACACCGAGAGTCTCCACCCAGCCTCTGGGATGACTCACAATTAACCACCTGTCAGATATAGGCTGTAAACTGTGTCTGGGTGTGCCTAGCCATTCAGCAGGAGAGCATCAGCACACGGAACATCTAAGATTTTGCATAGACCCAGTCTCACGAGCAGCTACATTATTTACATTCTGTATACAAATGTGATGCATTCATTGGCGTGTACAGTTAATAACAATGAACACACTGCCTAAGTATACATTAGCTAGGAAACAAGGTCTTTCTACACTAGCAGCTCGTTTAACCACTGAGGACACTAGTCTCCCACTTCAAGCCTTAAAGCGTTAGCGGGCATTAAATACAGGCTTTTGTAGAGAGATGCCAGTGGCCTCTTGAGTCTGGGTGATGACCACCGTCATACCCTTCTACAACTTCGACAATCAAGGCAGAGTTTGAAGGTTCTCCAGTCCTGTGTCTGTAACCTGGCCCTCAGCTGCAGATTCCCATGCCAGGGTACAAAGGGATTAGAAAACCCTGCTTATTTGTGAAAAAGCGGAGGACGCCCGTCCCCAGGAAGGGACGCCAAAAACTTGCAGATGAGTTCACTTCCTGATATCTGGTCACTTGGAAGTCATGCCATGGAAAAGACTCGAAATGAAGTAGTTAAAGACTGGAACTGCAACAGGCAGGCGTAAAACGCACTGGCAGATGAACAGAGTTCCTCACTGAATTTCATATGTCAACGATCAGCAGGGGCAGGGACAAGAAGCTCCTTTTCACAGTGCTAAGAAGGCCTCCGGGAGGGCCTTTCAATGAAAGAAGAACAAGTGTGACCATAATGTGGTAGGTCTCTTGAGCGCAGATATCGTACTATCCTTTTGTTTTTATTAAAGTCAAATGCACTCGGCCCTGTTATAAGGCATGGCCCTTAAAGAAGCTAGAATCATTTGCATTTTACAAATTAAAAAGTAACACTGTGTCACAGACGAGTGTGTCAGGTTCAGAAGTCAACTGATCAGTGGCGTAGCTAGGGGGGGCGTCCGCCCCAGGCGGCACTATTTTTGAGGCGGCCGCGGCACTGGAGGCCCATTGCGGCCGCGGCGGCCTTTATAATTTATTTGGGAATGAACACTGTGTTCCCAAATAAATAATAAAGGCGGCCGCAACTGGCCTCCTGTGCCGCGGCCGCCTGCGGCTCAGTCAGTAAAACCGCGCTGCGGACTCGAGTGGCGTGCGTGCACGCATGCAGTGCCAGTGACCTGACTGCCAGTGCTGCACAACACAAACGCGGGACTTAGCTTTGACAATTTAATTGAAAGCACTGCAGACTGCAGTGCAGGCAGGCCCGGCTCCAGGAATTTTTAATTGGGTGGGCCAAGGACGCATTTGGGTGGGCCACTGCGGGCTCGATTTGTCGCATATATGTCTAGGTAGGCCTGCTTCAGGGCCCTCCTTTACCTCTTCTTAGTCTTGCAAGGCCCAGTAAAACTCACTCTTTTCCAAATCTCTTTTTAATGTTATCACTCACAAAAAGTGTTTTTTCTATGTAATGTTCCTTTGATGGGAAGAGGAGGTTACTGAGGTGGGAGTATCAGGCAAGTGACACTTCTCTGGCTCCCTCTGTGTGAGCCTTCAGGGAGAGTCCCTCTTCATTACTACCTCCACCTGACCACGGACTCTTCAACGCACTCCCTTACAAGCTTGATTAGCCACTATTCCTCTCCAGTGCACCTTATCTCAAAGATGACCTTGGGCCCCGCCCCATGTCAGGCACCATCTCCCGGTAAAAACATTAGTAAAATCACCTTCATACTTAAAACATTGAATAGAGCAATAAATATAATTAGCACGCACTTTAAAGTATGTTCCACAGTGGCCCTTATGGCCCGACTGCTAATTAAATAAACAAAAACAGAAAGGCCATGACAGGGCCGGCTTCAGCGCTGATGCAAAAGTCTTTTTTGGCGCTGCACCAAAAACCTCTTTCTCCATAAATACCTTTACTACCACCTTCCAACAGTGTACCTCATCCGCCCATGCCCCCCTATTGACCTCTTCCTCGGATTCCCTCACTGCCACACGCCACAAGTGCCCCTCATCTCCCCATAGCCCCTCCCCTTTATGACCTCCTCCTCGGATTCCCTCACTGCCACCCTCCCTCAGTGCCCCTCGTCTCTCTTTAGCCCCTCCCCCTCATGACCTCATCATCAGACTCCCTCAATACCACCATCCACCGGTGCCCCTCATCTCTCCCTAGCTCCCCCTCCACCCCATGACCTCCTCTTCGGATTCCCTCACTGCCACCCTCCACCAGCGCCCCTCATCTCTCTGTAACCCATCCCCCTCATGACCTCCTCCTTAGACTCCCTCACTACCACCCTCTACCAGTGCCCCTCATCTCTCCCTAGCTTCCCCCTCCACCCCATCAGGGCCGGACTGGGAACCAAAACCGGCCCTGGCAAAGTGCTCGGCCGGCCCCCCTCCTCCCCCTGGGGGAGGGGGGGATGCCACCAAGCTCTTTACCAGGGCCGCTTTTCCGCCGAATTTGTTACAGGGCCGATTTTGCAGCTTTGCTGCAAAAACGTCCCTGTCACAAAAACGGCCCACAGGGGCCCAAAAACTGCCCCCACCCTTGCGGCCGACCGGGGAATTGCCCGGTGCCCGCAACGGCCAGTCCGGGCCTGCACCCCATGACCTCTTCCTCGGATTCCCTCACTGTCATCCTCCAACAGTGCCCCTCATCGCTCCATAGCCCCTCCCACTACCTCCTCCTCGGATTCCCTCATTGGCACCCTCCACCAGCGCCCCTCATGTTTACGTATCCCCTCTCTCATATGCATTTAATTTGTTGTATAACGCTGCTCATATCAATGTAGTGTGTGTCAGTACTTTACATCACGCACACACTTACAGAGACAATGAATCATGCAAGTATGTAAATCAGTCTACAGGGAATGTCACATAAGCCAATGAGGATTACAAGGTGTAGGAATCATAGGTCATCCATTCTGGTGTAGTATATTTTAAGAGGGTTTGGTCTGGGGAAACACAACCTTAGGATTTAAAGAGTATTCCATGGGGGTCAGCTTTACTGATAAAAATGTATATCTGCCCAAACACTCATTTTAGCAACATTAGAATAATGAAAAGACTAGGGAAGTTCTAACTATATCACAAAACAAAAAAAGCGAAGTTCTAATTATACCATTCATGTTTGTTTGCAGCTCTTTGGTGGCAGTTCATTGTTCACTGCCTTTTGTTAGGATTGTAACTTCTGAAGTAACACAAGGATCTCTGTGACAAAGGCAGTAACCCACTGAGCTATCCACATAAAATACAGTGGGTCTGCATTTAAAAAATACTAACAGACAAACGATTGCTCTGAAGCAGGATCATTAATCACCAACTTTATCTGGACATTGCCATTTTGTATTGTTGACCAGCATCGGCTATGATGAAATGATAAAAACTGTTTAAATGAAGCACATACGAAGTATGCGTCCTGCTGGGCCTGTGCAGATTTTAAAAAGAATTTTTTTTGTAACACATTCTCTTACCTACTCCATTAGTCATATTTTGTGTCACAGCCTTATGTGATAAGCAGCTGCAGGGGTCAGGGGGTGACTAGGAATAAACAGACCACTTTTCCGCTGCGCTGCATAGAAAAAGAAATATCAACGCAGCAGGACAGTAGGCAAAGGTTACCAAAGGTTACCGTTGTCAAAGAAAGGATTTGTCCCCTTTCACCATGCAGAGATGAAGGGGTGAAAAAAGTAAACAAAGCCTAATTAACATGTTAATGGTCTTTTAAAGACCTGTTAAGTACTTTGGTGCGGCTGCGATAATCTTAAACTGTCTGTGTGTGTGTGCGCCCGGGAAGCTGTCTCCCCGGGCTGACACACACGACCTGCGCGTTGCGCCTGCCTTCAAGCCCTCACTGCGAGGGCCAAGGCTCCTGTTTGGGTGGGCCAGGCTCATCTTTGGGTGGGCCGGGCCCACCCGGCCCACCCGCTAGAACCGGGCCTGAGTGCAGGCGGTGCTTTCAATTACATTGCCAAAAAGTAAGTCCCGCGTTTGTGTGAGTGTCCTCGGACCTCGCCTCCTCTTCGCTCCTCGACCGTTGTTGGGCCCCCCACTCCACTGTGTATCATGATGATTATTCCAATCCCGTGGCGCGGCTCTAGCGGTCAGCCTGACGTCATCGTGGGGGGGGGACGTCACATCCTGCAACTGGAGCGCTGTGAGTTTAAGAGAGCTAAAAAAAGGCGGCTGGTTAGTTTATCATTGCTGGAGGGAGGCCTGCCTATAATCATGGCCGGAGAGAGCGCAGCATATTACCGTGGCCGGAGCGCTACAAATCACTATGGCCAGAGCGCTGCTACAAATAATCACAGCCGGAGTGCTAAGGATTAATCATGGCACCCGGCTGCGACGCTCGCAGTGCTGCCTGCTTTACCTCGCATCGGCCCTAGCCGCCGTGTGCTATCAGCTGCTGTTTATTTTACCCCCACCCAGCACTCGAGGGAGACGAAGACTGGATGGCCCCGCCCGGGACTCACAGGAGTCAAGACAGTACAGCGGCCTGGACTGCTTTCACTGGAGGCAAGCCTGGGGGCCAACTTGAATTGCCGAGGCCCGCGGTGACTCAGGCCTGAGCCTGCCTTTCAGCCTGCTGTAGACCAGAGACAGTGGCCTGGACGGCTTTCACTGGGGGCCAACTTGATTATTGCCATGGTGGCTCAGTCCTGAGCCTGCCTTTCAGCCTGCTGTAGACCAGAGTCTAACTGCAATTATAGAGCGTGCAAGGCCAGAATTGGTTTAAGAAGTTATAGGAGCCCGTGACCAATTTGCTGCTTCTGGAGATGTCCTGGGGACTCTGTTAATGTTATGTTATGTTAAAATAGAACTTTTATAGCGCAACGGCTACTCCAAAGGAGTGTCCCGGCGCTTTGAGCTCCTGACCAAAGAAAAAGAGCTGAAAAAACATAACAATAAAAGTGAAAGAACAGGGGCCTAGAAGATGGGACAGATTATCCAGCGAATAGCCAAGTTTTTAAGTCTTTCCTGAAGGCAAGCAGGTTTGCGGTGTTTCGCAAGGACACCGGTAGAGTATTCCATAGCTGAGGGGCAAGGAATCTGAAGGACCGGCCGCCTAGCCGAGCCCTTTTGACGCGTGGCACCCGAGCAAGAGCCAAGGCTTTTGACCTGAGGGATCGTGCAGGTCGATAGAAGTCCAGCCTCCTCTGAAGATATTTGGCACCATTGCCATGCAAGGCCTTATGGGCAAGCGTCATGGCCTTGAACAGTATCCTCTTCCGCACCGGAAGCCAGTGAAGGGATACAAGGAGATTAGAGGCACTGGTGCGACGGTGTAGGCCAAAAATTGCACGCGCAGCAGCGTTCTGGGTGACCTGCAAGCGCTGGAGGAGGTATTCAGGCAGACCCAGATATAGGACATTTGCATAGTCCAATCTGGACCCTATGAGTGCCTGGACAGTGATCCTCCGATGTTCCACCGAGAGAAGGGGAAAGAACTTGCGTAGCATTTTAAGGATCCCAAAGCATGTTCCCGTAAGAGTAGAAACCTGGGATTTGAGCGAAAGCTCGTTGTCAATTTTAACTCCCAGGTTCTTAGCCCACTTAGAGGACTGAGCGGGAGGGAACATGTCAACAGGCCACCATCCCTGCCAATCTGGTTCCGATGGGCATCCGAAGAATAGTATTTCGGATTTGTCCGAGTTGCACTTAAGGCTGTTGTGTGAAAACCAGCTAAAAACAGCCCCAAGGCACTCACGGATCCTTTCTCCATCGAACTCTTCGCTCTTACAACAGGTGAAAAGGAGCTGGGTGTCGTCAGCATAAGAGACGATCCGGGCCCCGTAGGACTCCGCCAATGTCGCCAGAGGGGTCATAAAGATGTTAAATAGAGTAGGGCTCAATACAGAGCCCTGAGGCACTCCGACTCCCAATGGCGGCATCTCGGCGGACCCAGGTGGGACCCAGACCGTCTGCCGGCGGTTGGCCAGAAAGGAACAGAACCAGTTGAGCACCGTCCCCCCTAGTCCGATGTCATGAAGTCTAGTGAGGAGATCCTCATGGGGGACGGTGTCAAACGCCGCCGACAGGTCTAACATGACTAACATCACCCTGCCTCCCGTGTCCAGCACCTCCTTAACGATCTCCGAGACTTCCAGGAGCGCCGTCTCGGTGCTTAGGTTGGAGCGAAAGCCCGATTGGGATTCATGAAGTAATTCATTAGACTCCAGGAAGTTGGAGAGCACGCAGTGCACGTGCTTCTCCAGGATCTTAGTCAGTGCTGGAAGGAGCGAGATTGGCCTATAATTGGAAGGCGCCTCTGGGTCAAGATTGGGCTTCTTGATCAGGGGGATGACCATGGCTTGCTTCCAGGCCTGTGGCAGGCAACCCTGACTCAGGGATAGATTAAGAATAGGATTAGCTATGGGGTTGATGACGTCTGCCATTTTCGCTAGGAATTTTGCTGGGCACGGATCTAACGGTGAGCCCGATTTAAGGTTCCTCATCAAGGCTAAGGAAGTAGCAACCGGAAGGGAAGGGAAGTCTAGCAAAGCTAGGCCTGGGGGAGATAAAGAGACTGTCTCAGTCGGCACCGCAGACAAGTCATCTGGAGATCTCGACGAAAAAGAGTCCTGAATTTGCTTGATTTTGGTGGTGAAGAAGTTGGCAATAGTATAAGCCCAGGTCTCCACCGGGGCATCCTGAGTAGAGATTGACCGGGGGCTGGTGAATTCACGCACGATTGAAAAAATCTCCTTACAGGAGCTAGCTGCGCCTTCAATCCTCTTGGCGTAATAACATTTCTTGCCCTGAAGAACTAGATCATGGTATGACTTCATCATGATTCTATAACGTTGTTTAGCCTCAGGCTCATACTGGGCTCTCCAAGCCCGCTCAGCAACTTTGCATTGCCTACGGGCGTGGGCTAATTCCTCCGTGAACCAGGGGGCAGAGACCCGTGGGGCAGCGGATCTGGGTGGCTGTAAGGGAGCGAGCTCATTTAGTCTGGCAAGAAGCCAGGATTGCAGGCTCTCCAGATCTTTCTCCAGGTCGCCCATACAGGGCACAGGGTGATCAACCCAAGCATGCATTAGCATATCTGGGGTCACCCGATGGAGTGCCCTATAGCTGCTGCCCTGCTGCCTCGTGGCCCTGGCCGGAGAAGCCTCGGTGGATGGTATTTCAAAATGGGCAAGATAATGATCAGACCAAACGACTGGCAGAAGTGTTACAGCCATGATCGGTGTGGTGGAAAAAACCTGATCAAGTGTGTGACCTTTGTCGTGAGTCGGACCAGAGAGATAGGGGGAGAGACCTAGGGTAGAGGCGATATCCAGCAATTTTATGGCGTCCTGGTCATTGTGGTCGTCCATATGGAAATTGAAGTCTCCCGCCAGTAGGCACCGTTCCGATCTAAGGACAAGGACCGACATGGCCTGCTGGAGATCATCAAGAAAGGATCCCACTGGACCCGGAGGTCTATAAACAATCATACCCTTCAGCGCTTGTTGCGGCGTTAGGGAGATGGTAAAGGCTAGAGAGTCAGCCCCTGCAATGTTGTGAGTATGCGTGACCGTGCATGGAAGAGATTTTTTCACCACCAAGGCAACTCCTCCTCCCCTGCCCTTGTCCCTGTCCTGTCGATGGATGGTATAGTCAGAGGGAATGGCTGCCACAATATCCGGGTGGGAGGAATCATTAAGCCATGTCTCAGTGAGCATCAAACAGGTGGGACTGGTCGTCGAGAGGAGATCAAAAATCTCTTGAGTGTGTCGGTGCAACGACCTCGTATTAAGGAGTAAACAAAGGTGTTTTATGCTACACTCCTTAACAGGGATAGGGGAAGGGAGGGAGCGAACAGGGTGCCAATAGCAGGCAGGGCACTTATGTTTACCTCTATATCGGCCAGGATAAACTAAGTGACACGACGTATTCCAGTTGCACAACGAATAGAGCTCTTGAGCGGAGTATGAAAGCATAGTGGCCAGAGGTACCTGCCACGCCCAACGCCTCCGGGACGCTGACGGGCGCAGACGGGCAGGACTCTGGCGCGACTCAGGCGCAGGTCCGGCGCGTCCGCTGACCGCGTCCGCTGCGCGGAGGGAAAGGGGAGCTTTATATAGCGCTGCTAGAGCGCGAGGGCGGAGAGTCCTACCCCCAAGATGGCGGCCGAAATGCGATCCCTGCCCTCGGCGTCAACACTCAGCCGAGGGCGGTCTAAAACCCCAAACAAGGGTGAGGGAGCAGGCGAAGCGCTTACAAGCGCTGGGAAGTCAAAGGCAGGCAGCTGGGCGCTTATAACACAAGCGCGATCTTAGGCTGCACAGTAATTAAAATACAGTTTGCAAACACGAAAAAAACACACTTGTTTTAAAAAAGCCCAAGAATGGAGAGAAGACCTCCCGGCTTCCGCCTCAGGAGGGAAAAGGGTAAGGTAGCAGTTGGTAATCACCAGCAGAATAGCAGTATTCCCTTTTATAGCGCTGCTAGAGCGCGAGGGCGGAGAGTCCTACCCCCAAGATGGCGGCCGAAATGCGATCCCTGCCCTCGGCGTCAACACTCAGCCGAGGGCGGTCTAAAACCCCAAACAAGGGTGAGGGAGCAGGCGAAGCGCTTACAAGCGCTGGGAAGTCAAAGGCAGGCAGCTGGGCGCTTATAACACAAGCGCGATCTTAGGCTGCACAGTAATTAAAATACAGTTTGCAAACACGAAAAAAACACACTCGTTTTAAAAAAGCCCAAGAATGGAGAGAAGACCTCCCGGCTTCCGCCTCAGGAGGGAAAAGGGTAAGGTAGCAGTTGGTAATCTTGAGCAGGCATTTGACATGCATACCTGGGTGATGGTAAGATAATTTTTTCTTACATTGATATTGTGACGTGGATAGTGAGATGGTCTAACATCGAGCTTTGTGAGGGAAAGGTTGGTGTTTTTGCTGCATAAAGGTCCCCAGTACAGCGACCGTTTCTTAAATTAGTTTAAAGGAAGATCTGTATTATATTTTATTAGCTCTTCTGCTTTTGCATTCACAATCCTGAAGCACTG